>NC_138230.1:13780071-14387571 GCF_964197995.2 Scardinius erythrophthalmus
AAAATCTAGACCATGTCTTTGATCTGAGTGTATGTTTTTTTTCCTCTAGGCCTATAGGATTTTCCATCGATCTCACAATGGCTAGCCAAGGTATAAACAAATAAATAAAAGATCATTGTGTTTGCTTTACAGTCAGTGATTGAGGAAATATAATGAGTGGAATTCATTCTCTCATAGGTACTAAAAGAAAGCGTGATCATGAATCGTCTAACTCGGGCAGAGAGTCACCGTTGACAACAGGCAAGTAAAATCTGAATTGGTCTGAAGTAGCTACTGATGTTACATATGACACTGAAGCTTCAAAGCGCGTATCGAGTATGCAGTGCAATTCCTCATGAAGCTCCATGCTGGAGTGCGTATTGTTTTCAGAGAAGCACGTGATCAATGAAAAACGAAGCCTCAATTTCTTTCCAGTTAATGATGTTTAATCTGAATGTTTGAACCCAGACCACTACTCTACAGGTTTTGGGAATTTTTAAAAAATATAAATAAGCCTATAGCCTATGTTACATGATCATATATTCTGACACATAAACAGCATTGAAACCATAAAATAATTAGACCAACATTTACTTGCATCAAGCAACTCTGTTGGTACTTTTATAATTAGTATAAAGATAATGATTACATTTATTTTATTGCCACACTTTAATGTGTAAATTATATTATTAGAAAACTGAACATTTAACGTTGTCAGGCTTTTAGTTGTGCTTAATGGATAAAACAATGGCGCTGCACACTCAGCTGCTCATAAACATGGCTGCTATAAATTTGACCTACCGCAAGATGGCGCTGTTTTCAACACTCTTGATGCTTCGAATATTTTCCAAAAACATTCAGGGGAAAGCCTCAGTGCTTCATGAGGCTTAATTTGCCCTTCCCTAGCTGCCCTAGTCTCAGTGGTTCAGGAAGCCTCATTTTTCACTAGAAGCAGTGAGAGAGAATCCATATGCAAACACAAGTTTAATAGACAAACATAAACACAAGATAATCCAAAAACAAGGGTAACATCTACAAAGCAGAGGCAGGGGAACAATGACAGGAATGCAACAACGACCGACAAACAACAACTGAAGCACAGAGATTTAAATGGACTGGTTAATAAGGGGCTCATGAGGGACAGGTGTTGGTGATTGATGTCCTGGGAGCTAATGAGGGTAACTATGGTGACAAACAAGGTACAAGGCAAAACAGGAACCAAACGCAGGTAGTAAACACAGAAACATTGGGGAACTAAGAATATACTTCAACATAAAAGTCCTACAAAACACAAGACAGTACAGGGATCGTGACACTGGCAGCCGTGCTTTCAGAGAATTGAGGCCACATCCACACGAAGCCAGAACTTTCCCTATCCTATCTTTTTTTCCCTCGTTCTAAAAAAAAATTCCGTAAACGAGGCGTCGTCTCAAGAAATATCTGCGTACACGTGAAACCACTGAAACCGACTCAAAACCATCTAGTATACATGCCAGACCAGTATGTGGTGCTGTAATTCTGCTACAGAGATACACTAAAAACAGAGAAGAAGACTTAAGCATGCGGATAAACCTTATGCACTGCATACAATAACAATAGGCTCAGCTTCTTCTTTTCTTTTTTTTTTTCCAAGAACTTTATTCCAATATAAACAATATAAACAACCATAAATGGCCTGGTACAAAATATGAAATGCCTTAAAGGGGTCATATAATGCCATTTTTGTACAAGCTAATATGATTCTTTAGGGTCTAAATTAAAAGTTTGTAATATACTTTAATTAAAAATTCTCATTAGTATTGTAAGAAAGCACTAATTTTACCTGGTCAAAAACAGCTCTGTTTTCAGCACGCCGTTTCAGTGCATGTGTCTTTAAATGATAATGAGCTTTGCTCACCCCGCCCCTCTGTTCTGTGCGGACACCGTTTCTAACACAATAACCACGCTTTGATCATTATAAACGTGGGATTATGAATTATATTGAGATCGTCGTACATAGAAAACATGCCGTAATGTACCCTGAGTGTAAACCTTAGATGCATTCATTGTGAAGCGTGCAACAAGGTTTGCAAATTTCGCAAATATTAATGTAAATACTAATATAAAGGTTAATAAAACATTACACTCACATCTTCTGGAGGTTCAGCAGGAACACGTTGGTACCGATCCGTTTTTTCTCGTTTGTAAAGCTGTCTGGTGTGAAATGATTCACGCAAATAGGAAAGTGCAGACGATCGTGGGGAATCCCCGTGAGGGAATCCCTGCGTCAATCCTTTGGGCATATCGCTTCAAAAACAAAACTCAGCCACTGCATCTTCAACCGCTCGGATTTAGGAACATCCAAATGACTGCTGTGTTCCTTATTACATGAACTGAACACCACAATCGCTTAGACGCCATTCTGCTCCAGCATAACAACAATGGCGGACTACTATGACGGCTGTCACAGCTCGCTGAGGGCGGGTCTTGTGTTGAAACACGGCTGTCAATCACAATCGCGGGAGGGGCGTTGGATATTATGACGTCACAATATCGAACGGCTTGATTTCAGAGAGGGTCAAACATATAAGGAGATTAAAACAAAACCACTGGATGGATTTTTATCATGATAGGATGGTTGTGTACAGGCACTGCCAACACACACTTCAGTACTATCAACTTGTAAAAGTGCATGTACCATTATATGACCCAGACAACCCACTGCGCAATGTGACGTCGGAGTGACGTCATTTTCATGTAATTTTTGGACGTCCAAATTCGGTCCATTGAAGGGGTTGTTTTGTGGCGCCAGGCGACGTCTTTTTTCGACATCTTCCGCACGTCTAATGTTGACGTCCGTCCACAAAAGTTCGTTTGTGGGAAGAAGGAAGGAGACGGGGTCGGCTTGCTGTGGATCGTGTTTTATTAGATAAGTCTTTTCCAAACAATAATCGCGCTCAGTGCACTCAAACAAAACAGCAGCTTCTTTAGGCTTCTCCTCATGAGAGGACAGACAGACAGACACACACACACACACACACACTACTTGTTTTCTCTGGGAATCAAACTCATGATCTTAGCATTACAAGCACCAACACTCTACTGTTTGAGCTGCAGCATCACACCTTTGGAAACGTCTCCAGTTATCACCTGATGCTGAGACGATCAAATGGAGTTTTTGGAAAATGATCTTAAATAATTCTAAATAATCTGTATTCATATGTATTACAGTAATCATGTTGATAATAACAATGTTGATATTTGTAAATAAAAAAAAATATTACATAGTAATCATCATGTAAATTCCCTGCACTTGTCATAGATGTCCAAATGACATCCAAAAAAATTACCCAGTTCAAAGGTCCAATGTTGAACGTCAATATGACGTCCAAGTTGGTTCATGGTTGGACGTCCAAATAGTGGAATAGTCGAATAGATGTCCAGAATTGGTCATGAACCGACAGACCCAATATAGACATGATCTGCACGTCTATCCGACGTCCAATGTTTAGTGGGAACAGACAAGCATCTTA
The DNA here is from genome assembly GCF_964197995.2 of Scardinius erythrophthalmus. Classification (NCBI taxonomy): domain Eukaryota; kingdom Metazoa; phylum Chordata; class Actinopteri; order Cypriniformes; family Leuciscidae; genus Scardinius; species Scardinius erythrophthalmus. The sequence goes on from NC_138230.1 coordinate 13,783,563, forward strand.
GCATAAGAAAGAAAATAAAAAAAGAAATAAAATAAAGAAATAATAAAAAAAATACATTCAAGTAAATAATAAGTTAAGAAATAAAAGCACAGCTAAAAGAACACTAGCATGTTGTCCGCAGTTGTTGCTGTTACATGATGTATCTGTGTCTGACTAGGGTTGACATGTGGGGTGACGACATCATCGTTTCACAAAATATACGGATTGGCTGTATACACGAAAATGCAAGTGTGTCATTTTCATATTTATCCACGTTCAGTATCCAGAACCGGTTTAAAAAATATATGGTTTCAGGCTCCCAAAATGCTGGATCCGTCTGGACGAAACGCCGATATGATACAAAACCAAAGGAGCCTTTATCCCTGTGGAACCTTTAGCACCATTGCTTTTACCCAACAATTAAATATCTGTGATTTAAATGTTTCTTGAAAGAAAATATCATTTCATCAGAAATATGACTGGCCTTGAATAGCTGTCAATGGAGAAAAATTTGGTTTGCCCATATACTGGTTATGGCACCTTTCAGCAGGGGCTAACTGGATTATGATGATCTGTTACATAGTGGTCTGCACATTGTGTTAAGTTTTATAAAGTTAATGTAATTTAAATAATGCATTGTTATTCTCTTCTTCATTGCACACAGTTGTGGAGATCATGGAGAATGCAAAGAAAATCATGAAAACAGTCACTCATAACTTAGATCCAGCTTTCATGATGCACAGAGACATCATTTCAAAGATAAATCAAATGGATAAAGTCAGAAGGAAGAAAGAATCCATAGGGATTTTTGGAAAATCAGGAGATGGAAAAAGTTCCTTATTGAATGCAGTCCTGGGGAAAAGGGATCTTCTGCCATCTGATAGTTATGGTGCCTGTACAGCCATTGTTACTCAGGTGGAAGCCAATCTGGATGATGCCAACTACATTGCAGAGATTGAATTTGTCTCTAAAGAGGTTTACTCGTTTATCTTGCTTTTACCATGCTTTTAATTATGTTGGCTTGACAAAGCCAACATACTGATCTAATATTAAAGCTTTTGCAAACTTTTGTAGTATTTGCAAACATTTAAACAGTATCTTCTTATAGGGCTTTCAAGCTACAACCACCAAACTCGGGTCAGACCACAGATTTAATCTGACTAGGTGGGCTATATCTTTTCTAACTGATCCAACTTAAATTTTCGTTTAACATACTATCAAACTTCGAAAAGTCTCAGACTTTCAATGAGGGGGGCAAAACTTTTGAACAATAAGACTTCTAGAATATGTAAGCTGTCTATCACTATCAAATCTTAATGAATATCCTATTTTAAAACATGCTAGCAACATGTTAAATCATGTAAGCAACATGCTAATTCATGCTAACAACATGCTAAAACATGTTAACAGCATGCTAGCAGCATGCTAAAATATGCTAGTAACATACTAAATCATGTTAGCAACATGTTAATTAATGCTAAAAAGTGATAGCAACATGTTAACAATGTGTTAAAACGAGTTAACAGCACGTTAGCAGAATGTTAAAACATGATAGCAAAACATACTAATTTGTGTTAGTAACATGCTATTCAAGTTAACTACCTGTTAATTCATGCTAGCAGCATGCTTAATACTTTATACAGCATAACTTTTTTTACTTTCTCTGAATAAAACCTTCAAACTTCAAGCTGTTCAAAGTTATTTTAAACTTTCAGACCTGGCTTTGTCAAGCCAACATCAAAGTTTGTCATAAAACTTTACTCATCTATTTACTTTTATTGTTGTGTAACTGTAAATAAATCAGATAGACAGAGGGAAATTAAGCTTTATTTCCTATATTGTCCCTCTGCAGGATTGGGAGAAAGAGCTCAAAGATCTTTTCAGAGTTTTGTCTGATGAAAGTGAGGACAGAAATGATGACTTGTTTGAAATTGCTGTAGAAAAGATAACTGCGCTGTATGGAGCCGATGCAACAAATAAAACATTAGAAGAGCTACAGAAAGATGAAAAATTTGCTGAGATTGAAACCTTTTCTTTCAGCAAGAAAACAATCTCAAACTTTGATGTAAGTTTTTATGAGACTTAATGTTTCATTTTTAACACCAGATGTTTCATAATAATATTAAATGTATAATGATGTATTCAGTCTTGCTTGTGAATTAAAAAAAACACTATGTCTCCACAGGTCTCTGAATTTTCCAATGATGTTGCATGTTACATACAACACAGTGAGTCCAGTTCTGGTGGCTGGTACTGGCCACTTGTAAGGAGTGTGACAATCAAAATTCCAGATTGTCATGAACTCCTGGAACACATTGTGCTTGTTGATATTCCTGGGACGGGAGACTGCAACAAGATTAGAGATGATCTGTGGAAATCTGTAAGTGTATAATACTTTTGAAATCAACATTTTGATATCATAGAAATACACAATCAATTATGCTACTAACCATGTCATCTAAATCACTATTTAAAATTCTTTAGAACCTGAGAGAATGTTCTTGTGTTTGGATTGTAAGTGCTATCAATCGAGCAATCAAAGACAAAGAACCCTGGGGGATTTTAAAGCACTGTATTGAAGAATTGGGACCAGGTGGAAAGTGCAAGCACATTAATTTCATCTGTACAAAGACTGATGAGATCAATGCAACAGGCTATATTAGGTATTTTGTGATATATACATATAAATACAGGGCTGCACAATGGTCTAATTCTGACATGAGGTAAATGGTACCTATATACAGCAAATAGATCAGCATTTTAAAAACAACAATTTTTTTTTTTTTTTTTTTAGATCTGCAAGGCTTAAAAGACATCAGCTCCAAAGAAACAAGGTGTCACATGCCTGTCCTGTCTTGTGCTGCACATGGGTGATTTGTTATTTTGGGCCATGTGCTCATGTCATTGTCTGGTCCCTCCCCCTTGTTATCTGATTATTGTTTGAGTTCTCCCACCTGTTCCCCCTTGATTAGTTTCCCTTTATTAGTCCCCTCTGGTTTGCAGTCTGTGTCGGTTCGTTGTCTGATGTTTCCTGTTCTCTGCAAATCCCTTGTAAGTTCTGCGTCTGTTTTTGGTTTTGTATTTTCCAGTTATGTTTTTCCCCCTCGTGGGTTTTGTTTTGTATTCGTTTTCCCGTTCGTAAATAAACCATCATATCTCTGCACTTGAGTCCTCGCACCTTTTTGCAATCATCCCTACCGTGACAGAACGAACCGACCAATTGAGGACTCAGCAGAAGAACTCACTATCCAGCAGCATGTCCGGCAGTGTTTCTTCCCCAGTCACCGAGCGGGAGAGAGGACAGTCGTTTTTGGGAACCCGGTTGGTCATATTTCGCGGGACCCGTGGAGGCTGCAGGGGAGGAGGTGGTCGAGAGGAGTCCCGACACCACTCTCCACTCTGGCCCCTCTTCGACCCTGGGCTGGACATCACCAACCCAGGGTCCCATTCGCCACTGGTTCCGTCCAGCACAGAGCCCGTTCCGGTGGTTCCGAAATGGAGGAGAAGGAAGAACCCCTCTGTGGCCATTCCGGTGGTCCCAGTACCGGTGGTCCCAGTGCCGGTGGTCCCAGTTCCAGTGGTCCCGAGTCCGGTGGTCCCAGTTCCGGTGATCCCGAGTCTGGTGGTCCCAGTTCCGGTGGTCCCAGTCTCGGAGGTCCCCGTGCAGTCTGAGATAGACAGAGCAGCTGAAACTCTGTTGTATTACTTCGAAAGACTACATCAGATCCTGGAGAGTGCCAAGACTGTCCACGGCACGTCTGCCGAGCCTGTGTCTCCGGACAAGATGACCACCGCTGAGCCGGTGTCCCCGGACAGGATGGCCGACGCTAAGCCTGTGTCCCCGGACAAGATGGCCACCGCCGAGCCTGTATCTCTGGACAAGATGGCCGACGCTGAGTCTGTTCACGTCACGTCTGCCGAGCCTGTGTCTTCGGACAAGATGGCCGCCACAGAGACTGTTCACGTCACGTCTGCCAAGCCTGTGTCTTCAGACAAGATGGCCGACGCCGAGCCTGTTCACGTCATGCCTGCCGAGCCTGTGTCTTTGGACAAGATGGCTGCCGCCGAGCCTGTTCACGTCACGCCTGCCGAGCCTGTGTCTTCGGACAAGATGGCCGCCACAGAGACTGTTCACGTCACGGCTGCCGAGCCTGTGTCTTCAGACAAGATGACCGACGCCGAGCCTGTTCACGTCACGTCTGCCGAGCCTGTGTCTTCGGACAAGATGACCGACGCCAAGACTGTTCACGTCACGGCTGCCGAGCCTGTGTCTTCGGACAAGATGGCCGCCACAGAGACGGTTCACATCGCGTCTGCCGAGCCTGTGTCTTCGGACAGGATGGCCGCCACCGCGCCGGTGGTGTCTGTTTCTGTTTCTGTTTCTGAGCCGGTGGTGTCTGTTCCTGTTCCTGAGCCGGTGGTGTCTGTTCCGGTGGTGTCTGTTCCTGTTCCTGAGCCGGTGGCGTCTGTTCCAGTTCCTGAGCCGGTGGCGTCTGTTCCAGTTCCTGAGCCGGTGGCGTCTGTTCCAGTTCCTGAGCCGGTGGCGTCTGTTCCAGTTCCTGAGCCGGTGGCGTCTGTTCCAGTTCCTGAGCCGGTGGCGTCTGTTCCAGTTCCTGAGCCGGTGGCGTCTGTTCCTGTTTCTGAGCCGGTGGTGTCTGTTCCAGTTCCTGAGCTGGTGTCGTCTCCGCCGTGGCCGCCCGAGGTGTCGTCTCCGCCGTGGCCGCCCGAGGTGTCGTCTCCGCCGTGGCCGCCCGAGGGGTCGTCTCCGCCGTGGCCGCCCGAGGGGTCGTCTCCGCCGTGGTCGCCCGAGGGGTCGTCTCCGCCGTGGCCGCCCGAGGGGTCGTCTCCGCCGTGGTCGCCCGAGGGGTCGTCTCCGCCGTGGCCGCCCGAGGGGTCGTCTCCGCCGTGGCCGCCCGAGGTGCCCTGGCCGCCCGAGGGGTCGTCTCCGCCCTGGCCGCCCGAGTGGTCGTCTCCGCCCTGGCCGCCCGAGTGGTCGTCTCCGCCCTGGCCGCCCGATGGACTGTCTCTGCCCTGGTCTGTCCCTCCCGTCCCGCCCTGGTCTGTCCCTCCCGCCCCGCCCTGGTCTGTCCCTCCCGCCCCGCCCTGGTCTGTCCCTCCCGCCCCGCCCTGGTCTGTCCCTCCCGCCCCGCCCTGGTCTGTCCCTCCCGCCCCGCCCCGCCCCGCCCCGCCCTGGTCTGTCCCTTCCGCCCCGCCCTGGTCTGTCCCTTCCGCCCCGCCCTGGTCTGTCCCTCCTGCCCCGCCCTGGTCTGTCCCTCCTGCCCCGCCCTGGTCTGTCCCTCCCGCCCCGCCCTGGTCTGTCCCTCCCGTCCCGCCCCGCCCGCCCTGGTCTGTCCCTCCCGTCCCGCCCCGCCCTGGTCTGTCCCTCCCGTCCCGCCCCGCCCTGGTCTGTCCTGGTCTGTCCCTCCCGTCCCGCCCTGGTCTGATGGAGCGTCTGGTAGCCGCTCCGTAGGGAGGGGGTAATGTCACATGCCTGTCCTGTCTTGTGCTGCACATGGGTGATTTGTTATTTTGGGCCATGTGCTCATGTCATTGTCTGGTCCCTCCCCCTTGTTATCTGATTATTGTTTGAGTTCTCCCACCTGTTCCCCCTTGATTAGTTTCCCTTTATTAGTCCCCTCTGGTTTGCAGTCTGTGTCGGTTCGTTGTCTGATGTTTCCTGTTCTCTGCAAATCCCTTGTAAGTTCTGCGTCTGTTTTTGGTTTTGTATTTTCCAGTTATGTTTTTCCCCCTCGTGGGTTTTGTTTTGTATTCGTTTTCCCGTTCGTAAATAAACCATCATATCTCTGCACTTGAGTCCTCGCACCTTTTTGCAATCATCCCTACCGTGACACAAGGTTTGGGAAATTTAAGATTAAAAATTAGCATTCATTGCTCCTTGAGTAAATTTGCAAGTCTATGAGATTTTTCATACCATTGTAACTGCCTTTTAACGAATGTAAAAATTTACTGAGGAAAAGGAAAATTTGTTATGTACAGTATAGTGCATAATCAACTACTGAATCAGATTTCACAATAGATGTGACAATTATAACAATTTATATTCATACATTGGTGTTTTTAATCATTCTTCAGGATCAGAAAAAAATGTGCATCCTTCATAGAAATGAACTTGCCAAGACAGATGTCAAAGAAAGGCTTGAAAAATCTGATATTAAGGTTTTTATATTTCATAATTTTCCTTATTTTCATCAATATTTTCTAGGGATGTCCCGATACCACTTTTTCACTTCCAATACCAATACCAATGCCACAGCTTTGGCTATTTGCCGATACCGATATCAATCTGATATTTTTATTTTATTCTTGAACTAATACTACTAATAATAAAATATGGAAGCACTTTGCTCAATTAGCCACATAAAAACATCTCACTCAAACGGAGAACAAATACTTCTCCAGTAGTCCACAACAACAGTTGATAATGAAAGACTGCCACCCTTTATTTAAAAGACCTTGAGATATGTTTGGTAATTGTACCTGAATTATTTTAAAATCAATTTGCTATATTTCAGATCAATATATTTGTTTACTTAAAATATTAATTAACTTTATTCTCATCTGAATTATAAATAATTTATTTCTGTATAAAATAATACTACCATTAAAAACTGGGAGGAACAAATCAAACCAAAAAATAAAAAAAAATAAAAACCAATCAAACCATAATATGTATGTGATATACAGTGATATACCACTAAATAAGACAGGCAGACCTCGCAGAAAAATGAATGCCACAAAAATCAAAGTATAACAAATAAACAAGAAAAATAAAGCAACCAAATCCCATGTTCGGTGGGGAAAAAAATGGCTACTTGCCAAGAGAGGTTTTGACCTGTAATCGAAACCATTTAGTTTTTATTACACATACAACATTCTACATTTAAAAACAATCATATAAAAATACTCACGTTGCTGATACGCTTAGGCTCACTTAATGGATGATTAAGATGCATCAGTCTCAATGAAAGGCAAAAGTGTTGCAACGCAGTCGTAGCTCGGCCAACTAATAATGCTCCTAAAAATACGCATTTTAATATTTTAACAATATAAAATAAAACATAAACCAACTTGATCGTTCACTCACGTCAGGTGGCCGAAGCCAAGCGCAAATGGCATGCGCATTATGTTCTCACATCAGTCATTGGTGTAGGAGAAATCCTAGAACACATTTACTATAGTGAATACAATTTATACTGACATATATCTCCTTTAAGATCGACTACTATTAAAACTTATTTACTCACTCTGAATTGTCGGGCACAGTGGGTCAAACTGTTCTTTCAACGCGCCAGCAGAGGAAGAAACACAAACTCGCTCATCGAGCGTAAAACGAGAGCAAACGCTGTTTTCTTGACGCCCGCGAGACTTTAAACGCAGCCTGCCCATTACGTCATCTGCCCACTTAAAGGCGCAACATACTCATTCCGGTTACACATGCACCGAACCGTGACGCACGTACGGTTTCGGTTCAATACGAATACATGTACCATTCCACCCCTAATAGGATATCCAATATCTGATCTAGCATTCTGGGCCAGTATCAGCACGATACCGATGACGTGGATCGGATCGGGACATCCCTAATATTTTCAATGATTTCTATATTGAACTCCACACTTTGTCAGTTGCTGATGCTAAGGGGATGTGTCCCACAGAACCTGGTGTCTGAAGCATCTGTGAAATCACAGCAATCTTATTGGCTGACAGCAATCTTATGATGACATATGGAGCATGCACGAGTATATACAGTAAGGGCACATGCATGACATGCCATGAGCCTTTATGTCTTGAGGAAGCCACTTTGTTTGCGTGTGGCTGTTAAGATCAGAGCGAGTTGGTAACACTTTATAATAAGTACTTACAAATCATTAACAAGCTATTAGTTTAAAGTTTATTCATAGTTTATATAGTCTCTACATTGTTGATATTGTATAAAAAAAAATACAGCGTGGGTTCCGATTTACCGCTTAATAAGAAAGGAGTCAATAAACTAAGTTCTCTGCAGTCTATCACTAACATTCTCTTCCTCTATAGCAGTTTAGACCAAGTGATTTATTTTTTAATTCAGGGGACGGCAAACCTTTTTGCCATGAAGTGCCATTTTTAATTTTCTGAGTTTATCACTGTGCCATAACTCTGTTATTCGAAATGTTTAAATAGCCTTGATGTTTGTGTAATTTTTTCACAATTTCTACAAACTGTAACAGAATGTTTGCGGGTCCAGGCAGGAATGTATACAAACATTGTGGATGCAGTTGGGAGGGGAACACATTCATTGACGGAGCGGGCATTAATGGTCAGAAATAGGAGTGGGCAGGAGTGGGAATAAAAAAAAAGTTTCCTAGTGCCTATAACATTGAACTTTCTAGGGAACAAGACTGTGGTGTCACACGATGCGTCCTCACACTCTGGGATGACGTTCATCGAGTCCTTCAGTGCTTAGTCTGGCAAGTTTGTGCTTGGAGACCTTCACATCGCACAGACAAGAATTGGTCAGCATGGTGTAGTGGGTATTAACATCCCCATAGTATCATTAACTGAGTTCCCTCAAAAAGGGAACGTCTGGGGGTTACGTATGTTACAGTCCATGTGACGTCACACTGCTGTCAGCCAAAAATTTTGGTGTGACTTCACGTGCTTCAGACACCCGGTTCCATGGGACAAGTCCCCATAGCATCAGCAACTGACACAGTGTCTCATTCCCTTCTCAGGGAACGTCTCGGTTACGTATGTAACCCTTGTTCCATGAAGGAGGGAATGGAGACGTAGTCAGATGTACCGTACTGATTGGGATCATGCTTAGGGAGCCTGACATCTTTGAGTATTGAAAAAACGAGCCAATGCGAGATTTGCATTTCGCGCTCTGTCCCGCAGCACGGGTATAAATACGTAACCGAGACGTTCCCCTTCAGTTCTACCAGAAAGACTCGGGAGATAGAATGATGTAACAAAGCATTAATTTATTGACAGCCCAGCAAGCAATTATTTATAACGTTCTTTGGCGTAGGCCCCGTCCGTAGCGCATAATCCGAGTGTAGCGGATCTGTATTTCCTGCCTGAAGACGAAGGCAGGGGCACAGCCAACCCACCTGGGAGATATGAACAGGACCATCCTGGTGGTGGTGGGGAGGGTGGAGGCAATTGTTTGCGTCAGTATCTGCGAACCTCAAACATGTGTAAATACCGATCTTTTATACAGCAAGTATTAGGACATGATTGGATAGATGTGAAGGTAATAAGTGACGTAGTAATTAAGTCTTCCTGGCAGAACTTATGCTAAAGCTTTAATTTCCAAACTGATTGGGATCCCCTAGCATTATTGAGGTGGAGATGGGACAGGGCTTAGGCCAGGGAAGTCTACTGCTGTTCCACATGACCCACTCAGACAGACTTGGATAACACTGGGAAAGCGTGTTTTGGTGGAAAGGGAGATGCTGCGGAAGCCACATCCTGCCCGTAGGGAGGTATCATGTGGAGGTTACACATATGGACTGGGTGCTTCCGGATAATACAACATATGGAATGTCTCTGAGGTGGCTCCTGCCTAAGCAGGGGAGAGAAAACACTGGCCAGAGACGGCAGAGTGGGCTCTGCCTAGGGAAAGACACGGATCGCCATAGTGATCACAACATATGGGACCCAGCCAAGCACAGGTTCCACCAATGCATACGAGTGTTAGGCCTGGCAACGGACACTAACCGGGGTTAGGCCGGGGTCTCAGGATAACGTGAGAGTTGGCCGGCCCGAATTTCAGTCAAGATTCGTCGATCGAAAATGCATGCAGGTCCCCTACCCTCTTGATAGAGGCCAAAGCGAACAGGAGAACTGTTTTTATAGACAGGACTTTTAACTCTGCTGCACAGTACCAAGCGAACATCTTCAGGGGTCTCAGGGGAAACGCATACTTGCGGAGGCCCTGAGGCCAGCTGTGTGCCAGTGCATCTGAGCCGAGGGTCCCCTCGGTCAGGGAGTAAAACAACTGGCAATGGGACGAGTCCGGAGAGGCAAAACAGATCTATCTGTGCGACATAGCTGACATTTCTGGATCCAACTCGGACAACGCTACTCTCCCAGAAGGAGGCAGCGCAGCTGGATCATCATCTCAAGAATCCAGCTCCCCATCCGATGCAGCGATTGACATCCTGTCCTCAGGAGGAGCCCCGAAAGAAACGACTGGTCAGTCCATTACAGAGGGACCAGCACGTTCATTTGGGAGCTCCACCAGCTGCGGTGTGACAGAGGAGTGAGGGGCCCACGGGGACTGGTTACCGGGTGGGGAAGCCCTCTCTGTGATCCTCAGATCACCCATCCCACATGGCTCAGTAGGTCTCCTCTGGGATTGGCCAGAGGGGAAACTAGAGCGGGGCATGAGAATGGAGACTCCACTTTAACGAATGAAGGCAAGTCTCAATCTCAACACAGAGATAGTCATGTTCCCGCAATGGGAACATCCACAAAAGGCGCTTCAGCAAAACCAGAAACGCACGGGTGGAATGGCATCTTGAAAAAGACGCAGACACACCCGTGTTGCTCTTTCAGGAAATAGTACTCTCAACAAGTGCTGGAGCACACAGGGGAATGACCGCGGCAACACTGACAGGAGATGGTGCAGCCTGTACCAGTGAAGCACTCACCCTCTTTGTCCTCTAACCAACCGTCAGAACAAACAAACACAAAGAATGCTGTTAAAACAGCAGTTGAGAGCTCAGAAGGCTCACGATCACTGCTGCACTTGCGCTGTAAACACACTAGCACCAGGAGAGACTTGCAGAAGATGCACTGACACACTCGCTCGTTGAAGATACTCCAATACTCTTCAGAGACATCGACATCTGATCGGCTCCGAAGCGAAAGACAAGTGGTGCTTGCGTCCGCTTCCATATTTATACCCGCGCTGCGGGGCGGAGCGCGAGATGCAAATCTTGCACGCCAATGTGCATTGGCTCATTTTTTCCATGTTGAACGTGACCGAACTGAAAGGGAACCAGGAAGTTTTCTTTAAAACTATGTCTATTATTATTTTCTTTCTTTCTTTCTTTCTTTCTTTCTTTTTTAGAAAATATTCAGCACTGACAATGATTTTCAAGTTTTTACTGTAAGTTCCGATGCATTCTTTGACCCTGAATTAAATCTTGAACCTAGTGAAACAGGTAAACTCCATCTCCATTGCCTTTATTTTACCATTATTCATGACAAAAAATATATATCTTTAATTAATCTGAAGATGAATAATTTATGAACCAGACAAAGCTCTGATGAAATTAATCTACAGTATATCGTACCCTTGTGTTTTGGAAACTGTGTATATTTGTAGATATCCCAAAGCTGCAGTATGATCTGAGGATTCTTAACAAGAACATAAAGAGAGAACTGACAAGAGATTATGTCAATGAAGCAAAGGGAGTTTTGTCCTTGATCCAAAGTGTCCAACAGGATACAGAAAAGAAAACGGTATGATATTTCACATGCAATTTTTTTCAGAATGCATGCCAGTATGTATTATTCTGTATTTCTCTCCTATTGGATGGTTGTGTTTTAGAACGAAACAAGAGACAGCATTCACAATGAGTTAGAGAATAACCTAGAGAAGGCACTGAATGAATTGGACAATAGTTTTGACAACATTTATAGGGTTCTGGAACAACGTCTGTCAAAGGGAGTGCAAAAATCAAAGCAATCATGTGTTGCTACCACAAAGGACGAGATAGTACTGGTAAGTGTGATTTTAATGTTCTACAAAATGAATCACAATTTTCTTGCCATTTTAACACTGGTATTTTTTGTGTTGTCACTCAGAATAAGGATGGAAGACGATTCCATAAAATCCTTCAAGCTTTGTGCAAGAATGGAGGGAACTATTTGTCGAAAAATAGGGATGTATACCTAGACCTAAACAAGAGATTGGCCAAAAACCTTCATGAGTGTCTTCAAGAAGATTTCAAGAAGATTTTTCCGTAAGAGCTGATTTATCATTCTATTTCTATGTCCCCCTTTGTTTCGTTTAGAATAAATTGAAATGAAAACAACCCACAATGCTTGGTCAGTGACTAACAAGATTGTAAATGTGCACCAACTGTAGCATGCATGTAGCTAGAGCAGTAAACCAGCAAATGAACCTGGTGCCCAGAAAGAAACAGATGACCATGCCAGATTAATTTGAGGCCATATGTTTTGTAAAGTGAACAGCATCCCCATGTTTGTGTCCTATGAAGTCTGAGCAGGACCAACAATATGATTGGGCTAGTACAGTTTTCCTTCATTCCTTCATTGAAAGTCATTCATTACAGCCACATACATACATCCCTACGGTGTTTTCTGGTTCAAATCTTTCATTCATCGCCTGACAGCTGCATAGGTTTTACAGAAAAAGGGTAACACTTTACAATACGGGTGAACTAATATGCATTAATTCATGCTTAACTAATGTACAGTTAATCATGAGTTATTGTATGACATAGGGCTGTCACCAGGCCCGGGGTGGGTAATCGGGAGAATTCCCGGTGGGCCGCTTCACTTTTGGGCCGGTTGAGGAATTTTTTTTTTTTTTTTTCACATTTGTCACGTTAGTTACATTACACGTTCCGCATTCTGACACCGCAGCGCGCAGCCACTGCATGGGTTGTACCATGTGAGGGAGTTCTCCCCTCCCCTCCTATAGAGTTGGTTGGGTCCATAGTCAGTCTTTTCCAAAACGTTTTCTCAGGTAGGCTACCGCGGCACCGCCGGCACCTACCGATAGCTGGGCCGGTCCTACCGTAACGGTACGTGTCAGGGAGGATGGGAGGAAGAGGCCAGGAGGTATGGAAGCTTGTTTCCGCCACACAGAATAAAACATTTTAAAAGATAATTGCGACTTTTTATCTCACAATTGCGAGTTTACATCTCGCAATTCTGACTTTATTTCTCAGAATTGCGAGATATAAAGTCAGAATTGCGTGAAATAAAGTCGCAATTGCGTGTTATAAAGTCAGAATTGCGAGATATAAAGTCCGAATTGCGTGAAATAAAGTCGCAATTGCGTGTTATAAAGTCAGAATTGCGAGATATAGGCCTAGAGTCAGAATTGCGTGATATAAAGTCGCAATTGCGTGTTATAAAGTCAGAATTGCGAGATAAAAAGTCAGAATTGTGTGAAATAAAGTCGCAATTGCTTCTTATAAAGTCGCAATTGCTTCTTATAAAGTCAGAATTGCAAGATATAAAAGAACTGCGTGAAATAAAGTCGCAATTGCTTCTTATAAAGTCTAAGTGAATTATTATTTAACCTTTACATTATTTGTTGAACCATGGTATTAGTAAACTACACAATAGTAAGAGCTGAACTGTTGCTTCATTTATCCAATTTGGAAAAAGTGCTAATTTGGAATTCCACCATGGAAAAAGTGGGCCGGTCTTGGGCCTGAAACTCCCGGGCTGAAAAGTGGCCCCACTCCGGCCCTGGCTGTCACCATTTTAAAAAATCCTCGACTGCAATTTATCTGTGTCAAGTAAGTGATAAAATACCGGAAGTGGTGCATTCCACAGACGAGAATCCATGAACCGCATTATTAGACCATGTTCTAAAGCTGAACGATGTATTAAAATACTATACTATAGAATATTAGAATACTATAGAATAGTGCTGTTGTGAATTCACAAAGGCTGCTATTCAATGAAATAAAATGTATGCCCTGCGGGCATTTGTGTTCGTGTTAGAAAAATATCCATATTTAAAACTTTATCGACTAGAATTAACTTTAAAATAACTAGCTTCCGGCAGACGGCTGTATGGATCGATTTACAGTGGAAGAGTAACCCCTGACCCGACGCACAATGTGAGCCGTGTGGATTACTTTTATCATGGATAGATGCTTTTTTATGGCACGTAAAAATATATTAAGTAGCTCCTTCCTGACACCCTCATGACACCGCTGCTCCATCCCCGCCACCGTTAGTGTTTCGGGGGTCAGTGGTTTCCAGCAAAATGTTAAATATTCAGTTGCTTCCTGCCGTTCCCCAGGACACGGGACATTTAACATTCCCCCATAAACTTTACGAGACGTTGAGTCACAAGTAGTGTTGCTTTCGTCATTGAAAATTATGCCTAAATATCGTCATCAACAAACTTTTATCATGAGACGAAAACAAGACAAGAAGCAACGTGCATGCTGGTCATGTGATGATGACTATTATTAAATGTATAATGCAATATTGTTGACAAATAAAAATGAGACTAAATGTGGGATACAAAATAAAAACTATGCTGAAATATCTCTTCATTTTCGTTGACCAAAACAAGACGAAATGAAATGTTACTTCGTCTCGTTTAGTCGCGTTTAGTCGCATTATTATTATTATTTTGCAGTATTTCTGTTTCCTGTCTCCCTTTAGGAGCTGCATCAGGTCGCACTGCGCAGATGCAGGCGACGTCACTTCCTTAAGCCCCACTCGCGGCATTATTTAGAAGATGCAGCTGCGGTGAGATAGCGTAAACGACAACAAACAAAGTTAAGTCTGACACAGAGAAAGGGGCCGATGGCCGGCCAGCCGGGGTTTGTCTTTGGGTTGGCAACCCTCTAAAATGTGAGTAAATCACTCGCATATGCAAGTAAATTTCACTCTGGGCGACTAAGTAATGTATATCATTAGCCATTGGCTAATAAATTCTTAGACTTTACTCGCCAGTGTGTGTGTTACATGCCAAGTATAAGCATAGATATTGCTTGAGAGCTTGAGAGTAGAGGGCTGCATTGGGATTGAGTCCCGCCGGGTCCCGCGGGACCCAACGCAAATCTCGCGGGAGCGGGCGGTTTGAACTTTGCTGCGGGCGGGAATGGGCGGCTAAAAAAAACACTGCGGGATCGGGAGGTAGCCTTGCAACATGATGGAGATGTCAGTAATGGCGCTTTTCCACTACACACCAGCTCGCCTCGGCTCGGCTCGACTCGCCTTTGTTTGGTTTTCCACTGTGTAAAAGTTGTAACTGTATCTGCTTCCAGGTACTTTTTTTCGTACCACCACCGGCGGGGTTCTGAGCGAGCTTAGGCGATACTAAAATGTGACGTGAAAACACGGCAGACTGCTGATTGTTCAGAGAGAAGCATCACTATTCACTGCGTCATCATTGCACGCGCAAGACAGAGTATCCTGAATAAAAAACAGCAAAAACGAAAACAAAACCATCCAAAAACAGCATACTCGATTTCCTCCATTATCCTGTGTGTATGTGTCCAGTAGGCTATGCTGGCCAGGGAAACGAAACAAACAACCCCATGAATCTCTTTAATAATAGCAATACAAATATGTGTTTTTTCCTGCGGGACGGGAGAAGACACAGAATCAATGCATCTCTATTATTGTGCGGGAATAAATTCTCAGAGTTTTGCGGGTGCGGGCGGGAGTGGACATACATATTGCGGGAGCGGGCGGGAGTGAAACACATACGTTGCGGGAGCGGGCGGTAATGGTCAGAAATTCGGCGGGCGCGGGCGGGAGCGGGATGAAGAAAACAGTCCCGCGCAGGGCTCTACTTGAGAGTTTCGCTCTCGGTCAAGCTATCTGTACTAACGTTAGTATTTCAAATTCAGCTCAGCGTATCTGTATTTGATGTATCATAAACTCTTGTGTGAAGGCGCGCGACTTGCGGTCACATTTCTTTTACACACGCAAAGAGAGCGTGAGAGAGTCTTACATACCATGCAAAATCGAGGCGCTAAATGTAAATGATATTCTTGTTTGTATTTTCCTGTCAAAATAACTGAATTATTCAGCTTTTATGAACAAGCAGAAGATATGCCAGTTCCCTTTCAGTCGCTCACGTGATGACGTAACGTCGACGTGATGACGTAATTGGGATCACTTCAGGGAGCCCTATCAACTTCGAGTGTCTACAGAACGAGCCAATGACCGTTGGCGTGCGTGAATCGCGTCACGCGCCCCGCCCCACAGCGTGGGTATAAACAGGAAGCGGGAGCACGCTCATATCGTCTTTCACTTCGGAGCCGAGCTTCTGTTTGCCTTCTGAAATCTACAGGCTGCTATTGTGTTGGAGACTCCTTCAAGACTCTCTCTCTTCAGTGTTGGTGTGACGGCGCGATCAGCGAGTGGCCACGAGCTTAAGCTCACACAACTGCTGCTTTCACAGCAAGCTTATTTCTGTGTCGGTATCGGTGGGCGTTTCCCTGCTAGTATTTACAGCAATGCTGTAGGGCATTGCTGTATTCCCTGGGTGCCTTAGCACTGTGAAAGTATAGTGGAAAGAGTATATTTCTTATTTTCTTTCTTTTTCTTCTTCACAAAAGAGCAATGCAAGTGAACCCTGGTTCCTTTTCAGGATGTCATTTCGCTTGTGCGTTCTCCCTCGACACAGACTGTTTCTTCGCTTTGCATTCTTACCCTTCGGGCTGGCCCTGTCGCCCCGTGTCTTCAGGAAAGTGTCTCGTGTCTCCCATGTGCGAGCGTGGTGTTCGTATTCTCAACTACCTCAATGACTGGCTTATCCTCGCCCAGTCGAGAAATTGTTAATTTCGTTAACAAAAACTATGACGAAAAATGTTTGTTGACAACCTTTTTTTCCCTAATGAGAGACGACACCCACGTCATTAAACGATAACTGTGACTATATCAACACATGCAATATCGTTGACGAAAAAAGACGAGACTGAAATGTGTTTAAACATTTTTTTAAACTTGACCAAAACCACTTGTTTGTGTCAATTAAAGGAGACGACAACACATTGACTGTTTTTATGAGCGTTCAGGCATACGGTTGCCAGATTTTAATAATTTAAGCCCCCAGTCAGAGCTTTTCTGTTAAAAGAGCACATTTTCTACCCGGTCTTTTCAATGGTATCTGGCAACCATGCGCGTGTGGCCGTGCACTGCTGAAGAAGCGCGGATGATCTGAAAACACAGACAAGTAAGCTGGAGTTCAGCGATCTTCATTTGAGATTTTGTACTTAAATTAAAGTGTCGTTCAGTCGGTCTGTATTCTGCCACGATCTCTGCGACATTGACATTGATTTTATACAACAGTTCAACAAACAGAAGGGTAACATTAAGTGATGAACTACATTTAAAACAGTATTGTCAGTAGGCTTATTGCTCTATTTTGTAACGAAAGCCATTGCAGAACTGCAACACACAGCGGTGATTCATGAACAAATCTGTGCCTTTGAACAAATCGTGAGATTCAATGACCCGTTCATAAATATAGCAACTTGCTTCGTTAGGCCTACTGAATGAATGAATGACTCGATGACTCACTCATAAAGACAGTGACTTACCGCCACCTACTCGTGATTTTAATTTAGTATTTAAAAGGGCTTCGTCGCCTGCCACTGCCTTCTATTATTCTAGGAAACGTGCAGTCACTGAGGAATAAGATCGACGAGCTGCAGGCACATGTTAAGAGTATTCCTGAATATAAAAACGTGTGTGTGATTGCTTTGACTGAAACCTGGTTGAAAGATCAGTACCCGAGCCACGACTATGAAATCGATGGCTTTGGTTAACCTATCCGGCTCGATCATGATGAGCAGCTGACCGGAAAGACACAGGGAGGGGGCGTGGCCCTGTATGTCAATCAACGCTGGTGTAAGACAGTCATAGTGAGAGAATCGATTTGCACTCCCAATATTGAACTCTTATCTATTTCACTGCGTCCATTCTACTTGCCACGTGAAATTCCGCAAGTATTTTTGACGGTGGTGTACATCCATCCTAAAGCCAGTTTGGCAGATGCCACATCCACCATTGTCAAACTTGTGCACCGTTTGCAGAGTATTTCTCCTGATGCTCCACATTTTATTTTGGGGGATTTTAACTCTTGCTGTCTTAAAAAGCCCCTCGGTCATTTCTACCAATATGTAAATTGCCCAACTAGACATGGCAAAGTGCTAGACTTGTGTTATGGCACTATAAAAGGGGCGTATAAATCATATGCAATGGCTCCGTTAGGATCCTCTGACCATAATTGTGTTCTTCTAGCCCCTGTCTATCAGCCAGCCCATAAGAGAGGGAAGATTGAACACAAAGAGGTTGCTCTTTGGACAGAGAGTGCCATTAAAGAACTAAATGGATGTTTTTATAGCACTGACTGGGATGTCTTTAAATATGCTTGTAATGATTTAGATGAATTGCTTGATACTGTGACAAGTTATGTACTACACATGCAAGATATTATTATTCCCAAAAAGACAATTAGAATATATCCAAATAACAAACCCTGGTGTAGTAAATCTCTTAAAAGTGTCCTTAATCAGAAGAAGTTAGCTTTCCGCCAGGGTAATATTCACCAGCAACGAGAGGCCCATAAACTGGTTAAGAAAGAGATAAAGCTGGCCAAAAAAAGGTTTAAAGATAAAGTAGAGGATGAACTGAAGAACAATAACCTTCGTGATGCCTGGAAGGGAATTAAATCTATGGTCTGTATTAAAGATAAAAAAGGGGGTGTTTCACCCTGATAAGTCTGACACTGCCCTGGCTGAGGAGTTGAACCAATTCTATGTGAGATTTGATTGTCATGATTTCTCTGAGGATCTGTCTAAATTTAGGGAGGCTCCTGAGGGCAGTAAAATTCAGATTACTGAAATGGATGTCTGTAGAATTTTGGAGGGGACTGACCAGAGAAAAAGTCCCGGGCCTGACGGCGTTTGTGGCCGCCTGCTCATAAATTGTGGTTTATTTTTATGTGATACCTTTTCTTGTATTTTCAAGCTTTCCTTGGCACAGATGGATGTTCCTGCATTATGGAAAGAATCAATTATTGTTCCTGTGGCTAAGATTCCATCACCTAAGGGACTGAACGATTACCGCCCTGTGGCTCTTACATCATTAGTCATGAAAGGGCTAGAAAAGATTGTGAAGAATATTATTGACCCACTCCAATTTGCATATCAGGCAGGCAAAGGGGTGGAGGATGCCACAGCAACACTGCTGGACCGTGTTACAGGGCACTTAGAGGGCACAAAGACACATGTACTGGCTACTTTTATTGATTTCTCATCAGCTTTTAATTGCATGCAGCCCCATATTCTTGCTCAGAGGCTCTCTGAAATTCCTGCAATAGATGTTGGTACCATATGTTGGTTGGTTGGCTGGCTGACTAGGAGGCCACAGAGAGTCCGTGTAAATGGCACCTTGTCTGAGGCCCTGGTTAGCTCTACTGGATCACCCCAGGGGTGTGTCTTATCGCCATTGTTATTTGTATTGTATACAAATCGCTGTCACAGTACTTCTGAATCATCATCCATAATCAAATATGCTGATGATTCAGTGATACTTAGTTTTCTGCAGGACCATGAGGTGGGCCATGGTCCAGTCTTGGACAGTTTTATAGAATGGTGCGAGGAGTCATTCCTACAGTTAAATGTCGCAAAAACCAAAGACATGCGGTTTGACTTCTGTAGGAAACCACCTGCCTTGCCATGTACCATTATAAATGGCTCAGCAGTGGAGACTGTCAGTCAGTATAAGTACCTGGGAATTATACTGGATGATAAACTGACCTTTGAGGCCAACACAGACAGGATCTGCAAAAAGGTCAATCAAAAATTGTTTTATTTAAGGAAACTGAGGAGTTTTAATGTTGAAAGTTCACTTATGAAAATGTTTTATTCATCATTTGTTGAGTCAATTCTCACATTTTCAATGATCTGCTGGTTCGGCAATCTTAATTTGATTAGAAAGAATAGGCTGGGAAGCTTTGTTAAACAGTGTCGGAAGATCACTGGTGTCAATCTTAATGATCTGAGCCAGGTCTACCAGATTAGGTGTGTCCGGAGGGCAAATGCCATTTTGGCAGACCCTTATCACCCTCTATACGCAGAGTTTCGGCTCTTGCCGTCAAGGAGAAGGTTTGCCTTCTCTAGAAAGGCAAAGTCAAACCGATACACAAGATCATTTGAACCATTAGCTGTTAAATACTTGAACCAGCTCTAAACATCGCAATTTGTAACTTTTCCAGGATGATATCTACGGGTTAATTGTGTTATTTATTTTTCTTTTTTTTGAACAACTCATTTTGTTCATTTTGTTGTATCTTTTACTGTATTTATGTGTTGGCTGTGCCAATGGCTGCTGTGGAACAAATTGCCCCTTGGGGATAATAAAGAAACATAACATAACATAAAACACTGGCTCCATGATCGAGTCCCAAGATGGGAGTGGCAGAGCGGCTCGTGCCGGGTCCAAGTGACCCCACACTGTCGCCAAACTCTCAGATTGTGGTCAGACGCTTCGTTCCTGCGGGCAGGTGTTCCCCTAGAACAAGTGTCCAGGCATTCTGTGGTCTCCACGGATGCCTCTGCCACCGGCTGGGGGGCCACATACAACGCTCATGCAGCTTCAGGTCTGTGGACGGGGTATCAACTGCATTGGCACAGCAACTACCTCAAAATGTTAGCAGTACATCTTGCGCTGAGCAGCTTAAAAACACCGCTACTAGGCAAGCATGTACTGGTCCGTATGAACATCACTGAAACCGTTGCGTACATCAACCGCCAAGGTGGTCTACGCCCCACCGCATGTCACAACTCTCCCGCCATCTCCTCCTCTGAAGTCAGAAGCATCTGAGGTTTCTTCGTGCCGTTTACATTTCGGGCCTGCTCAACCGTGCAGCCGACGAGCTCTCACGGCAGCAGGTGCAACAGGGAGAATGGTGACTCCATCCCCAGGTGCTCCAGCTGTTTTTCAGGCACTTCGGGACCACACAGGTAGATCTGTTTGCTGCCCAGGACACATCTCACTGCCAGTTGTTCTATTCCCTGACCGAGGGGACCCTCGGCACGGATGCTCTGGCACACAGCTGCCTACGCAAGTATGCGTTTCCCCCAGTGAGCATTCTTGCCCAGAACTTGTGCAAAGTTAGGGAGGACGAAAAGCAGGTCTTGCTAGTGGCACCGCATTGGCCCAACCAGACCTGGTTCCCGGAACTAGTGCTCCTCGCGACAGCCCCTCCCTGGCCCATTCCTCTGAGAGAGGACCTGCTCTCTCAGAGACGGGGCACCCTATGGCACCCGCGCCCAGACCTCTGGAAACTCCATGTCTGGTCCCTGGTCAGGACACGGAGGTTCTATGTGACCTGCCCCAAGCTGTAGTTGACACCATCACTTCCGCTAGAGCCCCCTATACCAGGCATCTCTATGCGTTGAAGTGGAACATGTTCGTTGACTGGTGCTCTTCTCACGAGGAGAACCCTCGATCTTGCTCAGTCAGACCGTGCTTTCCTTCCTGCAAGAAGGGTTGGAGTGAAGGCTGTCTCCTTCCACCCTTAAACTGTATGTTGCCGCACATCACGATGCACTTGAAGGTAAGTCTTTGGGAAAGCACGACCTGATTGTCAGGTTTCTGAGGGGGGCGAGAAGACTAAATCCACCTTGCCCACTCTCTATACCCTCTTCGGATTTGTCTCTGGTCCTTTCGGCACTTTAGAGACCACCCTTTGAGCCTTTGCAGTCAGCAGAGTTAAAAATTCTGTCCTGTAAAACAGTACTCCTGGTTGCATTGGCCTCTATCAAGAGGGTAGGGGACCTACATGCATTTTCGGTCAACGAATCGTGCCTAGAATTCGGCCCGGCTAACTCTCACCTTATCCTGGGACCCCGGCCCGGATACGTGCCCAAGGTTCCTTCCACTCCCTTCCGGGACCAGGTAGTGAACCTGCAAGCGCTGCCTTCGGAGGAGGCAGACCCAGCCCTGATTTTTCTCTGTCCCATTCGCGCTCTGTGTCTGTACGTGGATAGAACGCAAAGCCTCAGGACCTCAGATCAGAACTTTGTCTGTTACGGAGGCCAGCAGAAGGGAAAGGCTGACTCCAAGCAGAGGGTGGCCCACTGGATAGTGGATGCCATCGCCTTGGCTTACAAAGCCCAAGGCGTGCCCTGCCTGCCCGGGTTGAGAGGGAACTCCACTAGGAGTGTTGCTTCTTCCTGGGCACTGGCACACGGTGCTTCGCTGACAGACATCTGTAGAGCTGCGGGCTGAGCAACATCTAACACGTTCGCTAGGTTTTATAGCCTACGTGTTGAGCCGGTTTCTTCCTGTGTGCTCGCTTTTACCAGCCAGTAACACCGAAGTTCCTGCTCTAGTGTCAGCTTGCTGCGCCACTCCCTTCCACTGGAACGGATACGTGTGCTTTTTGCTCCAGTCGAGTTCCCCACTCAGGCGAATCCTGTAGAATTCCTCCGCACCCCTTCGGCAGTCGGACGTTGCGGAGCGTCCGACGCCAGGCCTAGTGCTCGTATGCTACGTGTAACTTGTACTAGGCTGGGTTCCATATGTGGTGATAGGGGTGTGCGATATGACGATTTTTGATCGTGGACGATTAAAATGTCTCCACGATCTGCTTTTGAAGAAATATCGTAGAATCGTGCATTAGCCTATCTGTTCTGGCGCCTCTGTCCCAACATACTGAACAACGCGACGTATATTCACATAAAATGTTAACACAGCGGAACGGGACACTGCAGTTCACAAAAGTTCATAATTTGCATGTGCTTTAATGCCTTGTCGGTTAAACATTTAATTGGCGTGCTGATGCGCTGTTCTAACGCATACATTTCTCAGCGCGTAGCCTACATGTGAAGCTCACACACATGCACAACGCCTGTCTACCAGCGCCTGGATACTGGACTAACGTTAGTTAAGTTATCTTTCGAGTCTTATTGTGCTTATACTGTTAAATACACACAACGGTTTACATAAAGTCGGTTATGTCTAAACTGAAAGTAAACTTGAGAAAACTGAGAGAAAATCTGCTTGTCAAATGCGTGTATATTAAACGCGTCGCGCGCAACTCTTAAAGAGACAGTAGTAATAGTAAACAGACACGCTGCCGCTTGTCTTTAAAGGGATAGTTCACCCAAAAATATCTCATCATTTACGCACTCTAATGTTGTTCCAAACCTGTATTAATTTCCTTCTAATATTTTGTAATATTTTTCTAATATTAATATTTTGAAGAATGTGGCTATCCAAACAGTAGCTGGTCCCCATTGACTTCCATAGGAGAAAAATATACTATGGAAGTCACTGGGGTACATCAACTGTTTGGTTACCCACATTCTTCAAAAATAACTTTTATTTTCAACAGAAGAAAGAAACTTATTCGAGTTTAAAACATCTTGAGATAGTAAATTATGATAATTTGAATTTTTAGGAGAACTATCCCTTTAATGTTAATAAAACAACAAAATGCAAAGAGAAAATCACTCACTGCTCTTGACTGATAACTTTAATAGTAGCTTTAATAAGTATCAATGTATAATTTATATAGTGAAGTCTGTTCTGTTTATTTTCATATTTGTTCATTTACTTTCTGCAATGCTACTGTTAAATACACCTACTGTAGCTGAAAACATAAAGCACTGTTAGCCTATTTAATTTTTATATTAAGTTGTTTATGTGTAATGTGTATCTTTAATCTTAATATTTAATAAAAAAAATAATGACAAATATTTTTATCTTTGCCCCTGTCCACCATTTTTTTATTTTTTTTATTTTGTTACCTAAGGCATTTTTTTTTTAGAATATGGACATTAGATTGGCTGTAATGCTCAATCACAAAATAGTACAACCAACATAAAAAGAATCGTGATAAAATCGTTAATCGTGATTTTCCTGAAAAAAATCGTGATATGATATTTTTGCCATATCGCCCACCCCTATGTGGTGATCCCTGTGGTGATCCCATATGCATATTCTTCCACGATCAGCTCCCTGCGGTGAGCCCGTGTCTTTCCCTTGGCAGAGTCCGCTCTGCCGTCACCGTCCGGTGTTGTCTGTTGGGAGCGAGGGTTACATTAGTAACCAAGACGTTTCTCTGGTAGTGGGCGGAACTAAGGCACGAGCGGCAATCTTATTGGATGGCACTCATCCCTGTTTTAATTTCAGCAAATCAGAGCGAACGAATGCTGACAAGGTGATTAACATTCATGAACCCAGCAGCTCATGTGTTGTAGGCCTATACTATACAGTATATTTGTTACAGTCTATGGTTGTATATTGTCATTATTAGTTGTAGAATTAGTAGTAGGATTATCTTTTAATAATAATTACTATTATCAATTACTATTATCTTTTTATTTTATTTTATTTTTTTAGAAACACTGAATGACCAACAATATCTTAAAGCTCCAATATGTAGGAATTTTGTAATAAAATTTCCGAAAATAACTTGCACAGTGTGATATATTTCCTCCAGTTGTGTACTTAAAATATCTCAAAAGTCTCCAAAGATTTTTTATTTCAGAGAAATTCCGATTTTAAATAACTGGCCGTCCCGGAAAAGAAATGTCGCGCCTCAGTGACGTAATGTCCGCTCTATCCCTTTTTCCGGTGTGGACCATGTGATAGGATATTCCATATTTTTTTTTTTACAACAACTTTATTGAGGTTTTTTTTCTTATCACAATAAACAATACAGACGTCTGACAAAGAATAAAATTTAATAAAATAAAAAATATGACCCACCACACCGGAATATCGCATGGTCAAATGCGGAAGTGGTGGTTATAGCGTTATAGCCATAGACTGTATGGTTATAGCTGTTATGGATCACGAACTCTTTATTGAAGTGCCAACAAAACGAAAGCGTCAATATTCGGATACACGCGGAGTCGCGGACTGTGTGACAAACGGAGGAATAAAACCCGGATAAACATCGGCAGGCGTTTTCGAGATGGAGAGAGCTGCGCGTCAATCTTGGACTTGACTGAGACTCTCTCGCGAGTGTATTGAGACAGGTAAGACATGCAACTGTCAATAATAGCACGTATAAACAAAGTTATATTGCTCTTTGTACTTTGGTAAGGCTTTTTATCACGTGTGGTGACCGAGATTATGGCAGTACAATTAAATACAATCGGATATGATGTTAAAAAATATATTTAGTCATTACTTGCAAATGTTCGTTCAAATTTACTTTTAGATATTGGTTTGAACACGTTAAACAACACGGCATTAACCATAAAAACGTAAAACTGCACAACGTTAACCAAATAAATCATTTGACAAATAGCTGTATGTTGTAACGGGATAATATAGCATACCATTTCACGTTCCTTGCAGTTCATTAATTATGATGACATAAAATAATACGATCAGACATACAGGTAATACAAAAACGAATGAATTACCTCATCCGTGATCATGATTCATTAATTCCATGTAGATATATCGCTAGATGGTGAAAACGCATTAAATATCTCCCATCGTCACCTCCTTCATAGCGTCATCAAGCTTCGCCTTTGTTATTGTTGGAAACTGCGCCCTCTTGTGGTCAAATACCAAAGTCGCATACTGGAGCTTTAAGCACCACCAGTTCAGTGTAATGCATGATTATCAAGTTTTAGTTCTAATTACTAAAGTTATATCATTAAATAGGCTTATGCTTGATTATCATAATATAATGCTTGATTGACTGATTTTAAGAGTGTACATTTAGATATTTAAAAAGCTGTGCCATTTTACAATGATAAACTGATTTGGTGGAGTTATATATATACAGTATATCAGTCTGGCCGAGTAACCCAAAAAATGTACTAGCCAATGGCGATTCTATTGCCAAGGTGTGCATAGAGGGTTGGTTGGTAAAATAAATATGTTGTAAATTCAAATCAGAGTGAATTCCGTGTCTGGAATGGATGTGTTCTTGAGTCTATAAGGTAACAATAATATAATAAGATAACCTTGTTTGAAATGGGTTTGGCTAAAGAACATTTTGGTTTTGTCTATACTACTAGGTACTTATACTATATTGACTGGGTTAAATAGAATTGCATTACTAAAAAGAGACTAAAATACAATTTTCATTGACTAAAACTAGACTAAATGTCATCAGTTTTCGTCAACTAAAACTAGACTAAAATATCTAGAATAGACTAAATAGACTAAAATGCTCAGACTTTTAGTCGACTGAAACTTGACTAGACTAAAAAGAGTATGAACGTGACTAAATCTAATAAAAACTAAAATGACAGCTTGACACAAAGACTAGACTAAAACTAAAATTAAAACAGGCCGCCAAAAACAACACTAGAGACGAGGCATCAAAATTAGTGCTCCTTTCGGAGAATTTTGCAGTGTGTACTGCCAAACACATCTCCTTGGGCTTTAAGAACCATAGGAAAAGGCAACAGAATACAGTTTTCACACCATCCTCAGCGTTTCAATGGCGTGGTCTACACCACTGTGAATCCGGAACATGCGCATTTGCTGATACAAGAGCTGCAACTCTGCTGGACAAAAGGGCAACAAAACATGTTCCCCTCCCAGACAGACAGCCAAGTTATTACATCCACTATTTCCTGGTTCCCAAAAAAGATGAGGGGTTGCGTCCATTTTCAGACCTTCATAGTCTGAACCGTTATTTCAGAATATTCAAGTTGAATTTTCATATAAAAAGTATATGTTTAATATTCAATGACTGTGTCTCAAATTCAACACAAAGATTGGTTTGTCAAAATCAACCTCAAGGACACATGTTTTTATGTCAAAATTCTGCCACAACACAGGAAGTTCCTGAGGTTTGCTTTCACGGGCGAAGCTTAACAATATCAAGTTCTTACATTCGACCGAGCCTTATTATCCCGCACATACACAATGCATGGATGCAGCTCTGACTCCGTTCAGTCTCAAGAGTTTCATTTTGTATCTCTAGGATTGAAATTCAACGCCAATAACAGCGGTCTCTCTCCTGCCCAGAGGACAACGCTGCCCTACAAAGGCAAAAGACCTTAAGTCGCTAGAGTGTGGAACTGAGAAAAATGACTTTAAAGATTTTTAGTTGTCCCGCCAAATTAATTATACTAGGTAGGACACTGGAAATCTGGTATATAGATGTTTTAGTAATGGAAATTATATACATAAAAAAATCTTGAGCTCAAACTTGACTTTTGACCACTATTTTAAAGTTACTGTACTCTGCCTTTGTATTGTCAGCAAAAAGTGAGAAGTCATGCCAAGGCAAAAGGCAGTAACTTCCACATTATCAATATTTAGTTGCTGATCACTTAACAAAATCATTATAGTACACACCTGTATAAAATCTAGTGATCAAGGCATTTATTTTGTATGATTTACAATTATTTATAGCCATCTACTTATTGCTATCCTGTGCTTTGGTTGCATTCTGATGGCATTATTAATACATTTGACATGACAAAATACCTCCTATTAGTCCAGCATTGACTCGATCGACCGCGTTTAGGGCGGGGCTGAAGGCGAAGTTTTGGCACTCTGCCAGCTAGTTTGCCGAGCTTTAATTCTGGGTTGTATTCATCTGATACGGCAATGTGTAACGTTTTTCTGTCAACTCTGCATAATCCTTCGCGATCGATATCGCACGTTTGTCGATGGAGCGGGTTCAGACCATACTAAATGTTCTGACCGCAGGACAAAGCTCTGAGGACATCAGAAGTTAGAGCGACTGATGGCAGCTGTACAAAGTACACAGGCTACACCGTAATTTTAATTTTAATGGACATTAAAACAAAGGCAGATAACCGTACAATCTGGTAGGTAGCATTATTTGATTGAACACCGGCACAGTAACTTCATATTGACGCGCGGCTAAACAAAGGCAGAGCACCGTAACTCGTAATTTGAGCGTTCCAAAACAAAGCCAAAGAGCGGTAACTGATGTTACGGTGTTCTGCCTTAGTTTCTCATGGGCTTTTGGAAGTTACTGTTAAGACAAATCATTATTTTCTCGAAAAAAAAAAACGGAATTGATTCAAGATACTTATCCACATGATAAAGAAGGTCTTGAATGTACCAAAAATATAAATAACTCATTTTCGACCAAAAACGAAGTTACGGTCTTTTGCCTTTGCACGGCAGAACGTATTTAGGGGTTTTATGACACTAGGTCACCATGCAGGCACAGCTGACCTCCGCACTTGTCAAGTTCATCTTAAACACCACCCATGGCCCAGGTAGCG
The DNA here is from genome assembly GCF_964197995.2 of Scardinius erythrophthalmus. NCBI lineage: Eukaryota > Metazoa > Chordata > Actinopteri > Cypriniformes > Leuciscidae > Scardinius > Scardinius erythrophthalmus. The sequence goes on from NC_138230.1 coordinate 13,811,483, forward strand.
TCTATATGCATTTCCACCGATCGCTCTGCTCCCAGGAGTCCTGGCGAAGGCCTTTCAACAAGGGTCATGCTTCTTGCTAATAGCACCTCATTGGCCGACCAGTGTCTGGATCTCAAAAATAATATCTCTCCTCGACGGCTCGCCCTGGGCGATACCGAACAGGAAAGATCTCCTGTCTCTGGTGCAGGGGTCAATATTACATCCCCGGCCCAAGCTATGGAATTTTCTTGTTAGGCCCCTAATGGTGACCGGCGAAGATATGCTGGATTTTCAGCGGATGTTATAGAGACCATTCTGTTTCATAACACCTCATTGACTGACCAGAGTCTGGTTCTTATAAATAATATGTCTCCACGACAGCTCACCCTGGGCGATACCGAACAGGAGAGATCTCCTGTCTCAGGCGCAGGGGATAATATTCCATCCCCTGCCCAAGCTATGGAATCTTCTTGTTTGGCCCCTGAGGGGGATCGGAGAAGAGATGCTGGATTTTCAGTGAATTTTATAGAGACCATTCTGAGTGCTAGGGCTCCCTCCACTAGAAGAATGTAAGCCTTTAAGGTGGTGCATTGAAAATAGACATATTTGACGCTCTTCACTGAGCGCTTACACAGATACATATGGTAGCATTGATTCTCGTATCGCACGGAGAAGGACAACGATATATCGCCCTATCGATATTTTGTCCCACCTCACTACAAAACCTTCAGGGGTCAGACACTTCCAGTGCTGTGGCGGTGGTATTCTCTTTCCCATAGCGCTTAAATCAAAATTAGCTTTTGAAAGGTAACGTCTTGGGTTACTAGACTGTAACCCTGTTCCCTGAAAAAGCGGAACAAGATGCTGCACTTCATTACTGAATTGAGGGCGTTCTTTAGGACGTTCTTCAGACAAAATTACCTGATGAGCGCACCTGTCACACGTCTATTTATAGCCTCTGATGTGCGCATTCCGATAACGTCATCATCAGAGGTTATTTAAGCCAAATTCTTTGGCCAGACAAACAAAGATGTTTTCCCAAGCGCAGCATCTCATTCCCGCTTTTTCAGGGAACATGGCATGGTTACAGTCAAGTAACCCAAGACATTTCCCATAATTTATCTTTGGCTGCATTGTCATTGTAGGATTGAGTGCGAATCAAACACAAATGAATCTTCCAGGTGAATTGTGCAAACATAATTTCTCACAGAACTGAACATTCCAGACACCAAATCACCAACCCCAGAGCCATAAAAGAAGGCTCCAGCCAGCCAGTCTCCACTGACCAACGAAAACCCCCAGCTAAGAACTTTATGGCCATGCAAGCTTCAAAGAAGATGAGCCCAACTAAAGGAAGAACTGGTCAATGTGAGATAGCTTGGAAAAGAATGATTGGCTCAGAGATGGAACAATTCAGCCCGATCAAGATAACAGCGGAAGCTGCTCGAGCCCACAACATTCCAGACCCCCTCCTCCTTAAGGACCTCTGATAGACCTCAGGGTGTAAAATCGTTTCAAACCACAGAACTGAGATTTTACCTATAACATACATAAAATCATTCAAGAACAATTTTCAATGGACTTATAGATCAAGCATCATGCAACGACATGATTCTATATTGTTCCTACAATAGATGGGTGCATCTGATATGCTTAGATGCCATACAATTCATGTAATTGTTATAACTGTTAGCCTAGATGTTTGAATGAAAGTGTGTTGTGTTTCATATCAATATGATCGTATGCTCATGATTCAAAAGATGACTTGATTGAAATCTGTGTAAAATGTTCGTATTCTTATAATAGTAATAATGTCTTACTGTAGCCTCTGTTCTCTCTGCTAGTAAGGAGAGCACAGATAAGCTTGACTTATGATAAGAAGTGAAGAGAACGCCACCTCCTAAATAAAGACAGTTTCTAATTGGTCCAATCTCTTCAGGAGGTAGGACAAACTTTGAGTTTAAAAATCTTAGACAGAAACAAAGCTCTCTCTGCTCTCGCTCTCTCAGACTAGGAACCATGTAAACGCGCAGAAGAAATAACCCAAATCAAGATCTGAAGAACATGGGTTAAACAGCTTCATTCAAGCCACCATCTACTCCTCTCAATTTCCTTTCTTTTCTTAGTTTCCTTTCTTTTCCGTTGTGAGTCTCGGTTCTAAGTTAAGTTTTGCGACAAGATTTCGAGCCACGTTTCTTCTGCAAAGCCAGCTTCAAACAAAGACTTTCATTCCGCCAGCACGCCACGTGACTGACCACGTGACCCAGACATCAGGCACGAGGAGAACAGCCAAGAACGACCGGGAAAACCCCTTTCACGCAAAAAAAAGGGAATCCCCAAAAGCAAAGACAAGCAAGTACTGCCTCCAGACTCTTAAGCTGAACTGGTGTATTTGATACAGATTTAATAACCTAGGAAACGATAGGTTAAACTAATGATTGATGGTTCATTCAGGTTGTGTCTTATAAGTGCATAGAAACTTGGGATTACATCATCTCACTCTTAAACTCACTCTTAAAACTTAATCTTTCCTTACTCTTTTCTTTCTGCAACGCGTATGAATGTGTATGTGTGTGTTTGTGTTAGATGTTAGTTTTATGTGTTAGAATAATCAATAAAGTCTTGTTTGTATTCTAAAGAGAAATATTACTTGTGTTATTGTGCTTACAAATTTAACGTCTTAAACTTCTGATCTAAGTTACCTTGCTAACTATATAGTGTTTCACTATAGTTCGGATATTTATATCCGTTGCAGAGTTGATAGTTACAGCCAGTTCAAATGAACCCCGAACGAGTCATTTGCTCGGTTGTAAATAAGTGACTCTTTTGAATTCCCTATAAATTAATTAATAAATCCTTTGAGCTAAATTGTAATCACTACAAATTACAAATATCCTACATCATGATTTCCTAATTTGGAATATCATCAAAGTTTGAGTATGTGGTAACACTTTATAATAACTGCATGCTATTAATCATTAGTTAAGTAAATCATTAGTAAACAGTCTGTTCATCATTTATAAAGCATTAATAGACAATAAAAAGCAGTTTCAAAATACAGCTATAAATGCTTTAAACAGCAGTAATTATGTAGAGTAATTAGCTGTATTTTTTGTTGTTTAAATGTATATGTATATGCTTTAATTAGCATTAGCATTAACTTAGCTTTCTCTAAGTTAACATATGTTTAATTGTATAAATAAAAATAAAATAACAACACAATTTGTAACTTTGTTTTTTCACCATGAGTGTAAATGAATAAGGATGGCACTCTTATTGTATATGTTTATTCATATTTTAGTTAATGATTTGTAAGTGCATCATTGTGTCATGACTTTGCTTGAGGAGGCACATCATAATTAATTCATTATTAACTTACCATACACTAACATCAACTAACGGCTTGTTAATGCATGACTGTGTCATGACTTTACTTGAGGGGCCACATCATAATAAATTCACTGTTAACTACTTACCAATTTCAGCTCATGATTTATCATGAACTTAGTATCACACACGTACTACAACTATAGGATTCAGCCCAGTTAAGTGATGTTGTGTGGTCAGAGAACTGAGGTACAGTCTCATCACGGCCTGTGTCTGGATGGAGGGTGAACTACTGATCCCAGCAAACGTTCCCCTGACCTTAGTTCATGTTTCCTGTTTGGCTATTTTTTGGGAACCGATTCCTCAGGAACTGTTGTAAGTCATAGAAGGTTTAATTTGATGGGAAAGAGAATATCACAAAACAGTAGGATATTTTAAGATAAATTATTAGTGTATTTAGTATTTTCTGTTTAATAAGAAGGATCAGTGAAATTAATGACAAACTAACCCTTGTGCCTTTCAGTAATGTTTATGATGAAGCTGCTGATCTCAGTAGTTTAAATTATGACTAATAAATTGTTTAAATGTATTTCAAAGTCAAAATATTTCTTATTTATTCTTACGGAGCCTGATTGATTTAGTTTACCCCTAAACGTTAATTAATGCATTAACTATCAAACATGTACTAACATGTTCAAAGGTCCCATTGCATGAAAATTTCACTTTATGAGGTTTTTTAACCTTTATATGAGTTTCCCTAGCCTGCCTATGGTCCCCCAGTGGCTAGACGTTTTGATGGGTGTAAACCAAGCCCTGGGTATTTTTGAGAAAATGAAAGCTCAGACAGGCGAATCTAGAAATCTTCCCCTTATGTCGTCATAAGGGGAGAGGTTACCTCCCCTTTCTCTTCTTTGCCCGCAAAAAGAATTTGGCCCGCCCATGAGAAAATGAGCTGCGCGAGCGCAATATTGTTTTTTCCTCGAGAGACATCATGGCTTGCAAATGAGCGAAGCATGGCAGTTGCTCAGTGTTTGGATGTACAAATGAACGCAAAAGTATTTTTTTAGTTTCTTCATCCGAGCCTCTGAAGAACCAGTGGGTTATGTGAATTTCTGATGTGTAATTGTTCAAGTTCAGACAGATAATTTCAGTTGCAGACGTTCAATACTGTTTATGCATTAGTAAATCAAGCCAGTGACTAAACAATCAACTTCACGGTGTTTCTCTTAGTAGGATGAAAATAATCTTACTTAAACTGTGATTAATATACAGTATATACAGAAAGCGATCAAAGAACAATCCCTTTCCAATCGCCCAAGCTGTCAATCACACGGCGCGATTTTATCTGGACACTTGCCAAAACTCGGTATGAAATCAATGACGCTGTTACACTGCACAGCAAAGCTCTTACTGTACTTACCTTATGTTTGCATTGGTGAAATCATTAGTGAGAGTGCAGAAACTGCATTGATAAGCAATGATAAAATGATGCAATGATAAGATCTTCATTCTTGGGTAACACAATGCTTAATCATAAAACAGATGTACAATAACATTAAGATGTCCAGCAATCGATTTAAATAGTACACTGATTGGGTTTAACCCCCTGAGGTCGACGGTATCGCCGGCGATACCAGCTCGCTTTTTTTTATCAGTGTAAAAGAAACTCATGAATACTCTGTTGACTTTGATTTTCCATAGGAGTTCTATACATCAATCGATTCTGTTAAATGTGTATTATTTTTGTGTATACTCACAATAAAAACATAGTGTTGTGCTTTTCGACAAATAAAGAAAAATAAACACGAAGCGAGTTCTGCCTTCTCTCGGTCCGTCCATTCTGAAACGCGTCCGAAAATGAACCATAACTCAGTGAATACTTCTCACACATACACGTGATATGTCTTTATGCAGCTTGAAATCTCTTCTTTTAAATGAAGTAATTTATATAAAAAACAAATATTCTCATCTTGTGAAATCTGTATTAAAAGAGAGCGATTCCAGTCGACCTAATTAGAGCTAATTCAAATGTAATGTGACTCCGCCCACGGAGAGCGCGCGCTATTCAAACGCAAATGGCTGAGGTAATCCGCGCAATCCTGTGAACGCCCCCATCAGCTCGAGAAAACCAAAACACAAGTTTATTCAGAACATTACTTGCTTACACCGTCTTGCAGCGCTGTGAGGAATAATGAGGAATACGAGGAATACGAGCTGAGGAATAGGGGAGCGCGGGGCACAACCTAACGCGGGGTTAGTTGTAACACGCTTGTTTTAAATACTTCCGCACATGCTTGGATGACGGAACTTTGTTTATTTACTAGTTGCCATATCAACACTATATAGAAAAAAAAAATCCGCCAAAATTATTTTATTTTTGGAAGATATCCATAGACATTTATTAAACCATAGCAAAAGTAAATTTCTTACTTAAGTTAATTTTTCATCTCTATTTTTTGTGTTTATTTAAAATAAGACAAATCTGATATTATTTTAATCTCCAAGATGTTATTTAACAGTTGAGATAGTTCTTTAATGCTTCGCTAACTAGCAGAAGACACTAGCAGGGTTTAAATCCCAGTTGTGCAGGCGGAGGCATGTTGTAACACTGCGTTACAATGTGCCCCTATTAGAAATATGCTATTATATTCTATACTTTTATTAATTTTATTGAGAAAACGTGAGAAAAAGGTGAATAAAGACTGAGAGTCAATGTCCAGAAATTACTAATTATTTATTTGTTTTGAACTATGTTGTATAGCTGTGTTTTCATGTGTTCGTAGTCAAAACTCAAAAATGAGTTTCTATTTAATTATTAAAAATTGCCATTATTTTATATGAAAAAGTTTTTTAATTGTATTTTATTTAGAAAATATTTTAGTTTGTTTTGTATATTTTTTTTATTAGATCAGATAACATTTTAAGCTGCCATATGTCATGTTACAATGTGCCCCACACATGTTACAATGTACCCCACCTATGGGGCATGTTGTCACATTTCACTTCCATTCTTTCGGGGTATATCAAGAAAAAAGTATATACTGTATTAATAAAACAAAAACACATAATTGTACTAGACATGTGGGAAATTAATGTGGGGAAAAAATAAATACTCTGAACCATAAGTAGATTTGCACAAACTGAGAAAGTCAAAAAGCGTTAGGTTGTGCCCCGCTCTCCCCTACTAGTAAGTTTTTCCTTCTCGGGTTTCTGTTTATTGACGAATGAACGGCATGCGCTCTGTTTTTTCTCCATTATGGACGCGAGCTCTAAAAAAAAACACTAAAAGACTTTCAAACTTTCACAGAGACCTCAAAACAAAAAGTACAAATCCTTTCTTTAAAACGAATTTCGTTTTGTATCAATTGTATCTTAATTTTAATAATTTTTTCATTAACAACTTTCCTGGATTTAAAGTAAATAAGCCTATCGTCAACGAATAATGATGTTTTAGCAAACTGTATTGCTATACTGAGATGAGTAAAAATCGACTGAAATATGTTGAAATAAAATGTTGGCTATTTGTATAAGCAACGTAAACTGCAAATTAACATTTATATGCCCTAATATTTCATGAAAACAACTTTACAGTCAGGCGAAATATGAAAGACAACATTTTGTTTAGTAGATTTGGGTACAGTTTTTACTGTAGAATATACTGCCTCGTCAAATAAGCTTTTGTTTAGCAATTTCTATATATAAAATAGCCTAATATTTTTGTCAAAAATAAAGTCATCAACTAAGATGTTAGCTGTTCCAATGTTGGCTATTTTCAAAGTAATGAATACATAGATAAAATGTAGGCCTATAATCTTTCTCTTTTTTTACAAAGAAAGAGTACACTTGAAATATTGTTGAAATTGTAATTATTGTTTTTTATTACCTTTTTAATAAAATAGCACAACATATGTACAAGATAGATGTAAGCAAAATCTTAAATGGTCAATATAAGTCTTCTTCTAAATATCTTTTGTCCAAGCATTGTGGCTCAGCCAGTTTCACACCTGTGTGAATGGCTCATCATTATACAGAGTCATTATGCAGAGTGGGTGGTAATACAGGTGAAAACCACTCCTCGTTCACGCCTCCTCGCATATTGGCTTTCCAAGCAAAACCTGTTTTACATCAATGTATGGTTTTATTTGAACGATAAAGCAAGACTATTTTCACATAATTTTGAAGAAAAAACTATAGGCGACGACATCCATTGGTCAAAAGTCTTATTGACACATATTTACTATGTGTTTTGTGGCCTTATTTCAGACATTTTAGTTTTTAGTTTTTTCAATATCCACGCATAAACATTATTCTCTCAAAAATTAAAACATGTACATACACGTGGCTCACATATTATGGTAGCCCTGTTTGTGCTTTATAGAGTGAATTTACACCTTTGCCATTAATATGTTTATAAGCAACTGAAAAAAGCACAAATGTCAGGGCATGTCAGAACATCTCAAGGGCCCAGAAAACGCTCAGACTCCAGAGGGTTAAGTGGTCGTTCAATGAGGCCTATTATATGTTGATCCGACTAATTTACGTGTGTATTTAACTGGTCCAGGCAGGGCCGTGCAGAGACCTCTGGAGGGGCAGGTGCTCAAAGTATAAAAGGGGGCACATGGAACAAGGCTTTAAATAGGGCTGTGATCAAAATACAGTAACAGGGTTTTTACATCCTCAAAATGAGGCGGAGGTGGTAAAAATCCTAATAATGTATTTTAATAATAAGATAATTAAATTCGTATTTTTTTGTAGATCATCATATAGCCTAATGTGTTTCCCACATTATTTTTGTTGGTGGAGCTTGGTATCTGTAGGGGGGTCCGGGGGCATGCCCCCCCGGAAGAAAATTTTGTACATTTTAAAGATAAATTCATTAATTTGGTGCACTTTGAGTCACCCGAATCCACTGTTAAAAATAAATAATCCACCCGCAAAACCGCCCATATTCTTTGATTTAAATATCTGCATCTGATCATCACATTACAATTATTCAAATTCTCAGTGTTAAGCATGATAATATGGTAACATATCACACTGAAGTAGGCTGATTTAAAACGAACATTTATTTAAAATAAAAGTTCTTCTTTTGGCAAAATTACATTTCCTTAATAGCCTAAACAGAGGCTTTACTCCCTTCAAACTTAAATTGTCAATGTTTCATTACATCACTTTGAAAACACTAATTTTTTGTACCTTTTAAAAAGGGCATTTTTCCACTAATTTTATTAAATGTATGCTCCATCTTTCATTTCAAATTCTCAAATTTGATCAATATATTCAATTAAAATAATAAGACACTAGGCTGTTACCAATCAAATTAAATAATTAACATTGAAAAATTATAACTGTATTAATTTGGATTATTTTTTAAATATTTTTGAATATACAAATAAGGAATGTTGAAAAGAATGATACTTTATAAAACTAAACCGCCAGTAGGAGGCGGCAGGCGACCGTCTTAATGAGCGAGTCATTGAGTCATTCATTCAAACGATTCATTCAAACGGCTGATTTATTCAGAATGAGGCAGTTTATGAATGGGTAATTGAATCTTTGACTCAACCGATTCGTTCAAAATGCTGAATCATTCAGTAATGCAACAAGTGTTGCTGTGAGATTCGTGATGGTTCTTGATCTTTGTTTGGAACTATTTTCGCTGCTGAAACATAACAAAAATAGTCATTGCGTCTAAAATGTAAATGACTTAATTTTAACTATTTGTTTATTGACCTGCTATGAAATCAGTCTCGGTTTCAATCTTGATGGCATTCAGGAAAACAGTTACTTCTATAGCCTAACGTTACACACAGCAATATAAACAACATCTCTGCATGCTCTCTTCACGTCGTCCTTGTAAAATAATAATAAGTAAACGAACATCAAAATCACTTCGCTGAGAATGAAACGCCACTTACCAGCAGCCGCAGATTTGAAGACATCCTCTGGTAGTGCGCATAGCCGCGCGAAAAAAAAAAATGTGCGTGCAGCGTGAGGAATGAGGTGAAAGGTCATCATGTGGGTCATTTTATTTACGGCTAAATTATTATTAATTAATTAAATAAATATATTTGTTTGACAGGGAAGCTGTGCGCAAACAGGAATATATATTATTTTTCAAAAATAGAAAAAAAGCACCCCAGAAAAAAGGGCACTTTCTCTCCAGGAATAAAAAGGGCAGGTGCTCAAGCCCCCTTTGATGTCTATGTGTGCACGTGCCTGGGTCCAGGGGTAGAACTTTTGCCAAGCGTGTCAGAGGTTCTGGCTTCTAAACCGCACTCTTATAGTTTTTTTTTTTTTTTCTCATCAAAACCGATTATGTTTTTCAGTGGTTGTATATCAGGCAGGGGCACTTTGTGTGCTTTTTGTTTTCTAATTTCACTGGAACGAATAGAGAGTCTCTCCACAACAGATTGAAGCGCGCGTCCGAGTGAAGACTGTGCGCGAGCCAGAAACAAACATAGTATCCGCGCCACTGATCGCCTCTTATTTAAACGAACGAAATGAATGCTCTGCTAGTTAACTGGAGATGTTTTGTCTATTTGTATTGGTACATTCGTGCTGCGAGATGTTTCAAAAGTGGTGGGGACAATATCGACCTTAGAAAATAGTGGTGGGGACATGTCCCACGCCCACCCGCAAATTACGCCTATGATTCAGGCATTAGTACATGATTACTCATGCCCTATTACTGTAAAGTGTTACCCTGTTTATTGATGTCCATTAATGCTTTACAAATGGTGAATTAACTGTTTACTAATGCTTAACTAATAGCATGCAGTTATTATAAAGTGTTACCAAGTACGTTTGCATGTTCTGGAAATTTGGTTATTGGAAATTTAACATTTGAATTGAAATTTGTTCAAAGTAATGAAATAAATTAAAAACTTAAAGATAATTTTGCTGAATGATATACAAAGATGATCCAATCTTACATCTCCTTCCTTTAATTATTGCTTCAGATTATTTCTCAAGGATTACAACAATGTTCTGTAAACTTTTATTAAATTAAACTATTTTGTTTTCTCTTGGCTTCAGTGTGAGTGGAAAAACAGGGAAGTCACTGCAGGAGGAGATTGATAAGTTCAGTATCAGCCAGAGTGTCTCTGCTCATTCCAGATCTTCCATGTTACGCAACATTCAGAAATTCATTAAAACAGAGGTGAGTTCAGTTGTCCGTAATCTGGCCCTTGTCCTCTGTCTGTTTTTACTTCCATTAAAGAATATGCAAATTCCGTTTCTTACCAATAAACAGACTGTTTTTATAAAACAGTAGATGTTGAAATGTACAGAAGTCAGCAGAGTCCTTGATATATTCATTTGTGGCTTTCCCCCACTTTTTGAAAGGAAACTGAACTGAAGGGATCGCTCAACAGAGAGATTATTGATATAAAGAAGGACATCTACTCATCAATCCAAGAAACTATTAAGAATGAAATGGCTTCTTGCTATGAAAGTAAGTTACCATTAAAAGTTTTAATCAATCACAAACTATTAATTAATTTTTTTTTCCTAAAAAACAATATTTTAAACACTAGCTCTTTTTTATGTGAAGTAAAAAGGAGGAATAAAAAATAATTACTACAAGAAACACAAACCTAGAAAAATAATATATGTGACCAGTACAGGGACTTAGGGCTGTAATGTGAATGCTCTGTTTTCTTGACATTGAGTTTTGGTTTTCCCTGTCTGCTTCCCCATCTGTGTTAGTTAGTTTTTTTTGGCTGTTCCTTCAAATTAGTTTCTGTAGTATGTGTTAGTTAGTTCCCTTGTTTACTGATTTCTTTCATCTACCAATCATCATGTCTCCCTACTTTATGTAGCCCTGAGTTTCATTCTGATCCTTTGTCCAATCTCATTAGTGTTTAGTGGTTGTGTTCCTGTTTATCTCATGTGTTATCCTATATTCTGAGTGGATTTATTAAAGACTGTTTTTGTTTCTCTACTCCTTCATCATGCGTTCTTTACAGCAACCATCTGTGGCAAGGTCAATTTAAGTTGTTAAAGACCTGCTGGTAATAGGTAACAGAGAAAGCCAGTTGCTTTTCACCAACAGTATTTTTTTTTTTTTTTTGATTCAGTCAGACCATAGCTTTTACTTTACTTGCCATCATTTTCACTACTGTTTTCACAACTATGTTCACTACTTCTACTGTAAATATTTTTTTTTCTTCTGATGTGTCTCCATGATAATGCCAATAAATGAATACTGGTTGTTGTTTATTTTAGAAGCTGCAGCAGTGACAGGAATTGGGTCCATGAAGAAAAGGCAAGAAATGTTAATAACCACAGTCGATAAGATAAAACACGACATGTTCAACAAGGCAAAAATGGAATTCCTTAAAAATTTCAATAACTTAAAGGTAGTGATCTTGCATTTATTGAGACAAGCATGTATTAATTTTCACAATGACTAAACTGAATCTTCTCTTGTTCTTTGTAAAGCTGTACATAACGTATGCTCTTGAATCAGGACTAAAGAATTCAATGAAACTCTCACGGTCACAAACCAGCAATATCAAATTGATGGGTAAGAGAGAATATCATCCTATTACAACACAGAAACAAGTAAAGAAATATAGACTTGTTATTCCCATTCACTACCTCATCTTAATCATCTCAAGCACTCAGACATGAATGAACAAAATGAACAACATCCTGCATTATGGCTTTTCTAGATGTTTCCAGAGAGACTGAGCAGCTAGAGAGACTGTCAGGACAACTTGAGAGACTGTAGCCCAAGAGAAATGGCTCAATCAACAGAGGAAACAAACACATTAAAATGCAACACGCTTGTAATAAATGGGTTTTACAACAAATGTTATCTTTTTATATATATATATATATATATATATATATATATATATATATATATATATTTTTTTTTTTTTTTACTCGCATTTATTTGTCTGTGTTGGTATATTTTTCTTAGTGTTTGTTTGGTGGAAGATGTGTTTTTCGAGAATAAGTTGTTTCACGTGTTTGTTTGCCCTAATCTTTAGGTTAAATGTATTTGGTTTGCTGTCCGTCTGCAGTGGAGGGGCTCAAGGGGCAGCAAGCTGGAAAACACACAATTAAAGCTGGTGGCTGTAGTTGCCTTGGGATATTCAGCTTTTAAGTAAGGAACACCCCCAAAAGCAGTAAGGAGAATGATCAACGAAGATAGGAGGTGAGGGATAATGGCAGCAAATTAGCATATTAGAATGATTTCATAAGGATCATGTGACAGTGATGACTGGAGTAATGATGCTGAAAATTCAGCTTTGCATCACAGGAATAAATTACATTTTAAAATATGTTCAAATAGAAAATATTTATTTCAAATTGTAATAATATTTCACAGACTTCCTGTTTTACTGTATTTTTTATCAAATAAATGCAGCCTTGTTGAGCATAAGAGACTTCTTTTAAAATCATTAAAAAAAATTCCCAATCCCAAACTTTTGAATGGTAGTATATACATAATACATACATACATACATACATACATATACAGTCATGGGTTTCCCCATAACGTTGTCTCTTAGCACGCTATGAAGACTCTTAAGGTATAACTTAACTAAAGGTATACCATTGATAGGCGTGTTCCCCGAACCATACCTTAGAACAGTGGTTCTCAAACCTGTCCTGAAGGCACCCCAACACTGCACGTTTTCTTTGTCTCCCTAATCAAACACACCTGATTCAACTCATCAGCTCATTATCACATGGGTTAATGAGCTGATGAGTTGAATCAGGTGTGTTTGATTAGGGAGACAAAGAAAATGTGCAGTGTTGGGGTGCCTTCAGGACAGGTTTGGGAACCACTGCCTTAGAAAGCTGCTTAAGATATACCTTCTTACGTGCGACGTTACCCGGTGCTGTCCGTGGCGATGGTCCTGAATTGGTATATCGATGGCGCGAGAATCAATTATTCTCTCGTGCAAGGGCTGTTTCACTAGCCTGACTACGTCAGACTTCATACTTCCGCTCAATTTCATTTTGCTTCTGTAAGCAAAGCGAAGAAGCAGAGTTTGGTATTACCAGGCTACTGTTTCACTGCATTATGCTAGAAAGCGGTGTTCTTTATAAAAGAAGCACTTCAGAAATAGTTGAAATTGCATTTATTAGGACTAATGGGATAATTAAAAAAAATTATCCAAACTATAATAGCTTATAATAGCCTAGCCTACATATTTTTAAATTGTATCATTTATTGCTGCCATAATAGCCATTTCAAATTTTTATGTGCTTTCTTCTCTTTCCCATTTTTGTTCGCTGAGGTGGAGCTGCGATGAAATATTGTTCTTGTAAATACTTTCCAGCATTTCAGTAATAAAAGTGTACATCTTACGTACGGTGCTCGGCAGTGATCACAGTGGATTTTGAATCTCTTCTTGTAAACTCAGAGATGTGGATTCAGACGGCAATTAAATTACCACACGACCTGTTTGTCAAAAAACAGGTACTAATTTGGCCATGGATTTTTACGCGGATTGGGTGAGAAAAAACACTGATATCATGGATTCGGACGGCACTAAAATCACCGACTTACCCCGGTAAATGTTTAAAAACAATTAGCGTCCGAATAGGACTTAACAGTAGCCTATGCTTTCACTGGCCTTTAAAAGCGCTCTTTAATTAAATTAATAATATTATATAATAATATAATAAAAAATCTAACAACAATCAGTGTAATGACAATTTTATTCTTTTGAGAAATTGAGATTAGTTTGTGTTTTGTTTATCTTTCGTTAATTGGATAATCAAGCCATCCTTTTTGTGTTTTTTTTATTTTTATGGTATTCATTTTGTGAAATCTTTCTGTCTGATTTATTGGTGTACTGTATGGGAGGTCTTATTGGTTTGTGTGTTTTACGTATGGTTTGATTGGTTTTGACCTTTGTTTTCATTTTTGCCTTTTGTTTAATGTTTTTCTTAAGTTGAGTTGTTGTGGTATGTTTTTGGTTCTTTTTGGGGTTTTGGTTTGTTTTATTTTCTTAATAGTTTTTGAAATATTTTCTGAACAACATTGCTACCAATCAGGGCTGGGTTTCCCGAAACCTTCTTAACGCTACGTCGTTAATAAGCTGCGTCGTTAATAAGCTGTACCTTATCGTTAATACGTGTTTCCCGAAACGTTCTTAGTTGAGTATACCTTCTGTAAGTCACTCTTTCGGAAGGTTGGTCTGGACCGCTCTTAGCTTCACCTTATCACTGTTGCAGGTCTATATGAATATAATTTTGAAGTTTTAATACACCCAGACAGTGTTCGATTAGGCTAATTCAAGTGTTTTCATGCAAAGAATAAAATTGTCATTACACTGATAATAGATTTTTAATTATATTATTATATATAATAACATTTTATACATTTATTTTAATTAAAGAGCGCTTTTAAATGCCATTGAAAGCATAGGCTACTGTCAGGTAAGTACTATTCGGACGCTAATATTGTTTCTCATGGGCTCGTACAGTAAGTCGGTTATTTCAGTGCTGTCCGAATCCATAATATCAGTGTTTTTTCTCACCCAACCCACGTTAAAATCCCTGTCCAAAGTAGTACCTACTGTTTTTTGACAAACAGGTCGTACGTTCATTTAATTGCCGTCTGAATCCACATCTCCAAGTTTACAAAAAGAGATTCAAAATCCACTGTTTAAATCCTTTTTGATCACTGCCGAGCACCGTACATGACGTACACTTTTATTACTGAAATGCTGGAAAGTATTTTCAAGAACAATATTTCATCACAGCTCCACCTCAGCGAACAAAAACGGGAAAGAGATGAAAGCACGTAAATAATTGAAATGGTTATCATGGCAGCAATATATGATACAATTTTAAAATATGTAGGCAAGGCTATTATAGGCTATTATAGTTTGGTTTATTTTTTATAATATCCCATGAGTCCTAATAAATGCAATTTCAACTATTTATGAAGTGCTTCTTTTATAAAGAGCACCGCTTTCTCACATAAACAGCCCCTGCACGAGAGAATAATTGATTCTCGAGCCATCGATATCAACCAATTCAGCAGCATCGCCACGGACAGCGCCGGGTAACGTCACACGTACACTGTAAAAAAATTCTAACCCTCCCAAATCAAAAATTTCAAGTGACCGATAACATCTAAATTTTTCAATTGGCCCAAGTCAAATTCTGTAAATTATAAAATTAAATTTACAGATTTTCACTTGGGTCAATTGAAATTTACAGAATTTCACTTGGGCCAATTGAAAATTTTAGATGTTATCGGTCACTTGAAATTTTTGATTTGGGAGTGTTAGAAATTTTTTACAGTGTAAGAAGGTATATCTTAAGCAGCTTCCTAAGGTATAGTTCGGGGAACACGCCTAGAAATGGTATACTTTCAGTTAAGTTATACCTTAAGAGTCTTCGTAGCGCGCTAAGAGACAACGTTATCGGGAAACTCAGCCCTGGTTATTATTTCAACCACCATATATGTGGAGAAGGATTGTATCTGTCATTTTAATAAAGTGTAAGGACCACCCATTGGCCCAACGATGGAATCCAACGGTGGGCGAAGGAATAATGCGTGTATGTCTTTTCAGCTCTCCAGTGAAGTTAACTTAATTTATTGGAATTTAGTTTCAATATTACTTTAGCTCTACGCTTAATCTGACTCCAATTTCAAATGATGATCAAATTTAGATTGTGTTTCTGATTAGAAAATAGTCATAAATATTGATTATGAATTAATTTAGATCTTTGATTATTCCGAGTATCCCATACTTTCAATTAATAACCCATTTAATCCTTAATTTTTCCCAGACACAAAAATATCCAAATCATGTGTCATTAGTATCCCTTTGAAACAATCAATCATACTTTTTTGAAATTTTCATGGAAAAGTGTGTGAAAAAGTGTGTTTTATGATCGGTCACAATTGTGACCGGTGGGATACTGTGTTGTATCAACCATTGTATTGATTTAATATAGGTCTGTTTGACCTGTGCAGTGTGTTTGTGTGTGTTTTTGTGTGTATGTTTTTTTTGTGTGTGTGTTTTTGTGTGTCTCTGTGTGTGTGTGTGTGGGTGTGTGTGTGGAGATCAGACATCAGAGGAGACGTGACCATGTGTGTGTGTGTGTGTGTGTGTGTTTGTGTATGTGTGTTTGTGTGTGTGTGTGTGTGTTTCTGTGTGTGTGTCTGTGTGTGTGTGGAGATCAGACATCAGAGAAGACGTGACCGTGACCGTGTGTGTGTGTGTGTGTGTGTGTGTGTGTGTGTGTGGAGATCAGACATCAGAGGAGACGTGACCGTGTGTGTGTGTGTGTGTGTGTGTGTGTGTGTGTGAGTTTCTGTCTGTCTGTGTGTGTGTGTGTGTGTGTGTGTGGAGATCAGACATCAGAAGAGACGTGACCGTGTGTGTGTGTGCATGTGTGTAAAATTAGGTAGAAAGTAAGGTAGAACAGTTAGCCTATGTGTATTAGTATGTAGATACAATGGGTTATCCCACCGGTCACTATTGTTGCCGTTGACATGTTTGTGAGTTCTATGACCACATTAAACAAAGTTGAGTAATTGCAAATGCATATATCAATACTAGACACCTTAAAAATGATGTGTACCAAAAATCTATGTCCTATCTTTATGTTAACATACTTCACCACCCTTTTCTTTGGGAGCTTTCTTGCTGCCATCCTCTTCTCTTGGCGCAAACAGGAAGTAAACAGCTCTGGTCATGTGACAATTTACAGTAAACATGCGACACTGCACATATTTCATTGAGACCCTTTATTATTTCAATATCTGCTGGAAATGCATTGATAGATCATTCAGTAACATTTTTATAGCCTTAGAAATGAAACATTTTTTTACTGTCACTATTGTGACCGGTGGGATTAAATTCATTAAGGGACCCGATGCCGCACAGATTCACACGCCCCGTGTTTACGTGGATTTCACGGACACAGCCTCACCAGTCTGATCTTGGTCAGAGGGTGCAGGGTTTGCTAATACCTCTTAAGTCGGTTGCCTACTGCTCACTCATACAAAAAAGTGTAGTTTATTTAGCCACTTCCGTACAACTTGCCAAGTCAATGATAGACAGAAATCAAAAGATCTTCAGATGACGTGCCTATAGTTTGCCTTTAGTTTGACCTATCCTGGACACAGAGCTGCGGTAGCACCAGCCTCCTCATAGTCTTCTAAAATAATGATTTCAGAAAACTTCAGAATAAATCAAGATGTAACATTTATTTGTCAGGTAAAAATGTATCATGCCAATTACACAAGTAAATGATTAAAAGCCAATTCAGAAATAATAAATACATGACATCATTTACTCAAAGATGACTCTAAAAGTAAGTAATGCTTTCCTGACAGAGACACACAGTGATGTGTCAGTGCCTTCTAACAGGAAAACACTGAAACAGCACTGTATGGGGGTGATCCTGGTAAAGGGTCCCAAAGACTGCTCTGTCACCTAGCCTTAAATACCCAGACCAGAACAAAAGGGTTATACAAATATTGTTTAGAGTTGTTTGGGCCAATCCATGTACCCCAGGGGGTAGCACCTGGTTTCGGGAGATATCTTGAAGAGATATCACCCAGAGAGGAGAACAGGATTCTCCCAAGTTCTCAATCTTTCTCATTAAACCAATGACTGCAATGAAATTAAGACCATTTTACCAATTGCACTGAGACACTTGATACCAAACATGAAAAGGAAAAACAATAGATTCACAAGATTCACAACGTAGCTACGTCGTTCTTAAGTTACACCTTAAGATGTACCTTGTCGTTAATATGTGTTTCCCGAAACGTTCTTAGTTAAATATACCTTCTGTAAGTCATACGTTCGGAAGGTTGGTCTGGACCACTCTTAGCTTTACCTTATCACTGTTGCAGGTCTATATGAATATAATTCTCAAGTTTTAATACACCCAGACAGAGTTCATTTAGGCTAATTCAAGTGTTTTCATTCAAATAATAAAATTGTCAATCACACTGATTGTTGTTAGAATTTTAATTATATTATTATTATATATTATATTATTAATTTCAATAAAAGAGCGCTTTTAAAGGCCAGTGAAAGCATAGGCTACTTTCAGTTAAGTCCTATTCGGACGTTAATTGTTTCTCATGGGCTCGTCCGGTATTTTAAACATTTACAGGGGTAAGTCGTTGATTTTAGTGGCGTCCAAATCCATAATATCAGTGTTTTTTCTCTCCCAACCCACGTAAAAATCACTGTCCAAATTACCTACTCTTTTTTGACAAACAGGTCGTGTGGTAATTTAATTGCCGTCTGAATCCACATCTCTGAGTTAACAAGAAGAGATTCAAAATTCACTGTTTAAATCCTTTTTGATCACTGCCGAGCACCATACGTAATATGTAAACTTTTATTCCTGAAATGCTGGAAAGTATTTACAAGAACAATATTTCATTGCAGCTCCACCTCAGCGAACAAAAATGGGAAAGAGAAGAAAGCACGTAACATTTTTGAAATGATTATTGTGGCAGCAATATATGTTACAATTTTAAAATATGTAGGCTAGGCTATTATAGCTTGGTATTTTTTATAATATCCAATAGTCCTAATAAATGTAATTTCAACTATTTCTGAAGTGCTTCTTTTATAAAGAACACCACTTTCTAGCATAAAGCAGTGAAACAGCCCCTGGACAAGAGAATAATTTAATTCTCGAGCCATCGATATACCAATTCAGCACCATCGCCACGGACAGCACCCGGTAACGTCGCACGTAAGAAGGTATATCTTAAGCAGCTTCCTAAGGTATGGTTCGGGGAACACGCCTAGTAATGGTATACCTTTAGTTAAGTTATACCTTAAGAGTCTTCGTAGTGCGCTAAGAGACAACGTTATCGGAAAATCCAGCCCGGGTCAGGGGACTAGAATGGCAGAAGCTTCATATTGTGCTCAGTGACCCATTTTTGTGTGGATTTTGATGTTTGTTTTGGATCATTGTCCTGATGGAAGATCTAAGCATGGCCCATTATAAGATTTCTAGTAGAGGCTGTCAAGTTTTGATTTGATAGAATCCACAATGCCATGCATCTAAACAAGATGTCCAGGACCTCCTGCAGAAAAATAGCCCCACAACATTAAAGATCCAGCACTAGATTTAATCATACACAGGGGGTACGTTTTATCCCTGTTTGCATCAAAACCAATTTGTGAGTTTGCTGCCAAAAATCTATTTTTTTAGTGTCATCTGACCATAGAAGCCAGTCCCAGTTAAAGTTCCTATAGAGTCTGACAATGGAATATGCTGGAGATTAATTTTTGGATTTTTCTTTATCTGATTTTTTTTTTAGGCTTTCTGACACCAAGACTCAACTAGTTGTGATGAATGATTAAGGGAATTCAGCCCAGGCTCAATGGAATAACATAGGCCTACCTATAGCAACATTTCTGCAAAATTATATTACGTTGCATCGTGCAAAGTTTCAAAGTGAAATGTTCAGTGATTGTCGCTAAAAGCATGTTCAGTTTTATCTGAAACAGATGAATGTGAATGTGGCAACATTTTATTACATTGTTCTTTTTACGCATCACAGCAGTTCTGTCCAGTGAGTGTCGCTAAAAGGTTAATGCTCATACAGTCGATGGTGCTGGAACAGCGATGAAAAAAGTCTAAATAGGGTGGGATAGTGTGGGAGACGATACCTCCAACTTTAGTCCTCAGTCTCAAAATCCACCAAAATACCCTCGGGCCACTGATGTCGTAGGCTCACACCCCTGGTCAACTGGGGGGCTCCTCTTCCAGGGAGAGGGTTTAATCTGACCTCTTATCTTAGGGCACTGGCTGACGCATCGCAGCAGGTGGTAACTCTCCGTCTGTGGCGGGCTCACATGTTTTCTCCATGGTCGATGGTGGTGGAACGGACTCTGAGTCCGGCTGTGTTCTGGACCAGGGGTAATCATTCCCTTAATCATTGTAGCTCCAACCTTAACCAAACACACCTGAACAAGCTAATCAATGTCTTCAGGATTATTAATGCTGCAATCTCGCTGTGTTGTAATTACCGTAGTCTCAAGATGCCAACACATGACGTTATTCTGAGCTATTCACATCCTCGGACTGGAGATAAGAGGTGTGTTAGTCTGCCGTGCGGACCGATCGGTGTATAACATCACCGCGAGAGTGATTAGAGAGCAGATGGCTCTATGCTTTCGAATCGCTTTTGCGTTACTTTGATTTCATACACCGACCAGTCAGCGCAGTTCAAGTCGAACACCTATGCGTTTCTATGGCACCAATATCAATGCCTATGAATCTGCAGCGGTCAGGTAGTACATCAGTCATGTTAAAGCAGGAGTCTCAGACCTGTGATTACGAGCTCTACGAGGACATGAATGCTTTTTACAAGTTAAAATCGTGTAATTGCGGTTGGTGTGAATGCACCTTAAAGTGGAAATGAAGCAGTCAGTCAAGTTTACATTAGTAAACTGATTTTCACTCTAATAAAAAAAATATATATATATAACAAACGCGATTAATTTATCCATTTTAAAGAAAAAGGGATGTTTTGTTATAGCTTTTGGATCAAGGGCGCCGCCATCTTGCAATACAGCGTGACGTCTCGGGGGTTGGTTGTCTACAATCTTGCCTGAGGTAAATATTGTACGTTTCTCAGAGCGGAAAAAAAACGCACCGTGTACGCCCAGTTTAATATAAGCATTTCTTTACTGTTTGAACACATTAAACACATTAAAAGTTTCTCAAATGGAGGAAGACAAACTTGAAAGGACTGTTGAGCCTGTAATAGGTCATTGACTACGCATTTGAGCCGATATGGCAAGGTGCCGTCAATTTGCCACTTCTATAATTCAAAGTGACATCAAAAACCACAAATCTCTTTACTGTAAGGTTATAAATGTCACAATCGTCTGCAGGGTCATTTAGTAGAATGAAATAATAGCATGATGTTTCTTTCTTTCATTCACTCTGATAAACAGTTTAAATCAGTGCATTGATGGAGTGCTGTAAAAATATATTTTTAATGAATTAAAACAACTTATCACAAATCGTTCGCCAAATCACATATATAAATAACTATAGAGTGTCTTCGTGTTCTGTTTTTGCTGGAGGAAAACAATAGTGTGATAATGTGTGATGAGAGGAGTGCTGGGCGGTCGATAGAGCGTGAGCGTTATAGCCAGATAAATTAGAAACATAAGAAATTAGCAACTTAAGGCTTAAGTTTGTTGGTGCGGTGACTAAATTGCCCGAATCAAAGGTATTTTCCTCAATGTAATATTCTTCCAAAAAATATTCACTGCATACTCTGCTGATGCACAGGGTTTTTCCTTTTAAATGCCGCTATAGCCAGTGAAGCAGTAACGTTACGTTCTCTGTTTTAGTTCTCTTTTGCCCTTTGCTTTAACTATGTAAAAATAATTTCTACAACCAAGAGCAATACAGTAGTGCCCCTCCTTTTGACTTATGATGTGGCTTTCCAGTTTCCATCTTTAAATGTCTCTGTCTTTAACTTTCCCTGTCAGTCCTCTACTAAATATCTACGTCCCTCAGGCAAAACAACCAACGCCGTGACGTCACGCGCTGTGGTATTGCAAGATGGCTGTGCCCTTGCTCCAAAAGCTATAACAAAACATCCTTTTTTCTTTAAAATGGTTACATTAATCGTGTTTGTTATATAAAGTGGTGATCAGTTTACAAAATTTAAACTTGACTGACTGCTTCTTTTCCAATTTAAGGCAAGAGGCAGCCAGGCAGGTGAGGTTTTTTTTTTCATGGTTAGAGCTAAACTGGAGGACAACGTAATTATGTAGCCTATCCCTGCTATAAATAGAAGTGACTTTGCTCTCATCTTTTACAAATTAACAGAACACACCTAGACACTGTTAGAGTGGGTTCAATAAATAAGGACAATATTTCTAAAGTAAAGACAATCTCAATTATTCTCACAATTATCTATGCTTTTTCTACTTCAGCTCAAAATACTCTGACACATATCTAGGACAATAATCTTAAATAGTCTTTAAACAAATATTAATATTCAATAGTTAAATATTATCACAGCTTTATCACAGCTTACATTTTGGACTTGCATCTCTGCTTTTTCTTATATTTATTTCAGTTCAAAATACTCCAACACATCTATAGGCCAATAATCTTAAATAGTCTTTAAACAAATTTTAATATTCAATAGTTAAACATTATCACAGCTGTATCACAGCTTACATTTTGGACTTGCTGAATTTTCATGTGATTTAATAACACGGGGTGGTGGCAAACAGAAATGCAGTTTGTTGATTGTCATGCATGCAACCTCACCTAAGGGCAAACACAGAGATAAAAGGTAACATGCAAAGGAGAAACGCAAACAGTATGCAAACTCTTGTGTTTCCTTATCAACATTTCCATACTATGCAAGTCAATAGCATAATGCTGCTGATGTTCATCCCACAGAGCCGAGAGGTTTGGTGAAAACCTCTAAAACCAGTCTAAAAATTGACTTTCATAATTATCTTTTAAATTGACAAACATCATATGTGTAATTCAGGGCACAGTTCAGACGGAATAAAAAGATATGCTTTGGTTTTTCAATCCATACCCGTTTCGCCCTGTGGCTCAAAAGGGACACAACGAAAATAGGGACACCCGAGAAAGCCAAAATAGAATGCAAAATGTATTAACAAAATAGAACTATACAGAAAAAGATAAGAAAAAAAACTACTTACAACGTGAACAAATTCATAATCCGTGCACACTTTCGCAATCGTTGTTTTGTAAATCGTTCTTTTGCAATAGTTATTTGTAATATATAGTTCCTGTGAAAAATTGTGAAATACTGTTCCAATAGGTGAAGTTACACAACAATATGCTGATTGATTACATAACAATATTTGGATGTAATATTCAGTTCCAGTGAAAATCTGTTCCAGTTAATGGAGTAGGCTTTACACAGGTGATAGCCTACTAAAACTGTAGCCTACTCACAGATTTGTGGCCTATACCTTATTTTAGAAATCTGTTTTTTCTGTATTTTTGATTAGTGTATTGTTTAGATGAATACAACTGTCTTAACTGAATTTGTCTATGATTTGGTGATGGGGTGTGTAATGTACACACCCCATCCAGGGAACAGGAACAGAACCAAACCAAAACCAAAACATAATTCTGACAACACCCAAGATACAAGAACATAACTTCTTACTCTGCTCAACTTGACAGTTGAATCGACGACAGTCTACTGTCCCAAACATTACCCTGAGATAAAAGGTAACTTTTCCTTCAAATTATTATGATGCTTAGTTTTGTAAAATGTAAAAAGCTTTAAATAATAAATATACATCAAAAAAAAAAAAATTAAGATGCTTAAAATTCTAAAACTTAATTTACGTACTAAATGTATTTTGTTTTTGTTTTTTTTACTAAAAACAATCCAAAGAAATACCTAATAGTATTGTTGTTTAATTTATCTTACAAACATTTGGCTAAGCAAGAAAGGCACCCATGTAGGGTTTCAAAAAGCCATAATTAAAAGAACTGTAACATTAAAAACCACAACTGAAGAGTTGTATTATTTTACTATTCTTCTTATTATTTTTTCATTTTTTAATTTTTTTTTCATTTCTGCAACATGATCTTTACTTAAAGTGTGGATCTGTCACACTTACAATTACTTTTATGTTTGGACAGACACTTATTTAGTGA
Organism: Scardinius erythrophthalmus; assembly: GCF_964197995.2. NCBI lineage: Eukaryota > Metazoa > Chordata > Actinopteri > Cypriniformes > Leuciscidae > Scardinius > Scardinius erythrophthalmus. The sequence goes on from NC_138230.1 coordinate 13,835,444, forward strand.
CGTTTGGACAGACACTGAAACGTATGATGATGACAAATTGACAGCATTTAAAATTTAATTTATGGATTACATAATGTTAAACAAGACCACACTTTAAAGCCTAAAAATTATTAACATTTTTAATTGTTTAACCATTACTCCATGTAATATTTATTTTGTTTTCTGTGGGACAATGACCATAAAATACACTAAAAACGCAATTGTTCATTACTTCATCACCTATTGCAACATGTCATGTTTAAGGTATGCATTTGAATGAGATATGTGCGCCTTTACAGTGTACCATATTGTAATTAGATCGATAGAGATTAACAACTTAAATTTACTTTCTACTTCATTCAAAACTATACTGCAAGAGAGCACTGTAGGCTAAATGCAATCATTTGAACTACTGCATTTTGACCCTTTTGGAAAAAAAAAAATATATATATATATATATATTATTGTGATTACACTTGCCTGTTTGTTCCATTTTCTTTGCGCTGTATTCATTTTTAAGAAATGGTTAATGGGATTATCTTCTTGAAAATATCAGTTTATTGCTGTATTTTAACAATGTTCCTGGTTCAACATGTTAATCTTTACCCCTAAACCTAACCCAACCCATAAGTTATCCCTGAAATCAGAGAGAAATGATAGGTGAATAACAATGATATAGAAACACCGAACCCTGGTTGTAAACCTAAACTTGACAAACTGTAACTCAAAACCCTCAAATCTGTCTTGTATTGTCTCACCTTGTGTTTACTCTGGCTACCTTGTTTAGTTCATTTTAAGTTAAAGGTCCCGTATTATGCCCCTTTTCACAAGATGTAAAATAAGTCTCTGATGTCCCCAGAGTGTGTATGTGAAGATTTAGCTCAAAATACCCAACAGATCATTTTTTACAGCATGTTTAAATTGTCATTTTTTGGGGCTCAGAAAAACGCGCTGTTTTAGTGTGTGCCCTTTAAATGCAAATGAGCTGCTGCTGGACGACACAGGGGGCGGAGCTTCATGAGCTCACGCTCAGTCTCTCAGGACAATTTCATCTCACGGAATGATGATAATATCAGAAACTCTCAGTAACTGTGTTAATTTCGACCCAGAGTCGGACAATAATGCCTACAGAGTCAGAGTGCTGTATAGAGATGGAACAGGTATAGTTTAGTAGTTCAATTACGGTTATAATGTATTTGTCATCTGCTTGTATGTATCCACTATTAATAGCCTACAAGTCTGTAGCCTACAAGCCTGCTGTTTCGGACCAGGTCGCCAATGATGATCAAACATATACTGATGAGTTTAATAAAGTTTATTGTACATCACACAAAAGATGAAGCGTCAGTTTTACTTCAGAAAATCATCGTAAGAGCTGAGTAAACACAGTAAGTTATAAGAAGTGCGCAAGTACATAAATGAATTTCGGTAGAGTTGAGGGAGCATTTTCTTTAAAAGAAATAATTAATAATTTCTAAAATAATTCCACCTCGTCTTCAGCGGCTGCCTCAGATATCGGGAGTAAATAGAGAGAGCTATGTGGATTACAGTTTTTCTCGATTGTTTACACACATTTTCTGGTACTTGAGACACAATGACCACAACATGTAACTCATTCACCAACCCCCTGAGCCAATTCTGCTAAACTACAAGCACAATTCCTGCTTTACACTCAAATTGCAGTTCTAAAACACACTTTTTTTTCAAAACACTACACACAATTCTCTGCTTTTGGCACAATTTTCATGCAGAAAATCTCTTGTTTTCACAAGGAACACACTGCCATTCAAATATGCACACTGACTCATCACATGGGCAAACACCCGTCACACAGTTTTACAATGAGCAATCAGAGCTTTAGCATAAAAGGCCCACAGGTCAGCTCTTCAATGGGGCAATGGATGCCAACATTGGATTTTATTTTTATTACTGTAACTGTATAAAGTCAATGGACCACTGTATGTCCTACTTTGTGTTGGTTGGGATGTACACTGTGTACATTGTTTTTGTGGGAAAAATAAAATATATTCGTTACCGTGTATTTGTGTTTTCTGAGAATAAAAACAATATTCTCAGATATTTTACAACACATTTATGTATGTACTGTCTGTAGAAAGTGTAACACTGAACAAAAAAAGGCCTAAATCATTATGATGAATGGAGAAGAAGTGTTTTCCATTCATCATAGTGTTTTACAGTGAGCACATCAGTGTTCAACTGGTTCTTATAAATGTCTATTCATATGATGGTTTGTGTGTGTCATTTGAAAACAAAATACCATTGTAACGAGATTCAGATGTTACGGGAAGAAGGAGGCGGGAACCGGCGAACATTTAAAGATTTTAATAAATAAACACACAAATACAAAAATGAAAGTAAAAGCCAGCAGCCCCTCACGGACGACTGCTGGCAACACAAACCAAAAACAAAACATGAACTAAAACACAAAAAAACACAGGCCTGTCCTCTCTCGCTCTTCACTGTCGTCGCTCCTCCTTTATGCCTCCGCTCCTCCGTGAGAGATGCGAGACCGGTGCGTCTCACAGGTGTAGCTCATCACAATTACGCCACCGATCTCGCGCCGTCCTCCCACGGCCCTCGACCTCGTCCTGCTCGCCACAACCATTTTGAGAAGAAATAACATTGTTTTGAATGTAAAGTTTCATTTTGCAGGAGAATTGAGGGGTTTTGCCCATTGTGTGTGTGTTTTTGGATTTGTGTGTAGAGTTCTGAGAATATGAGGCATGCTTTCAGAAAATGTGTGTAAACAATCAAGAAAAACTGTAATACATCCAGCCACACAACACCTACAACGCTTGGGAGACATTCTCGTCAGTGCAGCAGCTGTGGACTCGATCAGGGCGGGTCTATGTTAGAACGGCAGTGTCTGTCAACACTCGTGGATGGGGCCTGTGCTTAGTGACGTCACTAAAACAGCATTCTGAAAACAGGTCGTTGGGAGACACTGCTGATGATTTATGGGGATTACAGTTTTTCTCAATTGCTAAAACACTAAACCCTATTGTCTGAACCAAATGCTCAGTTGCCTGAACCCACTGATTGAATCAATCACTCTTTTGGCAAAACCATAAGCACTTTTCACCTGTTTAGACACAACTTGCCAACACATTTTCTTTGTGTTGCACCCATGCTGCATAATGGTGAGCACAGGTGACAAAAGTCAAACACAATTAAAGCACAGGTGTCACCACTTGAACACAACAACTCAAAATTGATCACACTTGTGGCTAATGATGTGAGGGAACATATACAGTAAGCTTACTGTACACAAGTGGCAAATGCATAAGATTTCTGTTTGTTTTTACAAATGCTACGTGTAAATGCACAAGATTTCTGTTTTGTCTTTTTGTACAAGTGCTAAATGCACAGGTTTTTTTGTTTTGCAACATGCATTTAGCTTACAGTGAACAATAAACATTTATTTCTCCAGCTTCATGTCCTGAGCATTGTGTTTTCTATTTTTCTATAGTGTTTAGTGACTGTTCAGTAGTGTTTTTAATTTTGATTGACTCGGGGCACGATTTGACAACATAGTTCAGTTTTGAGCACAGATTGAACTGTTTTGAGGTGAAAGTTTGGTTTTGCAAGAAGAGTCTGAGGTTTTGTGAATGTAGCTTGAAAATTGGGTTTTGTGTTCACAGTTTAGAGAAAAGGAGAGCAGCTTTCCAGAAATGTGTCTTAGCAATCGAGAAAAACTGTAATAAAAAACGAGTGAGTGGATTTTTATCACTATTGGCTGGTTGTGTACACACACTGCCAACACACATTCATGTCCAAACAGCATGCAAAAGTGAATTTTGCATAATACGGGACCTTTAATTTCCCTTTTTTTCCCCACCAACTGCTCCTTCCCTTGTTATCTCGTTAGCCCCCCTGTGTTTGAGTAGCTGTGTTTCCATTACCCTTCATATTGCAAATTGAAAATATGCCCAATGGAAACACGTCAAATTCGCAAAAACGTTTTTACGCTCGCATGAGGTGGTTTTTCAGGCAATTCGAATAAATAAATATTTAGCAAAACTGCAGTGGAAACGCAATGGTTTTAGTCGCATGACATTGGTTAATAAATGCCGTCATTTCGCAATAGTTTTTTGTCGACATTTAGAAAAAGATCGCAAAAGTTTTACTCAAATCTGTAATTTAAACGCGCCTAGTGAGCTGTTAGGGGTTAACAGTTTAGGACCCAAGATGTTTGAAAGAAGACCCAGAGTCAGAATTATAAAAAAATTAAGAAAAGTTTTACTGAAGACAATTTGCAGTTTCATCAGCATGAAGTTCAGCCTCAAGACTCACACAGGAGTCCGTAGGCCGCCCCCCTTACAGTTACAAATATCACAGCAGTTATACCCTACACCAAGGTCTAAGCTACGTCATTGCTTACAGGTTGAATGATTCTCATTGGCTAAGAAATAGATAAACATAGTAATTTTCCACACATATACAGATAGACTGAAGCATATCTCCATAGATTATGCAGCTGACACTCGGACCCTGTAGTTAGGAACGTCGTGACCTTCCAGGTCGCAGATTTGGGTTGCTGGGTGCCAGCATGTCCCGAACAACAACTCAGTCAATCTCCAATAATGCCAGTGGTTCCTTAACCTGTACCCAAGAAGACTAACACACACACACACACACCGACACACAGCTTTTCCTAGGTTGGATTTGGCCAGGCTCTAACTATAAACAGGAGTCTTGTCTCAAAACAAGATAACAAGTTATTTCTCTCAAGGATAGGACACTTTAGTCTTAATGGAAAATGTAGGCTTTAACTGAGAAATGGTCACTTAAACTAAAACTATGTTTTAACACGTTGAAGACCTTTTTTTCAAACACAAAACATGTCCCTATTTCATTTCTGGAAGCCGGGCTAAATGAGCAAGCACTGTTACTGCATTCAGATATTAAATACTGGCATTAAAGAATATGAAAAGAACATTTCAGTGATCACACTGGTAACTTCTATAACAAAGTAAAATCTCCAGAGAAGTCATTCAACTCATTTGATATTTAGAAGGAAAAATATTGATTAATACCTTGATTATAATCACTCATTAGCAGCATTGGATTGCAATCCACCCACCTCAGAGCGTTTAGGCTTGTTCAACTTGAAATGGTGCTGCACAGACCGGTACAGACCGGTCTCAGCATGGTGTTCATGCCTCGTCTGCCTTGGAGATTCATGTTTTGCCTGTTTGTGGATTATTGTGACTGTGCACAACTGTTCGCGTTTAGATCCTCATCTCTCTTTATTTGAGACAATGTTGCAGATGTTACAACTGTAATTATATACAATTAGACCAGACTGGGTTCTGTAAGAATCTTAACACCTGGTAAAACAGAAAGTGCCAATCGTGGGTGTTACATACATGATAACCTGTCTAGACAACACCACTCATGACTCAAAATTACAAAGACAAGGAATGCAACAAAGGAAATAATTTTTTTGAGACAACAGAATGTTTAAAACTCAGTCTCAGTAATTAAGTCAGAATGCAAAACAAAAAGTTCCTACCCTCCATCACCCTTTGTTTTGACAGGGACCTTTGGTCTGTGAGAGGAGATCTGTCGATGGCTACACAGACAATAGATTTTGTCACCTGGAATGTTAATGGACTTAAACGAAACAGAGATGAGAAATTTCAAAAACTACAAAATGCGGACGTGGTTTTCTTTCAAGAGACACACATTGGAGAACGAGATGAACATATTATAGAAGGTCTAAAAAATGAGTGGCATGTTTTCTACACAAAGTTTACCTCCCAAAAGGGAACAGCCATACTAGTCAAGAAAAGACTAGTTTTTGAATGTATAAGTGATGAAAAAGATAACTATGGAGCTTATGTTGTGTTGAAATGTAAACTGGAAGGTCAGCTGTACACTCTGGTTAGTGTTTATAACCATGAAAAAGACACAAAAACCCTTGATAAACTTTCACGTTACCTGCAGTCAATGACCACAGGGCTGCTGGTGATTGGTGGAGATTTCAACACGGTTTTCAATCCATTTATCGACAAAGACAATTCAAAAGGGGTGACCGACAGCTCAAACCACAGAAAGCTGCGCAGTTGTGTGAATAAGTTCATGAAATCTCTTCAGCTAGTTGATGTCTGGAGAAGAACGAACCCTGTAAAGCAGGAGTATACATTCCACAGTCAAGTTGCATCCAGGCTGGACTACTTTTTTGTTCCAGAAGAATGTATGTGGCGAGTCAGAAGTTGTGAAATCAGAGACTCAGAGAAGCGCGACCATCGTCCTGTGTACTTGGAGATCAATAATGTTTCCCTTTTTCAGAAAGATCCCCAGTTACAATCCGTTTTCCAATGGCTGAATCTAAAAAAGGATCTTTTGACAGATGAGACGGGTTCATCGCTGGGTGAAGAAAGCTCACATGCAGTCAGTGAGGTTGACATTGTGTCAGCTGTACAATCTCTTCAAGTGTCAGACACACCGAGACCAGACGGCATCCCAGTTTCCTTCTATAAAGACAACATTCAGGATCTAATTCCATACATTAAGATGCTCTATGACAGAATCCACAGAGGTGCATTTAACTGCTCTGAGAAACACTTTAATGAAACTGTGAAAAGTCCACATGATGAGAATCAATACTTTTTTAATGTTGACTACCTCATCATTGCAAATATTCTGACAAAACGTCTAGATGATTTCTTGGATTCTCAGTCAAAGGGTCTTGTACCAAAAAAATTAGTTTCTGTCATAATCACTCCCAAAACCTTCTGCGCTGAGATGAGGTTGTCTTGTATTAAGGATGAGATAGAAGAGCAAAAACGGTCAAACCCGACTCTGTATCAAGATTTCCTCATTATGAAAAACCTTCTCAGAGATGCACCAGAAACTGAATCTGTGGAAGCTTCAATTGAGAGAGACAAACTGTTGGATCAGGGCTGCCCTTTGACCCCAGTTCTCATTACACTGGCGTTGAAATGCTTTGCTTCCGCATTAGCTGGGCGTTTAAAACAGAATGATATTCTGGTTTTCAAAGAAAGTGTAATACTTTGCATCCAACCTGAGTACCTTGATGAAGTAATAGCTGCAGTGAGGAACAGAGATAATGAAGTGTATTACATTAAGGAATTATCCAAAGGAAACATTGATGGTAAACAATTAAAGTGCTTGGGAAATGAGTCTAAGGATGAGGATTGGAATAAAAAGGAGGAAACGCTTGCGCACAACATAGAAGAAGAATCAGAAGCCAGTTTGTCTAAAACAGACAAAGGCAATACAGAGAGGAGAGTGTGTGAAGAGCGTGATTCTTTGTCTATTATAAATAAAGAAAAATACATTTTGATGGAGGGTGATGGAAGGTGAGGACCATGAAGACGACCAAGATCTCATTTGCTGATTTTTTTTTATTTATTAATAATTGTAGCGAAGGGGGCGTGGTTCAGCGAGGTCTGTAGCGGGGGAGAGAGAAAGGAGACGAGTGGTACAAAGTACAAATGACGAACACTTGTGTCTTGTTGTGGTAATTTGCGTGAAGAGACCGTATATAAGCCGTTGTGGAAAGAGGCTTGTCTCCTTTCTCTCTCTCCCGCTACAGACCTCGCTGAATCACGCCCCCCTCGCCACAATAATATACATATGTATTGCATTCATTGTTGAGCTTCTGCCATAATCTGTGCAACTGAGGTAGTCAAACCAATAAAAAATAAAAAAAATCCACCAACAACACTGTAAATTGGTTGTTTCTGTGTATTTTGTCAGATTGTCATCCATCCCACGACTTTCAGATTATTTGTTTGGTTAACTTTTCAATTTACTATACAATTTAGCATATTTATTTTTCAATCAGCTAAACATAATTATTTCCCCCTTCACTAGACTGATCATGTATGCAGTTGTCACCCTGCAAGACTCAGATGAGGTGATGGTGGCACCATCACACTGGTTGAGCTCAGACAAGAAACAAAGTTACTGGCCTCCATTCAGATCACCAGAGAAGTGCATGGAAGCTGTTCAGAAGAGACTTAAACCTGAAACAGGAGGGAAACCATGGGAGAAATTAAATATTAGCTTTCACACAGAATATGGTAATGGTCACTAATTTAAAATAATTGCTTAAATTTTGGATTTTTTTTTATTAAGTTCTCAAATAAGTTCTCTTATTGCAGTCTCTTTTGATAAGGCTAAAGAGGGGCAAAAGGTAATTACAGAACAGAAAGAACGGTAAGTAATACAATTTGATTAAAGTATTTTACCTATTACAGTTTTTCTCGATTGTTTACACACATTTTCTGAAAGCATGCCTCATATTCTCAGAACTCTACACACAAATCCAAAAACACACACACAATGGGCAAAACCCCTCAATTCTCCTGCAAAATGAAACTTTACATTCAAAACAATGTTATTTCTTCTCAAAATGGTATTTTGTTTTCAAATGACACACACAAACCATCATATGAATACACATTTATAAGAACCAGTTGAACACTGATGTGCTCAATGTAAAACACTATGATGAATGGAAAACACTTCTTCTCCATTCATCATAATGATTTAGGCCTTTTTTTGTTCAGTGTTACACTTTCTACAGACAGTACATACATAAGTGTGTTGTAAAATATCTGAGAATATTGTTTTTATACTCAGAACACACAAATACACGGTAACGAATATATTTTATTTTTCCCACAAAAACAATGTACACAGTGTACATCCCAACCAACACAAAGTTGGACATACAGTGGTCTACATACAAAACAACAGAAGAATTGACTGTATACAGTTACAGCAATAAAAAATAAAATCCAATGTTGGCATCCATTGCTCATTGAAGAGCTCACTTGTTGCCCTTTTATGCTAAAGCTCTGATTGCTCATTGTAAAACTGTGTGACGGGTGTTTGCCCATGAGATGAGTCAGTGTGCATATTTGAATGGCAGTGTGTTCCTTGAGAAAACAAGAGATTTTCTGCATGAAAATTGTGCCAAAAGCAGAGAATTGTGTGCAGTGTTTTGAAAAAAGTGTGTTTTAGAACTGCAATTTGAGTGTAAAGCAGGAATTGTGCTTGTAGTTTAGCAGAATTGGTTCAGGGGGTTGGTGAATGAGTTACATGTTGTGGTCATTGTGTCTCAAGTACCAGAAAATGTGTGTAAACAATTGAGAAAAACTGTAAAAGATCAAATAATTCATTTGTACTGTTTTGTTAAAGTATTGTTTATTTTCGAATAAAGATCGTATCTATTAGCCACTGGATTTCCTGGAATACTAAAAAGACAAAGACCTGAAAGCACTCAAGAAATGTCAAAAAACCCACTTCCTACACCACCTACATCTACATCCAGACTGTCAGCTGATGGTGAGTCAGCTTCTTTTGTCATAATCAGAAGTTTTGTCTTTTCTCTTTTTTTTTTTGTAATTACAGCAAAACTCATTTTACACAACAGACAAGGATGATCTCCTCCAAATGCTGAGAGACATCAAGAGCACAGTCCAGGAAAACTCTTCTATGTTAAAGAAACTACTGAAAGACAATACGGTTTCTGAAGCCCCCAGCAGTAGCAGCTTGCCCACTAGAGATGTTAAAACAAGCCTAAATCTGCCTCTTAGAACCTTTGAAGATGTGGTCAGGACTGAAAATGAGCTCAGAAATGCAACGAAACGCCAAAAATATGTAAGTCAACACAGCATTTCAAGAAAGGGATAATGTACACTCTGACCTGTAACACCTGTAAGGGGTTTATTTTTCAATAATAAACAGGATAACTTTCGGTAACACTTTATTTTGATTTTCCCTTTTGAACATTTTTTTAAGTAATTTTGCAACTACATGCCAACTAACTCTCATTAGAGTATTAGCAGACTCTCTGCTTAATGTCCGCTAACTCTTTATTGTGATGGTCCAACAGACATTCTACTGACTATAAATAATTTTGCAAGAACATGTCAACTTATTTTAACCCTAACCCTACCAGCCTAATAATACTCTACTAACACTCTAATCATAGTTCGTTGACAATGTAGGTGCAACGTTACTTAGTCAATGGAAAGTGTTAAAGCCATCAATATAAATTGAAACCGCATTTTCTTTATAGGTAAAATATCTGTCAAGAATTGGAGGTTTGGGGCCCAAGGATGTGATTAAGAATATTATGCAGCAAGTCCTAACAGATGATCTGGCTATGGAGTTCAACTGGCAGGGCAGAGGAGATAAAAGGCCCTTCTCTAAGCTTATTTTAACAGATGTAATCCGAGGTAAACTCACTGCTGCATGAACACTTCACACATACCAAGAAAGTTTGTATTTACCTATGTTTTGTCTGTATTCAATCACTAGTGAACTGTGATCTCTGCCAATTTGATCTTTAAAGTGTACAAGAGCGATTGTAAGTTTGAAGGACCACCATCCAACATATTTCCAATTCATTCTTCGGGTTTACTCTTTCAGATGCTGCATCAAAACACAGTGTAACGAAGAAAGACTGTGAAACTGAAATAAAAACATATTTGTGGTACACAATTGATCGAATTGGTCGGAAGAGACCAAGAGTTTGTGAAGGTGAGTGATAATGATATGAACAAGTGATATTATGTAACGTTGTCATATGTTCTATAGGTTGATCTTCTATGATGGTTGAGTCAAGGCATCTATGTTAAAGGGGTCATATAATGGTACAAGCACTTTTACAAGTTGATTGCACTGAAATGTCTGTTGGCAGTGCCTGTACACAACCATCCTATCATGATAAAAATCCATCCAGTGGTTTTGTTTTAATCTCCTTATATGTTTGACCCTCTCTGAAATAAAGCCTTTCGATATTGTGACGTCATAATATCCAACGCCCCTCCCGCGATTGTGATTGACAGCCGTGTTTCAACACAAGACCCGCCCTCAGCGAGCTGTGACAGCCGTCATAGTAGTCCGCCATTGTTGTTATGCTGGGGTAGAATGCCGTCTAAGCAATTATGGTGTTCAGTTCTTAGATGTAATAAGGAACACAGCAGTCATTTGGATGTTCCTAAATCCGAGCGGTTGAAGATGCAGTGGCTGAGTTTTGTTTTTGAAGCAATATGCCCAAAGGATTGACGCGGGGATTCCCTCACAGGGATTCCCCACGATCGTCCATACTTTCATGTTTGCGCGAATCATTTCACACCAGACAGCTTTACAAACGAGAAAAAACGGATCGGTACCAACGTGTTCCTGCTGAACCTCCAGAAGATGTGAGTGTAATGTTTTATTAACCTTTATATTAGTATTTATATTAATCTTTGCGAAATTTGCAAGCCTTGCTGCAGGCTTCACGATGAATGCGTCTAAGGTTTACTCTCAGGGTACATTACGGCATGTTTTCTATGTACGACATTCTCAATATATTTCATAATCCCACGTTTATAATGAACAACGCGTGGTTATTGTGTAATTGTGTGTAGAAACGGTGTACGCACAGAGCAGAGGGGCGGGGTGAGCAAAGCTCATTATCATTTAAAGACACATGCACTGAAACGGCGTGCTGAAAACAGAGCTGTTTTTGACCAGGTAAAATTAGTGTTTTCTTACAATACTAATGAGAATTTTTAATTAAAGTATATTACAAACTTTTAATTTAGACCCTAAAGAATCATATTAGCTTGTACAAAAATGGTATTATATGACCCCTTTAAGAAAATCACCTTCAGTTGTTTAATGGTCATTGTTTACTTTGTATAAATACCTCCTTCCCCTGCAGGTGTGACTTCAGAATTGACTTTTCCCACACTCCTGGACAGTGCCTTCCAGTCAGATATTGGAATGTCTTTTCTTGATGACTGAGTTTTAGAACATTTACTCATAGGTCATGTAAGTTTAACTGCTTACAGATTAATTACATTACATTAATTTTGTATAGAACTATAGGCTATGTGTACTAAACTAGCATGACATTGTGTACTCCAAATATTGGTTCTGGTTATAAAATGCTTATAATGTTTCAATTTTTATTTTTATTTTTTAAGCAAAATCTAATTTCTCTTTAGCTGGGAGAAATAATTGCACACTGGAGAATGTATTTGACTGTGGTATCACTGCATGCATGTACAGGTTTTCAGGTATATGGTAGTGGTTTTAGCATGTATGTTTATCAATAACAAATCAATCAAATGCATACAATTTGTTGTAAATAGTTTTTAATTTATGCTTTTCCAATGTTCCATCCAGTATAAACCATATGCATATGACATTTACCTTGCTTTTGCCTTTTTTTAGACAGATGAAGTTTTACAATTGTGAAATTAGATGTCAAACAGGTGACTATTGGGTCACATTACAGAGAATTAACTTTTCTTAGAATTAGCAGGTTAGAGTAGATTTAAGTAAGTAGCATGTTTTTGCAGGCTCTTGTTCGTCTCAGTTGTTATGGATTTCATACTGACAGTCTCGAACATCACATCAGCTCTCAAAACAAAAATACAACACAATTAATCTGTTTTACATGCTCCAATATTTCTAATTCATCTGAGAATATGTTGTGTGAGTGTAGTTTAGAAATTGTTTTGAGAAAATGGTTAATTGATTCAAGAGATGAGTGTCTTTGCAATTGAGACAAACTATAATTGCGATTATACTGTACTACTGCTGAAAATATCACTTTAACATATTAAAATTATACTGTAATATTTAAGTGTAAAAATCAAGTGTGCTTCTTTGTCATTCATCCCTCATTATAGTTCAACACCTAATGTAAGATCTCCTATCTGTTATAAAGAGTTTCAGTATACTTCAGCATTAATGTAATAGACTAGTATATATATTTTTCAGCATGCAACAGAAGTTGAATAGATGCTGACAAATGCCTGATCAGTTTTATATGCTGAATTAGTGAAATGAACATGCCCTTATCTTTTGATGGTGTGCCTTTAGCTAAATTCTGTACATATGTGCCTTTTTGAAAGTAAATGCTGATTATTAAAAACAAAACATAAAAGGGAAATTTCAGGTGTTTTCTTCAAGGGATCTAAAGTGAGAAAAATCTGGTAGTATGTGTAAACATTATGTATTCCTAAATTTTACTCTTAATATCGGTTTCAGAAATTGTTAAACTGTTATGTAAATGTATGAGTAAAATCAAAACAAAATGTTACATTTTTAAAATTTAGTGACTCCAAACAGCATTTGGACAAAAAGAGGCAAATATAATTGCATTAGGAACAAAATAATGAATAAACCTTTACGGTAAGACTTTATTTTACAGTGTCTTTCTTACACTTGTTACATTACTGTAGTAATTACTATAAATTGTGCTTAGTTACATGCAACTAACCCTAAACCAACCCCTGATCCTAACCCTAACCCTATGATAAGTAGATAAATGTAGTTCATTATTATTACTCAGTTCTTAAATGTATAATTACACTGTAACACAGACACCTTAAAATAAAGTGTACCCAATTTATTTTAAGGTGGCATAGTTACACGTTACTACATGTACTTACAATATGTAATAGTAAACTGTGTGTGTGTGTGTGTGTGTGTGTGTGTGTGTGTGTGTGTGTGCGTGCGTGCGTGCGTGCGTGCGTGCGTGTGTGTGTTCACTATCACTGTTCGTGTGTGCACTAACTACGATGGGCAGAGGACAAATTCCAAGTATGGGTTATCATGTCACTTTCACTTTAAAAATGCCTTAAAGGGGTGGTTCGGGATTTTTGACATCGGACCTCATTTTTAAGTCAGCCTGGTTGTTATTCATCAGTGGAGACATTTTTTTTTTAAAAATTATCCAGTCCTTATATTTGGATAGTAAGCCTATGCTAGGCTAGCGCGAGTCAAGGGTAGATGTTAGCCAGCCATTAAAAAACGTTTTACCCACTCCACAGTGCACCAAACGCAAATCAATTATAACACTAGACTATCGATGCAAATGTCCGTTGAGAGAATAATGTTAGAAATCAAACTTACCTTTCATCACATTGCATTAGTTATAATTTGTTCCCTGTAATCATAAGCCTTGTCTACAGCAGCAGCGGAGTGATATTGATAGGCAACCGAGTGAGCCGGTACACACATGTACTGCACACACTGTAGTGCACTTCTTTTCTGTGTTTACTTTTTGCCGCATTACTAACCGGAGCAAAGTAAAATTCCGCAGCTGCTGAGAAACTAGTTCCTTTGGGATCATTGAGATGAAAGGTAAGTTTGATTTCTAACATTATTCTCTCAACGTACATTTGCATCGATAGTCTAGTGTTATAATTGATTTGCGTTTGGTGCACTGTGGAGTGGGTAAAACGTTTTTTAATGGCTGGCTAACATCTACCCTTGACTCGCGCTAGCCTAGCATCGGCTAACTATCCAAATATAAGGACTGGATAATTTTTTTTAAAAAATGTCTCCACTGATGAATAACAACCAGGCTGACTTAAAAATGAGGTCCGATGTCAAAAATCCCGAACCACCCCTTTAACTGCAAATGTAAAGAGCCATCTCATTTACTATTCCCACTCAAGAATGTGACGTTTTGAATGTCAAGCTGAATGGTTGCTGTGGTTACCAGTTACAAATGTAGACAAATGCATTTCGACTTTATGAGCGAATTTTTTTTGAGTTATAAAAAAGTCATGACAGTGTTGTTAATCAACGCTTTTAACCACTGCCCTGCAAAATCCCTGTACCAAGTGGCAACATTCTTGAAGGTATAATGTCATATGCATTCGTTATGCCAATATGCAAACTTGAATTATTGCTCCCTCAAATCACTGGGCAGTGGGAACTTAGATTTATATGAGGGAAAATGTTTTCTATATATACTGTACTTTCATGTGAAAAAGAAAGTACACCCTCTTTGAAATCTATGATTTTATCTGAACATGCTAAAAAAATCATGTGGTCCTTAGCAGGTCTTAATATTAGGTAAATACAACCTCAGATGAACAACAACACATGCCATATTACACTGTGTTATCATTTATTTAATAAAATTAATTAAAAATATATAAAAATTGGAGAAGCCGTGTGACAAACTAAGTACACCCTATGATTCAATAGCTTGTAGAACCACCTTTAGCAGCAATAACTCGAAGTAATAATTTTCTATATGACTTTATCAATATCTCACATTGTTCTGGAGGAATTTTGCCCCAGTATTATTTACAGTGTTGCTTCAATTCATTGAGGTTTGTGGTCATTTGTTAATGCACAGTACTCTTAAGGTCCTGTCGCAACATTTCAGTCGGGTTTAAGTCAGGACTTTGACTGGACCATTGCAACAGATTGCTGCTTTTCTTTTTCAGCCATTCTTTTGTAGATCATTGTTCTGTTGCATGACCCATTTTAAGCTAATATTAGCTGTCAGAAAGATGGCCTCACATTTGACTCCAGAGTTCATGGTCGATTCAAGTCGAAATAATCAACCTCCACCATCGTGCTTGACAGTTGGTATGAGGTGTTTGTGCTGAAATGCTGTTTGGTGTTCTCCATTGTGCTTTTTGTCCAAACATGTCCACTTTGGTCTCGTCTGTCCAAAGGACATTGTTCCAGAAGTCTTGAGGTTTGTTGTTATTTTGTGTGTGTTTTTTTGCACTGCATTTACTTAAAACTTTTGTGCACATCCGTCCAAGTTAATTTGGGTCTGCTGCACATTCTTAGGAGTTGACACACTGCAAGGAAACGCCTTCCTTGCTCTGCCCAGCTCATGTGATCTTGTTATTTGTACATGCTGTGACTATTCAAATCACAACATGTATATTGGAAAATGTTGGCATTATTCTGTGGCTGTTTGAATGTGGCCTGTAATACATATATAAACATATTTATATGGGATACATGTATGTCTTAATATATGGAATTGTTCCAATTTATATGTTTCATATATGGCTGTTCGTGTATATGTTTTGACTTTAAATGAGCATATAGTCATCTTCTTCTTCATTTATATAGCGCTTTTAACAATGTAGATTGTTTCAAAGCAGCTTTACAGAGATAAACGTATAATTTATGGTAACAGAGATTGTTTTGGCTTTATAGCGGTTCTTTAGTAAAGTTCTATATAGTCCATATTGATATTTCATATATTACATTTGAGTATATGCGCTGTTCTGAGAGCTGTGTATGGAGGGAGGGGAGTGATGTGTTCGTCTCTGTATTTTTTTGAATGTCTGAATGTTTCTTCTTATATTTGCCCACATTGTTTTGAACCATGTTGTATAGTGTGTTGCGATCAGGGCCGCTCCAAGCATGGTTCATTGTCAAACTCCAAAATTAGTTTATTTTTACAGTTTTTCTCAGTCGCTTTGGTGCATTTCTCATAACACTATTTACATTTGCACAACAGTTAATGCAGTTCTCAAAACAATTAGTGCAAACTGCAAAACCTAGTTGATAACCTGCAAAAGCGTGTCACTTGCTCAAAATGGATAGCCCATTCCTCAAAAGCAAGTATTTATGTCAATGAAAGTGTCACTGTCATCAAAATAAAAAGTCCTGACACCATCGTTTATGAACAAGATAGTCAAATGGCTTAGTCATGTTTTCATTACGACAGTTTACTCTGTAAATGTTTTCCAATGATAAAAGTCAGATCTTGGTGACACTACCTGAAAATGCTCAATACAGCACTAAATACTATTTGCACAGCCATTTGAAAAGATACAGTAAAGTTAAACATTACTGTATTTATGAGGTAACTGAGTACAAGACACTGAATATGTATGTTTCACATTTTTACTGCATATGCTCTTTGCAATTCTAATTTGTTCACAGCATTGTGCAAAAGAAAAAATACACCATTATTTACAACAAACATAAACTCCCTTTGGGTAGAGCTGTGCACAACTGTACACAATATTGCAGTAGGCCTATATACTGTATTGGAACTGAACATACAACATACATAGGACTGTAATCATTCATGCACATCCAGAAGTTCCTCTCTGTCTGGTCACATAATTTACAGTAATCTACATCCCAGCGAATATCATCTCTTGCTCAATTGCAAATTGTTCAATTTAGGAGACTTTTGCAGGATTTTTTTTTTTTTTTTTTAATTACAGATTTTGACAACTAGTTAAACATTTTTGTATGTGATGACTCAAGCAATGAAATGAGGACTATTAGTTTTATATGGAATGACTATTCAGCATTCACAAGTATAGTTAATTTTGACTGACATGACATAAGCAAATGATAATGTTATAAAACAGCAGAGAGTTGTATGAAAGCAATTGATGCATGTCCAAAAGCATTTGCAATTTGTTGGAAGGAATAAGAAACTGCTACTATGATGTGCACAAATGACTAAATGTTGTGGAGGTTGAACTAACTGTTGTGCAAATGTAAATAGTGATGTGAGAAATGCACCAAAGCGACTGAGAAAAACTGTAATTCTTTAAAAATTGGCATTATTTTATTTTAAAAAGTTAATTATATTGGCAAAATATTTTAGTTTGTCTTGTATTAGGGGTTAACAGTTTAGGACCCATGGACCAGATGTTTGAAAGAAGACCCGGAGTCAGAATTATAAAAAACTGAAGAAAAGTTTTACTGAAGATAGTTTGCAGTTTCATCAGCAGAAGTTCAGCTTCAAGACTCACACAGGAGTCCGTAGGCCGCCCCACTTACAGTTACAAATATCACAGCAGTTATACCATTTCCAAGGTCTAAGCTACGTCATTGCTTACAGGTTGAATGATTCTGATTGGCTAAGAAATTGATAAACATAGTAATTTTCCACACATATACAGATAGACAGAAGCATATCTCCATAGATTATGCCGCTGACACTCGGACCCTGTAGTTAGGCACGTCGTGACCTTCCAGGTCGCAGATTTGGGTTGCTGGGTGCCAGCATGTCCCGAACAACAACTCAGTCAATCTCCAATAATGCAGTGGTTCCTTAACCTGTACCCAAGAAGACTAACACACACACCGACACACAGCTTTTCCAAGGTTGGATTTGGCCAGGCTCTAACTATAAACAGGAGTCTCATCTCAAAACATCAAGATAACAAGTTCTTTCTCTCAGGATAGGACACTTTAGTCTAAATGGAAAATATAGGCTTTAACAAAGAAATGGTCCCTTAAACTAATGATGTTTTATTAACAAAGTTCGGGAGGAGCACGTTCAAATAATCAAGCAATCAATCAATCAATCAACTCAAACAATTACCATGTCTACCCTATCAGCATGAGAGGAAGCATATATATATATTCACTCTGTCAACTCATCTAACTTCCTTGACAGTTTTCAGCATCCCTCCACCACCCCGACTCCTCACTCTTGGCTTGTTCTTTCACAGCCAGGAATACGGGGGGAGTACTCTGGGTTCGGGCCAAATACCGAGCCCGGAGCCCTCTCCTCGGACAGCACGCCAAATATGCATTTATTCTATCTGACTTATTTGTAAGTGTGAACTCGTGAATTGACTTCAATGACCCCTATATGTTTTAACACGTTGAAGACCTTTCTCAAACACAAAACATGTCCCTATTTCATTTCTGAAAGCTGGGATAAATAGGCAAGCACTGTTACTGCATTCAGATATCAAATACAGACATTAAAGAATACATGTGTAGCGACAATTTACCATCTTGTCACTAGTTAGAGGTGTTTGTAGGGCTATCTGACGCGTGGTTCCAAACAAATACACTTCCAGTCCAATACTGCATTTATCTTCTTTGTTTTGGCTCAGTTCTGATGCTCAAACACATTGCACTCAATAGTTAGCATGTCCTTACATGATTCATGATCCTCACGGTCAAAAACTGTTTGCTTCCCCATTACACCTGGCCTCTCTTGCTCTCTGATTATCTATATAAGTTATCTAGGTGCCCTAGAATGTGAAATTGAATTTATCTTGGCACAGTTAAATAACAAGAGTTCAGTACATGGACATGACATACAGTGAGTCTCAAACACCATAGTTTTCTCTTTCTTATTTAAATCTCGTTTTTGAAAAACACCCCTGAAAAACAGGCGAATCTCCACATAACACCAACTGTGACGCAACAGTTGGGATCATTAATATGTACGCCTCTAAAAATTTGCATAAGCCAGCCCATGCTCAGTGCCAGGCGAAACTGCACAGCCGAATCATCGGAAGTTCTGCAGGTGAAGAAACAAGCGAGGATCATAGAGAAAATGGCAGATCTATCTATAATCTATCTATAATCTATCTATAATCGGATACCGCTACAGTTTAATTCGAAGTTGTTAGTTGCTCTGCCCATTTCACCGCGGACTGTTTTTCTAACCTGGAACAATATCAAGCAGCCAGGCTTCTCTCGGCGTCTCAAACGGACGAAGGGGGCAATTTCAACTAACGTTATATTCCCGCAAGCGGTAAGTAGTGATTTTATTAACGATAATTTACACTGTGTTATCTAGATCCAGCGCGATATTGTTTTTTCCTCGAGAGACATCGCGATGGCTTGCAGACGAGCGAACGAAGCATGGCAGTTGCTCAGTGTTTCGATGTAACTTAACTAACGTTACAACTGAACACAAAAATATTTTTTTAGTTCCTTCATCCGAGCCTCTGGAGAACCAGTGGGTTATGTGAATTTCTGATGTGTAATTGTTCAAGTCCAGACAGATAATCTTTCTCTCAAAGTCGTTCAACACTGTTTATGCATCAGTAAATCGCGTTGCAGTGATAAGATCTTCATTCACGCGATCGACAGGCTAAATACTTAAAAAACTTATCATGATTCGTTAATCCCGATAGCTGTAATAGTAAAAACGTATAATCGCTGTAATAGTAAATGTTTTCCAGATAGCTCTATATGTAATGCCAGATATTTCATATGCAAGCATGTCAGCCAATCACAGCAGTGGGCGTTTACACTGAAGTCTCACAGCAGACACGCCCCTTCAAACAGAGTGTCCAGATCAGGGTATGAAATCAGGCTAGGAAATATGCCTTTTATTTCTAAATTATAACAAATTTTGATCTAATAAACATACTAACATTATAAGGGCACCCCAGGAAACATTATAAAATAATAAAATAATCCATTCTACGGCACCTTTAAACCCATACTCCACCCAGTGTTCTCCTGTGGAACTACAACAGACATTTGCGATCATAATGGCTCTTACACATGAAAAGAACATTTCAGTAATCACACTTGTAACTTCTATAACAAAGTAAAATCTCCAGAGAAGTCATTCAACTCATTTGATATTTAGAAGCAAAAATATTGATTAATTCCTTGATTATAATCACTCATTATATACATGTATACATTGAAGCAGCAGTGGATTCCAATCCACTCCTTCACTTGTATATATCTTTTTTTTTCATTAGATCAGATAACATTTTAAGCTGTCATATGGTCATGTTACAACATGCCCCTCAAATGTTAAAATGTGCCCTAGGTATGGGGCATGTTGTCACATTTTACTTCTATTTTTCAGGGTAAAGAAAGAAAAAAGTAAACACTGTAATGATGATAATAATAAAAAAGCACATAATTCAATTAGACTTGTGAAATTAATTAACCCATTTAATCCCACCGGTCACAATAGTGACAGTAAAAAAATGTTTAATTTCTAAGGCTATAAAATGTTACTAAATGATCTATCAATGCATTTCCAGCAGATATTGAAATAATAAAGGGTCTCAATGAAATATGTGCAGTGTCGCATGTTTACTGTAAATTGTCACATGACCAGAGCTGTTTACTTCGTGTTTGCGCCAAGAGAAGAGGATGGCAGCAAGAAAGCTCACAAAGAAAAGGGTGGTAAAGTATGTTAACATAAAGATAGGACATAGATTTTTGGTACACATCATTTTTAAGGTGTCTAGTATTAATATATGCATTTGCAATTACTCAACTTTGTTTAATGTGTCACAAACATGTCAACGGCAACAATAGTGACTGGTGGGATAACCTACATCTACATACTAATACACATAGGCTAACTGTTCTACCTTACTTTCTACCTAATTTTACACACACACACACACACACACACACACACACACACACACACACACAGACAGACAGAAACTCACACACACACACACACACACACACACACACACACACACACACACACACACACACACACACACACACACACACACACACACACACACACACAGACAGACAGACAGACAGACAGAAACTCACACACACACACACACGGTCACGTCTCCTCTGATGTCTGATCTCCACACACACATAAACATACACACACACACACACACACACACACAGGGGCCCATGAGATCTAGGGGGCCCTGACAGGTAGGAAATTCACAGAAATTTAATAAAGTTATCAAACTCTTTTCAGTCTTCACTGCATAAACTGCATCTACGCGGGTTCACGCAGAATTTCCTCCCTCCCCGCTGAACGCCAGTGATGACTAATTCGTGAAATGCACTCCCGCTGGTTGAGCGCGGTAAAGTTAATTTCAGGCTCGATATTAGCCGGACATTTGTTCTATAGGGTCGGTAGTCTAACAAAGATATTAATAGCAAGATTAGTTTTAACATTATGTGACCATTGTATATCGACATGATGAAGTATTCGTTCAAAATCATTCATGCATTAATGCTGCATAATTATACCTGAGAATGCTTTGACGCGTTTCCACAGTGCACGATGCTTAAGGGAACGTCTGCCAATTCCACCAACTGCGTTAAACGTAGTCTATAATTTGTATTATTTAAAATTACTTTTAACATTTAAAAACAGACATTTTCAAATCCCAAAGCTTGCAGAAGGTTCCTAATGACAATACTGACTTAGGCTACAGCTTTCCTGGTAGCTTTGAGTAAATTAACATGTCTAAGAAAATGATTCATAAAACGTATAAATATCAGTTGAGCCTATGTTTATTTTCGTCACTGACACAGACGAAAATGAAAAGACTATCAGTCAAAGTTCAGCTTTAGGAGGGGTAGAAATAGGCCAGGATAAGAAGACTGAGAGAATAAGAAATATGAAGATGAGGAGAGAGCAGGTATTGACAAATAATCTAATGACAAGGTTTTAAAGCTAGCCTATTTCTTATAATTTTTTGGCCTTCAAAAGTCCTAAATTGCACATATGTAGGTCAGAGAAATCCAAATTTTCTCGGGGGAGTATGCCCCCCAACCCCCCTAACTACGGGGGGCCTTGAGTCTTGTTGCCCAGGGCACAGGAAATTGTTAATCCGGCCCTGACACAGACAGACACACACAAACACGCATACACAAACACACACACACACACACATGGTCACGTCTCCTCTGATGTCTGATCTCCACACACACACCCACCTACACAGACACACAAAAACACACACACAAAAAAAAAAAAACATACACACACACACAAAAACACACACAAACACACTGCACAGGTCAAACAGACCTATATTAAATCAATACAATGGTTGATACAACACAGTATCCCACCGGTCACAATTGTGACCGATCATAAAACACACTTTTTCACACACTTTTCCATGAAAATTTCAAAAAATTATGATTGATTGTTTCAAAGGGATACTAATGAGTAATGACACATGATTTGGATATTTTTGTGTCTGGGAAAAATTTGGGATTAAATGGGTTAATAAAATTAATACTCTAAACCCAATGTTGATTTACACAAACTGAGAAAGTCAAAAAGTGTTAGGTTGTGCTCGGCTGTTCCCAACATCATTTTGTTTGCTGTGGGACAATGACCTTAAAATACACTAAAAATACAACATACAATGATCATAAAAATGTATTATTTTATTTGTGTGCTGTAATCCAAATCTTTATAATTCATGCTCAAATGTTCATTGCTTCATCAACAATTGCAGAATAACACAGTAAGGAACTCATGGAAACATGTAGACAATGTAACTGACAACAACGTGACATTTCATTCTGCTGTTTTTTTTTTTTTTTTTTCAGAAATAGAAACTTATTTTCTCAGCACACTTATGTAGAAATGAAAGTAAAAGTGTGGCAGGTTCAGGAAATGTAGATATATGAGAAACAGTTATCAAACAGTGCATAAGTCTTCTCAACTTGACAGCTGAATCGACGACAGTCTCCTGTTCCACACAGACTTTACCTGTAGATATAAGGTAACTTCCTTCAAATTATTATGATGCTTAAAAAAAATAGTTTAACAATCCAAAGAAATACAACAACAATATTGTTGTTTAATTTATCCAACAAACATTTGACAAAGCAAGAAAGGCACTCATTAAAAATCCATTATTAAAAGGTCTATACCATTACAAAACACAACTGAAGTGTTGTATTTTATTATTATTATTATTATTATTTAGAATCCGTATGTATTGTACATAAAGTGGGGTTCTACCACACATACATTTACTTTATTTTTGGACAGACACTTATTTAGTGACGTTTCGACAGACACTAAATGTATGATAATGACATATTGACAACATATAGACAACAATTTAACTTATGGATTATATAATGTTAAACAAAAATACACTTTCATGTTTAAAAATTAATAACATTTCTCTAATTGTTTAACGATTACATCATGTAATATTTATTTTGTTTGCTGTGGGACAATGACCATAAAATACACTAAAAACACAACATAAAATGATCATAAATATTGATGTTATTTGTGAGCTGTAATCTGAGGATGTAGTCTTGTAGCTGGCTTCTGCTTGCTCTCTCTCTCTCTCTCTCCAAAAGATCTTCCACCCCTGAGAGCTCTAAAAACCCGCTTTTATAATCACTATTGAAACACATTATCTCTACATTTACACACATGTTGCTTTTTCTTGGGTTAACATTTTCCCTGCTTGCGTTAATTGTTACATTACTTGCGTCAATGCTCTATTTACTGGTGTCAATACATTTATTTGCGTTTCCGTCAATGGCATTAGCAATACACACATTCTTTACTGTACATTTTATCAGATTTCTCCTTTCCAGAGATTTCATTCCTAACTGTCTTCATATTTGGCAGTTACACACAACAATGCTCTTTTCCCCCAGAATATGACGGCAAATCAATGCCAATAAAAAACGAGCGCACAACTGATGCGGGCGCGCGCGGTAAATGACTTCCGCGAGAGGATAACAGATCTACACGCGAAGAAACGGGAACTCGCGAGCTCATTCAAACCCTGCGCGCGCGCATAACATCATCTCTGCACGCAATACAAGCCCTCGCGCGCGCGCATGATCATTCCCCACGCGCTCGCGCTTGATCTGCTCTCGCCTGCTGCTTTTGCTCGCTCGAACAATTTTATTTTTGGCAGTCGAGGGGCGGGACTTACTGTTTTAATAACCTCAAATGTCATTGGTTACTTTTCCCCTTTTCCAGAAGTCAGTTGCGATTGGACGCCTGTCCAATGACTCGTAATTCACTTGACTTGAGACATGAGACATCACTTCATTTGTTTTATTTATTGTGGTTTATTGATGTGTAATGTGATTTAATGCATTGTTAATACAGAATAGATTCTTACCAGATACTTTATTAACAGAAAGTCTTATTGCATTGTGTCGTTAAGAAATATTTAGGCTAGACTAATGACACATACATTTTAGGTAATATAAGTGGTTAATTATGTTTTCTATTAAATGCAAAAGGGGTTCTGGCTTCTCAAGTTAAGATACAGTAGCCTACACAGCATGAATTAGCTTACATATGCCTTTTCAGAATTTGCTACAAAATATAGAGGAACAAAATTAAACCCAGCAAATTAGATATTAAAATATTATAAAGTGATCTTAACCATCTAACTAATAACCTAATAAGAGAAAGTATGAGGCAAGTACAGTACACCATATAAATGATTACACCCCATCTGAACATAACATATCTTAAAAAAAAAAAAAAAAATGTCCTAGACCTATAAAGAAAAAAATTCTGAATTTGTTTGGGTTTCAGAGGGGTGTAATTATTTATGCCTTGTACTGTATCTTGAGAAGCCAGAATCCCTTTTACATTTAATAGAAAATATAATAAACCACTCAAAATTGACATAAAAGTAATACACAAGATGATAACAAAAAGCTTACACAACAACTCTTGAATATTGATATAAACAAGTAATGTATCTTTCATCCAAAGCCCTTGTTATATTTGCAACTATTTAATGGTCACGTTTTACATTTCTGAGGTTCACAGAACTAATATAATTTTGGTTGGGTAAACGTAAATAGTGGTGAATGAGAGTAGTGGTAATGTAGTGGTGATATACAGCAAATACAGATGAAACTCGAAAAGTTAAAACATCGTGCAAAAGTTCAAAATTAGAAACAAATTCAAAATTAGAATATTGTGAAAAGGTTTTCATAAACTGTAAGACATAATCATCAAAATTATAACAAATAAAGGCTTGAAATATCTCACTTTGCATGTAATGAGTCTATATAATATATTAGTTTCACCTTGTAGGTTGAATTAGTTTCACCTTGTAAGCTGAAATAAATGAACTTTTGCACATTAACTTATTCTAATTTTTCGAGTTTCACTTGTATGACTTTACATTCCCGTTTTTCTCCAATTTCTTTAAGATATTTTAATGCCAATATCACAAATCACAGTGTTATAAATATAAAATGTAAAAATGTATACAAATTTGGGTCAATTTGCAATGCTAATAACCATGGAAATGCGTCATAGTATGTAGCCTAAATATCTCTTAACAACACAATGCAATAAGACTTTCTGTTAATAAAGTATCTGGTAAAAATCTATTCTGTATTAACAATGCATTAAATCACATTACACATCAATAAACCACAATAAATAAAACAAATGAAGTGATGTCTCATGTCTCAAGTCAAGTGAATTACGAGTCATTGGACAGGCGTCCAATCGCAACTGACTTCTGGAAAAGGGGAAAAGTAACCAATGACATTTGAGGTTATTAAAACAGTAAGTCCCGCCCCTCGACTGCCAAAAATAAAAGTGTTTGAGCGAGCAGAAGCAGCAGGCGAGAGCAGATCAAGCGCGAGCGCGTGGGGAATGATCATGCGCGCGCGCGAGGGCTTGTATTGCGTGCAGAGATGATGTTATGCGCGCGCGCAGGGTTTGAATGAGCTCGCAAGTTCCCGTTTCTTCGCGTGTAGATCTGTTATCCTCTCGCGGAAGTCATTTACCGCGCGCGCCCGCATCAGTTGTGCGCTCGTTTATTATTGGCATTGATTTCCCACAATGCACCATCTTTACAGGGTGTGGTGTACACGTAGTGCACAGTGTGTGCTTTTTTTTTTTTAGTAGTTTAAAAATTGTGTAGTTTTACTTTTACTTGAGTACATTTTAAGTGATGTATCGGTACTGTCACGGGTGAACTCAGGTTGACAAGGATACAGTAGCCAGAAGACTCTGTTGTGTGAGTTTATTAACCAATATTGCGTGACGAGTTCATAATGCGGTGAATTCCCGTTCCCATTTACTTCACAATCACATTATAGAGAGACGCGCGTCATGATCTGTGCACTGCCGCGTTTCACGCTCGCCATGCAGCCAGATTCAGTATCAGTGCACCTTATGAACCATGGCGTTAACTTGAACTGCATTTCTGTCAGTGCATGACTACAGCTCGTTAATAAACAACGTTTTTTGATTGATCCATACAATGTGTCTTCATTTGGCAAGTGCACTTGCGCAAAAACATTTTTCATGTTCAACTTTTGTTTTTGTTATATATATATATATATATATATATATATATATATATATATATATATATATATATATATATATATATCTACAGTATATAACTTCCCTATTTAATGCACAATTTTCCTTAAAAATAATATTATCAACATTACAATGTTAGTAAATGTAGTTGTGTAAAATGTAAGGAATGATGCAATTCTCAATGTGCATTTACGTTTAAATTGTAACATATTTAGGCCTAATGGCATGTAATTACAGTGTAATTAGTGTTAGCTCACTATCTTAGCCTTTTTCAGTGCAATAGGTGAGGTACCGTTTTGGAGAGAAATTGGGTATTTTTTAATCTCTCTATTTAAAGGGCACCTATTATGGAATTTTGAAATTTACCTTTCATGTAGTGTGTAACATAGATCTAAGTGAACAAAAACATCCTGCAAAGTTTGAAATATGAAAGTGCACCGTATATAAAGTTATTGTCTTTCAAAAGTAAGAGTCGACTCTGAGTCATTTTTATGAATCGTTAGAAGACCGAAGCTTTTTCTCTGACTAGATGACGTCAACTTGTCAAGTTATTTGAATACGATACGCCCACTTATTGTGCTCCAAGGCCAGGGAAAACTTGAAAACATCACGGCGACGAGATGCTGCGTTCTTCTGAAGCATTTGAAGACTAAGTGGCTACAATTCATATATGCAACTATACCACAGAAGTATAGTCCGAGCCTTGTGCTTTGTTCGCGCCATTTTGAAGAAGATTGCTTTACCAACTTAAATGCAATCAAACTTGGATTCGCGAGCCGGCTGATATTGAAGAAAGGTTCAGTTCTTCTAAGTGTATTTGCATCAGCTTCCTCCTCCGTATCACAACCTGTAAGTGTTATTAATAATTGTTGCTTTTATGTTTTATGTAGCATGCTTAGCTTAATAATTATTTGGTTTGTTGTGTAAGCACCGTTTAGCTTCTAGGTCTTCAATGACAATTGTATTGAGATATGTGAAGTGTTTGTCGTTGTTTTCGGAGTTGTCTTAAAGAATAGAATAATACCTCGTAACTGCATTTTTTTTTTTTTTTTGTAAAAACGTTATGTTTATGCCTCGGGCTAACGCAAACAAAGACTGATTGTGCTTTTACAATGAACTCTGGGCTATGCTCGCTAACATAACATTAAATTCCCTATCTCATTTTAAATGTTTTACTACAAACTACAAAGCAGTGGACTATAATCATTATTATAACACAATTTAATTGATAAAAGCATCATTGTACTCCGTATTAACCCTCTGATGGTCTTCGTTTAGCAGTCACACTGGGGGCCTTCCCGGTCATAAATGACCGGACACCTAAAAATGAAACTTCCTCCATCCCAGTAAAAACCAATGCAATTTATTTTTGTTCTATAATATTTATTCTTTTTAATTTAGAATTTTGAGACAATTTGATTGAACTTATTAATATTTATGCAATATTTATAGTCCATTTTTTGCCATTGAAAATAATGTTGTTTTTTTTTTTTTTTTTAAATTCTATGCAGTATTTTCGGGTAAAATAGAGACTAGGCTTTCAGAAAAAAAAAAAAAAAATCATCAATTTATTAATCATAAAATTAAATAAAACATGTTATTGCATGGGTTTACCACTAGATGCCTGTATAGCTCTAAATGGAGATGTTTGTGAATTCTAGTTGTTTTTGGACCAAATTACTTACTTTTAAGTTGTGGATTGAATGTATTTTTTTAGAAATTCTCAAATAATACTTTTTGCCAAGGTTTATAACATTTTATTAATTATTATTTTAATAATTTTAATAATTATTATATTAATTATATATACATATATTAATTATAATTATTAATTATGTTATGTTTTTCACTCTTGATGTTTTAGAGCTTCACCCCTTCATTGCTGAACATTTTTTTTCTGCATCGTGGCTGATTTTTAGAGATTTTTTGTGTTTTTGTCAATTTCCCATTCATTTCCTATGGGGGTAATTTTGACTGAAGACCAAAATCATAACTAATTTTTTTACGAGCACTTAGCATGCTCGGATCATGAACTCAATTTTTTTGTGTGTTCACATACCTAATGCCAGAAAAGTCACCAAGTTTCGTAACATTCTGATGAAGCTGTGATTTTTAAAAATTCAAAACAGATTTTTGTAATCTGAATTTATTGGTGTGTATGTGTATAAACGTGTGTTTGTATGTGTGTGTGTGGGGGTGGGTGTGAATTTTTTGCACTCTTGATGTTGTAGAGTGTCACCCCTTTACTGCGGTGTACTTTTTTTTAGAATCGTGTCCGATTTGTAGATTGTACAGACAAAAATTCTGAGAATTTTTGTGTTTTTGTAAATTTCCCATTCATTTCCAATGGGTCGGTCATTTTTGACCGAAGACCACGAGTGTGACTCTTTTTGTTTACGACCACTTAGCATGCTCGGATCATGGCCTCAATTTTTTTTTTTTTGTATTCACATACCTAATGCCAGAAAAGTCACCAAGTTTCATAACCTTCCGATGAAGCTGTGATTTTTAAAATTTCAAAACAGAAAATTTTTCGGTCAGAAATGACCGAGGACCATCAGAGGGTTAAACAATAAGTATTATCTCTGTAAACACTGCTAACATCATCGGACCAATCACCGCAGATTAGCGTCACGTAAAGGCGGGGTTTTGAAAAGTGAATTCGTTTTCACTAAACGAATCATTTGAGAATCGCGGTCAAAAGGTAAAAATAAATGCATATTATAAGAAAACTAAAGTCTTTTTTGTCATTGCATGCATGCAAAACTGTTGTTGGGGACTTCTAAAACAATATTAGGAATAGAGGTGGGCGATATATCGTTTAGACGATAATATCCAAATTGTTGTCTGGACGATATGCAAAATTGGGATATCGAAAATTTCATAATTTGTACAATCCGACCCCCCAAACATGAAAAGAGCTGAAAGAAGTTAAAGAGAAAACAAATAACGCACACTATAACATTCTAAACAATTATATGTAGCGATTTTTAACACTGTAGGGCAGTACTATTCCCGGAAGCAACGAGTGGCCCAGCCCATGGTCCCGTGTCGTCAAAAACGCACGAAATAGTGCGCGCAGAAGCACATGCGCAAAACCGTTTTGTAAAATGATATAAGAATTATTTTTATTTTATAATATGTCATTTTACAAAAGGACATTTTACAAACCTACGTTTTGCGCATGTGCTCCTGCACGCACTTTTCCAGTCACAACACAGCAAGGGAGGACGCGCTGAAAACTGTAATGCTGTTCTCTTCCTTCATAACTCGTACTGAGAAAGTTTGAGTTGCAGAGGAATTTGTGACTTTTTCACCTGTTCAATCACATCAAATTTTCGTAATTAGTAAGTCCGTGCTTTTTCTCTTTTTGTTCTTATGTGCTGAAGGGCCGCTGTGCCTTGGTGAAACGGTGTTTGTATGTGAAGAGCTCTTTTCCAAAACGCCATAAACCTAAAAAGCTGCCTCAAAGAACCAGCAAAAGTAATGATTATGTAAAATATTGCAATAAGACATTTTAATTGTTTATTAATTTCTGTGTCGGCTGCAAAGATGAAGTTTATGATAGGCTATTCTATTGACTCGCGATCTTTGCAGTAGGCTAGTGAACGCACCGGAGAAATGCACATTTATTAGGCTACATAGTTTTATTTTTATGCATTAAATCCAGAAATTGGTAATGAAAAAAATATTAAAACTAAGATACAATTAATATAAAACGAAATTCGTTTTAAAGAAAGGCTTTGTGCTTTCTGTTTTGAGGTCTCTGTGAAAGTTTGAAAGTCTTTTAGTGCGCTTTTAGAGCGCTCGCGTCCATAATGGAGAACTGTCACGTGATATTGTTTTTTCCTCATAAATGCAAACACGAAAAATAAAAGACAAAAGACTTTTTTTAAAAGACAAACCATCAATTTTTGAAAAAAAAAAGAAAAAAAGATGGATTTAGCGTTTTGGGGAAAAAATTGAGGGATTTATATTGTTTTGAAAAGAACATTTTTTACTTTGAATTTATCATCAACAATATTGTTGTTTGATTTAATAATCACTGTTGCAAGAGGTGCCTAGTTCCGTTGTTTTTTTATTTGTATTTTTTTGTAAGTGCACAAAGTAGGGGCTAACTCAGATTCTGTTTAGTTAGCTCCTTTATTGTTTTTTTTTTTTTTCTATAGCCTACAGTAATAAGTCAAATGCAGCAAGTCAAAAGACCAACTGGACCTTCTTTGCCAGTTTGCACACATTTCTTTGAAGGATGGCAAAAATATCGTCTGAATATCAATATCGAGATATTGGAAAAAAATATCGAGATATTCATTTTTGTCAATATCTCCCACCCCTAATTAGGAACATTTTAAATGCCATAATAGGCATACCTGTCAACCCTCCCGTTTTTCCCGGGATTCTCCCGTATTTTACATTGCTATCCCGCTATCATCCCGTTTAAATATTTTCCCGTATTTCTCCCGTATTTTTAATCTTTCTATAATTTTTTTTTAAAAAATCCCAAAGGGCGCAAACCAGTTAAGCGGAAATCCCGCCCTGCAGCTAATTTCATTGGTTAAGGTTACAATGACGGGTAGGTTTAGGCATAGATATCATATAAAGGCTAGATGTCTTAAGGCGGAGTCACTTCCGGCATCACCGGCGCCCATCTTACCACAGGGCTCTGTGAATTAAGGTGAGTGAGCAGCACGCACACAAATCCTCTTATCTCGCTGAAATCTGGACGGATTTACAAACGGTTTGGTTTCTTACAAACGTTATTAACGTGGCTATAATTCTGAATGCTTAAACATTTTGAACATAATTATTCATATGTATGCAGTATAATAGCTACATCTCTGACGTTTATAACAAACCAAACCGTTTGAAAATCGGTAGAAAATTGAGCAAGTTATGGTTATTTAAAAGTACATGCACCATGTTATGAGTGAGCGAGCACCCTGTGGTAAGATGGCCGCCGTGTGCGGATGTCGAGCTCCATTGGCCAGCAGCGCGGACGAGACATCTAGCCTTTATATGATATCTATGGGTTTAGGCATAGACATCTATGGGTTTAGGGGTCAGTGTTTGGTGTAGGCAATCAGTACTGTGATTCACATGACCAATAAAATCTTTAGAATCGGCTGCAGGGCGGGATTTCCACTGAAGTAGTTTGGGGGAAAAAATCGCGCAAAGAACAGCAGCATCCGAGGATGGATGAACATGAGAGAGATGGCATTAACACACGCAATTATGTCAAAATGTCCGTTTTGTCGAGTATCCTCATAAGAACAGTCTGAGCAGTCTATTAGTAAAAAAAAAAGCTTTCTGTCAGTAAAGTTAATCAAAGAACAAAGGTAACAGAGAAAAGCACTCACTGCTCTTGACTAAAGATCTTTTTTTACTTTAATAAGGATTAATCTATGTACAATTTAAATTGTATGCAGTGCAAACTGTTTGATAACTTCAATTTCTGTATATTTTTCCTACCTGTTAGACAAATATTTAAAATATACTGTTTTATGTTTTTCTACATTAATTTGGAGATTAATTGTGAAATTATTACATTATAAAATGTACGTTTTTTTAATGGCAATTAATCGTGATTAATTAATGTAGTTAATTGTTGCAATTGATAAAAATAAATAAAGAAACATGAATAAGTCTTATGTTTATTTTAATTGAATAGTATGTATGTATTTATTTATGTTAATATCTGCGCAATTAATGTCTATTTAGCCTGCCTCTGCCATATCATATTTTGTAAAATTAAAACACTTTAAACACAAATGTCAAAAAAATTACTTGAATCCGTGAACAGCACTAATAAAGCCCCATTCTTACAGAGCATTAACTAAAAAAAGTTGGTTTAGGGTTTAGTTACCCTTTAACCCATTTCATGGTGTGTGATGCTGATCTATCATATGAGTTTCTAAAGATTTTTGAATTCTTTGCACAGTTATGAACATTGATATTTTATGTGCAACAATAGCATGCTCAGGCTCAGTGGCCTTACGCCTATTTTAAATGCATTTTTTTTTTCACACAATATGATTTAAATGGTGATGAGTGTACTGATTTGATGCATTTTAAAAAAGATGGATGATAGATATTCTTCAATCTTTCTGACAAAGAACAAAATATAATGTGAATTACAGTATGTACAATGTTTTTTTATTTATGAATTGTAGTGCACAGTGTTTATTATAAGGGGGTAGAATCTGCAGCTCGGTACTACTCACTACTCACTACTCATGAGTACTTTTAAATTGGCTACTTTTTTACTCTTACTCAAGTAGTTTTTTGGACAGGTACTTTTTACACTACTCGCACTACATTTTTTGCAATGTAATGGTACTTTTACTTGATGTTTTTTCAGTACTCTTTCCTCCACTGGCCGTCATAAGCAGGCACACGTGAACGGGTCAAAGATATCTTAGATTGCAAAAAAAAATAACTTTTTCTGACAGCTACGTTAACTGCTTCCTATTTAAAGTTTGGCACAGAGAGCTCAAAACTTTTGACTGTTCACGCTGCCATCTTGCCGAAGCCCTTTCAAAACAAAAACACATGACTGCCCCCAAAACACTACAAACTACATCACAGGACGTAATAAGCCCTTCTGTGTTACCCTGCATTGGAGACTTTTACACTGTTTTTTGCAATTAAAGATAATTAATGCGTAAACTATTTATTTGTTCTATCATATCTATCATGTCTGTTGTCCTATGAAAAATAGTAATTAATAATAAAATGACAATGGAAATGATTTGTTATTGTAGTTTTTAAATCAAGACATTATCAGATTTCAGATTAAAAGGCCTACACTAACTGTCACAAATGGTAGCGCAAGAATGAGATAAGCAAGATCTTTATTCAGCAGTAACATTGTTAAATACAAAAAACTAAAAGAAACTATTTGCAGGAATAGCAAATTACAAACAGAACGTCTCGGTTACGTATGTAACCCTCGTTCCCTGAGTAGGGAACGGAGACGTTACGTCGGATGACGACGATTGGGGTTTCGCTTAGAAAGCCTCTCACCTTCGAGTATATAAAACGAGCCAATGGCAATGAAATGCCATGGGTCTGCGGAATTTGCATAGCGTATCTCCGCCCACCGCAGGGGGTATATAAGGAAGTACGCTGCAACATGCAGATATGTCTTCGCTGAGGAGCCGAGACTGAACTCAGGCGTTTTTCAGCGATACAGCGGAAGTGGCAGGAAGACGTAACGTCTCCGTTCCCTACTCAGGGAACGAGGGTTACATACGTAACCGAGAC
This sequence comes from Scardinius erythrophthalmus, assembly GCF_964197995.2. Classification (NCBI taxonomy): domain Eukaryota; kingdom Metazoa; phylum Chordata; class Actinopteri; order Cypriniformes; family Leuciscidae; genus Scardinius; species Scardinius erythrophthalmus. The sequence goes on from NC_138230.1 coordinate 13,869,279, forward strand.
GTTCCCTTTCGTGGTCACTCCGAGTTACGTCGGATGACGACGATTGGGGTTCCAGTCTAATCACGCCACCTCGGCTGTCATCCAGTGCCCTGCGTAAGTCTGAGCTCCCTGTTGTGAGACTAGCACGAACAAAGGAGTCCTACCTAACACAGGAATACCAAGGTACACTGGGAAGCATATCTCAGGAGAAATATGCAATTACGCCCAACCATTAAGGGGGGGGGGGGCTTGAGAGACACATATGAGCCAGAGGGATGCATATGGGGTATCACTGGGGTGTCTAGCCGCAGGTGGAATATTTAAACCCCAGGGGTGGCAAGGTGGCTTGCCAAGGGAAAGACACGCTCAAAGAGACTTACAGTGGAATACACATGTGGGGGTCGCCCAGAGGGGGGACCATGCACATGGAGGCACCTGGTCAAGCGCAAAAGCTGTGTTATGGCAGATTGGCATAACTCAGGCGTTGACGTAACCAGTGCTGGAGGAAACTCAGAGCTTATCAGACTCACCTGAGAAGATAATCGCACGTATCCCGTCCGTGGAGAGGAATGGCGAGCAAGCGAAGACACCTGAGCAGAATCTAGTACCGGCTGGTTGAAGCGAGTACGTGGGAAGAAACTGGCTCTACTCGGAGATTATAGAATCTCGCGAATGTGTTGGGTGTCGCCCAGCCTGCAGCTCTACAAATGTCTGTTAGCGAGGCGCCATGCGCTAGAGCCCAAGAGGAAGCCACACTATGAGTGGAGTGGGCTTTCACACCAAGGGGGCATTGACGACCTTGCTGCTGGTATGCCAAAGCAATGGTATCCACTATCCAGTGAGATAACCTTTGCTTTGAGAGAGCCTTTCCCTTCAGCTTCCCACCATAACAGACAAGAGCTGGTCTGAGGTCCTGAAACACTGCATTCTGTCTACGTAAGCACGGAGGGCGCGTACTGGACAGAGCAGTGCCAAGGCTGGGTCTGTCTCCTCCAAGGGCAGCGCTTGCAGGTTCACTACCTGATCTCGAAAGGGAGTGGTAGGAACCTTGGGCACATATCCAGGCCGGGGTCTCAGGATCACGTGAGAGTTAGCCGGCCCGAATTCCAGGCACACTTCGTCAACCGAAAATGCCTGTAGGTCCCCTACCCTCTTGATGGAGGCCAATGCAACCAGGAGCGCTGTCTTCATAGACAGGAACTTAAGCTCTACTGATTGCAAAGGCTCAAATGGAGCACTCTGCAGGGCAGTTAAAACCACTGAGAGGTCCCAAGAGGGTACGAGGGGAGGACGAGGAGGATTCAGTCTCCTCGCTCCCCTCAGGAACCTGATGATCAGGTCATGCCTTCCCAGAGATTTACCATCAACTGCATCGTGATGTGCGGCAATAGCGGCAACATACACTTTCAGGGTGGAGGGAGTCAGCCTTCGCTCCAACCCCTCTTGCAGGAAGGAAAGCGCGACACTGATCGGGCATTTCGTGGGTTCTTGATGTTTAGAAGAACACCAGTTGACGAAGAGGTTCCACTTCAACGCATAGGCATGTCTCGTGGACGATGCTCTAGCGGAAGTGATGGTAGCCACCACCGCTGGTGGTAGGGTACTCAAACCTACCTCGTCCCGTCCAGGAGCCACACGTGGAGGTTCCAAAGATCGGGACAAGGGTGCCAAAGGGTGCCCTGTCCCTGAGAAAGGAGGTCCTTCCTCAGAGGAATTGGCCAGGGAGGTGCTGTCGCGAGGAGTACTAGTTCGGAGAACCAGGTCCGGTTGTGCCAATACGGGGCAACCAAAATGACCTGCTCCTCGTCCTCCCTGATCTTGCGCAAGGTCTGCGCAAGAAGGCTCACTGGGGGAAACGCATACTTGCGTAGGCCCCGCGGCCAGCTGTGCGCCAGTGCATCCGTGCCGAGCGTGCCCTCGGTCAGGGAATAATACAGGACGCAGTGGGACGAGTCGTGGGAGGCAAACAGATCTACCTGTGCGTCCCCGAACTGATCCTAAATCAGCTGAACCGTCTGGGGATGGAGTCGCCATTCTCCAGCTAGAGGCCGAAGCCGAGACAGCTCGTCGGCTGTCTGGTTCAGGTCTCCCGGGATATAAATGACTCGAAGCGACCTCAGATGCTTCTGACTCCATATGAGGAGGTGGCGAGCGAGTTGCGACATACGGCGGGAGCGCAGACCACCCTGATGGTTGATGTACGCTACTGTCGCGGTATTGTCTGATCGGACTAGTACGTGCTGACCCTTGAGCAGCGCATGGAAGCGGTGCAGGGCGAGACGTACAGCCAGCAACTCGAGGCAATTGACATGCCAAAGGCGCTGGGGTCCTGTCCAGGAGCCCGCCATTGCACATGGCGCCCCAGCCCGTGGTGGAGGCATCTGTTGATACAACAACATGCCGGGAAACTCGTTCTAAGGGCACTCCGGCCCGTAGAAAATTGAGGTTCGACCACGGGGTGAAGGTCTGACGGCAGGCTGGAGTCACTGGGACTTGGAGCGTGCCGTGTTGCCATGCCCACCTCGGGACTCGATCGTGAAGCCAAAGCTGAAGCGGTCTCATATGAAGCAATCCGAGCGGCGTTACTGCGGCTGCGGATGCCATATGCCCCAGGAGCCTCTGAAAAAGTTTCAGTGGAACCGCACTCTTGCCCTCGAACTGACGAAGACAAGTCAGCAGTGGCTGCGCGCACATGGCGACCGAGTCTTTCTTTTTTTTTTTTTTTTTTTTTTTTATACCGAGAAAATAGATCCTCTGCACGGGGCAGAGTTTGCTCTTCTCCCAGTTGACCCGAAGGCCCAGACGAGCTAGGTGCCGGAGCACTAGGTCCCTGTGTTCGCAAACCTGGTCTCGAGAGTGAGCTAGGATCAGCCAGTCGTTCGAGATAGTTCAGGATGCGAACCCCGTGTTCCCGGAGGGGAACAAGGGCTGCCTCGACGACCTTCGTAAAGACGCGAGGAGACAGGGCTAGCCCGAAAGGGAGAACCGCATACTGGTATGCCCTCCCCTCGAAAGCAAACCGAAGAAACGGTCTGTGTCGAGGTAAAATAGAGACATGAAAGTAGGCGTCCTTCAGGTCGATCGCTGCAAACCAATCCTGCGGCCGCACACACTGGAGGATGTGTTTGGCCGTTAGCATCTTGAACGGCAGCCTGTAAAGGGAACGGTTCAAGACGCGCAGGTCGAGGATTGGCCGTAACCCACCGGACTTCTTGGGTACAATGAAGTAAGGGCTGTAGAAGCCGGACTTCATCTCGGCTGGAGGGACAATCTCGATCGCACCCTTCGCCAGTAGGGTGGCGACCTCCGCTCTCATGACAGGGGCATTGCCACCGAGTCACCGACCATAGTGAAGCGGTCTCCCCAGAAGCGGGGAGGAGATATCGCGAACTGAATCGCGTAGCCGAATCTGATGGTTCTCTCGACCCAGCGGGACAGTCTGGGAAGCTCTAGCCAGGCCTCCAGAAAGTGCACCAGAGGGGTCATACGAACCACAGACGCACCGTCGGTGGGGCAGCGAGGCGGAATGACCGGCACCGGCGAGGGTGGCATAGCGGCCCTGTGCGGGGGCACGGTCATTAACCGCGTCCTGCCAGAGGAGGCCAGGGGAGGGCGCGCGTCCCACGGGGGTGTGCTCTGGCAGGGGTCTGGCGACAGAGGGGGATGAGAGGAGCGTGGCCCGTGGGCGGCGCGTGCTGTCATCCACAGCCTCTTGGGGCTTGGAGGAAGGGACATCTGTTCTTGAACAAGAATTTCCCCCCGGCCCTCCACCGGGGAAAGGAGTGGCCCTGCTACCAGCTCCTGAGAAGAACTGAGCCCTAACCCCAAGCTGCCCGTCTCAGAAGTGCTGCTTAGCATGGCGTTTAGCCGGCTAAGGGGCGGAGACAGGCGGTGCCACCCTCCTGCGACCTCCTTGTGCTGTGGGCCAGTGAAGGCTTGAGGGGAGGAACGCAGAGGGGCGGTGTCGGCGGGTAGCAGGCTAAGGAGACCGCACGGACAGATGACCGTCGGTGCAGAAGGTCCTGCGCCTGCTTATAGAGTGATCGAAGACTGTTGGGTGCAATCCTCAACCACACCGCCGACTAGGCTGCCCATCTCAAGAGTGCTGCTTAGGCTGGCGTGGCAGTCTAAGGGGCGGAGACGGGCAGCGCCGCCCTCCTGCGACTTGCTCCTGCTCAGGGCAGGTGAAGACCCGAGGGGAGCAACCGCATGGAGGGGGCCTTGGCGGGAAGCAGACTAAGGAGACCACACGGATGGATGACCATCGGTGCAGGACCCGAGTCTACTTCAGGTGGTAGAAGCCACACCGCCAAAGAGCCCAGCCCGGGACATGGGGGAGCTTAGAAAATGAACTCTCAGACACCCCCACATCAACCTGGCTAAGCCCATGTCTGGACCACACTAGTGGACATCACCTGACCCAGGAACACGCAGGTGCTGATGTCGCCTGAGCGAGGGCGGCAGTGTGCGTGGCGGAACAAACCAGGCCGGGCATGGGAGGCATAGCGTCCCACCATGGGGGCGTGGTTAGAATTTCCGCGTTCTGCCAGGGTTGGCCAGGGAAGGACTAGCGTTCCACTGCGGCCGGTTCGACAGAACTCCCGGGACAGCACTGCATCGAAGGCGCAGGCGACACACAGCACTGCATGACCGTGCCACGATAGTGACAGGGAACATACAGTACAGACCATGATCGCCGTGCGATCGAAAGCTGCGAAGGCGGAGGACACCCGCGGGCCGCGAAAGTCACGTGGAGTCTCGCGCAACGCAGGCGTCCTGATGCACTTCCGGGAGAAGCTTACAGCGCTCGGGGGGGAGGGCGGGGCCACTCCAGACGATGCTTTCAGCTGCCCGGGAAAGCATGGCTGACAGCTCTGGATCGGTCCCGGCAACGATGGCACTCCCGTGGGAGGCAACGCAGTCGAAACTTCATTTCCAGAGGAATCAAGCCCGCCTTGTGATGCTGTGAGTGCATGGTCTGCGATGTGGAGGGGGGTGTGGCCCGAGGAATTGACTCGTCGGTTGTTGTGCCACACCAAACCCTCAGATCACCCTGGCCACCAGCCAAAGTATCCCTTCTCGAGGAAGAGATAAATTGGGTTGTGGCAGAGGGGACTCTACTCACATGGAGATCATTGAGTCTTGATCTATAAACATCGCGATGGTCATGTTCCCGCAATGAAAACATGACTCATCAACGAGCGCTGCCGAACGTGATTAAGCCCAACACGCAAAACAGCGCTCGCGACCGTTAGGCAGATGACTCACGCACACACATCCAGAAAATACACGGGCGAACCGTCTTGAAAAAGACGTGCCGCGTGCAGCTCTTTTAGAGAGTGAAAAAGCTCAGCAGAGTGCTGAAGCGCCCAGGGAGAAACACACTCACTGTCGGCAGATTACTGCACAAATCAGCAGCAGGAAATGCGATCTCGCTGGAAAGCGCCGTCACACCAACACACTGAAGAGCCGCTCGTCTCGAAGAGATTTGAGATGACACTCAAAAGGCTTGTGGAGTGAAGTACTGAACTTGGCTCCGAAGCGAAAACATATCTGCATGTTGCAGCGTACTTCCTTATATACCCCCTGCGGTGGGCGGAGATACGCTATGCAAATTCCGCAGACCCATGGCATTTCATTGCCATTGGCTCGTTTTATATACTCGAAGGTGAGAGGCTTTCTAAGCGAAACCCCAATCGTCGTCATCCGACGTAACTCGGAGTGACCACGAAAGGGAACAACACATTGGTGACAGCAGACAATGAACAGAACAAACGGGTTTAAAGAAATGAGACACAGGTGATACAACTTGGAAAAGCTGTGTTATCCTCATTATCTTTTGTATATAAGTTATGTGTATTTCCATTTTAGTTTGTCTGGTCACGTTTACATATAATGAGTTTTGCTTCTGCCTTTTTGCCTGTTCTGTGGATTTTTATCATTAAAACTGTGTCTTTATTCATGTCTTCCTGAAAACACCCCCTGACAATAGGCCTGTCTGTCAGAACCTCCATTTTCACCAAAAGGTGACAAGTATTATCGGTAATTTAGGAATCTGACCAATCAGATGATCTTAATTTCACGACAAATTTCAAACAAAATAGAAATGAATTATTTGATGACTTTAGATGATTTGATTGGTCAACTTTCAAATTTTGAGTATATATACCTGAGTATATCAGCTAAATATGCAGGCTTGTTTTTTTCTTTTCTTTTCTTTTCTTTTCTTTTCTTTTCTCTTCTTCTTCTTTTTTTTTTTTTTTTTTTTTTGCTAGGCAGATCATGTATGCAGTTGTCACCCTGCAAGACTCAGATGAGGTGATGGTGGCACCATCACACTGGTTGAGCTCAGACAAGAAACAAAGTTACTGGCCTCCATTCAGATCACCAGAGAAGTGCATGGAAGCTGTTCAGAAGAGACTTAAACCTGAAACAGGAGGGAAACCATGGGAGAAATTAAATATTAGCTTTCACACAGAATATGGTAATGGTCACTAATTTAAAATAATTGTTTAAATTTTGAATTTTTTTATTAAGTTCTCAAATAATATATAATAAAATAGTTCTCTTATTGCAGTCTCTTTTGATAAGGCTAAAGAGGGGCAAAAGGTAATTACAGAACAGAAAGAACGGTAAGTAACACAAATTTGTTTAATTTTACCTATTAAAAGATCAAATAATTAATTTGTACTGTTTTGTTAAAGTATTGTTTATTTTCGAATAAAGATCATTTCTATTAGCCACTGGATTTCCTGGAATACTAAAAAGACAAAGACCTGAAAGCACTCAAGACATGTCAAAAAACCCACTTCCTACACCACCTACATCTACATCCAGACTGTCAGCTGATGGTGAGTCAGCTTCTTTTGTCATAATCAGAAGTTTTGTCTTTTCTCTTTTTTTTTTGTAATTACAGCAAAACTCATTTTACACAACAGACAAGGATGATCTCCTCCAAATGCTGAGAGACATCAAGAGCACAGTCCAGGAAAACTCTTCTATGTTAAAGAAACTACTGAAAGACAATACGGTTTCTGAAGCCCCCAGCAGTAGCAGCTTGCCCACTAGAGATGTTAAAACAAGCCTAAATCTGCCTCTTAGAACCTTTGAAGATGTGGTCAGGACTGAAAATGAGCTCAGAAATGCAACGAAACGCCAAAAATATGTAAGTCAACACAGCATTTCAAGAAAGGGATAATGTACACTCTGACCTGTAACACCTGTAAGGGGTTTATTTTGCAGTAATGACGGCACATTATCCTGCTTATTCCACGACTACTTGATAAATAAATAAATGAATAAAATGGACATTAAATATAGGGCCCTATCTTACACCTGGCGCAATGCAGTGCTAAGCACGGCGCAAATGTTTTTTGCTAGTTTCAGTCTGACGCAGTTATCATTTTCACGTCCTGCGCCACATTGTTTAAATAGCAAATGCATTTGCGCCCATAAACCATATGCATATGACATTTACCTTGCTTTTGCCTTTTTTAGACAGATGAAGTCTTACAATCATGAAATTAGATGTCAAACAGGTGACTATTGGGTCACATTACAGAGAATTAACTTTTCTTAGAATTAGCAGGTTAGAGTAGATTTAAAGGGATACTTCACCTCTGGGAAGATGAATGTGTATTTAAAATAGGTCATTTAAGTAGAAGAAATGTGGAGAAATTTTTGAATTTGGAGCTTTCTAGACTGAGAAAAGCCAGAAAATGTATTTTTGGCTTATGTGGATGAAAGACAACAACTCCCAGAATGCACTTGCTTCGCTGCCTTAGGAGGCCACGCCTACCGGTTAGAGAGCACAGTTGAAAACAACAAGGCTAGCCTAAGTAAGTGATGAGTTTGCCAGGGATTTAGAGACCCAAAATGTCCGGGATTCGGCTTTTGCGTTCTACAGTCGCCATTCATCATGTTTACTGTGGCGAGCAGGACGAGGCTGACGGCCGCGGGAGAACGGCGCGAGGCCGGTGGCTTCATTACTGAGACGCGCCGGGTCTCGCATATCTCACGGAGGAGCGGGAATTTTCTTAGCAATGTTAAAACGCACATCAACCAACCAATCACTTGTTTAGCGTTCATGTAAACACTACAGTCAGATTCACCGATCGGAATTAATTCAGTTAGATTGAAACGAGAGGTGTGCATGTAAACAATGAATGGCGACCGCAGAACGCAAAAGCCGAATCCCGGACATTTTTAACAGTCTCGCCCGCCGGACAAGTCCGGGAAAAGGAAGATGGTAACCCCTACTTACTCAGCTTTCTCCTATTATTCAGCTTTCTCCACAGAACAAGAGCATGCTAGCTTAGCTTCCAAAGAAAGACGGCTGACACTGTGTACATTCTGTGAGTGAGATCCCACCCTCTATGGGCGGGCTGAAAACATGCGGAACAACGCCATCTACTGGCTGTAGTCTTTAGCCTCTGGCCAGAAAATCCTCCGATGACGCAAAATGACGATTTTTGCGTCATCGGAGGATTTTTTCCAGACAAAAAATACATAAATCTCTCCTCTCAGGGGGATATGAGGGGGGAAAGCATGGTAATTCGAAAATACTACAGGTTTTCTACTAATACAAAGCTTAATGCTAAATCCTGAAGTAACCCTTTAAGTAAGTAGCATGTTTTTGCTGGCTCTTGTTCGTCTCAGTGATTATGGATGTTATACTGACAATCTCGAACATTACATCAGCTCTAAAAACAAAAATACAACACAATTAATCTGTTTTACATGCAATGCATGTGTTCTGGCGCATTATTGGCACGTTGCTATTTTGAGGCAACAGAAATAGACTGTGCCATTGACCAAGTAAAACCTGGTCTAAAGTCAATGGCGCAATTTATTTATTTATTTTGGTTATTTAATGAGCGCGTTAGTAATGTGCGCTAGGCGGGTCCACAACGCGCGTACACTCTGCTTATTAAACACACAGGGATGCACAGCAGCACACAAACATGGCACATATTTAAAATAAAAGGATTACAATGTAAAAGATTATTATTGTGTAGTCTATGGGACAAGTCGGATCCAATTTCCACCATATCTTTATGTAGGCTAGATGATCTGCTTGCGCACTTTTACCTCACGCACGAGCAGATCCGTTTGCGCTCTGGAGACGCGTTCGGTAAACGCACGTAAATCCCAAAACACACCCATTACTCATTAAGAGAATAGGGACAACCCTTTTAGACCATGCGCCGGGCTCACCGACCATATTTTCCTGTTCGTTAAACTAGCATAAGTGGATTCGGACACGCCCTAAGTCAGTGGTTCCCAATCCTTGTCCTGGGGACCCACAGCTCTGCACAGTTTGTATGTCTCCCTCATTTAACACACCTGATTCAGATCATCATCTCGTTAGGAAAGAGCTCTATGAACTGAACTGGGTGTGTCAGATAAAGGAGACATATAAAATGTGCAGAGCTGTGGGTCCCCAGGACCAGGATTGGGAACCACTGCCCTAAGTGAACTTGCGCCGTGCGCTTTAGACCATGTGCTTAGATCGTTAAAATAGGGCCCATAGTGTTATAATATTAATGCAGATTCATTATTTATGTGCATTATTTTTTATTTCTTTTGATTGATTAGCATAACACAGATAACTATTTCATGTTCTCTCTCACCCAGCTTTGGTTCTTTATTCAACTTTAATTGGTGCAAGATGGTGCAAATGAGCTATATTCTACATACAGAGTTTTGTGGTCATTACACAAAATATTTGACCACTAAATGCTGTGTTTGACCAATAAGAATGAAGTATTTCAAGACATTTAATAATAATAATAATAATAATAATAAACAACACTTAATAAAATATTTATAATAAATACATTTCGGTAACACTTTATTTAGATTTTCCCTTTTGAACATTCTGTTAAGTATCTTTGCAACAACATGTCAACTAACTCTCATTAGAGTATTAGTAGACTCTCTGCTTAATGTCCGCTAATTTATTAATTGTGATGGTCCAACAGACATGCTACTGACTATAAATATTTTTGCAAGAACATGTCAACTTATTTTAACCCTAACCCTACCAGCCTAATAATACTCTACTAACACTCTAATGATAGTTTGCTGACAATGTAGGTGCAATGTTACTAATAGTCAATGGAAGGGACCATCAAAATAAATTGAAACCGCATTTTCTTTACAGGTAAAATATCTGTCAAAGATTGGAGGTTTTGGGCCCAAGGATGTGGTTAAGAATATTATGCAGCAAGTCCTAACAGATGATCTGGCTATGGAGTTCAACTGGCAGGGCAGAGGAGATAAAAGGCCCTTCTCTAAGCTTATTTTAACAGATGTAATCCGAGGTAAACTCACTGCTGCATGAACACTTCCCACATACCAAGAAAGTTTATATTTACTTATGTTTTGTCTGTATTCAATCACTTGGTGAACTGTGATCTCTGCCAATTTGATCTTTAAAGTGTACAAGAGCGGTTGTAAGTTTGAAGGACCACCATCCAACATATTTCCAATTCATTCTTCGGGTTTACTCTTTCAGATGCTGCATCAAAACACAGTGTACTGAGGGTAGACTGTGAAACTGAAATAAAAACGTATTTGTGGTACACAATTGATCGAATTGGTCGGAAGAGACCAAGAGTTTGTGGAGGTGAGTGATAATGATATTATGAATAAGTGTTATCATGTAATGTTATCATACGTTCTATAGGTCGATTCTATGATGGTTGAGTCAATGCATCTATGTTAAGAAAATCACCTTCAGTTGTTTAAATGGTCATTGTATACTTTGTATAAAAACCTCCTTCCCCTGCAGATGTGACTTCAGAAGTGACTTCTCGCACCAGTGATGGAGGACTCGACGAGTCCTGGACTCGGACTCGAGAACAACTGGAGTCCTTATTATCTGGACTCGAGTCCGACTCATGACTTGACTTGGACTCGCGGACTAATGACTCTTGGACTCAGACTCGAGGATAATAAAATCGAACTTGAACATTCATCAAATGAATGATGTTGGATGAAGTTTCTGACTAAAGAAAATAAGATTTAAAATTTGATATAAGATGTTACACTTTTCCTGTTTCGGGCACCAAGACCTCATCTTTTTTTTCTCCTGAACGAGCAGAGAGAAAGCCCCAGCCGCGTGCGCACTCTCACATTCTTCAAACAACACGTGGAGCATTCAGAGATTTTTTTCTCCTGAATTACAGCGGGGTGTGAATTGTGCTGAAAAAACAAACAAAAAATGTTTGCCTTCTCTGAAAAGCGTTCCGCACATTTAGCTGACATCAGACGCGGCGTCAGTCGATTTTGTCGGGGCTTCAGCCCCTTATGTTTTGAGTGTGGCCCCGAATGTATTTTGAAAAGTTGACTGACAAATATGAAACCAGACAATAGCCCATGCAAACCCCCAAAATCATAAGTTGCCTTATTTCATTGTGCTTTGGCTTTGTTGCCGTCTCTGACTGGTGATTGTTGAAATCTCTCACACAGAGATGCACCACATGAGTGATTTCAGCCTATCCTAGAATATCTCCAGGATTTGTGCGCAACAGCAAAGAATCTCACAGCAATATAAATAATAATAAATAACGCAGTCAGCACCGCCGCACAGTCCTCTGTCAGATGAGATGTTTTCAGGCTATATGCAGGGGCGTTTCTAGGTTTTAAAAACATCAGGGGCTGGGGTTATAAGATAACATGATTAATTCAGCCCTGGCACTGTAGCCACACCAGCCCACGAAGTTGGTTTCAGCAACTTTTTTCTTTCTTGAGTTAATCAATGGTTTTGGCACTAATCAAAGAAGAAAACCAACTTTTTCTAACTTCTAACTTTTAAAAAGAAAAAAATTGCTGAAACCAATCTTTAATGCTAATATATAAATTGCTCATTTGCTTCTGGACACAAAAAGATTGCACTGGTGTTTGATTGAAATGTAACATCTATGCAAAATAATACTTGAAAGATTTCTCATTTAAGGCCATTCCTGTTTGGAATATGTGATTGTGTATTGTCAACAATAAGCAGAAATATTCTGCATTTCCATTTTGTACTGTGGATCATTCATTACAACATTTATCCTCATTCTCATGGTTACGAATCTGTTATCTCAGCCCGATCTCATCCCAAGGTGTCATGTACTGACGCTTTTGACATTTCGTCTACATCGAACGCACATGGCACCCTTTAGCATCAATATGAGACACAGATAGAAATGGGCCAGAGGGCGTCTACTAGCGGTCTAACCCTAACCCTACACCAGACCTAAACCTACCCATGACCGAACAAAGCTCTGTGCATGTCATATTGATGCTAAAGGGTGCCATGGGCGTTCAATCTAGACGAAATGTCAAAAGCGTCAGTATATGACGCCCTAGGATGAGAATGCGTTGGTTATCTGCTTGACAAATAATTTATGCTACTGCTCACTGACATGCTTTTAAAGCTATTGTTATCCAATTTTTTTGGCCTTCAAACACCTTAAAATGCACATATGTAGGTCAGAGAAATCCAAATTTTAGAATTTTAGAAAATTTTCCATTAATGACATTGTCCGATTCACGAACTAATGACTCATTTGAACCGATTCACTTTAATGAATGGTTAAAATAACTGTCCATCGTCCAACAACGAACTCACGAGACGTCTGAAATCTAAATCGTTGTATAACTAATCGGTAACACTACAATAATGTTCCATTTATTAAACTAGCCTACATTAGTTAACATTTACTATTAATAAACTGCACTTCTACAGCATTGTTAATGTTAATTTTAACATTTAGGCTACAAATAGCCTACATTATTGAAATCAAAAGTTGTATTTGTTAACACAGTGGTGTCATTTTTGTTTAATGTAGACCCTCTTTTATAATTATATCAGCTCTTTAAAGGTGCCATAGTAGAGAAATGTAGGCAGTTTTGAAATATAACACAGACTCAACCTTGATGACTCGACTCGGACTCGAACACTGGGGACTCGAGACTCGACTCGGACTCGGACTCGGACTCGAACTCAGGTAATGGTGACTCGACTCGGACATGACTCGGACTCTTCTTTGGTGACTCGGACTTGGACTCGAACACTTGAGACTCGAGACAGTTGGTGACTCGACTACAACACTGTCTCCCACACTCCTGGACAGTGCCTTCCAGTCAGAGATTGGAATGTCTTTTCTTGATGACTGAGTTTTAGAACATTTACTCATAGGTCATGTAAGTTTAACTGCTTACAGATTTAACATTCATTTTGTATAGAACTATAGGCTATGTGTACTAAACTAGCATGACATTTTGTGCTCCATATATTGGTTCTGATGATAAAATATTTTTTTTCTCTCTCTCTCTCTCTCTCTCTCTCTCTCTCTCTATATATATATATATATAGGGGTGGGAGATATTGACAAAAATGAATATCTCGATATTTTTTTCCAATATCTCGATATTGATATTCAGACGATATTTTTGCCATCCTTCAAAGAAATGTGTGCAAACTGGCAAAGAAGGTCCAGTTGGTCTTTTGACTTGCTGCATTTGACTTATTACTGTAGGCTATAGAAAAAAAAAAAAAAACAATAAAGGAGCTAACTAAACAGAATCTGAGTTAGCCCCTACTTTGTGCACTTACAAAAAAATACAAATAAAAAAACAACGGAACTAGGCACCTCTTGCAACAGTGATTATTAAATCAAACAACAATATTGTTGATGATAAATTCAAAGTAAAAAATGTTCTTTTCAAAACAATATAAATCCCTCAATTTTTTCCCCAAAACGCTAAATCCATCTTTTTTTTCTTTTTTTTTTCAAAAATTGATGGTTTGTCTTTTAAAAAAAGTCTTTTGTCTTTTATTTTTCGTGTTTGCATTTATGAGGAAAAAACAATATCACGTGACAGTTCTCCATTATGGACGCGAGCGCTCTAAAAGCGCACTAAAAGACTTTCAAACTTTCACAGAGACCTCAAAACAGAAAGCACAAAGCCTTTCTTTAAAACGAATTTCGTTTTATATTAATTGTATCTTAGTTTTAATATTTTTTTCATTACCAATTTCTGGATTTAATGCATAAAAATAAAACTATGTAGCCTAATAAATGTGCATTTCTCCGGTGCGTTCACTAGCCTACTGCAAAGATCGCGAGTCAATAGAATAGCCTATCATAAACTTCATCTTTGCAGCCGACACAGAAATTAATAAACAATTAAAATGTCTTATTGCAATATTTTACATAATCATTACTTTTGCTGGTTCTTTGAGGCAGCTTTTTAGGTTTATGGCGTTTTGGAAAAGAGCTCTTCACATACAAACACCGTTTCACCAAGGCACAGCGGCCCTTCAGCACATAAGAACAAAAAGAGAAAAAGCACGGACTTACTAATTACGAAAATTTGATGTGATTGAACAGGTGAAAAAGTCTCAAATTCCTCTGCAACTCAAACTTTCTCAGTACGAGTTATGAAGGAAGAGAACAGCATTACAGTTTTCAGCGCGTCCTCCCTTGCTGTGTTGTGACTGGAAAAGTGCGTGCAGGAGCACATGCGCAAAACGTAGGTTTGTAAAATGTCCTTTTGTAAAATGACATATTATAAAATAAAAATAATTCTTATATCATTTTACAAAACGGTTTTGCGCATGTGCTTCTGCGCGCACTATTTCGTGCGTTTTTGACGACACGGGACCATGGGCTGGGCCACTCGTTGCTTCCGGGAATAGTACTGCCCTACAGTGTTAAAAATCGCTACATATAATTGTTATAGTGTGCGTTATTTGTTTTCTCTTTAACTTCTTTCAGCTCTTTTCATGTTTGGGGGGTCGGATTGTACAAATTATGAAATTTTCGATATCCCAATTTTGCATATCGTCCAGACAACAATTTGGATATTATCGTCTAAACGATATATCGCCCACCTCTCTCTCTCTCTCTCTCTCTATATATATATATATATATATATATATATATATTTTTTTTTTTTTTTTTTTTTTTTTTTAAGCAAAATGTAATTTCTCTTTAGCTGGGTGAAATAATTGCACACTGGAGAATGTGTTTGACTGTGGTGTCACTGCATGCATGGACAGGTTTTCAGGTGTATGATAGTGGTTTAGCATGTATGTTTATCAATAACAAATAAATCAAATGCATACAATTTGTTGTAAATAGTTTTTAATTTCTATCTTTCCAATGTTCCATCCAGTATAAACCATATGCATATGACATTTACCTTGCTTTTGCCTTTTTTAGACAGATGAAGTCTTACAATCATGAAATTAGATGTCAAACAGGTGACTATTGGGTCACATTACAGAGAATTAACTTTTCTTAGAATTAGCAGGTTAGAGTAGATTTAAGTAAGTAGCATGTTTTTGCTGGCTCTTGTTCGTCTCAGTGATTATGGATGTTATACTGACAATCTCGAACATTACATCAGCTCTAAAAACAAAAATACAACACAATTAATCTGTTTTACATGTTCCAATATTTCTAATTCATCTGAGAATATGTTGTGTGAGTGTAGTTTAGAGACTGTTTTGAGAAAATGGTTAATTGATTCAAGAGATGAGTGTCTTTGCAATTGAGGCAAACTTGTGATGATACCAATGCTGAAAATATAATTTTAACATATTAACATTATACTGTAATATTTAAGTGTAAAAATCAAGTGTACTTCTTTGTCATTCATCCCTCATTATAGTTCAACACCTAATGTAAGATCTCCTATCTGTTATAAAGAGTTTCAGTATACTTCAGCATTAATGAAATACACAAGTACATATATTTTTATTATTTTATATGCTGAATTAGTGAAATGAACATGCCCTTATCTTTTGATGGTGTGCCTTTAGCTAAATTTTATTTTGCATATGTGCCTTCTTGAAAGTAAAATAGGCTGAGTATTAAAAACAAAAGATAAAAAGGAAATTTCAGGTGTTTTCTTCAAGGGATCTAAAGTAAGAACAATCTGGTAGTATGTGTTAACATTATGTATTCCTCAGTGTACACTTAAGATCGGTTTCAGAAATTCTTAAAGTGTTGTGTTAATGCAGGAGTAAAATCAAAACAAAATGTTACATTTCTAAAACAAAAAATTTATTGACTCCAAACAGCATTTGGACAAAAAGAGCCAATATCATTGCATTAGGAACAAAATAATGAGTAAACCTTTATGGTAAGACTTTATTTTACAGTGTCTTTCTTACACTTGAGTTTTCTTACATTACTGTAGTAATTACTATAAATTGTGCTTAGTTACATGCAACTAAACCTAAACCAACCCTGATCCTCACCCTAACCCTATGATAAGTAGCTAAATGTAGTTAATTAATATTACTCAATTCTTAAATGTATAATTACACTGTAACACAGACACCTTAAAATAAAGTGTACCCAATTTATTTTAAGGTGACATAGTTACACGTTACTACATGTACTTAAAATAGTAATAGCTGTAAACAGAGTGTGTGTGTGTGTGTGTGTGTGTGTGTGTGTGTGTGTGTGTGTGTGTGTGTGTGTGTGTGTGTGTGCGTGTGTGTGTGTGTGTGTGTGTGTGTGTGTGTGTGTGTGCATTACTCACTGTTCATAATGTGTGTGCTCTAACTTGGATGGGTTAAATGCAGAGGACAAATTCCAAGTATGGGTTACCATGTCACTTTCACTTTAAAAAATGCCTTAACACCAAATGTAAAGCGCCATCTCACTTACTGTACTGTATACTATTCCCACTCAAGAATGTGACGTTTTGAATGTCAAGCTGAATGGTTGCTGTGGTTACCAGTTACAAATGTAGACAAATGCATTTTGACTTTATGAGCGATATTTTTTATTTTTTTTAGTTATAAAAAAGTCATGTTAGTGTTGTTGATCAACGCTTTTAAACCACTACCCTGCAAAATCCCTGTACCAAGTGGCAACATCCTTAAAGGTATAATTGTCACAGTGTCTGTTTTGTGTTTCCCCGGGTGTCCACTAGAGGTCTCTCTCCCTTACTGTCACCATTCATTCTGGAACTGCATTTCCCACGATCCTTTGTCTGTACTCATCACTCATCATTGCACACAGCTGTTTCCCATTACATTGTTTAGTTTCTGTGTATAAACACCCTGTCTGTTTCAGTCCATGTCATGGAGTTGTTGTTTGATGTCACTTACACTTCCAAAGTTTGTTCTCGCCTGCTTTGTTTCTTGTTTCTTGTTTCTTGTTTCTTGTTTCTTGTTTCTTGGACTGCTAATATGGATTTTGAACCCTGCATGGATGACAACGAATTGGATTGCCCTAACAATAAATATACTGCTTATGGATCTACCTGTTTTTCCGTGTGTTCCCGTGACAGAACGACTCCGTCCAAACATAGATCCAGCGGTATGGATGTTCGTGGCTATTCCCCAACCACGAAGACATAGAGTAGGCAGCAGAGGGGGAATTCGCCAGTGGAAGAGGTCCCTCCCCGTATGAACATCTTTCAATGCCTTGCATTATGGGCCCGCCAGACTGAGGAGGCCATGGTGGTCAATTCCCCTGAGCACCCTTCCACCGATAACAGAGTCTTTTAGGGGAATCCGTCTGGCCAGGTTTTCGAGGGCTCGTGGAGGCCGCAGGGGAGGAGGTGCTAGAGGTGAGCCTCGGACCCACTCTCCACTTCGGTCTTTCTTCGACCATGGGCCGGTGATGCTCAGCCCAGAGCTCCCTTCACCACTGGTCCTGTCCAGCCCGGAGCCTGCACCTCGCCATAAGAAACGGCAGAGGAGGAAGACTTCCCTTCTCCCTAATGTCCCAGAGATCGTCCCCGTGCAACCTGCTGTCGTCCCCGTGCAGCCCGCTGTCATCCTGGAGGTCGTCCCCATGCAGCCCGCTGTCATCCCGGAGGTCGTTCCCGTGCAGCCCACTGTCATCTCGGAGATTATCTCGGAGCTGCCCACCATCAGTACTGCCACGGCAAGGAGGGCTGTCTTCCTCTTTTATGCAGTGGCAGTACTGCATGCATGGAGAAGACACAGAACTTCTGCCGATCCAGAGACTGTTCAGGATGTATATATAATGTATTCTGTACAGTCATGTGAAAAAGAAAGTACACCCTCTTTGAATTCTTTGGTTTTATCTGAACATGCTAAACAAAATCATGTGGTCCTTAGCAGGTCTTAATATTAGGTAAATACAACCTCAGATGAACAACAACACATGCCATATTACACTGTGTTATCATTTATTTAATAAAATTAATTAAAAATAAATAAAAATTGGAGAAGCCGTGTGACAAACTAAGTACACCCTATGATTCAATAGCTTGTAGAACCACCTTTAGCAGCAATAACTCGAAGTAATAATTTTCTATATGACTTTATCAGTATCTCACATTGTTCTGGAGGAATTTTGCCCCAGTATTATTTACAGTGTTGCTTCAATTCATTGAGGTTTGTGGTCATTTGTTAATGCACAGTACTCTTAAGGTCCTGTCGCAACATTTCAGTCGGGTTTAAGTCAGGACTTTGACTGGGCCATTGCAACAGATTGCTGCTTTTCTTTTTCAGCCATTCTTTTGTAGATTTTCTGGAGTACATGGGATCATTGTTTTGTTGCATGACCCAATTTAAGCTAATATTAGCTGTCAGAAAGATGGCCTCACATTTGAATCTAGAATAATTTGGTATGCAGAGGAGTTCATGGTCGATTCAAGCCGAAATCATCAACCTCCACCACCGTGCTTGACAGTTGGTTGTTTGTGCTGATCAGCTGTACAGTTAAATCATAAACATAGTCAAAAGTGACACTTAAATTTGGAGTCAGATTAAATTATTCATGGAGAATGAAGTGAGTAATGCCAGTCATATTTATACCCGTATGTATTGATAGGTGTGCTCCCAGGCGAGACCCCAATACATCAGTATTTATTTTAATTCTTAAAAAACGCCATTCTTTTATTTGAAAAAGTTCATTATTTTATTGACAAAATATTTTGGTTTTTCTTGTATAAATATATATTTATTTATTTATTTATTATTATTATTATTTTTTTTCATTAGATCAGATAACATTTTAAACTGTCATATATGGTCATGTTTCAACGTGCCCCTCATTTGTTAAAATGCGCCCCACCTATGGGGCATGTGTCAGTTTTACTGAAGAATCAGGCAGGTGAGTAAGAATAATGATTTATTGAGAACAGAAGCACGGAACCAGCAGATGTTATGGTGAGGTAATGCATTACTGAGATGATGAATGAACTTAGCTGAATGAGTAATATGAATGTCTTTGCCGGTGGAGATGAAACCAGAGCGGAGAACGGATGATGATGGTGATCAGCGGAGATGGTAGGCGGGAATAGAAGACTGAAGAACACCGTCTATGTTGAGACTAGACAGGGGTAGTAGGTGGAGTGTGCAGATCTGGTGGAACCCTGACAGCATGTTTTCACATTGCAGGGTAAATAAAGAAAAAAGTAAACTGTAATAATGAAACAAAACCACAAAATTAAACTAGATGTGTGAAATTAATGTGGAACAAAATTAATACTCTAAACCCCATGTGGACTGAGAGAGACAAAAAGTTTTATGTTGTGCTCGGCTGTTCCCTACATCAAGTAATATTTATTTTGTTTGCTGTGGAACAATGACCCATAAAATACACTAAAACACAATGATCACAAAAATGGATCTTTTTCTTTGTGCGCTGTTATCCAAATATTCAGAAATCATGCTCTGAATGTTCATTTGTTTCATCACCAATTGCAGAACAACATCGTAAAGAGCTCTGGAAACATGTAGACAATGTAAACTGACACAACATGACATTTCCTTTCTGCTTTTTTTCAGATTTGTTTTTTTTTTCAGCACACTTATGCAGAAATGAAAGTAAAGGTGTGGCAGGAAATGGCGCAATATAAGGAAATAATTATCAAACAGTGCACAAGTGCATCTAGACTTCTCAACTTGACAGCTGAATCGACGACAGTCTCCAGTTTTTTCTCTGACTTTATCTGTAGATATAAGGTAACTTTCCTTCAAATTATTATGATGCTGATTGTTGATAGTTGATTAAAATTAAAATATATATATAGTTTAAGAATGCAAAGAAATACAAAATAGCATTGTTTAATTAAAGGCAATCATTACAAAGCCATTAAGGACTATACCATTAAAAACACATCTGAAGTGTTGCATTTTATTATTAATAATAATATTTAGAATCCCTATATATTTTACATAAAGTGTGGTTCTACCACACATAAAATTACTTTTATATTTGGACAGACACTTATTTGGTGATGTTTCGACAGACACTTAACGTATGATAATTACGTATTGACAACCTATACCGTAACATTTTATTTAAACACACTTTAATGTCCAAAAATAAATAATGTTTCTTTAATTGTTTAACCAATACTTCATGTAATATTTAATGGCCCTCATTTATCAAAAGTGCGTACACCAAATTTCCAGCGTACACCTGGCGTACACCCAAAACCACGTTAACTTTGAGATTTATCAATATGGACGTTGGCGTACGGCACGCTCAAATCCTACGCCAGCTCGGGAGGTGGTGTACGCACGTTTTGAGTGCGGGAATGCGCAAAAAAACAATTCCTAACACCACAAAACGCACTGACAAACTAAAAGATATAATATAATATGACCCACTGTAAAAAAAACAACAACATAGTAATTATAAACTTTGTGTTTATTTTTGTGCAACATGGACTTCAATGTTTAATTTGTGTGACTTTACCAGAGCATTTGAATTGTAGGCATATGTATTCCTTAAGTTGCGAGCCTGTGCGCTTTACCTGACGTTTCAAGCCTTGTTTATACTTTCGCCTGGCTCCGCAGCGCGAGTCTCCGCGGACTGCGCGCGCACCTCCCCAAACGGACGAGGCGTTTATACTCGACGCGCTCGCCGTTGTACTATTCTTTGAAACGATGGTTAGGCCAGGGTTAGGCCCGGCAGGTATGCACGGACTGGGTTTAGTAATGAAAGGCTTCCAATGACCAAAAAAATAATTCAGACTGACAAAATAATAAAAATGCCATTCTTCTTCTTTTAAATAATAATAATAATAATAATACAAATAATAATAACGACATTCTTCTTCTAAATAACAAAAAGCGTCATTAATAATAAAAATCTAGAAATCAATTTTGTTTCTTTCCACTTCCCTGGTTTCGCTTTCTCTTTTTTCAAAGAAGTTTCTCTTTAATTTGCCGTCTTCCGTGTGTCCATGGCGTAAAATGAGGGCGTGGGGGGAGCGGAGACTTGAATAGGGGCGTGTTATTCTAATGACGATCGTTTTCAGCCGCGGCATTTATCAAGGGCAGGTATTGCGTACACCAGAATTTCAAAGGTACGCACAGCTTCATAAATCAGGCGATGAGAGGAGTGTAAGCATAATCTTACGCCAATATATACGCCCGTTTCTACGCAAGATTGATAAATGAGGGCCAATGTGTTTGCTGTGGGACAATTATCATATAAATACACTAAAAAGACAACATAAAATGATCATAAATATTCATCATTTCATTTGTGAGCTGTAATCGGAGGATGTGGTCTTGTATAGCTGGCTTCCGCTTGCTGCTGCTTGCTTGTTTCTCTCTCTCCAAAAGATCTTCCACCCCTGAGAGCTCTAAAGACCCGCTTTTATAATCACTATTGAAACACATTATCTCTACATTTTCGCACATGTTGCTTCTTTTTGCGTTAACATATTTCCTGCGTTAATTGTTACAATACTTGTGTCAATGCACCATCTTTACAGGATGTGGTGTACACGTAAGTGCACAGTGTGTGCTTTTGTCACCCTATGTAAACTTCATGGCCCCTAAAGAATAACCAAGGTCGTTGATTTTCTGCTTTTTATTATTTCTTTCCTTATAATTTAGATATTTTTCTAATTGTTTGGAAAAGAACATTCTAATTGTCTACTGTAACTAAATTGGTCATTGGACATTTTTGTGCCATTGCATTTTATTTATTTTATTCTCTATAAAAGTGGTTATGTCTAGGCATAAAGATAGTGTTAATGGTCTATAATAAATCATTGAAAAAAAAAAATACCGATATATATATTATATAATTACAATTATACATGTAGCTGTTTATGTTTACGTGTTGATGTTGTCTATAAATCCATATTGTACATACAAAACAATGTTCTCTCCCTGTAAATATTGCGTACTAATATACCTATAAGTTTAAGTAATGAGACCAGGCTGGGTTCAGTAAGAATCTTAACACCTGGTTAAACCTAAAGTGGCAGTTGTGGGAGAAACAATAGGAAAGCAATATCTTTGGACACCAGAATGTTTAAAAACGCAGTCTCAGTAATTCTCTTTAAAAAAAAAAAAAAATCCTACCTTTCATAACTCTTTGTTTTGACAGGGACCTTTGGTCTGTGAGAGCAGATCTGTCGATGGCTACACAGACAATACATTTTGTCACCTGGAATGTTAATGGACTTAAACGAAACAAAGAAAAGAAATTTCAAAAACTACAAAATGCGGACGTGGTTTTCTTTCAAGAGACACACGTTGGAGAACGAGATGAACATATTATTGAAGGTCTAAAAAATGAGTGGCATGTTTTCTACACAAAGTTTACCTCCCAAAAGGGAACAGCCATACTAGTCAAGAAAAGACTAGATTTTGAATGTATAAGTGATGAAAAAGATAACTGTGGAGCTTATGTTGTGTTGAAATGTAAACTGGAAGGTCAGCTGTACACTCTGGTTAGTGTTTATAACCATGAATTAGACACAAAAACCCTTGAAAAACTTTCACGTTACCTGCAGTCAATGACCACAGGGCTGCTGGTGATTGGTGGAGATTTCAACACGGTTTTCAATCCATGTATCGACAAAGACAATTCAAAAGGGGTGACAGACAGCTCAAACCACAGAAAGCTGCGCAGTTGTGTGAATAAGTTCATGAAATCTCTTCAGCTAGTTGATGTCTGGAGAAGAAAGAACCCTGTAAAGCAGGAGTATACATTCCACAGTCAAGTTGCGTCCAGGCTGGATTACTTTTTTGTTCCAGAAGAATGTATGTGGCGAGTCAGAAGTTGTGAAATCAGAGACTCAGAGAAGCGCGACCATCGTCCTGTGTACTTGGAGATCAACAATGTTCCCACAACCCTTTTTCAGAAAGATCCCCAGTTAAAATCCGTTTTCCAATGGCTGAATCTAAAAAAGGATCTTTTGACAGATGAGACGGGTTCATCGATGGGTGAAGAAAGCTCACATGCAGTCAGTGAGGTAGACATTGTGTCAGCTGTACAATCTCTTCAAGTGTCAGACACACCGAGACCAGACGCCATCCCAGTTTCCTTCTATAAAGACAACATTCAGGATCTAATTCCATACATTAAGATGCTCTATGACAGAATCCACAGAGGTGCATTTAACTGCTCTGAGAAACACTTTAATGAAACTGTGAAAAGTCCACATGATGATAGTCAACACTTTTTTAATGTTGACTACCTCATCATTGCAACTATTCTAGCAAGACGTCTAGATGATTTCTTGGAGTGTCAGTCAAAGGGTCTTGGACCAAAAAATTCAGCTACTGTCATGATCACTCCCAAAACCTTCTGCGCTGAGATGAGGTTGTCCTGTATTAAGGATAAAATAGAAGAGCAAAAACGGTCAAACCCAACTCTGTATCAGGATTACCTCATTGTGAAAAACCTTCTCAGAGATGCACCAGAAGCAGAAACTGAATCTGTGGAAGCTTCAATTGAGAGAGACAAACTGTTGGATCAGGGCTGCCCTTTGACCCCAGTTCTCATTACACTGGCTCTGAAATGCTTTGCTTCCGCATTAGCTGGGCGTTTAAAACAGAATGATATTCTGGTTTTCAAAGAAAGTGTAATACTTTGCATCCATCCTGAGGACCTTGAGGAAGTAATAGCTGCAGTGAGGAACAGAGATAATGAAGTGTATTACATTAAGGAATTATCCAAAGGTAAACAATTAAAGTGCCATGGAAATGAGTCTGATGGAAGGTGAGGATCTTGAAGATGACCAAGATCTCATTTGTTATTAATAATATACATATGTCTTGCATTCAGTATAGAAATTTAGCTTGTTCCATAATTTGTGCAACTAAGGAAGTACAACCAATGTGGAAAAAATTCTTGTGAATTGGTTATTTCCGTGTATTTTGTCAGAATGTCCTCAATCCCATGACTTTAAGATGACTTGTTTGGTTAACTTTTCAATTAAGCATATATTTATTTTTCAATCAGAGCTAAACATAATTCTGTCCCACTTCACTAGAGTGACCATGTATGCAGTTGTCACCCTGCAAGACTCGGATGAGGTGATGGTGGTCGCATCAAACTGGTTGTGCTCAGACAAGAAACAAAGTTACTGGCCTCCATTCAGATCCCCAGAGAAGTACATGGATGCTGTTCAGAAGAGACTTAAACCTGAAACAGGAGGAAAAACATGGGAGAAATTAAATATTAGCTTTCATGCAGAATATGGTAATGGTCACTAATTTAAAATAATTGTTAAAATTTTGGATTTTTTATTAAGTTCTCAAATAATATATAATAAAATAGTTCTCTTATTTCAGTCTCTTTTGATAAGGCTAAAGAGGGGCAAAAGGAAATTGCAGAGCATAAAGAACGGTAAGTAACAATTTGTTTAAATTATTTTACCTATTAAAAGGTCAACTAATTAATTTTGTACTGATTTGTTAAAGTATTGTTTATTTTCGAATAAAGATCGTTTCTATTAACCACTGGATTTCCTGGAAAACAAAAAAGACAAAGACTTGAAAGCACTCAAGACATGTCAAAAAACCCACTTCCTACACCATCTACATCTACATCAAGACTGTCAGCTGATGGTGAGTCAGCTTCTTTTGTCATAATCAGAAGTTTTGTCTTTTCTCTTTTTTTTTTTTTTTTTTTTTTTTTTTTTGTAATTACAGCAAAACTCATTTTACACAACAGACAAGGCTGAACTCCTCCAAATGCTGAAAGACATCAAGAGCACAGTCCAGGAAAACTCTTCTATGTTAAAGAAACTACTGAGAGACAATACGGTTTCTGAAGCGCCCAGCAGTAGCAGCTTGCCCACTAGAGATGTTAAAACAAGCCTAAATCTGCCTCTTAGAACCTTTGAAGATGTGGTCAGGACTGAAAATGAGCTCAGAAATGCAACGAAACGCCAAAAATATGTGAGTCAACACAGCATTAAATAAATAAATAAATAAATACAGTGTTATAATATTATTGCATATTTATTATTAATCTACATTATTATTAATCTCTTTCTATTGATTAGCATAACACAGATAACTATTTCAAGTTCTCTCTCACCCAGCTCTGGTTCCTTGTTCAACTTTAATTGGTGCAAGATTTCAGTTTTGTGGTCATAACACAACATATTTGACCACTCAATGCCATGCTTGACCGATAAGAATCAAGTATTTCAAGACATGTAATATTAATAAACAAAACTTAATAAAATATTTAAAAGTATTTTCTTTACAGGTAAAATATCTGTCAAGAATTGGAGGTTTTGGGCCCAAGGATGTGGTTAAGAATATTATGCAGCAAGTCCTAACAGATGATCTGGCTAAGGAGTTCAACTGGCAGGGCAGAGGAGATAAAAGGCCCTTCTCTAAGCTTATTTTAACAGATGTAATCCGAGGTAATCTCACTGCTGCATGAACACTTCACACATACCAAGAAAGTTTATATTTACTTATGTTTTGTCTCTATTCAATCACTAGTGAACTGTGATCTCTGCCAATTTGATCTTTAAAGTGTACAAGAGCGGTTGTGAGTTTGAAGGACCACCATCCAACATTTCCAATTCATTCTTCGGGTTTACTCTTTCAGATGCTGCATCAAAACACAGTGTAATGAGGGTAGACTGTGAAACTGAAATAAAAACGTATTTGTGGTACACAATTGATCGAATTGGTCGGAGGAGACCAAGAGATTATGGAGGTGAGTGATAATGATATTATGAACAAGCGATATCAATATAATATGTTGTCATACGTTCTATAGGTTGATCTTCTATGATGGTTGGGTCAAGGCATCTATGTTAAGAAAATCACCTTCAGTTGTTTACTGGTCATTGTATACTTAGTATAAATACCTCCTTCCCCTGCAGGTGTGACTTCAGAAACTTCTCCCACACTGCTGGACAGTGCCTTCCTGTCAGATATTGGAATGACTTTTCTTGATTTCTGAGTTTTGCAACATTTACTCATAGGTCATGTAAGTTTAACTGCATGCTTAGATTAAACATTCAATTTCTATATAACTATTAGGCTATGTGTACTAAACTAGCATGACTTCGTGTACTCCAAATATTGATTCTTGATGAAATGCTTAAATTGTTTTTTTATTTGTTTTAAAGCTAAATCTAATTTCTCTTCAGCTAACTGGATGAAATAATTACATACTGGAGAATGTGTTTGACTGTGGTATCACTGCTTGCATGGACAGGTTTTCAGGTGTATAGTGGTTTTAGCATGCATGTTCATCCATACCAAATTACTCAAATGCATGCAATTTGTTGTAAATAGTTTTTAATCCTTTTCAATGTTCTATCAATAAGATATAATTATTTTTTTCCTAGAATAAACCATAATAACACATGCCATTTACCTTGCTTTTGCCCTTTTTTTAACATTTTTTACAGAAGATGAAGTCTTACAATAGTGAAATTAGATTAGTTGTTAACTTAGGGGGCGCTAACACAACACCGTTTGAACAGAAAACTCTCAAGTTCTCAAGAACACTGATGGCGTGCACATGCATATTACGAGTTCAATCTATAGGTATGCATGTTTGACACAGTGCAGTCGTGTAGTCCTTCCCTTCAAACCAACCCTCAACAAACTACTTGTCTGGGCTTAAAATGTATAATACAGAATTATTATCGCTTCCGTGTAGCCACGCGAACCGGAATTATCCCGACAATGCTTTATCTGTAGAGAGGTAAAGGGAGGGGAGGGAAGTCTTCACAGGGGAGAGACTAGTTGACACTTCAGGACTGCGTTGTCGTTACATTCAGGCGAAGGTCCTTCATCAGATCTGGATACGCCCTGGATACGGTGGACTGCGGTAAACCTCTGGATAAACAGAGAGACTAATATTAGCGTAGACGCCATTCTTCTTATGATGTAACGAGTACATCAGGATTTATGTACTCCTGAACTTCAAAATAATTATATTTGAAACTAGACTTCTTAGTAATTCTGAAAATATTACTATAAATTACTAGCCTGACTTCGTCATACTCATATTCTAGTCAGAATGTGAGTCTGAGACTGCTCCATAGAGATTTGATTATGGGGCGTGTCTCAACCGAACCAGGAAAAAACAACAACTCTGCACTCAATTGGATAGGCCTACAACCAATCAGAGCAACGGAGTAAATGACGCATGTTCATATTCATCTTCATTCATATTTTCAACCAACAAAATGTCGCGGCTCTCTGTTCCTCTTTTAAAATGAATGCGCTGTGGATTTCTTCTATAACAGACGCGATGGCGGAATCTACACATGATGTTTCATAAACAAAGTTCGGGAGGAGCACATACAAATAATCAATCCAATATCAACTTGTCATCAAACAATACCATGTCTAACGTTACCCTATATCAGCATGAGGAAGCATATTCACTCTGTCAACTTACCTAACACTCCTTGACAGTTTTTCAGCATCCCTTGGTCCCTCCACCACCCCGAATCCTCACTCTTGTCTTGTTCTCTCACAACCAGGAACACGGGGGGAGTATGGCTACCGAGCCCACAGCCCTCGGACAGCACGTCATATACGCATTTAGTCTATCTGACTTATTTGTGTGAACTCGTGAAATCTTATATACGCATTTATTCTATCTGACATATTTGTAAATGTGAACTCGTGAAATCTCAATTCTCCAGCTGCACTCGTCTTTGTTGTAAACTAATTCAAATCAAGCGCTCTTTGGTGACGTGGGTGATTACGTTACCGTTGCTCATCTGTCCATCATCGTATAAAGCCCGCCCTGACAATTTGATTGGTCCGAACAATTTTTGTTCGGGCATAATAGCTCCTCAACGGAGCGAGTCCAGACCGAACTTCCCGACCAAAAAATATTGTGGGCGGGGTTCGGGCTGGCACCCAGGCTAATAAATTACAGCAACACCTCCCCCTTTGCCTTTCAGATGAGGTTCATGTTTATTACAGTAATCTTGCAGGGTGGTCTCATTTAAAGTAATGTAATCGTTTGGTTTTAGCCAGGTTTCTGTCAAACTTAGTACATATAGAATAGACGTTCTCAACGGGGGCGTTGGAAGCAAGATTTTTGAAAGGGGGGCGTTCAGGTCTTAATGGGGGGCGTTTACGAGTTTAAATATGTAACGCAAATTTTTGTTCATTCTTAAGCATTTAGTAATTTAGATGTAATAAACACTTTAAGTGGGCTATTTAAAAAGTGTTAGGACTATGTTTTTGTTAAATTATGTTGTAAAACATATGCGCAGAGTGTGATGTGATATATTGTGTGTGCACGCGCATCTATGGTGCGCGTCAAAGAATACCTCAGCAGCGCTAAAAAAAAAAAACATTTGTCCGCACCCGCTCTACTCCTGACCGCAAGTCCACCGTCAGTGTTGTAGGTAGGCACTAGGCAGGTTTTTTGTGTTAATTTCTATTTCATTACGATTGAAAGCAGTATCAAGAATAATGTCAAAAATATCATTTGCAGTCAAGTTCAGGTATGTGTATGCTGTGAGTGTTCTCACCGCGCGCGCATGTTGTGATTCGCGGAGTTTTGACGAGTTGTATTTTGACGACTTGATATTATTTCTTATTCAAAAGTTTAGAATGCCTAACATTCTAAAATCTTCCAGTTTAATGCGACATGTAGCCTATCGTTACTTTTGCAACGACTCTAGTCTCTATTATTTTTCCAGTCATGCAGCGCTGACAAGAATCAGCATTCACAAGCTCAAATATGTGTTTCGCGCTGACAACAATCCGGTGGTGCCTAGAATCATGCAGTGGAGGAATGGAAAGTTGACAAGCCATTAAAAAGTACTGACTTAAGAAACACTTATATTTTTCAAATATTTATATAGTATTTAAATATTATATACAAATATAATATTTTATAGTCTGTAATCATATCATTAACAATAAGTGCTTTTGAAGTAAGGGATCTAATATTCAGCAACCCAAGCTTTATCATTTGCTCATTTGTATTATATCTGTTTTTTATTTGTTGAACATCAATTACATATTTAACCTTAGATGGGTTTGGAAGTTTTTTGTATGTCCTAATTCGGGGTACAGACACAGTCTCTATATGATGATATCTAGGTGAAAGAGGCTCTATGTGATGGGATTTATCTGACCTTGGTGTCGTGGCGCTGGCAGATGGTCGGTTTAGCCAGTCTGTCTGCTTCCTGACCTGAGCCCCATTTCATGTTTGAGCTCTAAGACTATGTGCCATATTACCATAGAGAAGAGCAGCACCATCCCAGGAGGGATGAATACCATCTCTTTTTAACAGGTCAGGTCTGCCCCAAAAACTTTTCCAATTGTCTATGAATTCTATATTATTTTGTGGACACCACTTAGACAACCAGTCATTGAGTGAAGACAATCTACTAAGTATCTCATCACTCCTGCGAACAGGAAGGGGGCCAGAGCAAATTACAGTGCCTGACATCGTACTTGCGAGTTCACACACCTCTTTAACATTAATTATTGTGATCTCCGACTGGCGGAGTCAAACATCATTAGTGCCGACGTGAATAATAATCTTAGAGAATTTACGATTAGCATTAGCCAGCACTTTTAAATTTGCTTTGATGTCAGGCGCTCTGGCTCCCGGCAAACATGTGACTATGGTGGCTGGTGTCTCTATATTCACGTTCCGTGTAATAGAATCGCCAATAACTAGGGCACATTCAACAGGATTCTCAGTGGGTGTTTCACTGAGTGCGGAGAATCTATTTGAAGTTGTAAATGGAATGGAAGAGCTGTGTTTTGTCCCGCGACTACAGCCCCTCACCGTCACCCAATTGCCCTGCTGCACGGTTCTACTTCAGACGAAACCGAACAATGTACAGCGTTCACTAAGGTAGTCGCATCCAAAACAGTATCTAAAGCCCTAGCATGCTTACTATCCTCGATTAAAGTTTGGATGCGTGTCTCTAGTTCTGAAATCTTCCCCGTCAGCTTGACTATCTCCCTGCATTTATCACATATAAATCCTGTGCTGACAGAAAAGGCTATGCTAAACATGTTACATGAGGTGTACTAGTTTATGTGACCTCGTGAAGTACGTTACATGTACTTACTATAGTAATTACTAAACAGTAAATGCATAGTTAAAATAACCCTAAACCAAAACCTAAACGTAACTTTAAAGTAAGTACATGTAGTTAATATTACTCAGTACTTATTTGAGTAAGTGCAATGTTACGTCACCTTAAAATAAAGTGTGACCAAATAAACCATCTGGAAACAAATAATCAGAGTTAACTTTGCATTGTCATTTTCTCACTTTTTGCTTATTTCTATTTTTTTTTTTTTATTAGTAGTAGTAGTAGTAGTAGTATATTTTTGTGTGTGGCTTTTTTTTTTACAATAAAAAAACACAGGCAGAGAGAAGGAAAAGGACTGAAACATGACCAGGCTCAAACCCAAGTACATAAGTGTTGCAAATTGCATTGTAATGTATTGTATTGTCACACTCAGGGAAACAGATATAACCAGCATATAACATTAACAACACCAAACAAAGAACTGAATGAAGACAGAACATAATACACAAATTAACAAAAAAGCTAATTTATTGGACTACAGCTGAACTGAATCATAAATCCCTTTTTTTTCCAGCACTCCAAAGCTCAAAAGTCTGAATATTATCCAATTTAAATGTTATTTTTAATATGATTATCAAAAACATTTTTGTTTATCCTACTAAGATTGTCCTCATTTGTAAAAAAAAAAAAAAAAAAAAAATGAAAGAAAATTGATAAATACAAAAATCTCATTCACAAATATTTCACAATTTAAACATTATTAAAAATACATACTGAGTTACTAAAATAATATTTGTCATAGAATATATTTATTTCTTCACAGTTTGAACTTTGCTTCCAAAATTACATGTTTTTTCCTTGAAAAAAAAAAAATATTCATGCCTTAAAATAGCTTGTATGTAACTCTACACCCTTGCTTCATTTAGTATATACAATTCTAAGAATATGCAAATTAGCCCCGCCTCCACTCACACCAGCTCAGAGATCTCAGCCAGCGCAGCTTCTCAAGGGCGGCTGCACGAGGGCTGATGACGACACAGCGGTTCCACGATTGGCCGGATTCACTGCATGACAACGATCACGTGTGTTTCGTGTTTATTCGAACACCTTCCTCTAAAGCTCTCAGATCAGTTTTTTTATAACAGTAAACACTCTTTTCATGTCGTTGCGATGTTATATTGTGTCATGTTTTTCAAATTAAAACTGATTAAAAAACGTAGACTCAACTTCATTGATAGTAGCTTATGTTGAACTTTATTCTTGTTCAAACAGACGCTGTATGAAGCAGTAGGCCTACGTAAAGTATTGAATGAAAATGTCTCTGAAACATCTATTATTTGCATTTATTTGCATTTTTTTTCACTTCAGCTGTGGTAAAGTATGCAAACACCACGTGAGTGGTCACCACGGGAACCAGAAAGTGTCCGACTTCACGTCTCCGTTTGCAGCTCCTCCCCGCCTGTACGCGGCTACTCTCGCCGATCGGGTGCATCCAGCCGCAGTCGATGTCGAACACACCTATTGGTTTCAAGGTAGTTTGTGACGTCAGAAACACCAGTGATTTCAAACCGCGTTTTTGAGACTGTCTTTGATTCACTGCAGTTTTAAGGAGAAAATACTCAGCAATGGTGTTGACTTATACATTTCGTATAGTTTGTCTTAAAGCATATTAAAAACTCCACATATACACATAAACAACATTAAAAGTTGGATTTTCACCACAAGGCGACTTTAATTTTAAGATCTGAGGTGAATTATCCATTGTTGCTTTTAGTACAGCTACAAAGCTAGGAGTACTAAATGATATTCAAAGTCACATTACATGCTTTTAACATTAAATAAAACACATAAATATTACCTGAGATTATCATTGAAAGTTACTGTTGTTCACTTTATATAGATTTACACAGCAAAAAAAAAAAAAAAAACCTCCGTAAACCTACTTTCAACTCGTATTGCCCATGAAAGACATAATGCAGATAAATATGCAGATACAAGTATAATATTTCACTATAAGATTAGGTGTTAAATTAATGTGCCTCCATTGTTCCTGTTTACAGAATATAGCATACAAATTAGTAAATAAATAAATCTTTATTGTAGCATACTTTAAAATGCACTGTGACCTGTCAAATGTTACATTTTTAAGTTGGAGTACAATAATTCCTTAAAATACAACTATATTATTGTCAAATTTTCCACCAATAATGGGGCAAATTTGTTTCTGTGAAATGTTTTACTTTCAGCTACATGCTGTATAGATGGATATATAGAAGTTAGATGTAGAATTTAGACATATAGATGGACTTTTAAGAATTTAGATATGCACTTAGTCTTGTTGGTGACAAATACCATACAACATTTTTTTATTTTTTTTATTTTTTTTATAGGGATACAACACTTTTTCTTTATGTAGATAATAGCAGCTTTTGTTTGTATATAATGCCAAAGACTTAAAATATGATCTTATTCCTAAAGGATATTCACTTGTTTTTCCATAAGAGGGCAGCCTAACCTCACAAAATTGACAATACAGTTCACCACTGGAGGGAGTCGAGCACTGTATTTTATGTTATGTGAAACATAGTACAACAAAAACATACTAATAACAAATTAATGCAACAAAAATGTCCAAAATGGACTGCTGTCTATTGGTCATGAATCCTGTGACCTGTCGGAACTCATCTTAAGGAAGGATATCTGATTTGTGACCTGGCTCTTAATGTCTAAACACCCTCATATCAATCACTCTACAAACATGGTATCTAATTTAGAATAGATTATATTACACAAGATTGTATAGCATAGACGTAGTAGTAAAGATACACTCTGAATGTTGCCCCCTAATGTGTGCTGCTTAATTTAATGTAGTAAATGTAAAGCTAAAATATATGGAGCAAATGGATAACTATTCTGATCTTTTCCTTTTAGTTTTAAAATGCATTTGCCAATAAGAATCACAGTGTCAGGGTAATGGATACTACAAAGTAAACGTCTCTCTCTAGACAGTGAATGCATCTATTGACTATAGCACTTCACATTTAGCCTCAGATTTCCTTTTAAGGGCTCGTCATTAAGCTCTCTTTACGACACAATATTTCACTCCGATGGATCGAAGCGGTTGACCATTCTTTATGTTGAACAAGGTGCCCCTCTTGCTAGAAGTCATTTCATTCCACAAATGGCTGCATCACACTGAGACGGTGGGTTAAAAAAAGGTGTTTAAATGGAGTTGAGTCTGTATTGATCTAAGAGACGGCACAGCTTTCAATGGCCTCGATATGACACCAGGAAGGACTTGGAGACCACACTATTGATCAGCCTTGAGTCGATGTGGTGGTTATATTGAATCGTCTTCTTGATACTGTCACCCGACAGGTGCCACACTGAGCGTAATTAACCAAAGTGTGTTAATGAACTGCCAGAGATGAGACTACAAACAGCATGACTGTGCCATGTACTTGTTTCTAAACTGAGCTCTTCAGGTTTAACAAATTGAAAAATACATCAAGGAAGCAGGTTTATCTAAAAACACAGAAACCTTGCTGGGCGTCTGAAAATCAATCCTCCTGGGGAAAATATGGAGTTTTGTAGATTCATATTTACATTTTAAATGGAAGCATTTATTGTACTGCTTTTAATTAAGACGTAATTGAGTTTATGTTGTGTTCGGGTCATTTTGGCCCGGAGAGGATTTTCTTTTTCCCAAAAATCTTAGTTAATGTTATCACATTGGGCTAAAACTTGCTGACTTTGCTCACACTGGGGATAACTACTTTCCCAAATTTTTTGGATAGTTTTTGTACTTTTTTGAGGATGACTGAGGTGCCCTTGAGCAAGACACCAAACCCCCAATCGCTCCCCAGGAGCTGCAGCAAAAATGGCTGCCCACTGCTCAAGGAGTGTGTTTTTGCTGTTTGTGTGTGTGTGTGTGTGTGTGTGTGTGTGTGTGTGTGTGTGTGTGTGTGTGTGTGTGTGTGTGTGTGTGTGTGTGTGTGTGTGTGTGTGTGTGTGTGTGTGTGTGTGTGTGTGTGTGTGTGTGTGTGTGTGTGTGTGTGTGTGTGTGTGTTCACTACTCACTACTCCCAATGTGTGTGTACTGACTTGTATGGGCACCACACATTCATGTACACAAACTATTTTGAGTATTACAGGCTTTCTTTTTCACAGAGATGAACTTTATCCTCAGATCAGAGCCTACGATCAATCAGTTCCAAAAATAAATGCAAAACCTGTCCCAGTTAAAAGAAAACAAGCTGACAAAAATATGAAATCCAATATTTGGTGATTATATAGCATAACAAGATATTTATATGTTTGTTGTTGTTGTTGTTGTTGTTGTTGATGTTATTGTTGTTGTTTTTAGGCTGGTCATTTTTGAACAGGAACACCACAAGTGTGCCTTTGTTCCATTTTGTAAAAAATAAAAGCATTTTTAAGCAAACTTCCTGGTTAAATATTAAAGCACGGTGTGATAAAAAGTGCAATTGTTTTCCATATTTAATTGAATTGACAAGATTATTCACAAATAATTCCTTTTTTGGTCAAATCAATGAGGCCTTCAATCAATCAGTTCCAAAAAGAAATACAAAACCTATCCTAATTGAAAGAAAGCAAGTTGATAAAAAGATTGAATCCAATATTTGATGATAGTATAACTAAGACAGCTTGTTTCCGACACAGAATAAAAAATAAAAAAGTTAATTGCTACTTTTTATCTCACAATTCTGACTTTCTTCTTTTTCTTTTTTTTTTCTTTTTTTGCAAGTTAGAAAGTCAGATTTGCAAGATATAAACTCGCAATTGCAAGAAAAAAAATCAGAATGGCGACTTTATATCACAAAATTCTGAATTTGTAACTTGTAATTGCGACTTTAAAATCACACAATTCTGACTTTATAACTCGCAATTCTGACTTTATATCTCGTAATTTTGACTTTATATCTCGCAATTCTGACTTTATATCTCGTAATTTTGACTTTATATCTCGCAATTCTGACTTTATATCTCGTAATTTTGACTTTATATCTCGCAATTCTGACTTTATATCTTGTAATTTTGACTTTATATCTCGCAATTATGACTTTATATCTCGCAATTCGGACTTTATATTTGCAATTCGGACTTTATATCTCGCAATTCTGACTTTATATCTCTCAATTCAGACTTTATAACTCGCAATTGTGAGTTTAAATCTTGCAATTCTGAGAGAAAAAGTCACTATCACTAAACGCACAGTCATGAGAAGAAAATTCAGAATTGTGAGATAAAATGTCGCAATTATATTTTAAATTGTTTTATTCCGTGGTAGAAACAAGCTTCCATGCATAATAGCGATTTACAAGGGTACCGGGAACACCAAAGCTGTTATTGGGTTTTCAGCACAGCACAAGGGTTAAAATCATTGTAAAACAGTACTGTACTGTAATGTAACGGTACAATAAAATGCCTGTATTACAGTAGTATCACTATAGTAATAAGAATTGAAGGTTAAATGTGCCAATGTTGTCCTGAAAATAATGTCAAAATGCAACAAAAGTGGTACATACATCACAATATGTAGTTATATAACAGAAGAAGCATAAACCATGACTATTAATATTGTGACGACTACTATTCTTCTTATTATTATTTTGAGAGCTCATTATCTCACATTTCTCGCTTTTAATTTTGCACTTTTTTCCCTCTAGGTTTGTTTCTTGTTAACATCCTGTGTTCTGTATTTGTCCAGGAACATGTCTGCTAATGTGAAAGACATAAACGAAGAACATACTAGATCCCTTAACATCAAAGATGCATTTCTCAGCAAACCAGCCATCAGCCCAATGATGAAAGAGCACAGAGGGGGTGACGGGGTGACGGGAGGATTTATGTGGCAAAGAGAAAATAGACAGTGAGTAGGAGGGTGACAAAAAGGTGGATACATTTATGTTTGAAAAAAAGAGAGAGAGACTGTGTTGTTGTAGCCACTGTATTGATACTGGGAGCACAGCTGACCATTAGATGTTACATACAGCAGACAGAAAGACAAAAAAGAAGAGAAGATCAATTAGAGAGAAAATGTCTATAATGAGCAGGAGGGAGGCAGTGAAAGGCACGAAGAGATGAGGGAAAGGAAGAGCAAAGAGAAAACAACAAAAAACGCAGAACTATTTAGTATCTTATTGTTGTCAGATGCGGGGGACATGAGCCAAGAGGAACGGGGTCTTTGTTTGTCTGAATGTGCACTTAATGGCTTCCTTTCAGTTCACTGTCTGCAGCGAGACTTTTGATCACACGTGTCTGTCAAATATCACAACGGTACAGTTTTTGCCTCTAATTGTAGGTCTGTACAAAATATAGTGAGCTGCCTACTCTATATTCCAAAACTAAATTATGTTGCCTTTTAAAATATGTTCCGGCCAAACTCAAAGCCAGAATTTATAGAGAAAGCAATTCCGAAAATGTAACAAACAGTGAAGAAAAAGTAAGAGAAATGTTTATAATAAATAGTTGTATATTAATTTAATTAAGTACACAATAGATTATTTAAAAAAAAAAAATCATTGTTTAATTTATTATTTAATAATCAAATAATTAAAACGCACAATTTTACCCAATATTTTTGTAATTTAAATAATTATTTTTAAAAAATATATTATTTTGATATTGTCTGGTTTGTGTGTGGTTAAAATATATTTTTAATACTATTTTTATTGTTTACAAAATTAACACTTAAATATTTAAAAAAATATTTTACCCAATGTTTGTGAGTAAAATAGAATCTTTCAAAAACACAATTATTACTTTTTTTTAAATTAATAATTAAGTAATAAACTAATTATTTAACCAAACGATAAATACAAATGATTAAATACCATGTATAATTGTAGCCAATATATATATAATATCACAAATATATTGGTTAAATATTGAATTTTTGACAATTTTGAAATTTTTGGAAAAAAAAAATGTATATACATAATATGGGTTCATTATTTTGATATTGTCTCACTGTGTGGTTTATATATATATATATATATATATATATATATATATATATATATATATATATATATATATATATATATACTGTATATATATATATATATATATATTACAACTAAAGACATTCTTTAACGTTAAAGATTTTAACCCATGTTTGTGTATCTTGTGTTTAGGCTTATTAGAGTATCAGCATCTCACAACATGAGTGCTATGTTGTTGAGATGGTATGTTAAAACCAATTTTAAAAAAGCTTTTAGCTGTTCCATTTAAAAAAGCTGCATTTTGTTCCATTCCACTCCCACCAGCTTTTTTGTATGTGTGCTGTATGAACGGCCTCTTTAAAGGCAGCTGCCTATGTAGACTGTAAGCCAGCTCACTAGATTTTGTACCAGAGCATGTGTGTGCCTTCTCACCATTAGTAGCCTCTATTTAGTATCTCTCCTGACAGATTTGTCAGGTTTATGGGGCTGGCTGTCTTCCTTCTTTTTGTGTTCATTAAAAAGTCCCATCTTAGCTCCACTACCTTTAGTTATCAGGCATGGCGATGGAGAGCGAGTCTTCCAGTTCTCTCTCTCTCTGCTCAGATGACTGCATTAGGCAGCACCTTTAAAGATAATTGCTTAATTGGGGCCTTTTCATTTGCTGTCAGCGTATGAGTGCCCGTGAATGGCTAAGATAAGACCGTAATTATGTGGCCAGCTTCGATATCCACTTTCGCAAGAGAAGGATGCTGACAAGCGGCTCTCGTGGTCCAGCATCGCTCTCCGCGGCCTGTCAGAGAGCCAGAGACACAAAAGAAGATGAGTAGGAGAGAGAAGAAAGGCTTCAGAGAACATTAGAGAGAAAAGAAGGCTGAAAAAAGGGAGAAATGTGGTTTCACAGACATATAAAAACACATGTGATTAGTGAGGGGACAGACATGCTATTAGCCGAGACCATAAAAGGCAGAGAGATATGGTCAGAGGTATCACAAGGACAACACACAGTGATTAAGGAAAAGAAAAATGTGTATATAATGTAATAAAATGTATATTTACAAAGATGTTTAAGGTGGCATTTAAAATTTATTTTAAATGCCACCTTAACAATATTTGTTAACACACAAATATTATTTATGTGTATGGTTTTTTTTTTTCTGCGAATTTCTCTTCAGTAAAGCACTTTGTGCTGTTTTAAGGTGCTAAAAATAAAGTTTTACTTACTAACTAAAAGAAAAAAGTGAAGTCTAAAAGTACATTTACTCTGACTGAAGTCACTTTCCTGCTGAACACTAAAGCCGATCCCATTGGTTGTTGCTGCATTTAGTAAAAAAAAAAAAAAAAAATCCTTATGCCAAATTATAAAAGAATTATAAGTATTTGTTTGAAAGAAAATATCACTTTTATTTAGCTAGGATGCAATTAATTGATCAAGAGTGACAGATAAAGACTTTTACACTATTACGTCTATTTCAAACAATTGCTGATCTTTTGAACTTTCTATTCATCAAACCTGAAAAAAGTAAAACGGTGTCCACAAAACTATAAAGCACCACAACTGTTTTCAACATTGATAATAATAAAAATGTTTCTTGAGCACCAAATCATCATAGAGTATACAATGATTTCTGAAGGATCATGTGACACTGAAGACTGGAGTAATGATGCTGAAAATTCAGCTTTGCATCACAGGAATAAATTACATTTTAAAATGTATTGAAATATAAAATGTAATATTTCAAAATATCACTGTTTATGCAGCCTTAGTGAGCTTACATTTCTCTTCAAAAATATTAAAAAGTCTGTCTATATACTTATAATTCAGGTCATTTTTTCCCACAGTAAATTGCTGTCAGTGTGAATATGGTCATGTACCGAAGTGTTGTTGTTGTTTTTCTACATATCAGCACGACCACCAAAAGCATCCAAACGTAAATCAGTTTTAAGCATGCACCAAAAGTCCATTCATTGTAAATTTAGTCACCAATTTTAGTCTGGCAAATTGAAAAGTGTGAATCGCAGGGGCTTTTCATGTGGTTTGGCCATCAATAGACTGGCACAAATTCATCACCAGCTGGACAGAAACAGACTCTGAGGATGAGAGGTGCTTAGAAAAGTCACAAACATGGAGGTGAGTTTATTTGATGTCTAGCCAAAGATGACAAATGCATGACAGGTACTTAAGCGGTTTAGGTCAACGATGTCACATGTGGAAGGATTAATAAAATATGAGTATGAAAGCTAATGCTTTAATATGTAAAACTGCTCTCTGTTTCTTTGAAAACTTTTGCAGCTTTTAAACCAATAAAAAGGGTGTTGTTTGACCAATACACTCTTAAAAAGAAAGACTGAAATGTTATTTGGTTCTCCAAAGAGTTCTACAAACCTCTTTTTTGTAGAACATTTTAAGATTCCTTTTTCTGCTAAATAACCCTTTTGTGGAATGGGAAAGTTCCATGATGTCAAATGTTATTTGTGGGACCATATGCCAATAGAGATCCTTTATTTTTACGAGAGTATAGTACCTGGAACATCATTCCTACTGTGAGAGCAGAGGAGAAGAAAAGGGAAACTGAAAGATGAGGGTGAAGAGAGAGAGTGATGCGCAACACAGGAAGTGGATGGGGGCAAGATTAGTTTTGCTCCGGTAGTGACAGATCTGAAGAACAGGAGAGGCGAGAAGAGAGATGAAACCGGGAGAAGAGCAGGATTAGTGCCACTAGAGGGATGGTATGTGTGTGCGCATGTAGGCTTTACTGGATGCAGGGGGGGGACCCTGGAATATGAGGAATTCTGTGAGTTCAGTGGGGATTAGTTTTGCTTGAGGAGTGAGAGCTTGAGAGGAGGATGTGAGAACGTTTCTTGATCTCGGCTTGCATCATACACGGAAGAGCCGTGAATTCTAACACTTCCAGGGTGGCACAATGCTGAAGGTGCAACTGAAAAAAGTCTATATTTTAAACAAAACCAAAAAAAAGGTCAACTTTAAGTCACATACAAAGTGTCTTCTATCAATTACTGTTTATTTGATGTACCAGAAAAGTGGTACATCAATCAGCTGAAGGGTTGGTTCAGCTCAGGCAGTTGCCTTGTACTTGTGAGATCTCACTTCTTTGAGGGTATACAGCATGTTTTTCTTCATCTAGCAAGGTGATATTGTTCCCTTATATCAGGTAACACCAGAGATTTCCTGTCTTTTGTGAAATCCAGATTTAAAGATGTTAAAAAGTGTGGTTCTTCTCTTTGTGGGTGTTTGGCAAAAGTCTCAGAGTGGTTGATTCATAGCAGGGTCGTAACCCTTACGATGTAAAAAGTAAAAAGTAGTTTTCTTTGTTGGTCAATGTAAAAAGTTACATTTTTAGGCTGCTCTAACAGCACTTGCCATGTCAAAATGATTAAGATGGCCATTTAAATCAAAGAAGGGCCTTAACTGTTCACAGAAGACGAGTAAAAATACCAACGTGACACTTTAGTTTTTGAACTGAATTTTAATTTTAGAACTTTTTAATGAAATTTCATAACTTTGAATTGAAAATATGCTATCAGTTACGTGAATTGAAAATATGCTATCAGTTACGTGATTCACGTTATTCACAACAAAATGCTAAGAGACGAGAAACGTTCCGCGTTTTCAACATATTAGATGGATAAGAATGAATGTGTGCATGTTTTAAAATATTATTTGCAATCGTTTAAATTGATAACTTCACTCCTTTCACTATTTCTTTAACTTTATTCACTTAAATCCCTTTTAATCCTTTAATTATATTTAAAAAAATAATAATAAACTTTACAGTTAAACCCCGAGTGAGAATAAAATGCATCAACCATAACCCTTAGAAAAATGAAACAGGCCTATATATTTTGTTTGTCCGTTTATCTCAAAAGTCTGGTGTTAGTAATAGTTTTTTAATGTTTTTGAAAGAAGTCTCTTATCATCACCAAGGCTGCATTTGTTTGATCAAAATACAGTAAAAATATAATATTGTCCTTCTATTCTATCACAAGCTGATCATTCATGAAGAAGAAGAGAATCAACACAACAATAAATCTATTGCGATATGCGATTAATTCAATTCAGTTCACTGAAAAACAATAAAGTGAGTTTTTTGGGGATGAAAAATATCCGCTAAAGTGTCATGACACTACCATTAATTGTATAAATTAGCCTAGAAATCTAGACGCACCCTAGCGGCAGCAAAATGTATTTTGCAGCCAGGGTAGTCTAGCAACTCTGTTGACTTTCGGAGCTGTAAAAACCTAAATTGGGTCAGGCCAATCACATCGCGTATAGAGCAGGGCCGTTTGAAGGACTTTGGGGGCCCCAAGCAAAATGGACATGGAGGCCCCCCCAATAAAAAACATATTATAATATGTAACCATATTCCATCCGTTCGAAAAAAAAGTTGCACTAACTGTTTGTTACAAGCAGCATTTGCCGTCAGGCAGGTAGCTAACATAAACATATTTTTTTCTAGCCTACGGTAGGCTGCCTACTGCTGCAAAATTACACTAGGCCTATTTGTACAAGACAAGTGGAGCTATTTTATCCAGTGTAGTTTATCACTTACCACTAGGGGTGTAATAAAATTCACGGTTCGGTTCAATACGATACACTTGTGTTACGGTTTGGTACGTTTTCGATACAGCAAAAATAAAGAAATGCCAGAGAAATTTCCTTGATTTATTTATTTTTCTTCTTTTTTTTTTTAATTAAAACTAACATCATAAAATATGATTATTATTTTTTTACTTTGAGCAATTCTGGAGCTATAATTGACTCTTCTTAGGAGCATATAAAACAAAACAGCTCCTTGGAAAAAATTAAATGTAGCCTAATATTGTAGTAGTTATAAACAAATGTTTATTTTAGTTCAGATTAACATTTGAGGGCATTGTATTCATAATATCAAAATAAAACCAACGTAATGTTACTTGAAGGCATTATAGCCTACTATTCCTGCCAAACTATGTGAATGTTTCTCACTAGATCTCGCAGCGATGTTACTTCTGTGGCGAATTCAAATGCTTTCTTTACTGGATCTCTTATTAGTGCTGTGTAGTAACAGTGTCGCATGATCACGATCGGCTCGCGCTGCACTGGTCCAAACTGATAAACAACAGTCCGTCAACCACACAATAATGAGCAGTTTCGTTCCGCTTGCATTACGTTTGCCATTTGATGTTGGGCAATGTTGTGGTCGCGCCGGCGTCTCTACATTATGAGCGCGCTTGCCTTCGCGCAACGCGCCTACATTTGAAATAACGAAATTTTGGTCGGCAGGACAAATGGTCCAACGAAAACGTTCGGTTTGAAAATGCGTACCGAACACAGAACCGAAAGCCTCGTACCGAACGGTTCAATACCAATACGTGTATCGTTACACCCCTACTTTACCACTATCTTGTTTTTTCTTTCCTCATCTTACTTTCTCTTCATTCTTTTCTGGCTTCCTGAAGCATAATTCCGCTTCATGATGACTGCCGAGGAGTTTTTTGTATTTTGCGGCAGCAGAGATCACGTGGTTGGCTGGCTGCTGTCAGCGACTACTGAGAGGGGCCCCCTTGAGGGGGATCCCGATAACAGTGTCATTGCACTTTACTGCATTGACTATCAAAGGGGCGCTCACACAGTTTGTCGTTGCATTTTATTCTTAACCAGTCGTTGTCTTGGGGCCCCAGGCCAGCTCGGGGCCCCAAGCAATTGCTTGGTTTGCTTGCCTTGTCGCGACGGGCCTGGTATAGAGTAGGCGGGCCGGGCTTAACATAATGACGACAGAGTTGCGACGGTTGCTGCTACTTGAAAACAAAGAATGGCGGCTGCTGCTGGAGAACAGTCTTTCGAATCGGCTTTGGCCGCGACTCTGGAGGACTTGGAGTTAAGTTTTTCTTTGAGAAAAGAGCAAAGAACGGCACTTAAGTCATTCTTAAAAAAGGAAGATGTGTTCGTAGTTTTGCCGGCCAGATTCAGAAGTTGAATCTATCAACTAACGTTAGCTCCGCTGTTGGGAAAACGCTCTGGTTGGTTGAAGCGCTGTCCTATACGCAATAGGACAGCGCTTCAACCAACCAGAGCGTTTTCCCAAAACGCTTTTTTGCGTGCAGAGGGAATTTGAAAGACAGCCGTTTATCGCGCCCCTCGGATTGAGCCGTGTCTATGGAGAGTTGCCAGACCTAACATCTTGATGTAGGTCTGGCTTGCCAGGCTATGTATAAATCACTATTTAAACAGTCTATTATCATGCTTTTTAATTGTTATTTATGGCTCCTTGAAACCCCCCATCTTGATTTTCAGATTACACCCTCGCTATACAGAAAGCTGTGTCTGTTGTGTGTTTCCATGGCAACGTCTTGTCTGTCTTTTAACTGGGAGCACTGGAAAGGAAGGAGACAGGTTGACATGATACTAAAACATCCTACAAAACAACTGATTAGCATGTCTTGTTTACTGTAATGCATTCCACAAATGTGACATTGATGGAGAGAGTGAGGCAGAAAGGGAAAAGGAGAACCGAAACAGACAGAGAAAGAGATGTTAAAAGAGACGGGGGAGGGAGAGGGGGAAAAGAAAGAGAAATAAAGAAATGACCTGTGTTTACTGAGTGACCCTT
The DNA here is from genome assembly GCF_964197995.2 of Scardinius erythrophthalmus. Taxonomy (NCBI): domain Eukaryota; kingdom Metazoa; phylum Chordata; class Actinopteri; order Cypriniformes; family Leuciscidae; genus Scardinius; species Scardinius erythrophthalmus. The sequence goes on from NC_138230.1 coordinate 13,913,092, forward strand.
GAGAGCCGGAGAGGAAGCCTAATTGGCCTTGCGCATGAAGGGGGCGGCCGGCGGGAGAGAGACAGGTATGAGCGCAAATGAAGGGAAGGTTTGATGGAGGATTGTACAGCAAGAGGAGCCGAGAGAACGCTGGCGTTTGTCATCATTTTGAAATGGCAGAAGAGAATAGAGAGAGAGAAAACGAGAGAGAGAAAACCAATGCCATCTCATTAGTATTCACATATATTTAAGTGTGCTTCTAACTCATATACATTTTGTGCTCGTGGATGATACTTAAAACATACGATATTAGCATACTGGCAACATCTAAAACAAACACTTTCAAATTTATAAGTTGATTTTAACTTTTAAAAAATGATATTTTATTTGACCTTTTGAACAAATAGCCTATTACTTCTATTTGTGCTTCAATTTGTATGAATAGCGTCTATCACTATTTGCATTTAGTGAAAAACAATATGCTATTTGTTGCTATTCATACTTTGTGCAAATAGTATTTAACATAGTGCAAACTAAATAGCATCTATTTTTTAAAGTCATCATAAAACTGAAGTTGTGATAGTTTTTTCTTCTTTATTGTAACGCATATCCAAGTGAAACGGCTTCTCAAACAAGAAAAAATGTAGGGCGGGACTTGATTTTGTCCATTGGAACTGATTGGATCGTTGGATGGTTGTGGTTTGCTATTGGTCGATCTCATGTGAGTGACAGATTGTCCCGCCCCCCTGCCAGTAAACACGTCATCTGAGAAGAGATGAGCTGTCGATGTAAATACTGCAATATTCCATAAAAAATATGAATTGTCCATTTTGATTTCATGGTGACATTAACAGTCTCTATATGTGTCAGACATTCGTACATCAAGTGTGTTTCTATCACACATAGTTGTAAACATATATCTTCTTATGCCACTGGACATATCATCAGTGATGTTCCTGGAATCATCGTGTGTTTCGGGTCTTTCAACATCACACACCAACATTAGACCCCAGTTTGTCCAGCTGGCTAGCTACTTAGCACTCCATGGCTCTCCTCTTTTGAGCCATAGCCACCTTGAAGCCCTCTCTGCTGCTTCAGTGGTACGCAGAAAGCTGCTCTCTTGTTCTCTCCCTGAACACCCAGTTCTCTGTAGGCTCTGGCTAAGGAACGTGTTGCAAATCCCCAACATCCAACCTCCACTGGGATACACCTGCCAGTCCCTTGCAGAGGCCAGCATGCCTGCAGATTTCCTTTTAGTAGATTTAGGCTGTTACAATGTATTAGTTTTAAAGGAGAACTCTAGGAGAAGTCAATTTTAACATTGAGCTAATTTTTTTGTACATTTGGAGTGCTGTCAATACAGAGAACAACGACAAAAATCGGTGTTGCCTACACTGTTATCCTCTTTTTAAAATTTGCACCCTAGCTGTTGACTTCAATGGGGCAAGTTTTAAACCTGCTTTTAGCCTCTTAACATCCTTGATGTGTCATTACAAGTGTCATTACAATTGTCGAGTTCACGCGCATATGATCACGTGCATAAACTCGACAATCGATTACTATGGACTTCGACCGAAAACAGGAAGTAAATACAGGTATGTGCGCTGGCTGAAATAACATCATTTTTATTCATATCTTTCACATCTTTTGCATTCAGATTCACCCATGTTCACTCTGAAGGAATCACTCACATTAGCTGTGCACTTGTAATGACACATCAAGGATGTTAAGAGGCTAAAAGCAGGTTTAAAACTTGCCCCATTGAAGTCAACAGGGTGCAAATTTTAAAAAGAGGATAACATGGTGTAGGCAACACCGATTTTTGTCGTTGTTCTCTGTATTGACAGCACTCCAAATTTACAAAAAAATTAGCTCAATGTTAAAATTGACCGGAGTTCTCCTTTAAGTGATATTGATTTTTATTGAGTAATAGTAAATATAAAAGTATGATGTTTGACAGTTTTGTTGTAAACCTTTACAATATATTCAAGTGAACTACATTACCCATGAGCAGCGGCGCGAGTGACGAGGAAGGAGGTGGAGATGCATTTAAACATTATTTGTATCTAAATCTTGTTCAGTAAAGTTTTCCGCAAAGCTGAGGTGACGCCTGTCTCATTATTTTGCTACAGACTATTTCAGGCTGCCCCCAGCTCTGACAAAAACACTCTAGAAAGTAACTAGAAGTATACTAGAAAGCCACTAGAAAGTATCCCAGCCCTGCTCTGCCTCGTGTAACCACTCCCACCAGTCTCCTGTTTTGAACAAATCTCAATTTATAAGTTGGTTTTAACACAATATATGAGTTTAAATATGTTTAACCCCGTCATTTTTAACACAAATAATGCATTTACCTCATTTGATATTAAAACAGTTCCATGCTTTTCTGTGTGATTTCTAAAAATAAAAAAGTAATTAATAAGTAAAACATGCATTAATTCTCCTAATTCATAGTTTTTAGTCAAATGACTGATGCGGAGACCTGGAGGGAAAAACATTCATAGCACTGCAACACAGGCCTGTCAATATCTGATTCAAAATATTTAGGTCACCTCCCAAAAGAAGAAAAACTAAATTCTGTGAATAAAATGCTAATTTTGGGCACTTGTGATCAATATACAGCACTTGCCACATTTAATTCACTTAAAACACTTAAAGTGCTAAAAATGTACAAAAACTGTGTTATTAAAAGATTAAATTCAGTATAGAGCTTATTGATGCGAGCAGATACAGGTGAGCAGATGAGCCCAGAACATGAACACAATACGCTTAATGGTTACTTTATAATGGTTTTACATGGGGAAATGCTTAAAGGGATACTCCATTTTTTTTGGAAATAGGCTCATTTTACAACTCCCCCCGAGTTAAACAGTTGAGTTTTACCGTTTTCGAATCCATTCAGCTGATCTCCGGGTCTGGGGGTCCCACTTTTAGCATAGCTTAGCATAATGAATTGAACCGGACAAGACCATTAGCATCTCTCTCAAAAAAATGATCAAAGAGTTTTCCCACTCCCAGACCCGGAGATTGGCTGAATGCATTCGAAAATGGTAAAACTCAACTGTTTAACTCTGGGGAGTTGTAAAATTAGCCTATTTCCAAAAAAAGTATCCCTTTAATGAGAAACTGCGTTGCATTTATATTCTGGGTTCATCTTGCCTGATAGTATGCATCATCAATAAGTTGTATACTGAATTTGGTCTTTTACTAAACAGTTAGTAAAAAAAAAAGTATAAAAAAAAAAACGGAGGCCAATAGATGAAAGCCTTGTGGCATTCTTATAAGGGTGTAACGTTATGAAAAATATAAATATGCAAGTAATATCTAAAAGTATTAAAAGGACCTTATGTACAGTACAAATCCCTATTGCAAATGAGATCAGGGTTTAAAAAAAGACATGCGAAAAGAAAAGAAAAGAATTAGGACGTAGCCTACTGGCAGGATAAAGCTGTAGCACATTAAAGGAGAAAGATGGATGATGGTGGACAGAATGGAAAGAGTGAGACAGAAATGGATGGACACAGAAAGAGAGAGAATTAATGAGTGACCAAAGAGAGAGAATTTCACAGATGGACTCAATAAAGCTGCTGGAGTCCTGAAATATCACATGAAAAAGCAAGAAGAGCTTAGATAATAAAAATAAAAAGGCTTATGAGGGATCAAATAATCCATGATGTTTTCAAATCCAATATCAGGTGAAAACATATTGTCAAATGTTCCTCCTTGTTGGGAAATCATCAGGTGTCTGATTATTTCATTTGAGTTGCTCATTTCACATTTCTTTATGGCAGAGCAGCAAAGATAAATAAATAAATACAATTTATTAATTCATTTTTAATTTTGAATGCAAAACTATAGTAACATTAATTATAATAATACCAATAATTTAAAATATTTATAATACGCAAATTATAATAACATTATTAATATGATATATACATTATTAATATTATACGATAGGCGCAACAGGGGTTGGACAGAAAGAATAAAGACCAGAGCTGGGCAGAATTCCTCCTCCCGCCAGGGCTGACAGCTATTATTCCAGCCAGAATGAGTCTCAATCAATACAGGTGACTGGCTATCGGTGATCAATTACAGTGCAGGGCCAGCATTGATCATGCCTAGTCACATGTGGCATAAACAAGACGCCGGCGATCAATAGCGCTTCGCAGCGTTCAGCTCTGGACAATCACTGTGCATCTCAATTAAGCGAATCTTGAGCCGCCGTGTGCGCTTTGATAAAGAGACTCATTTAGCCGCATCACTGTAAGACAATAGAGCTCGCCGCCATCGTCCACTGAGCGTGTGATACCGCCAGCCATCAGTGAGCCTGCCAGATCAATCATCTTTTGTTGCTTATTGCAGCAAAGGGAACGACAGAGATAGACAGGCAGGCAGAAAGATGGCGAGACAGCCTGTGCCTGATGAATGTTGTGGCAATCAAACGAGTTGGTGTTTTGGCTCAAGTAGGCTACTGTATTCGAGCTCAAGAGTGGTTCATTATTATGATTATTCCTCTGTCCCTCATGAGTCATAAGCAATCATATGATATCTCCACAGTCCACACCACTTTATGAAATATATCATGGCAGTGATTGATCGAATACAGAATAATAAAAGAAAAATAAATTCATCCTACATTAGGGTCTAAAATTATAAACCCTCAAATTTCCAAAGTGAAAATTCAATCCAGAGTGTCAAATTTGACAATCAATTACTGGTGCATTTCTCCGCCGACCTTAAAATCCCAGGGCTGAAATTAGCAGAAGGAAGATATCAAATTAAGTGTTGCAAGTTCATTTGAGTGCTTGAATTACTTGATAAGCGTGAATGATCCCTCAATCACTGTGTAATGAGAATATAATTTACATCAAAAATAGCAACTCAACAAGTTATTTAAATTGCAGTTTAAATGATTTTTAAAAACATTTCGCCATTAATATTTATTGTATAATTGTGTTATTATACATAAAAAATACAAATATACATAATATTATATAATTATATATATATATATATATATATATATATATATATATATATATATATATATATATATATATATATATATATATATATATATATATATATATATATATATATATATATATATATATATTCTGACAGGCTGCATTTATTTAATAAAAAATACAGCAAAAATTCTAGTATTGTGAAATATTACAATTTAAAAAATATACATATTCTACACTCATAATGCTATTGTATACATTTAATTTCACATGAACTATTTGTCAAAAATAGTAACGGTTATATTAAATTGTTTGTGAATAAATTGATATTCATTGGCTAAGCCATCACCGTGATGTGACCTCTCAACTTTCTCCACCACTTTTTAAAATAAACTAACACTCATGATTGGAGCACTGGAGTCATCGTGGTTTTATCCTCACTTTCTCGTCTTTGAAATTCCTTTATTAATTATCATAGGTTATGAACTCCATTCACTAATGAGGTCCTCACAGCTTGACCCAAGAGCTGGAGGAACAATGACTCAAACACTGCTGCATAGAGCTGAGGAAGTGTGTGTGTGTGTATGCGTGTGATGGTGGATAGTGCTGCAATGAAGATAAACGTCAGCTTAACAATACTAATTTCCATATGGCATTGTCAACCCTGCTTTTTTCATAGCTCGTGAGACTAAAATTGGACTCCTTTATTACCAGTATGTCCTTGTTATCTGTTATATCATCTATATGCTTATGCTATATAATCCTAAAACTTGACAAATTTACTTCAGTCTCCTCTGAGAACAGCTTGTGCTATCGTTTGAGATCACTTCAGAAACTCTTGAAAACAAGAGATTAGAGTCTTTTTCTCAGGAGAAAAATCTGACAAGCACTAGACGTGAGGAAAAAGTCTCCATTTGCTCTCCGCTTAATCTCATTGCTGTCAAGGAAAAACAATTGAGGCATTAAAGAAACAATCTTACCGATGGGAACAGTTAAAAGAGTCAATCTTCAACCGCCCTTCCTCTTCATTTGTCGCTATACTACTCATACTAACTCATACTCATAAACAGCACACAGATGCTAAAGGTCTAATGCAGTGATGTCTATCTAATGGTGCATCCTGATCTGATGATGTACAATAACTTACAGTATCTCAGCTCACCTTCCTCACGCTGAGCTCCTTCAGCCAGACCGCAGCAACCCATAAATAGCTCCATGGCTTCATCAAAGCTAAGCCAGGGAAAGAGTAAGACACTAGTGTTATCACAGCTAATGGCATTGAGTTCCTCAAATAGGTTCTTGCATTAACTGTGCTGTGGAATGGAAGCTTTGTGTTGGTTTATATGTGACATTATGATGCTTCATCTAAACTCTCCTTTGTTGGTCAGCATGGTATGGACATAGCCTGGGAAAACCCAGACAACTTCCGGCAAATTTAGATTTGCTCTGCAAGTAGTCTGGCAAAGAGCCCATTCAAGCCCATTTCTAATCCGTCGAAATCGCGACACCAATCAGAAACGTCGAGGCGGGCTTTACACGATGACGATCGCTCTGATTGGTTTTAGGTCTATCCAATTGCGCCCAGAGGCATTTGAGCGACGTCCGTTGGTGAAGCGCAGCAACTTTTAAATGCATTATTATATTCAAATTGCAAACACATAAGAGGACAGTCTCCATGAAAGACCCACTGGCAGATGAACGTGCTCCTACATTTCTCTCCGAAACGGTAGGAAATTAAATTAGATTTAATAGAGGATTTTTAACTGTGACAAGATGATTGACAGGGCAGTTTACGTGACAGGATGCACGCGACAGATCCGTCCGATAAAGATGACGAAGTAGTATGTCCCAAAGCTTGCCTACTTTTTTGCTACACATTCAAAAGTAAATACCTTTTCTTCACAAAAAGTGTACATACTTTTATAGCGTAGTGTAACTTAGGCGAATTGGGACGCAGCATATGGCTTTACACGATGACGATCGCTCTGATTGGTTTTAGGTCTATCCAATTGCGCCCAAAGGCATTTGAGCGACGTCCGTTGGTGACGCCCTTTTAGAAATGAGTTATTAATGAAGCTTTGCCAGACCATAACTCAGTTACTACTGAGAATGGTCTGGTTTTAACCAGGCTAGTATGGACACATAAGGAGAAATGATCCAATTTGTTTTAAAGGGATAGGTCAGCCAAAAACCTCACATACCTGTATGAATTGTTTCTATTATTTGAATTGTATCATTTTTGAGTCATATCTTTTCAATGAATCAGTTCAATGACTGGGGGTTAACGCATTACAAATAACTCAAGTAATCAGATTACTTTTTAAAGTAACTAGTAAAGTAATGCATTACTTTTAAATTTACAATAAAATATCTGAGTTACTTTTTCAAATAAGTGACACGAGTTACTTTGTTTTGTGTTGACTGACATCTCTCTTGTCCCCATGTTGAGAGAAATCGGGAGTAAATGCAGAGGCGTTGTGTTTGCTGTGAACACAATAGTTATTGTAGTTCTAGATTTAATGTGAGCAGGTTTTTACTCATCTCATTTGCACAAGAACAGATTCAGTATTCCTCTAAATAAATAACAGTGAAATGCAAACTATATTATGCAATTCTGCAATAATAATATATGATGGATAGCACATACTTTATGCATTTAATCTGACTTTATTAACCATACAGACATGAATTTGCACTTCCTTCAGCCTGAGGCTTAATCATTTCATTTTTTGGTGTGAAAGGGTCTTTACATTTGCCAAAAATAGAAAATGGAAGCCCAGATAAGAAAAAGTAAAAAGCAAAACTTAATGCACTTTCCATTAAATGTAACTAAGAAACACAATTAGTTATTTTTTAGAGAGTAATGCAATAGTTATTCATTACTTTTAAAAGTAACTTTCTCCAACACTGTATCTCAGTATTATTATTATATTTTTATTGAAATAAAATGATTACTTTTATTCAGCAAGGACACAAATTGATCAAAAGTGAAAGAAAAGACATTCATATTGTTATGGAACATTTCTATTTCATATAAATTATGTTCTTTTGAACTTTCTATTAAAGCAATAATCGTGAAGAAATGTATCACGGTTTCTTAAAATAATATTTTGTAAATATTATAATATAAAACAGGTGGAGCTGGGGAAGGTGGAGGGTTTCTGAAGCGCGCTGCACTGCTAAGGCAAATGCTAACCAAGTATCTGAAGGTTGCAGCGAGCTCATTGGCTACTGATATAACACAGTCTCACCCCAAAACGTCACATACTGACGGGTCTTGACCATACGGCAACATACGACGAAAAGGGTACCCCTAAAACGTCCATATGTGACGATTCGGGTTATGGGTAGGTTTAGGTATGCGTTAGGGTACCGCTAAGAGGCGCTGCTGGTGTGCTTATGTCTTCGTCTCATATGGACGTTTTATGGGTACCCTTTTCGTCGTATGTTGCCGTATGGTCAAGACCCGTCAGTACATGACGTTTTGGGGTGAGACCGGGTTGTAACACTGATACGGCAGGAACCAATCAGCTGCGCCCTATAGATAATGATGTGATTATGAACAGGAGAGTAAAAGGACCTATTAGCCTGCACCATCTAGAGTTTCATGCCAGAACTTTGTATTTATATCAGCAGTAAATCAGAATATTAGAAGGATCATCTGACACCGAAGACTGGAGTAACGGTGCTGAAAATTCAGCTTTACATCACAGAAGTAAATTTAAAGTATATTAAAATAGAAAGTTATTTTAAGTTGTAATGTATTTTTGATCAAATATATGCAGCTTTGTGGAGCACAAAAGGATTTAAACATTAAAAAAACATTGCTAACCCACACTTTGGAACAGTGCATAGCTACATACAGTATATATACAGTATATATATAGTCTATATATATATATATATATATATATATATATATATACTACAACTATGATACTTTTATGGTGCTTTTGCGTCCTTTTTGAAAAGCTCTAAAGCCCTTTATAGCAAAGAGCAACCAGCAGATTATTTCTCAAGTAAAATGTCTTCTTTCATGCTCCACAGAAGAAAGAAAATAATACAGGTTTGCACTGATGAAAAATGTTCATTCTTGTGTAAACTTCGGGCTTCTATAACCTAATGCAAATTTGAAATATCCAGCTCAGTTGCAAACTGTGCCAATAAACATCATGTTGTAAAGTTATCTGGTGCCAGTGGATGGCAGTAGAATTGAAGAAATACAAACCCAGACCTAAACTAACAGGAGTGCAAGTAGCTTTTTATAAAATATATTTAACTTTTCTAAAGTTCTCTAGAAGTTTTGTATTTTTGAGACATTTATTATGGCATAAATCAAGCAAAAATGAATCAAGCTACAACAATCTCATTCCCTTAACATCAACCATCTAAATTATTCATTATCCTGTATTACCCTGATTGCTCTCTATTAAATTTAATTTGCTACATAGACTCATGTAGAAACCAAACCCATCACATTGATTGACTTCTAGGGTTTGCACAAATACAGACAACATTAATCTCATTTAAAGCTGTGCCTCAATGTTCTCAATATAAATAATATGAAAGCCTGGTTTTATTAAAGGGAAGTGCTCTCCCTCATTGAGAACAAGCAGCAGTAAATGGCACTTAGGAACAAAGAAGAAAGTGCCGGAAAGAGTTACGAACCTTGACTTCAATCACTGAAAGTATTATATCACTAACTGTGGGACTTTTGTTTGCTTCATAAAAGGTGAGACAATCACTGTATTCTCCTCTGAAAGAACTGGAATAGGAAGATATCACTGAGTATGGCTCGGTGCAGAACAGTCACAGGTGTGTTAAAAGCTTTTAGTAAGTATTTCTCAGTGTGACTGACCTTGGAGAAGTAAATTGCCAGTAAAATCATGCTTGTTTCAGTTGATTTGATGAACCGCTAATTGCAAAGATTCAAAGACAAAGCAAAAAAACAAATGTCCCAAAACCTTTCGTAATCTTGTTGTCCAGAAGAAATGGAAGGCCATGTTTGTCACATCAGAAAAATTATGACATATTTGTTTATAATTATGAGATTAAACGCTGAAATAATGACTTCAAAAGTCTTAATTATGAGATAAAGTCGTAATTACATTTTGAAATTACATAGAAAGTCATAATTACAAGATAAAAGTCAAAATTATAATAGAAAAAGTACGTTTTGAATGTCATAATTTCAACCATGTATGTCATATTTCAACTTAGTAAGTCATAATTTTGACTATAGTAATAATAATTCTCATAATTATGACTTTTTACAGAAAGGCATAATCTCGACTTAGTATGTCATAATTTGTATCTCATAATTATGACTTTTTAAGTCAATCCTGACTTTTCATCACATAATTTTGACTTATGTCAATTTCATAATTTCAACTTTTACTGCATGTTTTATTTTCCTTATGTGCCGGAAATGGGCTTCCATACTATAAATACACAATCTTTTTTCAGAAAGAAAGAAAAAAAGAATAACGTTCTTTTTCTTGTTTTAAGCATAATGATTTTTTATCATATTTGTTTTTAACAAGAAAAATTTGCCAGTGTGGTAAGAAAAATAGACTTAATTCTCAATATATAATCTCATTCTTTCGAAAATATTTAATTAAAAAAAAAAATGTAAGATTTTTTTTTTCTCCTACGGAGCAGGTTTGAATACACAATACACAAAGTGATGCACATTTTCTCCTTGGAACTGTTCTGTAATTAGCTTCATTGTTTCTCAGCGCCAACCCTGACCTGGGAATGATAAAAAACACAAATTATAGCGCTTCAGTCCCCTGACGCAAGAACTGCAAATGGACACACATGGAAAGGCTGTTACAGATGAGAGCAACATATGTTTTCATTCCAGTAAGTGCTAGCCGGCTGTCTAGTGTTTTAGCTCTGATTAAAGTTAAGTTATTAGTTATGGTCAACGTTGAGAAGCCACTGTTCTTATACAGCAGAGAATGATTTATCCTTGACCTAGAGGACTGTGGTGAGGACATGAGCCCAATAAAGCTCCATTACGGTATTAATTCTTAACCCTGTTCAATAGCAGAAGCTAATAACAGTTAAACTCACAGGGGAAGGATAGCAGAATCTAAGTGTCCTTGCTAACAGCTGCTTTTTTAAAGCTGAAAGTTCAGGCAGGTACTGTTGAAATGCTATGAGGTGATAATGAGACAGATAGAAAGAGCTGGCAGCACTAAACAGCTGTCACTTCCTGTGGACTTTTCCAAGATTTATTCACATTATATTTTGCAGTTGTGTTTGTTGTGGTTCACATAACTTGATTTTTTTAAGTTTTCTGAAATATATTGACGTATTGACATTTTAAGTGTTTCATTAAAAGCAGCTTCCGTTGGGTTTATCAAGTGTGTTATCCTGATCTTTTCTACATTTTATACCTCTAAAATAGTTATTTCTACCACTAACAACAGTGAGAAAATACTATCAACTTTTAGTCACCACGAGCTCTGCAACAACGTTTGGATGTGACCCAGTTTTGTCGGCAGAGAGCTATCTTACTCCTGCAGTCGGCCTGAACACCAGCACAATGTTTGAGTGACAGCGCTAAATACTGTGTTATCTGAAGCACTATTTGTCCATGTAGTGGCACATTTAGCTCAAGTTGATGCAAGCATAAGATTCTGCAAATGAGGAGAAAAATCAAGGTACTAAAGAAATTAAATTAGACTGATAGTGCGTTTGTTTAGAGCCGAGGCTGATGAAAGTGTAGCCAAAGGCAGGAATCATGTGGTAATCATGTTTACCGAAATGATCATGAAGGTGCAGGGCTCATGGGATTTAATTGCTGGAACACAACACATTATAGAGGTGTGGGTTTAATTATAATTATAGTAACTTAACAAACAAAAGTACGTGTTACAACAAAAATAAATAAATCTATAGTTAGGTAATATAAAACAATCAAGATATTCCAACGCTATCTCACAACCAATTCGTACGAATTCGTACGAATGATAAAAAGTTGGCTAATTCGTACTAATTCGTACGACCTCACTCGTACGAATTTGTACGATTTGTCTAAACCCACGTGATGGGTAGGTTTAGGGGCGGGGTCAGGGGTAGGTCATTCGTATGAATTCATACGAATTGGCCAATTCGTAAAATATGTACGATTTTGCAAAAAAGTACTAATTCGTACGAGTCAGGTCGTATGAATTCATACGAATAAGCCACCTCGTAGAATTTGTACGTTTTCCCGTGAGATCGGGCTCGATATTCACATTTACTGTGCCTATGCAGAACTTGCCACAACAACACTAGTGTGTAGTGTTGGTTGCCAGGGTGTTGCTAAGCGATTGCTAATGTGCTGCTATGCAGTTTCTAGAATGTTCTGGGTGGTTTCTAAAATTGCGTCCCAAATGACGCACTAAACACTGTGTACTTAATTTGTGTAGTGTGTCATTTATCAGTTTATTTTGTCAGTCAACACCAGAGTCTGATAGCTCCTCCGCCGCTACATAACTAAAGCTGCGACAGTTGAGGTCATGAAGTTTACAACATTCCACACTTCGGCTGTGTCCAGAATCGCCACCTACACCCTTAAAGGGTAAGTTCGGTATTTTACACTTAAAGCCCTGTTTACAGATCATTTCTGATGAAATAGAACGGTTAAGATTAAAATTTGGACACATGCTGCTGTCCCGAGAATTTTAGGTTTCTTTCGCTTTCCCCAAAACCTCTAGAATGGGTGTATAGGTGCACTGGAACAATCCTTCATAAAACGCATTAAACTTTCGTTTACAAAGATGTGAAACTCGCCGAGTGGTCACTGATATGCTCACACAAAAATCGCTGCAAAAGATGCTTTCCAACAGGTGTTTTACCATTCATTGTAAAACTGTGGATCTATTTTTCCAAACGTCTCACACCCGTACATTCTTCCGTTGAGAGCTTGAATAATAGACACTCCAGCCCAGTTGGTGGCGATAATGCACCTTTGCCAATTGCAAGCAAACCGCTGGCATTTCATTGAATACACAGAAGAAGCAGAAAAAGAAGCGGCGGTATAAAACCATACCTCGCACAGCACATTCAATACAACTCAATGGAGTTGGACAAAAACTACGATAAAACCTGTTGGAAAGCATCTTTTGCAGCGATTTTTGTGTGAGCATATGGTGAACACCCCTGACCGCTCGGTGAGTTTCACGTCTTTGTAAACGAAAGTTTAATGCATTTTAGGAAGGATTGTTTCAGTGCCCATAGGCTGCCATCTGTAGGTGGGGGGGGGAGAAGTGAAATAAACCTAAAATTCTCGGGACAGCAGCATGTGTCCAAATTTTAATCTTAACCGTTCTATTTCATCAGAAACGATCTGTAAACAGGGCTTTAAGTGTAAAATACCGAACTTGTCCTTTAAATGGGGTATTATTTGAGGGGACAGCCATTTGTAGTGGTGTCCGAAACCATGAGTTTACAACCGATTTACGCTCAACGGCTAGAGAGTAGAGAATATCCATTTCATTCATTCCTTCAAGTGGACTATATTAGTTTAGTGGAGTAATTAGGGAATAGTGAATGAGGGTATAGGGGCCATTTCGTAGCTCTAGCTGAACATTGATATTACACTGGTGTTGCATTCAGGTGCAGAATCCACCATTAGATTCATCCCACCCCCTGTAGAGGAGAACTGTTGAGAGATGCATTATAAATCAATAGCCCAGTGTTTTAATACATACAAGGGTGGACATAACGATTTTAAGATTGGATTGAAAAAAAATAAAAAGTCATGTCTGCATAAAAATATTGGTCTGAAACAGAAGCCTTAGTGGGTCGCACACAGTAGCAGGTCTGGTTTATCTCACTAGAGAGGACTGGACTATTCTATAGTTTTATGATTTGTCCCTGTGAAGGACATTCCATAATTATTGTTTAATAATTATATTCCATTGTTGTTCCTTCACACAACGAGGCAAAAAGTTATTCTCAAACTGCTCCTGAGAGTCTCTCCAAATACTGTATCTCACAGCTCCTCTATGGTGGAATGAGCTGCCAACCTCTTCCTGAACTACTGAGAACATCACATCCTTCAAGAAGCAGAAAGACACATCACTTTCACAAGCACTTAAGCCTTAAACCAACACACACACACACACACACACACACACACACACACACACTTCTGCATTTCTTCTCTTTTCTAGCTTGCTTTCTAATCTAGTTGCCAACTAAAACATTGTATATATTACGAATATTGCTGGCTCCTTGACGAATTGCTTTGTACTTCTGTTGTAAGTTGCTTTGGATAAAAATGTCTGCTAAATACATAAATGTAAATTCTGAGATACCCAAATCTCAGAAAAAATAATAATTACAAATATTTTTAAAATTTACTACATACAGTGCTGGGTAGATTACTAACAAATTGGGAGTCAGTTACTGATTCCAAATTACATGACAAAAATTGTAGTAATGTAATGTAATCTACTCATTTTAGGTCAGGTATTATGACTACTTTTTGATTACTTTTTAGATTACTTTTGACGTCATTCATTTATCAAATTGATTTGAATAGGATCACTGTAAAAAAAATTTAACCCTCCCAAATCAAAAATTTCAATTGACCGATAACATCTAAATTTTTCAATTGGCCCAAGTGAAAATCTGTACATTTAATTTTAGAATTTACAGAATTTCACTTGGGCCAATTGAAAAATGTAGATGTTATCGGTCAATTGAAATTTTTGATTTGGGAGTGGGAGATTTTACAATTTTTTTGTTGAGGGGGAAAAAACGTGTTAAAAGTGAAATGATTTCTGTTAATCCAGTGATCAAATGCTGTGGGTCTCAGTTTTCAGTGGCTGGTCTGTGTGTGCAATTCCACAAACCTGGAAGACCTTCTGAACGGATATATGCAGTAGACTTTTATAGAAGTAGAATCATTTACTGCCATTGTGAGAATAACATGTAATCATGAAACCAATTGAAAAGGAACTGTACTTACGAGTATTTTAAAATGTACTCAATCTTCTGAATCTGATTGCATCATCCAGATTACATGTGATTCAGATTACGGATCTGAACGTCATCCAGATTACATCCAGATTACATTAGTTACTATATATATATTTCATAAATAACAAAAAGATGGCAAATCTATCCCTGTAATGCTGCTCTAAAACAATCTATATTGTATAAATAAAGGTGACCTAACTTGATTTGCCTTGCCTATGTAGACAGCAAGCAGCTCAGTAGGTGTTAAAACACAGCTAATGTTTGTCTCCCCTTCAAGAGGCCGTATCACGTCACCCCCCCTTCCACGGGCTTTCTCTCCGTCACCATGTAAAGGAATGGAATAGACAGCACTGCCTAAAGCCAGCTGAGCAGTGGAGCGAAAGAGAAACACAGAGAGGGATAAAAGACAGTGGCAGAACAAGGGAACGAAAAAAGTAGCAGGCCGGCAGAGGGATATAGAATAACCGCAGAAGAGAACAAGCGCGGGGGTGATTACACGTGACCGTGGCCCAGGGCCGGAGGGGTCACTCTCATCCGTGTTCTCGCTCACTGCATCCGTGTCAGAGTATGTGAGTGGAACAGAGCGGCAGCAATTTCTTCTTCAAACTCGAAATGCTTTATAATCATTCCGCTCATAATCCACTCCTGGTTTTCCTGCTCCATTTTCAACATTTGTAACTGTTACAGCTCCACTGTAAAGATCAGTAAATCAGTCTTTCTCAATCTATCTATCTATCTATCTATCTATCTATCTATCTATCTATCTATCTATCTATCTATCTATCTATCTATCTATCTATCTATCTATGCATCCATCCATCCATCCATCATCCATCCATCCATCTATGCATCCATCCATCCATCCATCCATCCATCCATCCATCCATCCATCCATCCATCCATCCATCCATCCATCCATCCATCCATCCATCCATCCATCCATCCATCTATCTATCTATCTATCTATCTATCTATCTATCTATCTATCTATCTATCTATCTATCTATCTATCTATCTATCTATCGTTTCCAGATCACAGAAATCACAGGTCCCTAACTACATTATATTTTTATATTATTCTATCATTTATTTATTTAGGATTATATTATGTTAATTTATTAGCACGTCTATGCTAATTACAAATTTTCACATTTCTTTCATTCCGACTCCTAATAATTTATTAACACTGTGCTTAACACATGGTGGGCTGTAAATATCTTCATGACGAAGCAGTCTCAGAAACACAGACGCTCTAACTTTCAAACAAACCGCTCCGAGCTCCAAGCAAAAACCCATTCCCCCCTGCTTCACACACACTCCGATCCGTGTTCCTCGCTCCATAGATGACGCTCTCGCCGGCCCTTCGCCTTCTCCCCCCACCATGACCTCTTTGTCGTTCTCTGTCAGTCTTTTTCTCTCCGCTCTAATGCATTTACATAGAAGACCTGCCTGGCCGTAAACACAACACGGGCCGCGTGTGACAGCTGTGGCTTCGACCCTTGACCTATGAGATGTACATGAACCGCAACATCGCCACACATTGAGCAACCAGACACCAGCTGGTGCTTATAAGTTAATTATCATAAACACTTCTCCGTATCGCTATGTGTGCGCAGCGGCGGGTGAACAGCTTTTCATCATCTCTTTGTCTGCCTGTATCTCTCTCTCAGCCTAAACTGACATTTCACTGCACATTTCTTTTCATTTTGTTATACGATGAATCCAATTTCATGAGCACAATTCAGTGAACACAAAAATGACACAAACTTTGTACTGCTTGAAAAGAAACATCACTTTGGAAACTTTTTACTTTGGTGAGTATATGACTGTGTGGCATTGTCTTTGAGTCAGTTTTTGCTACATTATAGACACGCTTTGGCTAAAAAAAAAAAAAAAAGCTAATGAACATTTCCATAATTTTTACCCTTAAAGATACAGTTTATTGAACACACGCTGACCTATTGCGGAGCACGACAGTGAAACCTGTGATTAAACAGACTATTGTAGGCTTTTCATTATAATTTAAACAATTATGAAACATTAAATAATTACAATGTAGTGGTTTTACTGTGTTCCCTTATGTACCCAACAGCTATTGCAAACATATATGATGATATTGTCATTTTAACATGAAGATTTTTTTTTATCTAATTTAAGACAAATATTTGTAAAATATTAATAATAATAATAATATTTGTAAAAATAGTTCACAATATTATTGTTTTACTGTATTTTTGATCAAATAAATGCAACTTGGTGAGCATTAGATAATTCTTTCAAAAACATCATAACAAACCCAAACTTTTGAACGGTAGTGAATGTTTAACCTTGTATTTTATTCATGGAATATTTACATTTTAAAACAAAACGCCTCGAGAAGCTGTGTGTTTAAACGCATTTACTACAGTTAAGAGGTTGACCTAAACTGTGGCGAAAAACTGTAACGCAAAGCCTTTCGTGACTCATTGCTTTTGTAAAAAGACAACCTCCGCAGCATTATGATCGAATATACCAATGCTCAATAAATATTAGTAAAGCACCATCATGTTACGTTTTTGAACATGATAATACATAGCAAATTAATACAGTAATTAATGAGTTCCATGGTATATTTCAAGTCTTCCCGTGAAATATTCGATTTTGTTTTTTACTGTAGTCTGTTTACTTTCTTCATAATACGACTGAAATGTGGGCACAGTTGCATACCTTATATTGGCTATTTTACAACAGCACTGAAAGTGGCTCATCCAGTCATATCTATCCATTTTACAAAGATAGTTTGCAGCCACGGTAGCAATGTCAGTCCCGAGAGTGCTAAATAGTTAATTACAGTCCAGCGAATTGGTGGTGTCACCATTTTCAAAATGCCTGTTCCATTAACGCCACAAATTTGGCTTCACTTGATCTAATTTCCTCTCTCCTCATCTGTCCGTTATTCATTCCGGCCGATATCTGATGATCAGTCTTAGTGTTTCAGTGGTGTTTGTATTTTCGTTCTCTTCTCTCTCACTCTTTACAGTCTATTGCTCTGTCTTTTCCAACCCTCTGGCTCAATTTGCTGGTTCATCTCTTTATCTCGCCCGCACCCTCCTCCCCTTCTCTTCTCTTGCAGTGTTTATTTAAGCACTTTCACGGTCACTGCACTGTGCTCCCTCTCACAGGACAGAGCCGTCCTTTCTCTTCCTCCCCTTCTAGTTCTGTCTCACAAAACACGCTCTTCTCTTGCATTTGCACACCATCCCTTTGTTCATATTATTTACCTCCCCTCAACTATCTCCAAATCCTCTCAGACTGAATGTACATCCACTTCCGACGTCTTTAATGCAGTTTTTCCCATTCTTTTATCCCCCCAACACCTTTAATGTGGGGTGCGCTCTCTCTACCCTTTTTTCTTTTTCTCGCTCTCATCTCCTCAGAAAAAAAAAGAGCTCTGAAATTCTGTCATGCTTCACAGACGTCGCTGGCTCTCCTCTCCTCACTTTTCAGATCTAAGGCTGAATGTGAGCCAAATATAACTAGAAAAAAAAATCTACCACTTACACTTTTGCTGCCTCACGTTTGTTTTAAATGAAAAGGATTTTTCTAGACAGCAGATGATTCAATTCAGTTTTTCCTGCCATAATTACAATAAGAATAGACCATTATTATTAAGTTAAACAGTATGGCACTGATAAGTCTGATTCACAATAGCAAATCAGTTTGTTTGAATATGTTTGAAAATCAACATCTCAAATGGTTTGTTCCAATGGCAGTGAATATGTGCACAGCACATTGTTTAAGTAATGTTGGAATTTGGACATGTTTCAAATAAGCATGTGTCTCGTAAAACAACACATTGATTAAAAAATGTGTCGGGCCAAATGATATGTTACATATATTCCTTGTATTCCAAATAAGGTGTTTCCATTAATACTGGTATATGGCAGCAGTTATTTTCAAATTTGTATAAACTGAAATATTGGCCTGACCCAATTTTTAATCAATGTGTTGTTTTACGAGACACAACCCTAGCTCTTGTAATTAGTTATTTGTATATGTTCACAAATGTATATGTGTATATACTGTAGAATATTCTGTGTATCCAAACAACAAACAACTGACAAGAGTTAAAGTTATCAAAGAAACACCTTTTGCACCTGTAAAGCATGTGAACCTCATATTTAGAATATGGACTTTAGAAAATGAAAAAGAGAGCAAGAAAACAAATGACATTTTGCAGTGAAATACATGTGGTTCAACATTTTGTTTTGATGAAACTTTTGATGAATGGCTATGCCATTTTGGATTTTGTGATTTCACCTGAATATCAACAATTGTGAGATTTAGTCAACTGAAACACTTTTGAGGTTAATTGACCAAAACCTATTGTAATTAATGGGGTTATTATTCAGTATTTCCTTGAATTCGATGTACATTTCTGACATCTTCGCTTTAATTAAAAACTTGCTATTATGACATATATAAAATTAAAATATGGGCAATTTAATATGTAAATATTCATATGCCTATACAAGTCATAGAATAATGTTACCTTTCATTATTCTGTTAAATAATGTTAAATCTTTTTTTACTGGGATTCTGCTTTGTTCCGTCATCGTTTCTCAATTATTTAACTAAATTGTCAAAATTAAATTTTAAATAGAAAAGATGATTTAGTATTTTACATTAATGAAAATTAAAAAATACATATAATAGTTATATTAAAAGTCATTTATACATTAATGTATAATGAATTCTGTAAAAGTTTATCTGGTGGGTGGGGGAGTTGGATTAACCCCACACAGGGGGCCAACTTACCCCTCTTTGAATAATTTTACATTTTGTTCTATAACAACAAAATTAGCAAATGTTTCTTTTTATTTCCTTTAATAACACATTGGCCAATGCATCATCATCTTGCACAATCTAAACTTATAATTAAAAATGTTACAAGTAAATGCACTTTCAATTGCATTTAAATTGCATAATTATTTTTTAATGTATGAAAATTGACAGATAATTGTATTTCTATTGTGTCCAGGAACCCTATAGATACACAAATTAAAGCAATCACCATACTGTCTCTCAACATGCATTACACTCTCTGCCTAAGACAGTATGTCAAAAACAACAGCAGCTCTCTCTCTCTCTCTCTCTCTCTCTCTCTCTCTCTCTCTCTCTCTCTCTCTCTCTCTCTCTCTCTCTCTCTCTCTCTCTCTCTCTGTCCATTTTCCTCCCTCCATTTCCCAAAGGACCTTCTTAGTGTTAAGAGAGTTCTGGTCTGATGACTCGCCCTCAACCTGTCCATCCTCTCTCAGCTCATCTCTAATATGTTGTCTCCCCTGTTGATCCTAGTGTTCCCTCAAACACGTGCGCATAGAGCACATATACATGCACATGGTTCTCAGTTAGGTTTCAGATAAATATAGACATTGTCTCAGATACTTCAAAAAAAATTAAACAAATGTGACAATTTAATCTTCGTTAACATTGTACAGCTACTGTATTATAATTGATATGCCAATTTCTTAGGCCTATAAATTATTAGCAATCTGTTGCTCACAATCTACAACATGCTTTCTGTCATCTGATTCAACCCGATCTCACGGGTTGCCCAATTCGTATGAATTCGTACGAATGACCTAACCCTGACCCCGCCCCTAAACCTAATCGTTACTGGGGTTTAGACAAATCGTACGAATTCATACGAATCAGCCATTTTACTCACTCGTACGAATTCATACGAATTGTAGCGTTGTCTGATTGATAGTTGGTGTTTTTTAGCAAGTTAAAGGCCTTTTAGTGTAATTCTAAAACTGTACACCTTCAGGTTGATGTACTAACTTTCGGTGTGAAATCTATATTGAGTACACACACACACCTTCAGTTCCATTGTGGAGCTGAGAACATGTTTAAAATGTGGATGAATTGAGGGAATACATATATGTGGAGATACAGGAAGACTAATGAAAGCATTTCTCCAGTCTCTCTCGCGCTTTCTTTTCATGCCTGTGTTCCCCTGCCCTGTGTTTGTCCTCCAAATTGAATTATTCCTTTGACGTGGCGATAAGGGACGGCTTTAGTCCATTATGCAGAGACCATCTGCGTTTCTGAAATAAGTTTTGCAAAGGCACACACTCGTACCTGAGGGGAAGCTTACAAATACACACACATATACACACAAAAACAAGAGCCGACTCTCTCTTCCATCTCATAGTAGCTCAGCTTCGCCAAATGTTAGTCAAAGTATTCCCAGATCTATGTCAAGGCTTTTTTTGTTATTTTTGTTTTTAAAGACAGCAAAAGCAAACAGCCAGAGGGTTTGGTTACGTTTCCAACCAACAGTAGAGAGCATCTCGAAAAACAACATTACATCTCAAAATGCATCCAAAAAGCAACATACACTCAATGTCTCCCTCCCTCCTGGTGGACATTACCTCTGAAAGCTGCACAGATGGTTTTCTGTGGCTCCTCTGTGTCTTCATTATCCGCACAATTACTAAGGGAGGACGCCCACAATTACAACCAACAGCCAGAGCCAGCGCCGCAGCGCTCAGTGTTTATAACTGCTACACCTGCACCAGCGCGGCCCAGGTGTTCCCTGCCACAACGCTTCTGTGTCATTTACATATTTTAGTCTCTGTGTTTATGGATAAAATATGAAAATTTGTGTCAGACCTTTACATTTCAGCATTGTTGATTTTGTGCAAAGTATTGGAGCCATAATTTTTAGAGTAGATGTACTGTTATGGGACTATTGGGAGGAAGTTCTGCTTCCTGCTGATTTATTATAACTACTGATATTACAAATGTGTGCGAGTATGGCTGACAGCCAAATAGAACTTTTAATCACAAATAAGATCATGTTTTGTAGGGCATCTGTTTTAAAGAAAAAAAGAAAAAAAAGAATAATATGTGCAAAGGCAGTTATTTGTGTGGAAAACCATACCTGGGGAAAATACACACAAACACAAACAGACACACACACACACACACACACACATTTATGTTTAGGGGAGAGTGGGGTGATTTGTGCCAGGGGGGGAGTAGTTCCACCCCTTGTTTCTGGAAAACCATAGAAGAAATTGGTCATGTGACCACATTATTTTGAAAAGCAATCACTTTTACTCATCCTCCAAAGAAGAGAGACACATGGCATGAGAGTTAAGCATATTTTAGTGCAAAAAACATTTTTTTTCCTTTCAAAGTAAAATTTCTATGATTAAGGTTTTTTGATTGTAGTGTCTGAACAATTATAGACAAGTTTGAAAACATTTCACACATGTTTTAGTGCTTTAGTAGGCTACACAATGAGTCTATACAGTTAGCATGATGTTAGCTCTTAACTGCTGGATCATGCTAGTTTTTCAAACTTTTGGGTCTGGGGTGATTTGTGCCAAAGGGCCTGGGTTAAGTTGTGCCAGATCCAGACCACCTAGACCTACATACTCACAGGGGATAATCTTGAGAAGTGAGGAGATGGGCATGCCTCATCATTGTTTGACTTAGGCCTGCCTGCTATTTGTTTAATTTAGCTAAAACTGATTTCAGTTTTGAGTTTGTACTATGTTATTAAAGAGAAGTTTTATTCCGTTTTTAAGTGGCCTATGTCACAATAGGATGTTTAGAAATTAGCCTAGTCACTTTATTCTTATATGTTACATAATTGACAGACAGCGCTATGTCAACAGGCATCTATTGCCAAAGCCTTTTTGCCTGAAATGATTCACAAATATCATATTTTGTGTTGCTATGGTGCTCTAAATGGTTGCTAGGGCGTAGCTTGATAGCTTCACAATGATCCCGAGAGACTGATTGGTCGTCTGAGTAAAATGAGCCCGCCCCCTTGTCTCTATGACACTGTGATCCAGAGTTATGTTCAATACAAAATCCCTATGCAATTGATATAGCATTACGGTTCATAACATTAAAATGTTCTGTTTTACTTTAGAAATCACTGGCACAATTTACCCCAATGTATTCCCCCAAAGGCACAACTTCCCCCGCACCAGGGGCAAGTTGTGCCATGAGACCACTTTTTTCCCAAAAGCTATATTTCTGAAACAGTTTATTTCAGATCCAAAGTTATTGTTCTCAGGGATGCACCACATCCTGAAATATATGTACATCCTTAAAGGGATAGTTCACTTTGAAATTAATTTTTGGTATGTTTTAGCTTACCTCAAGGGCATCCAAGATGTAGGTGTCTTTTTTTCCGCAGTAGTTTAAATTTTTATATTTTCAGGTCAAACCGTTCTTGTCTGTCAGTCGTATAATGCAGGTCTATGGTCACTGTCTCAAAGAACATGCACAGAGTCCAAATTAAAACAATTCCCCATCGTCCAAATTAAACAATTCCCCATCGTAAGTACACATTGATGGCCTAAGACACGAAACGAGCGGTTTGTGTGAGAAAACGAACAGTATTTATATCGTTTTTACCTCTTATACACAGCCACGTCCAAGTGATCTGAGGGCGCTCGCGCATCCTGGTGTGTGACGTGTGCGCAGACTGGTGCATAGATATATACACTAGATGTGGCCTTGTCTACGGCAGTTCATTGG
Organism: Scardinius erythrophthalmus; assembly: GCF_964197995.2. Taxonomy (NCBI): domain Eukaryota; kingdom Metazoa; phylum Chordata; class Actinopteri; order Cypriniformes; family Leuciscidae; genus Scardinius; species Scardinius erythrophthalmus. The sequence goes on from NC_138230.1 coordinate 13,936,566, forward strand.
AACGAATGTCTTTAAGGCGACATCTAGTGTATATATCTATGCACCAGTCTGCGCACACGTCGCACACCAGGATGCGCGAGCGCCCTCAGATCACTTGGACTATCCCTTTAAGTTGAAGGCATTACTGCCATGGCCTTACTTTAAAGTCACTTTGAGTAAAAACTGGCACAACTCACCCCACTTTCCCCTATATATATTTTAGGGCTGTCAAATCAATTAATCACATCTAATATAAAAACGTGTGTTTATAATGTAGTATGTGTGTATGTCTGCATATAGCTATACATACAGTATATACACAGTATGTGTATATATGTCTGCATATATGTGTGTGTGTGTGTGTGTGTGTGTGTGTGTGTGTGTGTGTGTGTGTGTGTGTGTGTGTGTGTGTGTGTGTGTGTGTGTGTGTGTGTGTGTTTGTGTGTGTGTGTGTGCGCACACATATTTAAACACAAAATGTTATGTTAGATGTGATTAATCACGATTCATCGATTTGACGAATATATACTGTATGTATTACACAATTACACACACACGAATATTTATAAATTTATTAAACAGGTGCTATATCAAGCTCATGCTGGAATCGTGCTCACATCATGTTTTAGATATCATCTAGAGGGCTATTTTAGGGAAATACAAACCAAACAAACTAATCACAAAAAACTAATTAACTTCAAATTAACATCTATAACATTATAAACAAATGAATCCATAAGGCAATCTTAAATAGTGTCCTGTCCCTTTAAGAATAATTACCAGCAGCCGTTTAGCTAATGACTCTGAGCGGTTGTGTCACTAATGAGATTTCAGTGAGTCTCAGACTCAGAACTGAGTAGATCATTCAGTTGTTTAGCAGACAGATCTCAAGATCTACAGCGCTCGTTTGGAGGAACAACGAGACCATGGAGTGCTTCTTCAGCAGCATTACTCACGACTACACTATGCTAATGCAGTCACATGTTTCTAAGTGAAGCTAGTGCAACTCTCAGACACACACAAACACATGCACATATATATTACCAATTGCCAGACTGAGGGGAGAATTTGCTAGGATGAATCATGGCCACTAATTGTCTTTGCTGTTGTAACATCCATTTCACTGCAGGAATTATGCAAACATGGATATAAAATCTCTGCCGAAAGGTTAGGGATTGCTTTTTTTAGTCAATATATGTGTATACATTTGATGTTATAAGGCACACAGCTACATGCTTTTAAATGTTTTTGTATGCTTATATTTACATACTATTTAATACAATTCAACAATTTTACAACTCGGTAAACCCAGCCCGATCTGCCGGTGATTTGATTTCGCCCTGCAGCTCAGGCTGGAAACCTGTACATTCTTCTATCCTGCTTCTGCTACAAATCTGTGGGGACCAATCACAAACTGGCTCATCCACCTGGCATGCTATTGGCGGGTTTTATCCAATCAACCTCTCGACGATGCTCAATGGCTTCTTTAGTTTAGCAAACAAATCGCTGGAGTGGGTGTAAAAACCACTCACTTTCATGTTTTTTTTTTCACAACCTGCGCAACCTTCAGACCAGTCAGTGAACCTGCCAGAAGTATGAGAGACGTGTTTTAACTAATCAAAGCTCACCTGGCTTTTCACCTGTTTCCTTCTCACACACATGCTTTCTTTTATTTTTGTCCTTTAGATTATTTTCGTATCCAATTCTTTGAGGAAGCACATGCTTTGCGCCCTGAATCTCTTCACTCTAAAACTTGGTGTCAAACTTTTCTGAGTAAAGATACTGTACTTGAAACAAACACAAACAACTAAAACACGTTTACTTAACCAGTTACTGTAAATGGGAAAATTGGAAATATATATATAAAGATTTTGTTCCCCCATTTGAAGATTGTCATTTCTTGTTTTAAGCATAAACTTCACTAAATTTTGTTCAGTAAGAAAAATAAACTTACTAAACTTAAGATACATTCTCTGAAGTCTTAATACTCAATCAAGAAAATGTATCTTGCTTCAGGGATGTATACATATTTTTATTCAACAACAAATTACTTAAAATATATAGGCCTATACTGTATGTGACACATTCGTCCCATAAAACTTTGTGTGACTTGTGCCACAGTAGACTTTATGTTGGCTCGGACCATAATGGAATAGCCTTTGTTGCCTTTGAGGATCGATTAGCCTTGGGCGCCCAACACCCTGTCACCGGTTTGTAGTTTGTTCCTCCTTGTTGGTAAAATTCTCACCACTGCTGACCGGGAGCGACCCACAAGCCTTGCCGTTTCAGAGCTACTCTGACCCAGTCGCCTTGCCATAACAGTTTAGCCCTTGTCAAAGTCACTCAGATCTTTATTCCTGCCCGTTTCTCCTGCATCCAACACGCTGATTATGAGAACTGATTGTTTGTTTACCATCTAATCTACCCAGACTTTAATATGTGGCCTTGTTAGGAGATGATATGTTCGCTTCCCCTGAGATTGGTCATAATATTGTGGCTCATCAGTGTGTGTGTGTGTGTGTATTGCACAGTAGGGACAGATTTACCCCTAAATCTAAGTAAAAAACACATGCCTCACCACCTTCAAATGGGCTTTTCTTTTTGGTCAAACTATGTCTTCACACTCTCAGGTCTTGTAAACAAGTTAATTTAGCAAAAAAAAAAAAAAATGGTTTGCAGTTATGCTTGTCAGATGCTGTAGCCTTTGCCACTAATTAAAAAACATATCGGCTGCTTATTAGGCAAATGAACCAGAGGCTAAATTTAGTGGACTGAGCTGGAAAGAGAAAATTATAAACCAAACACTCTAATTCCACTTGAATATTTAAATAGACCACGAAGAAGATGAAAAAGATTTTTAAAATACTTATTTCATTACTCTGAAATATTAATGAGTTGTTTAATTAATACTTATTCAAAGTATTATTCGACTATAAAAAAAAAAATCATCCAAGATTTACGATCTGAAGTTGAACTGCAGCATCTTAACTGACCTCAGCTGTAACAGCACGTCCAGACATTTACTTTTTGTCTAGTGTTATATATTAGGGTGTGTGTGTGTGTGTGTGTGTGTGTGTGTGTGTGTGTGTGTGTGTGTGTGTGTGTGTGTGTGTGTGTGTGTGTGTGTGTGTATGAGTAGGTGTGTGAGTGGGTGGATTATTGAGCGTTGGAAGTAGGCCTGCAAGCATTTTGTCTTCATTTACATACTTCACCTAAACTTGCAGCGGCATTTGCATATTCGAAAACAAATGGGATTTCCAATCAAGTGCTTGATATCAGGCCAATCAGAACAAAGCGGAAAGTGAATACTTGAGTGAAGCTACAGTTGTTGATATGAGCACGCTGAATTTTAAAATCCACATCAGAGTTAGAAGTAAATAACTATGTTTGGCCCTGCGAAAGAAAGAAATATTCCAAGGTCATTGCAAATGTGACCTGAACAAATGCTCTCCTAACACGATTTAAATATTTCTGTTGCCGGAAGGAGTCGTCTGCCAGTTTCTGCCTCTCCTTGTGGATCATTGGAGGGGTTTTGGAGCCCCAGACTGAGCTTCAGTGGCAGGGAACACATTGGGACGGCTTCACTGCAGGCAGCAGATCAAAGCCAAGTAACAAGATTCCAAGAGCCGCATGTGGAGAGATGTTGGATTAGCAGGATTAAGTGGGAACGCACTACTGCTTGGGGAAGCGCTTCCTTCAGGACCCGAACGGGGAAGCCTGAACTCACCAGGGTCAGCCGAGAGCCAAGGGAACTTGGGCCCGGGCCACCTTCTATGTGCATTTCATCCTGTAACAGCTCCGTTTGGCATGGAAGAATATAAGTCACTCTTTATCTCAGCTCTCCTGTGCTTATGTTTGGGTTATTTTTTTTTTTCTCCTTCTGGGGAAAAGAGGATTGTGTTTCTTTTCTTTCTTTGTTGTATTTCTGGTCTGTCTCCACTTTTGTTCTTCTCGTTCCAGAGACGGCCGCTAAGCCATCCGAGCCTTCGCAGGGTTCTCAAATTTGGCTTAGACGGATGAGAGCGATGTACAAACACACTCACGCACATAAAAACTGTGAAACGGCACTTAATTTTTTTTATTCCACTGAGTCATAATTGCCTGAGGAATGTAGTAACAAGTCTATGAGGACGTTTAGAAATGATAATGGATAGATAATGGCGAAATTTCTGCAAGGCAACAAACGTTTTGAGAGAAAAGGCTAGAAGCACTTGCCTTGGACACATTTAAGTGTTGTGTTTCACAAAGACTGGATCTATTTGGAGTGGAAGTTCACTCCTAGTTCTGCCGGAATGAGAGTTGGCATTTCATCTGCTACAAAAGCGAACGGAGTACCTACATAAACTGCTGCTGTTGCTCTGTAAAGTGTTATTGATTGTTTTTGAATTGAAACCTGCTATCCTCTCACTCAGGAAAAAGAATACGGCAACACTTTACAGAATGGATCAATTCATTATCAGTAGTTAATGCCTTAGATTTCATGAAATAAAAATTAACAAAACATTTGACAGCATTTATTAATCTAATTCAACTGGTGTATGCTTTCTAATAAATAACAAAAAAATACTTTTTTGCAAGTAGGCCTACTTTATACTGCATTTTTCTGTAAACTTAATGTTCTGCAAAAAAAAAAAATAATACATAACATGTTTAATTATACAAAAACGGCAGTATCCGACAATAAATACATAAATAACTCAAATAAATACAAATTTTTAACAAAATGTTAAAAATATACATAAAATACAACTTGGATTGTAAAAGTATTGTTAGTTCATGATATCTAATGCACCGGGGAAAAAAATAACAAATTAAACCTCATTGCAAAGTGTTTCTGAGAATATATGTTCCTTAAATCCAGGGATAAAACACTTTTAGTACCAGGAAGTCTTAAACACTGGCACTGTATGACAGCTTTACAAATATAACAGCTGCAATCACTATGAGTGTCATATCAGACAACCATTACTTCCATGTATATTTCCCAATGGGCCTTTCTCACCACGCAACAGTCAAAACATGTAATAAATATGTTACCTCAAAGCTACCTCAGGTCAGGGCACGAGCAGGCTGCATATAAGTAGATTTGTTCTGCCCATTAATCTTGACAACATGCCTTTATAGGTCCACGGTACCCTGCTGGGTTGGGCTGTGTTTTGTTTTGCTCACTGTTAGCGATATTAGTGTGACATTGAGTCCCATTCCACCTTCTCCAGCTTATGAATTAAGGAGAAAACTCCCTTTAGAGGGTTCCACCATCACTCACGGAGACAGTGGTACACGGCTGTTAATACTCTACTCACTGTGGTTCAACCCTAGCAGTGCGACCTGGCTAGTCCTGTGGGACTGCATATGTGATTAATGTAGCATTCTTGGCTGGGAGTTTTCATTTTCCCCCTATCAAGGGAACCAGTCTCTGGGGGTCCAGCTGGTGCTGGTGAAACTGTGTTCTCTGCTGTTATTCTCAGGTGTCCTAATATGCAAGACACCCAGAAGGAGAAACAGCACCAGTAGTGCATTACCCCTGTGTGGTTACCATAGGTTCATACCAGCAACTCCAATTCAACAAGTCAATCTACAGTATAAGGTACTGATAAAAAGCAGATAACTCCATTGATTATTATTATTTTATTTATTTTTTTGCACATATTTTCAATTAGGTTGACAGAATTAAACATTAACAGGTCAACTTACACTAAATACCACTATAAACACTAGAAAACGAGTCAAATAATACTTATGGAAGTGTAACTCAATTTCATGAACTGGTTCTGTGATTCTTTTAGGCCCTAAAAGCATTGTATGCCTACAACCCATTAGCACCAATGGTCTTTACTGTCAATTTCGGCATGTCAAAGATACTTCTGGGGAACGCAGCCCAGACCTGTTTTGCAAACCGGTTCAACTGATTCTGAAAAGTATTAACCCAAGAAATAATTTTGTTCATGAAGCAAACATTGCTAATACTGATGAACAGCCCCATTTAAAGTCCCCCTGTAGTCATTCATTTTACCCTTAAAACTCATCTTTGATCACCAAAATGACATATTTAAATGTTTTTTCCTTGAAAAAAAAATGTTTTAAAATAGATTGAATGCAACTCTACACCCTTGCTTCATTTAGTATACGCAGTTCTATGAATATGCAAATTAGCCCCGCCTTCACTCACTCACACTAGTTCAGAGATCCACTTGTTGATGATCACACGTTAACGTGATGGTTTAAAAGGTAGTTTGTGACATCAGAAACACCAGCGATTTCAAACCGCGTTTTTGAGACTGTCTTTAGATCACTGCAGTTTTAAGGTGAAAATACTCAGCAATGGTGTTGACTTATGAATTTGCACATGGTTTGTGTGTGTGTGTGTGTGTGTGTGTGTGTGTGTGTGTGTGTGTGTGTGTGTGTGTGTGTGTGTGTGTGTGTGTGTGTGTGTGTGTGTGTGTGTGTGTGTGTGTGTGTGTGTGTGTGTGTGTGTGTGTGTGTGTGTGTGTGTGTGCAAAAGTATGGAACAAAATCACTTCGGCACAGACAAGGTCAATTCCAATACAATTTCAAAATTTGGGGTGGCAATTGGCTTGGAAATTGAAGCAAAAGACAGTCCAATTTACGGACCATTTCAATTCCATCCCTGTCTCCAGCTGGAAGGCTATTCTGAAACCAGAACTGCCACAGAATGCAACTTGTTCGTGAGACTTGGGTATGTTTATCACGTAAGGGATCTACCACACACACACACACACACACATAAGCACTAACCCACCTCAGTGGTGTCTGAGCAGAGCAGGACCTATTATCGGCGCTCTAAAGCTGGCTCGTAAGTGGTGGTGATTGTTCACACTGAGGGAGAGAGGGCACAGAAAATGTGTCATTTACTTCACTCTCAGCGACATGATCGCAGCAAAACTTACATGACAGGGATGGCAATCGTACGCAAGTGTAACCCCTCTGATTCTGATTCCTTCAATTCCTTAAAGGTTCCATTAATGATTCTTGGTACTTTTGAGGAAGCACCAAAATAACTGATCTTATACACTTAAACACAGACCAAAGAACAAAAACAGTATGATTTTTTTTTTCAATATTTAACATATTTACCAAAAAACACCATTTATTACAACAAAACTTTTCCTAATGTGTATTTTTAACTACATGTTGTCAAATGAACAACTAGCCATTAATTACCATAAGCGTCATGACCAAGTACAAAACACAGTAATGGTTTTTGCTTTGGGTCAGAAATTATGACTAAACATAATGACAGTGTTTCAGTTAATTGATTAACCCTCCTATTACCTTTGGGGTCAATTTGACCCCATTCAGTGTTTAACGTCTCAAAATACATACTTTAAAAAAAATTTTTTGCTTCATATTTAAAGACTTTTCCTAATTTAATGGGGACAACTGGGTAAACATAAAATTAACATGATGATAGGTTTTCAATGTTCTGTACGTACTTTTGTAGCATCGGTGTTCTTTGGGGTCAATTTGACCCCAGGCTCATTTTGCTGTATAAAACATATAAGAAATATCATTTTTTTTTTTGTTCACACATTGGTGATTAGGCACAAATCCCACATTTATTCTGGATGATATTGAGGTCATTATAAGTTGAGATTTTATGATCTTCAAAAACCTTCCCTCTGCTTTAGGGCCCTAACCTGACATTACCATATAGGCCTACTTGAAGTATTGCGAGAACCACTGATAGTTCACACGATATAGTGGAGGGGGGAATCATAATTCTCACAAGAAATTAGATATTTCCAGTGCCAATTATATATTTCCAGGGAAGGGAAAACATAATTCTTGCAAGAACTTTGATATTTTGTTCCGTGGGGGAGGGGAAAACATAATATAAGGGAGGAGCAAATGTATGAAAGCTTCCACAGAAGCCTTATAAACCACTTCTCTTTGTGCTTTGTGAGCTCTCTCTTTATGCTCTTTCTCAATTGAAAATTACCTCTTAGCAAAGTTTTTTGGTTTTTTTTTGGGGTTCTATACGGACCTGTTTGCCAGCAAGACACCAGTCGACCCGCCCGCAATGCAGGACGACGCCATACCAGCCATCCCGTCAGTGTTGACCAGTGAGGTCAGGCATGCGATCCAGAACATCCAGAAAGACCGGCGCCAGGGCTGGACGGAATCGAGGCCGAGCTGCTCAAAGAGGGTGGACCGATGCTGTGGGCAGCATTGGCCAGCCGTTTCAGCCACTACATGGCGCAGAGAAGAACACCAGATCAATGGAAGACGGCCAAGACAGTGCTGTTGTACAAGAAGGGTGACCGCGAACAGCTGAGGAATTATCGGCCAATCTGGCTCCTGCCGACCGTGTACAAGGTCTTCACCAAGGTGCTGTACAACCGACTAGCCAGGCAGTTGGACGAACAACAGCCACCCGAACAGGCCAGCTTCCGGTCTGGCTACAGCACAATGGACCACATCCACGTGCTGAACCAACTGCTCGAATGCTGCCGGAAGTACAAGATGCCCTTGGTACTGGCCTTCATAGACTACGAGAAAGCCTTCGACAGCATAGAGATCAATGCCGTACTGCTCGCCCTACAACAACTGGGCATCTCCTACGAGTACGTGGACCTTTTGCGGGAGCTGAACAGCGGATGCGCCACCAACATCACCTTGTTAGACCGGACACTTCCCACTTGAATGACAGGGTACAGCTGTACAGCTGTAGCCAAATTAGAAATTTTTGCTGCTTCAGTTGTTATGATGTTGATTCACATTTTTCTAGATTATTGTGCAGAGTGATCAGTGGCATTTTACATAATTTCAAAAAACTTTATCACAAAACCCCAAATTTCACTGTTTTTGTCCTTGGCACCAAATTACCAGCTAACATCATTTTACTAATCATATCATCAGCACATGATTGCTATAAGGAAGGAAGAAGTGCTTCCAATCATTGTGTTCTTCTGTTAGCAATGGTTTCCTCCAAAGAAAGATGGAGGATCATCTTTGCATCAAAATGGCCTCCATTTACCAGATCATCAAGAGCTTCAAGAATAGAGGTTCGGCTGCAGTGAAGAAGGCTTTAGGATGTCCCAGAGTGTCCAGCAAGTACCAGGAACTTCTCCTCCTGAGGAATCATTTAGGGAATCGTGTCACCACCAGTGCAGAACTGCTCAATATGGGCAGCAGGTGGGTGTGAGAGCATCTGCACACACAGCGAGGCCAAGACTTTTGGACAACGACCTGGTGTCAAGAAGGGCAGCAAAGAAGCCACTTCTCTCCAATAAAAACATCAAATATTGGCTGAAATTCTGCAGGAAGTACAAGAATTGGACAGCAGAAGACTGGTGCAAAGTTAATGTATCTGATTAGAACATCTGGAAAATCGATTGTCCAGAGAAGAAAAGGTGAACGCTACCATGAGTCCTGTGTCGTGCCAACAGTGAGGCATCCTGAGACTATCAATGGGAGTGTCATATTGACCCCAAACCTATCCTTGATAAAATATATTGTATAATATAATAAATAAATAGCTATTAAAACACCAAAAATATATATAATTTTTGAATTTTAGATAAATCAGTGACATTTTATAGTGATTTGCTAATTTGTCCATAGTCGTGCAATAAGTATTCTGGATGTATAAGGGGTGGGGGTGGGGGTGGGGGGTTGGTGGTGTTTTATTTAAAGGGCTATTTAAGTAGTCAACAAAGAAACATAAAGTACCTGACTTAAACCTTTGGGGAAAAAATCAAATTGTGGGGGTTTAAATTGGTGGGGTCAAATTGACCCCAGTGGGTAAAAGATGTTGGTAGATTTGAGGGTAACAGGAGGGTTAACCAACTGAGAGAGCTGATTCAGACTGATGAGTTTGTCTACAACCCATTAATGAGTCATTTTGAATGGCTTATGACAAATAAAATTGATGCAGAAACTATTTTCACTGAGAAATTTCTTGTAAATGTCACAAATAATTAGGCTACAAAGAATAGGAAAGTAACTCACTGAATTAAAAGTGAAATTTTGAAGTAAAAAGACATTGTATTTTCTTGTAAAATGTACTCCAATAATCTTTACAAACTGTACAATTTTTATTTTTATTTATTTTTTATTTTGTTTGACAGTGAACTGTTCATGTTCATGAATCTGACTATACTCATACGGGTGACCAGTTTTGGGTAAGGTACTCTAAAAAAGTAATGAATTACTAATTACATCTTCAACCGTGCAATTAGATTACCGTACCAATTACGTCTTACTAATTGCTTACTAATTACGTCCTAGATTCCGTATAAACCTCCACCAGTTGAACAATACAAGGAGACATGAAACTGCTATTTTAATTCTTTCAAATAAATATTATAAATTGCATACATTATTCATCAACTGTTCAAAGTACTGTATCTAAAAGGAGGTTACATTACAAACAAGCAGGTTACATTACAAACACACATTTTAACAATAGATGTTACATTTTGATGTTAAATCCACTGTTGTTTTATATAGAATAGTTCCATAGGCCTACAGTTTTAATGCAATTACATTACAAGTAATTGAGATTAAATTACAGAAAAATGCAGATTAATTCCTTAGTTTACATTATACACCACTGGTCACACTGTCTGTTTGTCATTCGTGCTAATGTCAGTGTCGAGAGAAGCAAGCAGTGACATTTTGTGAGAATTTTGTGTAAACACTTGCCTTGAGAGTAAAATAAAAAGGATGTACTTCACTTAACATAGTTAAGTGGATTTTGCTTTATTCATGTGTGAAATTTATTTGAAAAAAATCTGCAAAATCTTGCAAAAGAACAGTTGAGTAAAACTGATGTTCCTTGTAGAAAGGTAAGATAATGTATTGTCTGCAATATTTACTTGTTTAATTCAGACAGCAAGATCATAAATGATTTGGCCCAGTAGATTTATTTTTACAGAACTGAATGTCAGAAATTTTGTTGACTAGAAGTAACTTTGCAACTTCATGTCAACAAACTCTCATTAGAGTATTAGTAGACTGTCTGCTTAATATCTGATAACTCTTTATTGTGATGCTCCCCAACAGACATTCTACTGACTATAAGTAACTTACTCTATCCCTCACCCTCTAATGAGAGTTAGTAGACATGTATGTGCTGCTTTACTCATAGTCAAAAAAGAATGTGTTAAAGGGACCACCAAAATAAAGTGAAACCAAACCGGGGTTCTTGATTCCCAACCCTACCAAACAAGCAGATTTGTATTGAGATAACCACAAAATGAATTTCCCTAGATGGGAGCAATAGAGAAACTATTTTCTCAAACTGTAGTTTTTCAGTCCCTTGAAAGCTCTTCTTTCTTCCGCTTGTCAAATTTGGCAAATCTGATTGGTTTAACCTTTAAAGAGTGATTTAAAATCAGATAAGAGCTTTCCGCCTCTCGACGGCTGACAGTTCTTGAGGACCATTGCAATTTGTTTGATACAGTAATCTCGTTTTTTCTCTCCCTCAAATCTCATCTGTTTGTGCGCTATTACTAACCTTCATTTGGTATTCTACACTCTACCCTATTTCCCTTAATGCAAGCCCTTCCCTCTTTCCCTCGTTTTCATATTACAGTCTCTCTATAGCCTTGTTTTATCCCTTTATTCCTGGCTCTCTCCCCCCTCTCTCTCCGTAATAACAGGCCTATGGTAAATGCTACTCCCTCATGCCCTCCCTTGCTCTCTCCCTCTCCCACCAGCCAAATTACCAGTTGGTTACTATAGAGACGTGTTTATAAATGCGCTTTCCTCTTTTTATGATTCCCAATCTCCCCCTTTTCTCTCTCCACCTCCCCTCTTGCTTTTCTCTGCCAGCATTTCCTGCCCTGCAAGGCGCCTATTCTTTTTCTTTTTCCTTCGCTTTCTCTTTCTGCTTTCCATTTTTGGGTCTTATTATCCTCTTTTCTCCATCTCCATCTCCATCTCCATCTCCATACTATTTTTCACCCTCTCGGTTCATTTCATCATTATTCGGACCGTGTTTTCCATAAGTTGTCATCATCACTCGAATCTCCCCCATAGTTCCCGGCGAGACCGATCGGCTTCCATGACACATTTTGATTTGTTGTGCAGCTCTCGCAGTCTTTCACCGCAGAGAAGCCCTCGGTCCCACCTCAATTAAACAGCTACGTCAAATGACTAATAATCCGATATGTTTACCGCGCAAGCTGTCTCTCTGTACCGACACAGGTCTTTTGAAGAAGAAAAAAAGAACTGTGCATTTGCTAAAGATGTCAGAGGGAGATTACAAATTGGGCTGTATATCACTTATCACATTAAGTCTAGGGGACCTTTTCACTTATCAAGTTAGGAAGAGGAATATAAAAATGATTGATATAAAATCCCTACATCCATCAGTCAAATAAATTTGATTTGTAAAATGGATTTCAAATGAGACTTAATATGTTTAGAGCAAAAGGTCAAAACAATTTAAAACAGCAAAACATATAAGTGTCATGGGAGTGCAAACAATTGCTTACTCAGACAGATAGGCCTATACAGTCTTCTGTCATCATTTAGGGGCCGTTTACACATTTTCAAATAAAAACCAAAAACGTTTTATGCGTTTTGGCCGTTCATTTACACAACAACAGCGTTTTGAAATCAATTTTTAAAAGTGCAAGTTTTTGAAAATTGTAGTTTCTCTATACAACAGAGTATAGTCTTAGACTCTCTAAAGGACAATTTATTGTAGGTTATTGGTTCAAGTGCTGTTAGAAAAGCCATAGCTATGGCAACAGTCTATAGCACCGGAGCTGATCAACTAGTTTTGTCTCATTACACAAGGAAGTTTAATTTGTGCTAATGGCACAGTAATTTAGTGCCGAGGCACTTTTTGTAAGTGCATTACAATTAGGTCTTATGACTCATGCAAAGAAAGTCGATGATGAATTTGTACAAATCAGACCTGTAATATTCAAGGACAAAGAAAGGGACCATGTTAATGACCGCGCCAGGCTTAACTCCCTCTAAGATTATTATTTTTTAACATTGGAAAATCAATTCAGCGAAGCTAAAGCACACTGAGAAGGAAAAATTCAGACCAGCAAGGGTTGCATTGCACAAATGACTGTCATTAAAGGCCATTCAGGCTAAAAGACAGATTGATTTAAGCACCATGACGCACTCTATTGCTGAAATGTGTTCTGGTGGTTGTAATTGGTGTTATTTACTTTGTGCAGCAAGGCACCTGAAATTCAAGTGAAATTGTTTTTGAATGCTATGCAATCAGATTACTCAGATTACAGATTAAAAGTTAGTTATACCACAAACTATTTTAAAAAGTAAAACTTTTCTGTTTTTACTACATCATTGTGGTGTAAACATACTCTGATTCTCCAGTGAATGATTCTTATGAGCCCTTTCTTGTTGGTGAATCATACCGCCTGACCAGTGAATCCGATTCTGAGCAAAAGACTTTTATGAGTCGGTATAAGTGAATTAAAAGCAAACTGCCAGTCCTTTTTACTTAAGCAATACATACAGTGCGATCAGTGAAGTCAGATTACTAAGTGAAAGACTCTCAAGAAATGAAGCCTAGCGCAAGTTCTGCCAGGAAGACTCAATCGTTCACGTCACTTACCTTCTCATCTATCCAATCATATCCTAATAGCCCAGTGTAAAAGTGTGGTCTGAGTTCGCAGATGCTGTCGCTTCAACCACCTCCATCCTCCCCAACCACCACCATGACGGGACCTTTCCTCCATCCCCCCCCAACACCACTATGTTGGGTCCTCCCCTCCATCCTCCCCAACACCTCCAGACAGGCTCTCCCCTCCATCCTGAAGACGCCAGGATGTCCTCTTCCTCCTTCCACCCCACCACCACCAGATGGCCCTCTTCCTTACTTCACAGGGGGTGGGCTGTGCCCCTGCCTTCGTCTTCAGGCAGGATATGCAGATTCCGTACCCTCGGAAAGCAAGTTACGGACGGTGCCTACGCCAAAGAACTTGATTGTTTGCTGAGCTCTTAAATAAATGTTCATCGTCACAGTATTAATTCTCCCGATATCTTTCTAGTAGAACTGGAAATTTTTAGCGAATCACAGACACAAACACTTACGAATCAGATGGAGCAGGTAATCAGACTCACTTTTTGAACTTATTAATTCCGTCATGTAAAAAGTCACTAATTTCATCACATAAAAATAAGGGATGAATGAAATATGTTACCATAATCTGTTGCTTTACTATTATTGTTAAAATGATTTGGCAACAGAATTGCATTTCCCCCAAATATTTCTTTCTCAAATTGAAATGTATCATTGATGGAACTGTTAAGTAACTAAATATTTAAACAGGAAGAGGAATCGTAATAATTAAACTTCTTATGATTCTTACCCCAAGTAACAACACTGGTGTCTTTCATTCTAAGTATTTGATGGCCTTGTTGTCGTCTTCAGTCACAGCCTGTCTTGCATCAAATTCGCAGCCCACTTTTTCATTGTCCCAATCTGCATGCAGCAGAGGGAGGAAAAACAATTTGGACGCAGAGCTAAACACATTCACACACCTTCTGTCATCCTTCTGTTCCTCTCACGGGGTGTCGTTCTCCGTGCCTTGTTACCCGGGTGTGTGCAGAGCCAGGGACGGGAACACTCATGTGATGTCATAGACACGGGGGAAAGAGATGATGGGACACAGAAGCGTGACATTGAAGATGTAAAGCCAGTTTCCTCCTGCTGTGTTTCACAGCCAGTTAACAGTCAAGTGCCTCGCGTAGGGCCAAGGCTTTCTGTAAAAGCTTCACCTGAGACCAGAATTCATGCTAGCGCATTGCGGATGTACGGAAAAGGCTTCCAGACACTACACGGCTTTTGCTCAGATATTGGCCCCGATTTCCAGTCTGAAGGAGTTGATACAAGTTGCTGAAAGTCAGAGGCAGTCTGCAGATTTTGCTTGACGAATTTCACGGAAAATCACAGTTCATGAATGGCACAGACTTTGGTTTTCTAGCTTCAGGATATGATTCTGTTCAGTCAGAGGATGTCAAACATGATTGATACTTTGAGCCGATTTTAAAACACATTCTTTTCATTTGTCACTACACAAAGGCTTTTGAGGGGGTTTGGCGTCACGATGGCTTTGTTTCCAGACGGACTGTTAAAGAACGCGACTCAAACATCTCCCGGAAATCCTGGAGAATTCAACCAATCAGATGACAACTTCAAAACTTCTGAAGTGTTTCCCATTTTGTGTGCCTTATGCATCAGACGTTATGCCAACGGTCTGTGGGCGTGACGTCTGAGGCTGAGACTAGCACAGCACCAATAGCATGCCTCATATTCACATACTTTGGACAGTAACAGAAACACAGCGCATTGTAAAAACAGTTGTTTCAGCGTTTGTGCGGGAAAATGAGAGTGAAGAAGAGACCGTTTCATTCACATATTCTTTTCATTTGTCATGCATAGAAGCGTTTCTACAGGAGTTGGTTGTGTTCAGAAAGGTCCCTATTTTAACAATCTAAGCGCATGGTCTAGATCCAACGCTATCTCACGACCAATTCGTACGAATTCATACGAATGATAAAAAGTTGGCTAATTCGTACTAATTCGTACGACCTCACTCGTACGAATTTGTACGATTTGTCTAAACCCACGTGATGGGTAGGTTTAGGGGCGGGGTCAGGGGTAGGTCATTCGTATGAATTCATACGAATTGGCCAATTCGTAAAATATGTACGATTTTGCAAAAATCGTACTAATTCGTACGAGTCAGGTCGTATGAATTCGTACGAATAAGCCACCTCGTAGAATTTGTACGTTTTCCCGTGAGATCGGGCTCTCTAGATCGCATGGCACAAGTGCACTTAAAGCGTGTCCGAATCCACTTTTGCTAGTTTAACAACAGGAAAAATGGTCGGCGAGCCCAGAGCATGGTCTAAAATGTTGTCTCTATTCTCTTAGTGAGTAATGGATGTGTTTTTGGGCGTAACATGCAATAAACCAATCAGAGTCTCATCTGCCATTCCCTTTAAAAGCCAGTTGTGCTCGCGCCATGGCGGATTGCTATTTACATGGCGGAATTTGCAAGTGGAAAGACTGAACGCTTCCCCAGAGAGGAAACGGATCTGCTTGTGCGCGATGTTAAAGCAGACAGACCATCTACAAGCTGGATTCCACCATATCTTTAAGTACACAATAATAATCTTTTACATTGTAATCCTTTTTTTTTTATATTTGGCATGTTTGTGTGCTGCTGTGCGTCCCTGTGTGTGTGTAATAAGCATCGTGCATCCGCCTATAGGCTCATATTACTAATGCGCCCTTTAAATAACAAAAACTAATAATTCTGCGCCATTGACTTGAGACCAGGTTTTTGTAGGTCTATTTCAGTTGCCTCAAAATAGCAACGCACCAACAATGCGCCAGAACACACCTCATTTTGCATTTGCTATTTAAACAATGTAGCACAGGACGTGAAAATAATAACTGTGTCGGGCTGAAACTAGCAAAAATCACTTGCGTCGCCTCTGCCGTTGCATTGCGCCGGGTGTAAGATAGGGCCCTAAGACTTGAAAGTCTGGTTGTATGTGATGCTCAGTCATTTAGCATATGATGCCTGATTTTTTTCCACAACCATTTACAAATACGGTAAAGACGGTTCCGATTTTAAAAGCAGTGTGGTGTTTTCCAGACTTAGCAGTTAGGTATTACAAAAAGAATGCTTCAAATTAATTTGAATGTTATGTTTGTGTGGCCTTCATTTTTGGTTAATATGGCAGTAATTTCAGTAATGTGTTCTTTTAAAATGCCTTAGTGATGGATTTGTGCTTACCATGTATAAATTCATGAGATATCCTTAACAGTAGCATGGAATGTGGCCTAATGAATCTCCTCATTTGACATAAAGGCATGTACAAATACTGATTTCCTTGAATGGGTCAGCCAGATTAAGTTAAAAATATATGTCCATGCACTTTTGAAGGCTACATTATTATATATTACTTGCGGAATTCAGTGCTGCACACATACACTTTTCCTTTTGCACAGATGACTCATTGCAGACCCTGTCATTGAGATACGCATCGGGGCAAACATCAGCACTCCACCACTGTGACAAAGATATGATTTAAAACTTGCACTTGTCCTTGAAATAGAGCAGAAAATAAAACCAACAGTGTTAGTGAGAAAGTTTCTGTTTGTAACATCTGAGACTTATGTAATACTACTGAAAATCAAACTTTTATTCTACTTTGAGGTAACTTGGCTAACTGAAGACTGCTGAGATGGATGTCAGTTAACACCTTTTCTTTTGTTTTGCACACAAAAAGGAGGACAGAGCATTCTATTTTCAGTGCCTTGAAAATGCAGACTATCTTATTAAAGTCCTAATGAAGTGACAGGAGAACATTTTATTTCAAATATTGTCAAAACATGGTGTTATGACAGAAATTTGTCACAGAGCTTTATTAAGTCAAATATTCCAAAAATTTGCCAGGAAGCTCAAACTGTGTCTGTCACGGCTATGGACATTTCAAGGTTATGGGTAATTTAAGTCACAGTATGACTGGGATTTGTGTCAATTAATGAAGTATTTTGGTTCCAGTTCCAGACGTATTGGTACTGACGTCCTGCCGTTGAATCTCAATAATTGAAGCCTATAATAGTTTGCACTAACTTGGCACCAGGAAAGTCCATTGCTACAATACCAAACCGCTTGCTTTGACCGACATAGCCTGTCAGATATTCATACAGACGGGGGTTTATTAGCCAGGCCAGGGAGTTGGGATGTGCCAGGATACTGGCACCGCTGCTGTAGGTGAGGAACATACGGTTTTTGTTGCAAACCACAGCCGCCTCCAGATGAGTGGAGACACTTCTCCATTTCTTCTCCACTTCCTCCGGCTGCAGAGAGGACACCTGGGGCGAGAAAAAGGTTTTATCAGTACCATTTAAAAAAAATTGGTGAGGGAGCAAAAACTCTCTCTGATGGATTTTTATAGACAGTTGACAGATGAAGATTACACTCTGGTAACTGAATATAAAGAGCCTCCTAAGGATCTCAGTAAGTCTGTTTTCCGGAACCATTTGAAATTATTCAAACAATGGGATAATTTAATATTTTCTCTCCCACAACATTGCTTTCTTTTCTGGGTTTGGTTCTTCAACCAAAGGCACTTTAATGTTCCAGAAGTTGATAATATTTTTTTCCCTTTTTAGTTGTATGAACATTAAAACACATTAAACTGTCTTGGAAGCTTTGTTGCAATTTATTTTTGCTACTTTTCATATGCCTTTTGTTAACTGTATTTTATTGTTGCGCCAGAACCAGACTTTTAATCTTAAAATCAAAATCCATCATAAGGCTTCTTTGATGAATAAAAACGTTCAAAAGAACAGCTTTTATTTGAAAATTTTGTAACATTGTTAATGTCTTTACTGTCACTTTTGGTCAAAATCAATGCATCCTTGCTGGAAAAAAAAGTATTATGCTCTTATAAAAGCAAACAAACAAACACACACACAAAAAATAGCTGACCCCAGTTTTTGAATGGTATTATGGGTATATTGATACTGTATGCATACAGTATCAATATTAGAATCATTTAGACCACAACTAACATTTCTGGCTCTAATAAAGTTTTATCAAAAGTTACCTGCATACATAGACACCAGTGTTAATGAAGAGATATGAAACGTGATGAGTGAAGAAAAATCAATCTCACTTTTTAATAGAATATTTTTACCTCCAATCAAGCTGTATTTTTGAGCAAAAAAATGTGAAAATATTATTTAATTATTTATCTAGAATGCAAGACATGAGAGTCAGACATTTTATTCCAAAAAAAAATAAAAAATCTAATTTCCACAACCATTGCTTCATGAATTTCAAATGTGTAAATTACATTTGTTGGTTCAGAAAAATTAGATGATAAATGACATTATGACATTAAACAAGCTGAAAAAATCCTCCCATATTTACAAATCCATCAATGTGGCTTTTCACACTGTTTAACCCCAAGTTATTTTCATTCTAAACACAACTTTTAACCCTGGGTAGAGGAATTTTTAACACTTTTAATTCAGAAGCGGGGTTAGCACTGCTTTTTACCGGGTTATGAAACCCTTCTCCTAATATTCACATAATTTGGACAGTAACAGAAACACAGCACATTGTAAAAACATAGTTTTAGCGTTTGAGGGGGGGAATGTCCAATGGTGACAGAGACTGTTTCTTTCTAACCTTAATGGTCCGAAAAGTCTACAGATATTTATAGAACAGTTGGCAAAATATAATATGAGGATGAGCCATGCCAAGCCTTTATGTACACATAACAACACCCTCTGTATATCTCAGTGTGTCTAATTAAATGTACATTATATTTTTCAAATTCGGTTACATTCTGTTGCACTTGTGTGCAATATCATGCAATACTTACTGCTTACTGTGCAATATTTCTGTACAATATTTGACTGTTTGCCTTGCTTGTACTGGTTTTGTGTGTATTGTTTTTGCGTTGTATTGCTTATAGCATACTGTTTATTGACGTATTTTACTGTATATTGATTATTATCATATTGTTTCTTTGGAATTCTACCTCAATTGTATTAAAGGTATAGCGGAGGATCTTTCCGAATTTTAGATAAGACCCGCCCTCTCCACTTTTTGAAAAGTTTGATTGATTCACCAGAATGATTGACAATTAGGAGGACCAATAGTATAGGTCACCCACCCGGAAGTAAAAAAAATCCTCCGCTTTACCTTTAATTTAAATTAGACGTTTAGCTTGCACAAAGTTATATGTGATGACGCTGTAGGGATTGCTCCAATTTCGCTATAGTATACAGACAATAAAGAATCTTGAATTTTGAATCTTGAATATTGTGTGCGCCATTCGACCAATCAGTGACATACACCAAAAATATGCAAATATGGACGTTAACCCGGGGTTTAAGAATGAGAAACAACACGTCTTGATTTTGCCGAGTTAGACACGTTCCTGGATCAGTATATTTTGTTGATCCTGTAACAACATTCCTGTCTGAAAATGTTGTCCTAACCATATCCCTACTCCTAAACCTAATCCTAACCATGAGTTATCCCTAAAATCAGAGGGAAATGATAGGTGAAGAGCACTAATGTAGAGGCACCTAACCCTGGTTGTAAGCCTAAACTTGACATAAGCCGTAAACGTGTCCCTCAAATCTGATTGGTTGATTGGAAATGTTGTTCCATGATCAACAAAGATGATGATCTAGGAATATATGGCACCTGATTAAATTAGGTTCTGTAAATAATGAGCAACGTGAACAGTTAAGCAAGATAACCCAGGATTCTGTTTACCCGGGGTTTAGAATAACCCAGGGCTAACTGTTTCAAGTGTGTGCTTACCTTCCAGTCATCTGCTATGTCCAGTGAGTTGTAGAGTATACCCAGGTCAGGGCCGGTGAAGTCTTGCAGTACGATCAGCTTTCCTCGCGCCTCTCCCATGCTGGGCATCTCACGACTATGCCACAGCAGGTCCCAGTACGCATATTCATTAATGTAGCGCACGACTGCCCCGTAGATATCCTGCGTGTTACTCAACTCCTCTTTCAGCCTCATCAGCACAGTTTCCGAAGGATACTCTCTCAGGAAAGCCACCACGTCCATCAACACGTCCCCAAAGTGAGCATACTGATACGAGATTCCATGGTGGATGGTCAAGTTTCCTCTCGCATGCCGAACACGGATATCCAGAAAGCGGATCCCGGCGCGCAGCTGGAACGCGAGGGACCAGGAGTTACACTCGGACAGTGAGCCGCCGTACAGGGCCATGGTGTTGTGTGTGCCGGGCATCGTCACATCCGATAGGGAGTAGACGTCAGGGATGGTGGCCATCCAGGAAGGGTTCAGGATCTCAGGCGTGGAGGTGTCGTCATAGTCAGGAGTCTGGACGGCCCCGTATCCTGAGAAGGCCGTGCTATGGGGTCAAGCAGAGGTGAGATGAGGCAAAGAATGCATCTTTATCTGTCTTACAAAAAAGATACAAGATTACTGTGAAAACATCATGCTTATCTATAATGGATGGATATAATGAAATTACATAATTGGTTAATTTGCTCACAATAATAGCAGGTAGACAAAGCGAAAAAGTCTGAGATAAAAGCACTATGGCTAACAAATGGAGGTCTTTTCTTTTCAGTGAAATGGATTTTTTCTTCTTTACTGTAAATGGAATAAGAACTGTAATTTGTTACATAGGATACTATGAAAGAGGTTTGGGAATTATGGGTATTAAGTACCTTACCCCAGCAAAACGCCCATCACCATTATCTGCAAAATGTGTCCTCTGGTGCCTTCCATAATGAGCCTTTTCAATGCTCACTGATCCTTTACTGTACAGATAATCATTACAATAATTCACTTGTCACTTGTGATAATTATATAGCACGTTTTGTGGTATGACATCACCTTACACAAAAACCAGACATTTTGTAATTATTTTATTGGGTCCAAAAAGTCATGCAATCATTTCTAATTTAATATTTTTTCATCATTACAAATTATATCAGATAATATAATTTCATAAAAGTTGATACATTTGTTTGAATTTCAGAATGTCTTAGTATTTAGTTTGTGACCTTTTGCTTGAAGCTGACAAGAACAACAATCTGATAATCATGTTCCTCAGATATTCCAAAGAGCATTTTGTGCTTCGATGGAAGCAAGAACATCTGACCATCTACAAAAGAGTTCATATGAGCAATGTCACAAATTTATTTGATTAGTGATTTAGAACCAGTCCATTTCACATCATTTATTCAATTGTTAGTCTCTTTGTTCTAAATGTTCTATTTCCAGATTTAAATAAAAAAAACATTCCAGATTTACAGACTTCATAGTATATGTATGCTGGATTTGTTGCAAAACTAAAAACTTTAACTCTGTGTTGGTAAATACTTGCATATATATTCAAATTCATCTTAACCACAGACAGAGAAGTGATCTTTTACCGTGTGAACCCGAAGAGGTCTGTGATGCCGATGCACAAAGAACCACCTAGGCAGTGTCAGGTTAGCTGTAAAGCCTGCTGGTGTTTTCCTACCTTTTTTTTTTTTTTTTGCGAGTACACAGTTCTGGCTAGAGCTTGTTGGAGGCACTACTACACCTAACCCTTTTGTTTGAGGGGTCATTGTGCCTATTAATAGTGTAGAGTACTGTAAAGAGCTGACTCGTTGAGAGTGGACAAAATGCTCCAATCAGAAGTCAGATGCCCTGCAGATCAGATCATGTTATAGCTTATTTCCCTTTATATGATACCATATTATATTTCAAAATCTTTAGTACAAATTTTAAGATTCCCTTTAAGATTTCCACTATACTCAATGTAAAGTATATGTTTATTACTGAAACAAACAAAAACAAAAAGGGTAGAAATAGAAAAGTTCTACAGGTATATGGAATGAAATAGCTAAAAGTAAAATATTACCCTGTTGATGTATGTACTGTATATTAAAAATACATTATCTCCCAGAATAAACATCTAGGTTTAGTGTGAATAAACATGAGCCTGAACTTATGATAAACATGGCCAAAGTTAAGTTTTTTTCCAGAGTTTGTGGGAAAATATAAGTTTACATTTTCTGTGAGTTATCTACAGCTCTTTTTTTCCCCAGGGGTGAAGCAAAAAAAGTTTACTTACTTACAGAGCAAACATCTTTGCTGTGAGTACAGTCCCCATCATCAAACCTTGGAAAGTGGGTTTAATATTCAGAAAAACAAAACAGCCTAGAATTAGGATACTGCATTTGTAATTTGAATGTGAAAAGTATTATTTTCCCACAGAGTTGCTGCCTTTAATTTTGCCATGTGCTATGGCTAGTTTGTTTGTCCAACCAGCTAATGTGTACGGAGCCCCTAATGGAATATGGTAATGGAAAACAATTATTTCTGTCATGAAACTGTCCTTGGCATGGTCATGGAAATGACAACGTTAATATGTTTGGTATTGGAGGAATAGATACAGGACTTGCTACTGCCAATACATACACGACACGCTGCTGTGAGCAAGACATGCTGCTACTGTACAATATACTGTAGCGTACGTGAATTACCCGTGGCAGATCTATACAGGTGGAGCTGGGGAAGGTGGAGGGTTCTGCAGCAGGAACCAATCAGCTGTGCCTTATAGAGAATAATGTGATTGCGAGCCGATTCTTCAAGTTTTAAGTTTGAAAAGCTCAAATGCAATTAACAGTGAAACACTATAATAATGCCCAGCCTAATGTTATCTATGCATCTCAATTCTGCTTCTTCTATTTCCCATCATGCTTTTGAAATCAACTGATTATCCCCCATGCTCCCTGAGCCATATCTTCTGAAATAAATAATAAACATATTTAATTAAAATGAAAATGTGCCTTGTTTCCCCTTTAATCCTAATGTATTCTCTGTAATTGTGCTTCTATTTGCTTTGCTTGTATGCAGTGGCATATTGTGTTGAGGCCATCAAGCATTTAACAAAGCAAATCGTAATTTGACTTTACCTGAGTAAACAATATTCATTCTGACACATAACAAACAGTCTACTCTGATCTGCACTGATTCTGCAATATAAAGCCGTGTTTTCAACCCATTTGTGCCCAAATTTTTCTGAATGATTTCATGCATATATCCGTGTTAATAGTGTTCTATGTGAACATGTTCTGCATTTTATTTTTCCCAGGTTTTTTTTCTTTTTTTTTTTCTTGAAAATCGTATTTGAATATGCGGCAACTATATTGCCGGTGGGCAAATATGTTGTATGCACCCCCTCAATGTCAAATATGAATAGGAGGAGAACATTTGGCATCTATCTCAAAATAACTGCTTTCAACAGATCAGTCTTTATTCTTAAAAAATGTATTATGTATAAAAGTCGAAGAACATTTGATGCAAACCCAAAGAAGCTGCATCTAGCTTATAATCTCTTGAATATGAAAACACACCAAACAACAAATCCATTTGTCTTAACCCTTGTGCGCTGTTCAGGGTCTTTTTGATAATAATTTGACATGGTTTAGTGTAAGATTTTTGCCCATCTTTTGGAAAATGCAGTTTTAAAAGTAACACTTTAACCAATAGATTGTTGCAGAGCTCCACTGTTTGCTATTTGACTATTCATATTATGAAATCACAATTATAACAATAAAAGTTACTGTTTGTCAAAGTTTAGGGATTTTTTGTACTGAAAAAAAAAATCTGTTTTTCAATAATGTTATATTATGATTAGAATCAAATGAATTTTGTCAATGGACAAAATTCATCCTCAAAATCAGAAACAGCACAGAACACACATAGACAGAAAGGAAGTGGCACACTTTAAATTTGTAGAATTATATGAAAAGCAGATGTTTGAAATAAATGATAAACTCTACAAACTCCAACTTTTCTCTTTGTAACATCCTGATCAGGTTTGATTCTAATCATAATGTAACATTATTGAAAAACGTCTCGGTTACTAATGTCGTAGTAATTAGGACGTAACGTAATTGGGATCACTTCAGGGAGCACAATTACGTCGTCACGTCGACGTTACGTCGAACGTGAGCGACTGAATGGGAACTGATTTTTTTCAGTACAAAAACTGCTAAACTTTGACAAAAAGTAACTTTTATTGTTATAATTGTGATTTAATAATATGTAGATATGAATCTAACTGGAAAAACTTGCGAAAAGTTGTCTTTTAGTTTTAAACTTTTAGAGCTCTGCAGCCATCTACTGGTTAAAGTGATTTTTTTTTTTTTTTTTTTTTTTTTTACTTTTAAAACTGCATTTTCCAAAATAGGTACAAAAATCTTACACTAAAGCATATAAAATTATCCATGTTATCCCCATGAATGAAATTTAGAAATGTGGGTCTTTTATAAGGTGAATTTTACAAAAAAAAACAGTTTTATATATATATAAAACCCTTTTTTTATTGTAATTTATTTATGTACATTTTGCAGAGTAAAAATGTCCAAATGTGGAGTAAATCATAAAAATTTTAGTAAAATTACATTTGTTTAAAAAAATATATATATATATATATATTGTTACAAAATTAAATTTTGTTGCCTGCGGTCTTTGAGACCCCAAACAGCCCGACTGTAAACCGCAAATGAACAGCTCACAGGGGTTAAAGTGGTGGAACATAGTGCAGAATAAAGTGCAGCTATAACAGGGCATTGTGTATCAAAACCTTAAATGAAAATAAATAAATACAAATAAATAGAAAGAATGAAAAGAAAATTATATCTATATAACAAACAAAAAAAACAAATAACAAAATGGCAAATAACAAAAAATTTGATTATGAACAAATTATGAACAGCAGAGATGTCATTGAAAGGGTTAAGTTATGTTTATGCAATAAACAAGACCAATAACCTAGATTTATTAACCTATTAACACAGTATACTCCATTTTCCTATGATATACAAGCCATTTGCCCACCGGCAACCATAGTTGCTGCTTGGACTTTTGACTAAGTATACACAAAACTATAGATCTCTTGTAAGATTTGTTTTGTTTGGATGATTCTAGAGACCTTCTTCTTCTTTGGGAGGGTTTGCCCTCGCCATGCTTCCTGGAAGTAGGGGTAGGAAGTTGTGAGCCTCAACTTCAAGTTTTCTCTCCTTGAAGTCCTTTATTTGGTTGTTTGCTTGCATGTCATTGAGACACAAAACATGGATACCGTCTAGAAAAATACTTACAAAAGAAAAATGACAACTATACACTGCGGCAACTATAGTTGCCGGTGGGCTTAAATGGGTTTGATGTTTCAACAAATATCATCTTTCCCAAGTCTTTTGTCCCAATTGTTCCACACAAATTCCCTCAACACATTAGTCAATTAGAATTTCTTTTCAAATCTAAACTGGACTCTGACACCAATTATGAAGAGTTTTACAACGAACGCTGATAATAATTTTTACGTCTTTGGAGCTTTTCTAAATGAACAGACTTGAGCTTTACCCGTTTATCTTTCCAGTCCCCACATTCTCTCTATCTGTTTCCCATTAGTGTCTGTGGTGACAGGATGAGTATTGTGATGCTTTATGCCCTTTGTTTCCTTTTTGTCTCTGTCTGTTTTGTAATTAGAGGGAAACAGTCGTTTTCTGTTGGTTGATCATTCTAATCTGTCATTTTCAATGGTGGAGTAATTACAAGTTCAAAGTGCAGTGTCTTTCAGTGTCTTTGGTTCCTACGTCCAATCCTTCAAATAACCTTTATTAAAACTTTATTTTGATTCTCTCTTGCTCTAAACCATACATGGTGCAAAGTGAGCGAAGATGAGTGATTCTATGCACTTGTGCTGGGAATTGAGAGATTCATAGCGGAGGAAGTAGTTTAAGCAACAACATTTTTATAAATACTTCCTTGCTGATATACTGCTGGTGTTTCTGGTGGATTTAGAGCATAAAACACATCATTATGTTTGATTCAGGGTTTTCAATGTTGTTTGCAAGGTTTCATTATGGCTTGGTTAAAAAGTGACATTATAAATTAACATTATGTTTGGGTCATTTAGAAATAGTTTATAGGGTGTATTTATTGACTGCGCATTGAAATCAATCATATCGCATTTATGCATTTGGAAGAGGCTCATTTTATTCAAGGTTATACTTTTTATTTTAAATGTATGGATTCCCTGGGAATAAAACTGATGATCTTGCCATTTATAGCGCATACTGTTTGAGGTATGCTGTATATTTTACAGACACACACTTTTCACATGTGTGAATGTTGATTTTAGAATGTAGTTCTCTTACGAGAGTTCTCTCGTACTGCGTTCGTAGAACGCTGCGGGAAAAGTCTCTTTTCACGAAATACTGAAGCAAAATTATCCTTAATTTTCATATTTGTAAAACGCATTGCAGCAGTGCACAGCCATGGCGAGACGGCTCGCTCACTCATTGGCTGTTCTGCGGCAACTGCATGAGCCTATCGAGCGAGGGCTGATGCAATATCAGACCAATGAGAGCGCTTCGCGCGCTCCTCGTCACATCCCGCCGAAACGGGTGTGGCCATCCCCTATAAAAGGAGCTCGAGTAGGCTGATTCAACTGATTTTCATCTCTTCAGCGAAGCTCACGCATCGCTGGATCACGGAGAAGCAAGCGTCGTCGAGGCAAGCTTTTCAGCGGGACGAGCCCTTGAAGCCGCTGGCCTTCGCCGCCTCTACTGCCGTACCTGCTGCGCTTTCCGGCGCTTCATATCCTTTACCTGCTCTGTTCTGTGTGTGTGTGTGCAGTGTTCCCCGAACACTCACCCCTAAAAGAGCCGCGTCTTTATCAAGATGCCATCCTGTGGCTCGTGCCGAGCCCCGCTCACCGAGGGAGACCGCCACGTTATTTGCGTCTCCTGCCTGGGCGAAGATCACGCAGCGCTCGCGCTCGCTGACGGCGGCTGCCCTCACTGCGAGCTTTTGCCGATGGTGACTCTGCGGACTCGCCTGGCACATTTCTCCGAGCCTGCGCCCCCCGCCGCGGTGCCGCGCCGCAAGAAGCGCCGCTCGCAGCGGGCCCCGGAACCCACCTCTTCCCGACAAAGCTCGCCGGCTCGCCCGCCAGCTTCGCCGGCTTCCCCCGGAGCACTTCCCGATGCTCAGCGCCCGCAGTCTGCCGCCGCTTCATCTGAGGAAGTTGTTTCTGAAGCCGAGTCGGTCGATAAGGATTCCTGCTCTCTGCTAGCTTCAGGCAGTGAGGACTGGGCGAGCTCTGCGGATCTCACGCCTCCTGCCCGAAAGCCGTCGGCTAGAGCTAGCATCGAGAGGGAGCTCATGCGAGTACTCGCGTTGGCCGCGGCGAGCCTCGGCCTCGAGTGGTCTGCACCGGAACTCCCCTCGCGCACCCGGCTTGATGGTAGCTTCCTCCCTGGTGAGCGTTCTTCTCCTGTGTCTAAGCCCGCTCCGTTTCTTCCTGAGCTTCATGAAGAAGTGGCGAAGGCCTGGAACGCTCCCTTTTCTGCACGAACACGTTCGTCTGTATCCCCAGCATTTTCCTCCCTGGATAATGCTCAGGATCGAGGCTACCTCACTCTGCCGCCGGTGGAACAGGCGATAGCAGCCCACCTTTGCCCGCCCTCTGCTGGACGGCGGACTAAGCCAGTGCTGCCGTCGAAAGCCTGCCGCATGACGTCGTCGCTGCTCGCGCGGATCTTCTCCGCCGCTGGGCAGGCGGCATCGGCCCTGCACACCATGGCCACGCTTCAGGTGTTCCAAGGCGATCTCCTCCGCAAACTGGACGAGATAGGACCTGAAGCTATCTGCATCACGGACCTGAGAAGCGCGTCGGATCTTTCCCTCCGCGCTACCAAGGCTGCAGCACAAGCCATGGGACGCTGTATGGCTTCCGCTACCGTAGCCGAGAGGCATTTGTGGCTGACGCTCACGGAGATGGCTGATGCAGAGCGCAACGCGTTCCTCGACGCCCCGCTATCCTCCGCTGGCCTCTTTGGATCTTCTCTCTCCGAGTTCGTGGAGAGATTTTCCGAAGCCCAGAAAGCGTCACAGGCATTCAAGCACTTCCTGCCAAAGCGCTCCAGTTCCGCAGCGGGCCGTGAGAAACAGGCCCCTCGGAGCTCACAGCCTCAGCCTCCGGCCGCCCCCTCTCAGCGACAGCAGCGCAGCTCACGCCCTCGCTCTCGCTCTACCAGCCGCCGCCCCACTCACCGCGGGCCGCGACCAAGGGTTGTGTTGAAGCCGGAAGCCCCAAAGAAGTCCTAGCACGCCTAGGAAAGCGCAGGTGTGTAAGCCCCGTTGCGACCGGGCCCTCACCAAAGCGCACCGCTGTCTCAGTCCCAGGAATTGCGACTGCTTCAGCGTTCTCAGCAGAGCACAAGCCCGCACAGCTGCCCTCTTGCCTGCACACAAAAGCCGTTTTTACGGCTACCCAGATAAATCCCGAAAAGAGTGTATTTTCTGGTGTCCCGGCCAAGGCCGATGGTGCTATAAATGTAGTGTTGATGCCCACTTCCCTGTGCCCATCCCTACACACAAGCACAGCCCTGCACACAGGGCCCGTACTCATAAGATCGACGCAGTTCGATCGCGCCACAAACATAGTCAAAGTGCCCACTTCCCAGTGCCCACAAACGCTATGTCTGGCAAGCCACAGGCTCCCTGTAAAAACGGGACCTGTGAGCACCCGCTCTGTTCAAGCAGACAGCGCGGCCAAAGCAGTAAACGTGCCCGGTCCCCGCCCACGTTCACTTGTAGGCTGCATGAGTCCCATGAGACCTTCTCAGACCTCCCTCGTTCAGATAAACACTGTAGCGGGGTCGAGGATGAGCGTGTTGCCCGCTGTATTATGCGCGCTCCCCGCCTCAAATGTCACAGGCGTAACGCCTATGCTAGCGCGCCCCGAAGCGCCGCCGTCGCACAGCGAACAGAGCGCGCTTCGCATCCAACCCCTAGCCGGCCATGCAGACGCATGGGCCGCGCTTCCAGGGGTTTCGGACTGGGTGCTAGACATTATAAAGAGAGGCTTCTCGCTACAGTTTTGTCGGCGCCCTCCACGCTTCACAGCGCGCGTCGAAACTACGGTGAATTCAGAAGTAGCACACCTGCTTCGCGCCGAAATATCAAAACTGTTGAGCAAAGGGGCGATACAACATGTATCCCAAGCTCAAAGCGAAGGGGGGCTATACAGCAGATACTTCCTAGTCCCCAAAAAGGACGGTGGTATCAGACCCATACTAGATCTAAGACGACTAAACAGAGCTTTAGTGAAACGCAGTTTCAAAATGCTCACAACCAGCAAAATCCTCGCGCACATTCGCCGAGAAGACTGGTTTATGTCGATAGATCTAAAGGACGCGTATTTCCAAATACAGATAGCGTCACGCCACAGGCGATTCTTGAGATTCGCCTTCGAGGGTCGGGCATACCAGTACACAGTCCTGCCATTCGGCTTGTCCCTGGCACCCCGTACATTTACGAAGTGCATGGACGCAGCGCTCGCCCCCCTCAGACTCAGGGGCATGCGAGTGCTGAACTATTTGGACGACTGGCTGATCATAGCTCAATCACGATCTCAGCTCGTGGAGCACAGAACCATGTTACTCGATCACCTCGAGAATCTTGGTATCACGATCAATTGGACGAAGAGCTCCTTGAACCCCAGCCAAACTATTTCGTTTCTGGGCATCGTTCTGGACTCTCGTTCTATGACGGCGCGGCTGTCGCAACAGCGCGCGCTGCGCATACAGCACGCAGCGAGGTCCTTCCGCTGCGGTGCGATTATCCCGCTCAAACGTTTTCAGAGGATGCTGGGCCTCATGGCCTCAGCATCATCAGTTCTCCAGCTGGGCCTGCTTCGCATGCGCCCTCTGCAGTTCTGGTTGAAAGCGCGAGTGCCACGCGGAGCGTGGGCACTCAGCCGATTGCGCCTCAAAGTCGATCAAGACTGCGCAGCAGCCCTGAGACCATGGGCGGCGGGCGATTGGTACCGTTCAGGTGTAAGCCTGGGGACTTCCTCGAGAGTGAAAGTGGTGTCTACGGACGCATCCACCTCGGGATGGGGAGCGCTGCTCGAGGGCAGGCCGTTCTTTGGCCTCTGGTCAGAACGAGAAAAGCTCCATCATATCAACTGCCTGGAAATGCTAGCAGTTCACAACGCGCTGACGCGCTTTTGTCCCCACATCAAGGACCAACACGTCGTAGTCCGCTCGGACAACACGGCCGTGGTGTCCTACATAAATCGCCAAGGCGGCCTCGGTTCCAGTTCCCTTTACAGGCTGGCCGAGCGCCTCCTAATATGGGCTCAGCGCAACCTGAGCTCGCTGAGAGCGGTGCATGTGCCCGGGACACTCAACCTGGGTCCAGACAGGCTGTCCAGGAACAATGTTCCCACGGGCGAATGGTCTCTACACCCACAAACAGTCCGGCTGTTGTGGCAGAGATTCGGCAGAGCGGAGGTGGACCTATTCGCGTCCCCAGAAAACGCTCATTGCCCCGTGTTCTTTTCAAAGAACGACAGCGCGCTGTCCCACAAGTGGCCGCACTGCCCGCTATACGCGTTTCCCCCAGTCTCCCTCCTACCTCAGGTGCTGGAGCGAGTCAGGGAAGTGAAATGCCCAGTACTGCTTATAGCACCGTTCTGGGACAACCAAGCCTGGTTTCCAGTCCTGATGCAGTTAGCAGACTCCGCTCCATGGCCAGTGCCATTGAGGAGAGATCTCCTCTCGCAGGCCAGGGGCTCGATTTGGCACCCACACCCAGAGCTGTGGTCCCTTCATGCGTGGACGTTCAACGGTTACCCGTTAGCCTCACGGATGGAGTGCTGAACACCATCACTCAGGCTAGAGCGCCTTCCACCAGGCGGCTTTATGCCTCGAAGTGGTCGGTTTTCTCCAGCTGGTGTACAGCTCGGGGCCTGTCACCCCTCGATTGTGAGGTGACGGAGGTTCTCTCCTTCCTACAAGAGCTGTTGGATAAGGGCAGATCCCCTTCCACGCTCAAAGTCTATGTGGCGGCTATCGCAGCGTGCTCGACAGCAACGCCAGGCCAGTCACTGGGTAGGAACGATTTAGTCATCCGCTTCCTCAGGGGAGCTAGGAGGCTGAATCCCCCCAGACCTCCCTCAGTCCCGGTGTGGGACCTTTCTACGGTCTTGGCAGCCATGAAAGGCCCCCCCTTTGAGCCTATCCAATCTGTTAGCCTCAAACATCTGTCTTTCAAAACGGTGTTTTTGATGGCCCTCGCTTCGGTGAAGCGCATAGGCGATCTGCACGCGCTCTCTGTGAGTCCAACGTGCTTGGAGTTTGGGCCCAATGACTCCATAGTCATACTCAAACCTAAGCACGGCTACGTGCCGAAATCCCTCAACACTCCGTTTAGGGCTCAGGTTATTTCCCTGTCTGCCCTGCCGGGGTCAAACGAGGAAGGGGACTCGAGCTGTCTTTGCCCCGTTAGGGCGTTAAGAGCTTATGTGTCCCGCTCCGCTGCCTTCAGACAGACGGAGCAGCTCTTTGTCTCGTTCAGTGGACGTTCCAAGGGAACGGCTGTTTCGAAACAGAGCCTGTCCAGATGGGTGGTTGACGCCATAACAATGGCTTATACTACCAAGGGCCTTCAGTGCCCGTTGGGCATTAGAGCGCATTCCACGAGAGGCGTTGCCTCATCGTGGGCCTGGTCTAGCGGGATTTCCTTACAGGAAATATGTACGGCGGCGGGCTGGGCCTCGCCGTCTACATTCATAAGGTTCTACAACCTAGAAGTTCCCGCCTTGCAGGCCAGGTTGTTTTCGGTTTAGCCGTATCAGCTGTCTACCACGACACTGATTTCGCAGGCGCACAACGCCACCGAATACTTCACCGCACTTGCAAGCCAAGTGTTTTCGGCGTATTCGAGTCAGCTGTCTAAACACGGCACTGATATCGCAGACGCACAGCGCCGCCGAAGTTCTCTGGGCAGAATTGTGTAAGACCAATGTTTTCCCACATTAGCCAGGCTCCCTCCTGCCTATGTGATGTTATATCGCGTCTAGAACGCACCTATTTGGGCGAAAGTGTGTAAGTCCCACATTTCCCACATTAGCCAGGCTCTCCCTGCCTATGTGACGTTGTATCGCGCTTAAGGGCGCATCCATTGGGCGAAATTACGTAAGACCCACATCTCCCACATCAGCCAGGTTTTTCCCCTGCCTATGTGGCGCTGTTTCGCGCCTAAGGGCGCATATATCTGGGCAAAAATTTGCGTAAGACCCACACTTCCCACATTAGCCAGGCCTCCCCCTGCCTATGTGATGTTATATCGCGTCTTAGGACGCAGCTATCTGAGGGTGGTTGTCCCCCCCCCCCCCCTCCAGACTCTCCGAAGTCTACCGGGTGATTATGCACTGTATACCTGGACTAGCTTCCAGTGGTCGGTGTTTTCTCATCCCAGCACGCACGGCGTCTTACAAGTGGTTCCCGCAGCGTTCTACGAACGCAGTACGAGAGAACTCTCGTAAGAGAACGTACTCGGTTACTAACGTAACCTCGGTTCTCTCTAGAAGAGGGAACGAGTACTGCGTTCCCTGCCGTGCGCGCGGTTCGCTCTGGTTCGCTTCGGCGATGAAAACCAGTTGAATCAGCCTACTCGAGCTCCTTTTATAGGGGATGGCCACACCCGTTTCGGCGGGATGTGACGAGGAGCGCGCGAAGCGCTCTCATTGGTCTGATATTGCATCAGCCCTCGCTCGATAGGCTCATGCAGTTGCCGCAGAACAGCCAATGAGTGAGCGAGCCGTCTCGCCATGGCTGTGCACTGCTGCAATGCGTTTTACAAATATGAAAATTAAGGATAATTTTGCTTCAGTATTTCGTGAAAAGAGACTTTTCCCGCAGCGTTCTACGAACGCAGTACTCGTTCCCTCTTCTAGAGAGAACCGAGGTTACGTTAGTAACCGAGTACGTTTTGCTACATAGACCAATTGTTGATCTATCTAGTATTGATATTTTGTAACAGCAAAACTAATTCAGTGTTTTTAATGACAATTGTATTTAAGATTTAAGATTGTAGTTATTTGTTTTCGTTTTTCTGGGTTTTTTTTATATTTTCCATTTTCATTTTCAATTTAATTAAATTTCATTTAAATCCTATATAGTCTATTTTTTCAGTTTTAATTATTTTAGTACACTCAAGTTAAACTAAATGAGAAATAATGTTGTCTTGACAACTAGCTGAAATGAGATAAGTTTGATAAAAAACTTTTTTTATATTTTCTTTCAAGCAGCAAATTTTTTTTTAATGGATTTAGTTTTAGTGAACTATAATAACCATGCTTTAGAAACCTGCAATAATACTGAAACATCTATAAAAAAACAAGACAATAAAGCAAATAGAGGCATATCTTGGGCTTTTTGGACGTAACATTCCCAGTAGGACCAATATGGGCTTTTCAAAGGGTGATTCGTAAACTTTTATATTTGGTCAGTCAACAGTTTGTCCGCTTGCCTTATAAAACACTGACTTCCTGTCAGATTGTTTATTGAAGTTATGAAATCTGTTTGAATTTGACATAAAATCCTGTTTTATCCTGTTCTCCTTTCAGACCTGTTGGGAAATAAGCAAGTGTCTTGGGAATCTGAGACAATAGCCTACAATAAGACTCTCCTAGTCTTATTGTTTGCCTTTTAAACACAAAACTTTGAGAGCAAGTATCAGGCAAGTATCATATTTCAGCAAAACAAACAGTTGCAATTTTTCTTTGGTTATTATGAAAAACATGCAAGTTTAAATCTGGGTCTTGATCTCACCATACCATGTACACAACAGAGGGTTTTTGAAGCGATGCCATAGAACAGGGGTGCCCAATCCTGCTCCTGCCGATCGACTGTCCTGCACAGTTCATCTCCAACCCTAATCAAACACACCTGCCTTTAATTTTCAAGTGATCCTGAAGACCTTAATTGTTTGCTTCAGGTGTGTTTGATTAGGGTTGGAGATGAACTGTGCAGGACAGTCGATCGGCAGGAGCAGGATTGGGCACCCCTGCCATAGAAGAACCAATTTTGGTAGCCAAAAGAACCTTTGAGTTGTTAAAAGAACCATTTTCCTCTTAGTGCGAAGAACAATTTAATAATCTGAAAAATCGTGTTCTACTGTAAAGAACCTTTTGTGCAATGGAAAGGTTCCATGGATGTTAAAGGTTCTTCATGGACCCATCGATGCCAATAAAGAACTTTTCAGTTCAGTCAGAGTTCAGTCAGGATATGATGCATGCGTATAGCCAATACCACTAGCTGTGCCAAAGTCATGGGTTCATTTCCCAGGAAATACATTCTGAAAAAGATAACGATATCTAAAAAACAAGGTAACACTTTAGAATACTGTTCCTTCGTTAATGAATAACTACTAATAATTTGGATCAGTATTCTAAAGTGAAAAACATGATAACTACCTAATATTGACTAAAGTCATTGTAAGCTTTTGAGAATTTTGTAAAATTTTGGATAGACTAATACTGATCCAAATTATTATTAGTTGTTTAGAAGGATGTAGTAACACTTGATTCATTACTAGTGGGTTACCATTACCTTGTATTATACATTATGCATTATTAATATTAATAATGAACCTGTATATAGTTGTTCTTTGTAGTCTTCAGTGAGGTATGAAAAATAGTAGTTACTGATTAGCTAATAGTGAACTACCACATTTGACTTAGTGCTATTACTTACTAATTCATTAATCAGAGTTCCTTGTTAGTTAATAGTAGTTGCTAGAATGTTAATAGTGCGTTACTCATTTGTTCCAGTGTAGTTATTCATTAATGAAGGAACAGTATTCTAAAGTGTTACCAAAACAATAACAAAACCCAACGAAATGTAAATGATATGCAGTGACACAAATGGTCAGATAGTTTACAGGTGTGATCTGTCTAACCACCTTGAGCATTCGGTTTGAGAATCCCAGCAGTTCCAACGTTGCTGTTTGGTGATTGTTTGAAAAAGTCATTTCCACTGTTCCACATTCCACATTTTACCTTTTTTTTTAAAGGACTCCAAGGGTCTTCATTGGTATCCACGACCCCATCATGGTGCATCATGTGAACAGCTGTGCTGGTGCCGGTTTGCTCCACCCCTTCTATTCAGCCTCGGGCGATGCATCTTAAACCGCGAGAATCCCCCACCGCCTCGTTATCTTACACTCGGCATCTCTGTGATTTACTCACCTGCTCCGATGTATGCGCACAAACTACAGGACCAACAGGAGGAGGGAGGGAGGGAGTGAGAGGAGAGACAGAAGCTGACAGCAGCAGCAGAGGTTTTCAAATGGAATTGTTTATGGAGATGGAGTATGTGAAAGACAGAGAGAGGGAGAGAAAGAGAAAGAGCGAGAGAGGAGATGATAATGACCAGATGTCAGATTGAAATCTAATACACTTAATGCGTTGAAGCTCCATGCTGGGCTATGCTTGTAGCTCACACGGTGGAATTAGAGATTTGACACATTTGCAAGCAATGTGAGATCTCTACATCGTAGCGATACACAAGATGTGCAGGAATATAATAGGAATACATCAGGATGCACTCTACTGGCTTATCATTTATTAAGAACCTGCGCAGTTTGACTGCCTGGTGCCAAAAGATATTTATAAAATCACAAGCATGCTATTTTACAGTTACATCTGTGTTTTATTTATTATTTAAACAAAGAAGTTTGGTAAAATCAATCAAAAGCACCAGTCACTCATGATTTATACAGGATGAAACTCCCAAAAGAATGTCAGTACCAAACACAAATCAAATTATATTGTGTGTGAGCTCAAGAAACAACAACAACAGCAAAACAGAGCTTGAACACTAAATCATAAAATAATTATAAAAACTTTGTTTAGAAGCTAAAAAGAAGCCAAGGAAATACAGTACATTTGCACATTTAAAGAATTATTAATTATTATTATGTCCCATAATTACTAAAATATCATTTGTTTGTCAGTATGCAATATAATACACACTGCTGTTCAAATGTTTGGGGTCAGTAAGGTAATACTTTTATTCAGCAAAAATGCATTAAATGAACCAAAAGTGACAGAAAAAAAGATTTCAAATAAATGCTGTTCTTTTGAACATGCTATATTGATCAAAGAAACCGGAATAATTGTATCACGGTTTAAAAAAAACTTTAGCAGCACAATTGTTTTCAATAATAATAAATATTTCTTGATCACTAAATTAGCATATTAAAATGATTTCTGAAGGATCATGTGACTGAAGACTGGATTAATGATGCTGACAGATGCCATTACAAAACTGCCAAAAAACAGCTTTGCCCAAAATCACATTTTAAAATGCTATATATTAAAATAGAAAAGAAAAGTTGAATTAAATCAATATTTCACAACATCACTGTTTTTAATCCTACTTTTGAATTGTAGCGTATCATTATTAGACATATATCTTCATTTGTGTTAGTTGGGATGGCGTAAATGTGTAAAACTCTTCCCCAAAAGATTTGAAATGGTTAATTTCAGCTTCATATTCAGTCCATTGGCAGAAGTAAAACACGTGCAATAGGGTGAGGTCTCCGTTCTGTAAAAAAAAAAAAAAAAAAAAAAAAAACGACCTGGAATTGAGGTTAAGCCAAGAAGCCTTTCTGAAGTATGACTTTGCCCTCTCTATCAATGATTACTCTGACAATAGCCGGAGATCTCCTCCACTGAACCCTCGCCTCATTCTTAAAGCCACTCCATGTCTCTGTTATCTATCGGCTTAGCTAACTCATCCGTGTAAGCATGTTGCCCATCAAACGCCACCCACCTCCCCCCTTGACACAAGCACAGAGATACACACCTCCCTCCCAACCGGAGGTGGTCTCAGAGGACACCCCGTCTTAGTTGGTTCTCAGAGAGACATCTGTGCCACGCTCTACCAGCCCCACCAGGATGGCAGGCAGACACGGGGAAGTTGAGCCGGCATGCCTCAGCGCCCGCCCTCTCGGCTTTTTCTCCCAGCCAAGATCTAGGGTGACTGCCTGACTGTTTCTGGGTGGATGTAGCCCATGCTTCAAGGTTTCGGCGACACTAGCCATATTTCAGTGTCGGACCCTCATAACCAATTATGGCTCTCAATCTTGAGTGCTAAATGACCCTCGTAATGTCAATGGAGATAGAGACAGAATCATCTCTCAATTCTGGCGCCCTCGCTGACTGTGAGAGAGGAGTGATATCACAGCATTCGGGGAGTCTCGATTCAGCATGAAACCTGGTGACCTTTCCTCATTCCTGACAAGAGGACTTCGCTGCCCTTTTGAGAAAATGCTAATTCTAAACGTTTGCCTTATAAAAGCATATTCCTATGGGACGGGCCCAGCATGTCAAACAGAGGCAGGAGCAAAGCCCCAGTGGCAAGTGAGGTCGGCTCAGCTGTCTGATTGGTCCTCAGTGTGAAGTGTTGTGCAATTGTATGCATTTGTCAGTGTGTTTGTGTTTGTGTAACTCTGGCCTTATTTACATATTTAGCTCTGGAGTGATATTTACAGCCATCTGCAACTTAGACCCTTTGGTTAGAAACAGTTGCAAACAATGCAAAATAGTTTAATGCAAAGGATAACGTTTATGAAATAAGGAACACAAATTTTTATAATATCTGAAATTCAATCGTCCTAAAATGTCTTTCTATCTTCAAAATAGGTAAGTTAAAAGGTCAAAGAAAAAAGGTGTTTTAATATAGCTTTACTGCATTCCAGATAATCAAAATGATCAAATATAATCAAAATGATATTATTGAGAAAATATGTATCACTATTACTCAGTAATGCTAAAGTCAAAGCCAATACATATAGTGCTTGTACAGGCTCCTAAGGGTAAATTATAGGGTTGGGAAAAATCACAGGGATAAATTTAAGCCATCAATGCTTAAAAAATGGAATGTCAACCTGGCATGTAGTAATGCGCAATGCCATTTTAGTGCCATGTTAAAATAATAATAAAAAAAGAACAAATTGTCTGAATCAACTTATGTTGATGTTACTTTACTTGACTTTATTCTTAAAGGTACCAAAAACAATCAAACAAACAAACTGTATGCATTTTGCAGAAGAACATTGTTTTGGTTTGCGTGACTGCGGATGAATATGACCCTTCACAATAGATAATGCTTTACAATCAACTCTGTTAGAGAGCTACATATGGCAATTTTATCTGCTCAACAAAATACCCTACTCAAGTGTTAATAAAAAACCCATTTCAGTGTCGCTTTGTTGCTTTGTTTTATTGCGAGCTCTGTCGCATTCTCTTTTTGCCAGCAGACTCTCCTCTGCTCTGCGTATTTTAAAAACAGGTGATTCGCCGGAGGTGACAAGCCACAATGACAAGCCACAGGAATATGGGCAAGACGAAGAAGATATTAAGGGTGAACTAAGTAACTTTTTTTGTATCTTAACCGAACAGCTTCGGAGTCATTGGAATGGTTATATGACTGTTTTTGGGTTGAATGGTGGTCTTCTCGCATCCCTCGAGCGCCTGTGAGACGAAAAACCACCCTTGCAACTTTGGGCCTGCGGGCCGCCGGCCGCAGCATCAGGAAGTATCGCGTGATATCAGGTCTCAGGATGTAACAAACTGCTTTACGGCACTGCACACATATACCATCTAAACATTTATATGCTAGCCTTCTGTGTATTATACATACCTCAGTGGACATGGCTCCGTGCGTTCGCCGGGTTCTTTGAAAACAAATGCACATGACCAGCGGGAGAAGATGGGACGAGCCAACGAGTTTTGACGACAGTGTTGTCAAATATCTATTCCGAAGCTGTAGGGGGAGCTCTATAGAGAAACCCGCGAGAAAACAGTGAAGAAATCCCAAAGCTGCATAATGCAGCTTTAATTATTTTATTCAGTAAGAATGCATTATGGTGCTGTATGTATTTATTTATTTATTTTTTGACTGTACTAAAGCATCAAAATATCATAATATCTTTGCAGATATTTATGAAACACGTTAAGTTCACATACGTTTCTCTGAAAAACAATGCTCAGCCAGTTACTTTGAAATGTGTGTTCCGTGTCAGAATGTCTGTTTTTGGACTGTGTGATCCCGCCCACAGCCAATTTACCCAATAGTATTTCGTTGTCCAGCGTTGCCAGCAGAAAACACAGCGTATTGCAGACATGGAAGCCAGCAAACAAACTCAGAGATCGCAGATTCTACCCAACCTAAAAAGCCTCAGAATCCATCTAACCATCTAACGGAAGCAAAATGTAGATAAATAAACTCATCAACTTACAGTGTGTAAGTCTCCTCGCCTTCCATTGTTAGTTGCTCTCACTTCTGTTGCGTGTCCTCAACCTGGCAACCCGTGTGAGTGGCGAATCTGAGGAGAAGGGGCCGGGGAAACAACTCTCTCCAATATTTAGAATTTGGACTGCAGTGCCCATTTCAACCACTAGTTGATTTTCTCAAGCATCATGTGACACTGTAGACTGGAGTAGGCTAATTGCAGCTGAAAATTTTAGCAGAATTCTTCAGAAAATCCATCACAGGAAAACGACATTTTAAAATATATTAATAAATGACTTTATACAATATCAAGAAAACACTTTTCAAACAAAACGTCTCAGGTTACGACTGTAACCATAGTTCCCTGAGAAGGGGAACGAGACGATGCGTCGATAACGCTTTGGGAACGCCCCCGGCGTGAATGCGTCTGAAGCATCTATGTCAACTAGTCCAATGGAATGAATGAAATGCGCGTCACGGGCGGGTGACGTCATGACCAGGAAGCTATAAAAGCGCATCCGGTGAAACCGGCTTTAGCTTCGAATTTTGCCGAAGCAAGTCGATTACAGGAATGCAGGAAGTATGGCAGGGCGACGCATCGTCTCGTTCCCCTTCTCAGGGAACTATGGTTACAGTCGTAACCTGAGACGTTCCCTTTCGAGGGAACTCGCGATGCGTCGATAACGCTTTGGGAACGAGAATACCCAAGCCGCCAGAATTCCAAATGCCTGCGTGTAAGCCTGTTGTCAAAAACCCACACTAAGCACTGAGCACCTGAGACCCTGGGGCAGCATCCAGGTCCAGGCTATAGAATCTGACAAATGTGAGCGGAGAAGACCAACCCGCCGCATCACAAACGTCTTGGAGGGACACTCCAGATATTAAGGCTTTAGAGGCCGCCATACTTCTAGTGGAATGAGCTCTGACCGCCAAAGGACAGGGCTGGCCAGAGGACTCATAAGCAAGAGAAATAGCCTCAACTATCCACTTACTAACTGTCTGCTTAGAAGCCGGACAACCTCTCTTGGGTGATCCAAAACAGACAAACAATTGATCGGACTTCCTCCATGGAGAAGACCGATGAACATAAGTATCCAATGCTCGCACTGGACACAACAAGTTCAGCTTTTCCTGGCCCGGAGAAGTAAAAGGAGGAGGACAGAAAGCCTGAAGCACAATAGGCCTCGGAATAATGGTTGGCACCTTAGGGACATAACCCTGTTTAGGATACAAGAATGCCTTGACCATCCCCGGTGCGAATTCAAGGCAGGTGGGAGAAACCGAAAGGGCCTGAAGATCTCCGACTCTTTTGAGGGACGAAATGGCTAGTAGAAAAACCGTCTTAAAGGTCAGAAATTTCTCTGAGACCGACTCTAAGGGCTCGAACGGAGCCCCAGATAGGCCCTCTAGTACCAATGCCAAGTCCCAAGCCGGCATCCTAGTGCGTATTGCAGGCCTAAGCCTCAGGGTGCCACGAAGGAAACGAGTAATCAGGGGGTCTCGACCCAACGATATACCACCCACCGGGACGTGGAAAGCCGCAATGGCTGCCACATATACTTTTAAGGTGGATGGACATAAACCTGACTCAAAGCGATCCTGCAGAAACTCCAGTACTGTGTTTACTGAACAGTTAACCGGGTCCCACTGACGCTGATGACACCAAGTAGTGAAGACTCTCCATTTCAAAGAGTACAATTTCCTCGTAGCGGGAGCTCTGGAGCTTAGAATGGTCT
The DNA here is from genome assembly GCF_964197995.2 of Scardinius erythrophthalmus. Taxonomy (NCBI): domain Eukaryota; kingdom Metazoa; phylum Chordata; class Actinopteri; order Cypriniformes; family Leuciscidae; genus Scardinius; species Scardinius erythrophthalmus. The sequence continues at coordinate 13,977,927 of NC_138230.1, forward strand.
CAACAACCTCGGTTGAAAGACCACTCTCTATGAGTTGGGCCCCCTCAGAGGCCAAACCCAAAGTTTCCAAATCTCTGGTCGGGGGTGGAATATTGTGCCCCCGGCCTGAGACAGAAGGTCTCTCCTGATCGGCAACTCCAAGGGAGGACCGTCTAGCAGATGAATCAGGTCCGCAAACCATATTCGACTCGGCCAACGTGGCGCTACTAGCAATAGGCTTATTCCATGCTGGCGAACTCGCTCCAGAACTCCTTGGAGCAGAGCAACAGGGGGAAAGGCGTACAGACGTAGCCTCGGCCACGTCTGCACCATAGCATCCAGCCCCAGGGGGGCTGGGTGAGTAAGGGAGAACCAGAGTGGACAGTGCGTCGTATGCTGAGACGCGAACAGATCCACTTCGGCCTTGCCGTAAAACTCCCAAATCTTCTCCACCACCTCGGGGTGAAGTCTCCAGTCCCCTGGCCTCAGCTCCTGCCTCGACAGGACGTCTGCTCCGATATTCTGGCCCCCTGGAATATACACTGCCCTCAGAGAGAGTATCTTCCCCAGGGACCATAGGAGGATCTGGTGTGCCAACTTGCATAGTGGACGCGACCGCAGACCCCCCTGACGATTTATATAAGAGACCACCGATGTGTTGTCTGTCCGGACAAGCACATGGTGATCCCTCAGGTCTGGGAGAAAATGTCTCAACGCGTTGAAAACAGCCAACATCTCCAGGCAATTTATGTGCCAAGAGAGATGATGACTCCTCCACAGACCCTGAGCTGAGCGGCCTTCCATTACCGCTCCCCAGCCGGTGAGGGAAGCATCTGTCGAGATAGCAACTCGATGGCAAAGAGCTCCCAACACCGGACCCTGGGACAGGAACCAAAGTTTCTTCCATATAACCAAAGCGCGGAGACACCGCCGCGTGACCTTGATCATACGAAGCGGGTTCCCCCTCGGGGAAAACCCTCTGGTCCTGAGCCACCACTGCAAAGGTCTCATGTACAGCAGGCCAAAAGGTATCACGTTGGACGCCGCTGCCATGAGCCCTAACAGTCTCTCGAACTGTTTCACAGTGCGTGACTGGCCTAGCTTTAGCTCTTTCATGGCTGTTAGGATTGCAGCTACACGAACGGGCGATAGATTGGCTCGCATCGTGACTGAATCCCATACCACACCCAAAAAAGTGGTTCTCTGTAATGGAGATAGCACACTCTTCTTGGCGTTGAGCCTCAACCCCAATTTCTGCATATGTGCGAGGACGACATCTCGATGCCGAACCGCTAACTGTTCTGACTCCGCTAGAATCAGCCAGTCGTCTATGTAATTCAGAATACGTATGCCCTGCAGCCTGAGCGGGGCCAGAGCTGCATCTACGCACTTCGTGAATGTGCGGGGTGATAAAGCTAGACCGAATGGAAGAACCCGATACTGGTATTCTTTGCCCCCGAAAGAAAACCTCAGGAACTTCCTGTGCTGAGGGAGGATGGAGACATGGAAGTAAGCATCTTTCAGATCTATCGTGACAAACCAGTCCTCGGATCTGATTTGAGTCACGATCTGTTTGAGTGTCAGCATCTTGAACTTGAGTTTTTGAACTGTACGATTCAACAGACGAAGATCTAAAATGGGACGCAACCCCCCATCCTTTTTTGGAACGATGAAATAGCGGCTGTAAAAACCCGATTCTCTGTGGGGTGAAAACACCTGCTCTATAGCTTCTTTCGCCAGAAGAGCTTTCACCTCCTGCTCCATCACCAGAGCCTGCTCGGGGTGTACCAGCGTGGGCACCACCCCGTTGTAACGAGGAGGACGCGAACCGAACTGGATTCTGTATCCTTTCTCTACTATATGCAGGACCCACTGAGAAATATTTGGCAGATTCCTCCACTCTGTCAGAAAATCTACTAAGGGAACCAGCCTCTCGAGGCTGGTCTCTGGTGTATTTGAGACACTCGGCCCGGGGGCCTGAAACATATCGGCAGGAACCACCCGAACTGAATGTTCTTGAACCCCCCTCAGAAGGTTCATATCTGACGCAATGTCGAGTTGACATTGCGCCAGACGATCGCTGGGAACCACTGCGCCCCGAGACCAAGGGTGCGGGGTTGGCAGAATGACTCCCTGAGGACACCGAGGTGGAGCGGACACCGTATACTGAGGTATGATCCGCTCCACCCCGGGTGGGGCTGCCCTCATGGGTCTGACTCCATAGGAGTCAGGACCTCTTCTTTTGAGCCGAAGCCTTCTTAGCCTGAAGGACGGTCCTCAGATCCGGCTTCTGCTTTGAAGGCTTCGGCTGAGAGTGCTGCGTCTGCTTCCAGTGTTTTTGTGGCGGAGCACGAGACGCAACACTCTCTTTCTGCTGTGCTCTGTATGAGGAGCTTGACGGCTGGGACTGCTCACGCCCAGCAGCCCCAGGGGGTTGGACACGGCGAGGGAGAAATTTTTTAAATGCCTCTGACTGTTTTTTGACCTCCTGGAATCTTTCCACCACCGAATTAACAGCCTCACCAAAGAGACCAGAGGGATCAATAGGTGCATCTAACAGAAAAGCACGATCTTTTTCTTTTATCTCTGCTAGATTTAACCAAAGATGCCTCTCAGTGGCTACAAGGGCTGCCATAGACCGCCCAATTGCTCTGGCGGTCTCCTTAGTAGCCCTGAGAGACAAATCAGTGGCCCGACGAAGTTCTCGAACCTCATCGGGTCCCACCCCCTCACTTCTGTCCAAATCCCCCAGCAGATCAGCCTGATAAGCCTGGAGCACTGCCATAGTGTGTAGACATGCTCCAGCCTGACCTGCTGCCGTATATGCTTTGCCCACGAGAGATGATGTCGTTTTCAGAGGCTTTGTGGGCAAAGCTGAGGCCTTCAGGGACGATGCTGAACCAGGCGACAGATAGCTCGCGAGCGTCTGTTCAGCCTGGGGCATCGACCCATAACCATATTCTCTCAGCCCCCTAATATCTGAATAAACGTGAACATGGGGACTATAGAGACGAGAGGAATATGGTTTATTCCAAGATCTGGACAGCTCACTGTGCAGATCTGGAAAAAATGGAAGGCCTCGTGGTGGAAGTGTTTTAATAGATGGAAGGAAACGCTCATCTAGTTTGCTTTTAGGACGAGCGTCCCTTTTCTCGGCTGGCCATTCAATATTCAACTTTTCAACAGCACGAGTAATCACATCCACCAACTCCTCATACGCTGGAGAAGAGGACTGTGAATCCTCTTCCCTTATTGTGCTTTTACTTTTTTCACTGTCAATGCTCAGCACATCCAACTCCTCAGAGCTGGAGCACTGAAGCATTGGGCTCTCTTCCCGGGCGGAAGAAGCCGCAGCGCGGGCTTCCGACACCGGGGAGAGAGCGCTGGATCCCCCAGGACAGGAAGGAGATAAGGTCCTCGGACCCGTCTCCAACCCTTCTGAGAGATCCTTTTGCGATCCCCAGGAATGCATTCTCCGCGCTGCCTCGGCAGACGCGGGTCCCGCACCCTGAGGATCGCGAGGCCGACCACTTTCCTCAAAAAGTGACAGCCGGGAGCGGAGCGTGCGGAGAGGAAGCCGCTCGCAATGCTGGCAGTCAGCCCCCTCGAAGGCTGACACCGCATGCTCCACTCCCAAACAAATGACACAAAGCTCGTGTGTATCCCCACCCGTTAAATAACGCGGGCAAGGAGGAACACAGAGCTTGAACATTTGCTTTTCCATTTCAATAGACAGACAACAGTAAATAAGACAGACAGTGTTACACAGATCGCTTGCTGAGGCAACAGAAGCTAAAGCCGGTTTCACCGGATGCGCTTTTATAGCTTCCTGGTCATGACGTCACCCGCCCGTGACGCGCATTTCATTCATTCCATTGGACTAGTTGACATAGATGCTTCAGACGCATTCACGCCGGGGGCGTTCCCAAAGCGTTATCGACGCATCGCGAGTTCCCTCGAAAGGGAACTATTGTACAACTTGACATTGAATATATGTGCTGTACTTGTATGGTGCTTTTAATGGTGTGGGGATTTTTTTTCCAACCTTTTAAACACTTGACAGTTGTAGTCACAATAAACTCAAACAAAATCACTGTTTGAAAATGCTATGTAAAGATTTCTTTCCTTTTGTGTTTCTCCAATAGAATACAGCATGCAGGTTCAGAACAACATGAGGGTGAATAAATACAGACATGTATACATACATATGGACCTCAGTGTTTTGTTATTTAAAAAAAAAGTCGTTTCTGATCAAACATTTGCATATTTATCCTGTAATGAATTCTGTTTATATTTGCCCCGAGGGCACCATCAGGCCTGCTGGATCCTTTTGCAGTGCACCATCATCAGCGTTAAAAAAGGACAGAAGACAGTTTTAAACAAAGGAGAGACATTACTGTCACTGTTTATTCATCGCTTAAGCCGGGGCTGATGCGACAGATGTGATGCACAACGCAATTATACGTAATGGAGGACTGAGCACTGGCTCTTGTTGCACAAGGACCTCTTCACAGGCCAATCAATAGCATGGTACGACTCGGCTCGCTGGAAAACATCGTCCTCCTCTGTGTCATCGAGCGCTCCTTGTAGTAATAAGCAGCGGTTGCGAGGCTTTTGATAGCGCTGCATAACCCACTCGGCTAAATTAAACAGATTTTGTTTTCTCAGTGCCTCTCTATGTCGACGTTGAGTGTTGAGGTCGAAGCCGTTTGAAGTACCGTCACGATTTGCGATCGAACCGGTTCGGTTTTTGCCAAGTGCACGGCCGTATGCGTTACAAGCGAGCCTCTCCACTCTTCACCTCTCTGACGCTTTTTCTCCATCCCTCTATCTCTTAGATAAAGCCGAGATAAGCAGTCTCAACAGTAGCACTTTCCATGTGTCACACCACACTAAAAAACTCATTAAACCCAAACAAACACAGAATCCTCAAAACGATTGTTCTAGGTTTCTCTGCAGAACCGGTTTCTCTTCGCATTACTTCTTTGCTAAGCAGAGTTGTTTATCCCTGACTGTTTATGTTAATAGATCCAAGCCCTTATGTCTTTACTCTGCGTTTCATTTGGCTCCAGAACCACTGTGGCAGAATCACTATGGTAGATTTGGATGACCCTCATTCTGTTTAGCTATTGATTTCCCATAAGGCTACAGTGACACTCCTACAGATCAGAGCTCTGCTAATAAGCAGTGTAAGCAATAGAGGAAATGCAATGAAGGCAATGATAAAGCCACACAATCTCAGCACTGGACGAGTTAAAGCTGTGGGTAATGTGAGGGTCTTAAAACTAGCTGGGAATTGACCGTTTGAGGATTCAGTATGGGTGCTGAATGTGGCTTTATAATTACAGAGAGACAGATCTCACATCTCAAACCAATATTATCAATTTGATGGATCACAAAAGTGGAAAGTGGAAAATACACTGGCTAAACCTCTCATAGGCTTGAGCAAAGATTTAATTAAACTGCTAGGCCCCTTAGTGTGTGAAAAATTAAAGGGTATACTATTTTTACCACCTTTGATTAACATGACACTTCGCTGAGTAAAGCTTTGCTTTACAAAATGTGGATGAATACTAATGAGGTAGCACAAAGTCATTACATTGCAACATTCCTGCTGCACTAACAAGTGTGCAAATGTCAGTAATTCACTCAGGAAAACACGCAAGCTCTGTTATGAAACTAATCTGATATTTAGTCTAATGTCAAAACATTACACAAATCAAATTGCTGCTTTTCTCACCACCAGAAGAATCATGCCCATTCAAACGCGCCCACACAGATTTATGAGCCAAGTGGATTTTGTCTTCCAAAATATAGTTACTAAAACATGTTGTTATTTTCTAAAATCTTGTGGTGGAAATCACCTTTTCACGACTAAATTTGATCAGTCCCTTTGAGTTGCACTTTCCTCTGAAAAATCATCATCTGCCCACCCTCATGTTGCTCCAAACTTGTATGTATTTCTATCGTAGAAGATGTCAAACTGTCAAAGTTGCTCTTTTCCAAATGCAGGATGCTCACTGGCTGTCAAATTGAGCAGCAATTTAAAACAGTGATATAGTATATTACAATAAAATAATAATAATATATAAATATTGTGCACATTATGCTCTTAATTTATTAAAAAAGCTTAATTAGCTTCATTAGTTTAACAGGCAACATATCCTCTGAGACACAAACAGATACTGAAAAATTTCAACATTAAATTAATAAAATTTCAACATAAACGTAATAAGGGGCGGCTCCTTTAAAAGGGGAAAGTTCACCCAAAAATGAAAATTCTGTCATCATTTACTCACCCGTGTGTTAATCCAAATCTGCATGAGTTTCTGTCTTTTGTTGAACACAAAAGAAGATATTCTGAAGAATGCTGGTAATCAAACAGTTGACACTAGCCATTGATTTCCATAGTCAATGGCTACCGTCAACTGTCTGGTTTCAAACATCCTTCAAAATATCTTCTTTTGTATTCAACAGAAGAAAGAAACTCATGCCGGTTTGGAATTACATTTGGGTGAGTAAATGATGACAGAATTTTCATTTTTGGGTGAACTATGCCTTTAAGGCTTGTCAGTAAAAGGTCATTGTTATGATTGGCTATGCCATTGCATAGAAACCGTATCAACGCCCACTCACTATTGCATGCGAGTAAGTGCTTTGAAAACATTATCCATATAAAACCCTAATTTACAGACAAAGCATTATGAAATGATTTACTTGTACGATTTGTGATGCAGCTGCTGTCAGATCCAATGTAGTTGGATGCTTCTTCAACTTTCAACAAAAGTTTCTTTGCAAACTTCTTTCCTGTTGTCGACAGACTCAAGTGCGTGGAGCATGTCAGAAACTTAACATGCATCTGTATACTGTATCCAGTGAAGACATGTCAAAAGATCAAAGCAAATTTGATTTCTCGCAAGAGTGCAGTTTTGTTTTGCAAAGTTGGTTGATAACATAACTGCAAAAAATAGCAAAAAATGAATAGTTAAAAATTACTTACATAGGATATGATGTGTTTTATACTGAAGCACATGGAACCTTTTTTAGTTTGACAGAATTTTCTACTTCAACCTAATTTTACTTAAAGGGGGGGTGAAATGCTCATTTTCACTCAATCTCCTGTTAATCTTGAGTACCTATAGAGTAATATTGCATCCTTCATATCTCCAAAAAGTCTTTTGTTTTATTCTATTTTTAATTGAAAGATTGGCTGTACCGAGTCTTTCCGGAAAAAAACGAACGGCTGGGGGCGGGCCGTGTGGGCGAAGCTAAAGCTGTGCTAACGCACCGAGCTAACAACAACACACAGAGACATTTGTTCAACAGTTTTACTCACCGTTCCAACGCACGACCGCGAACCTTTATCATTGTGACTGCTCGATCCTTAAGCATTAGACGATCTGGGCTTTGTTTATAAAACAATCATCGTCGAAATGCAGGGAACAACAGCCTTACACAACTCCGTTTATGCTCAGGAAAACAAACTCCATCCACGGGTGCCTTAACGCCGGGTTCTTTGGGAATCTGTGCAGGGTTGTCTTGCCCTGGCAACCAAAAACACACTTCTTTGGTGACATTGACTTCCCAAAAGCCGGGCAGGGCGCTTTGATGGCGAACTGCTTTCACTCTCTTGCTCTGTTTTACGAGTGCGCGCGCGCCCGCGATCTTACCGGAGAAGTGCCCTTAGGACCCATATAAGGAAATTCCGCCCTCTCTTACGTAAGACAGAGCCATACTCGAAAAAAACTTTCCGAAACTTGTGACAAACCGGAAGGACAATTTTTGGAACAAAAATACTCCTTCAAACGTACAACTTAACTTTTGAAACTTTGACCATGTTTAGCATGGGAATCCAACTCTTTAACAGTGTAAAAATCTCAGTATGCATGAAACAGTAATTCACCCCCCCTTTAACATTTTCTTATATTTAAATTGTTTATTTTTTCATTAATGCAATCTATAGCATTTGTTATGAAAAATAGCAACCTACACATTTAAAAACTACAACATGCCATTTTTCCACCACAAACAATATATATGCAGTCCTGCCTTGGCCAAAATGAGGTCTCTCAAAAGCATGCTTAATGCTCTAAAATTGTGTTTAGGTAAGCAGTACACACTAGGTTTTGCAACCCAGCCTGACACCACAATCCTATTCTTAAATTTAAACAAAACTCCCTTGAGAGGCACGGCTCATAAGATGGACAATCTCAACAGGTGGACTGCAGACCAACTTTTCTGATGCAATAGCGGAGCAGTTTTAAGAATGAAGCTATGGGATAATACACCATAAAATCTATGCTGTTCCACGGTGGCAGAATTGGATCAGCCACACAGCCTGAAGCTTATGTTTGTTTTTGCACTGGAATCGGGTTAAAAAATGTGACTTTGGCTTATGCTTAGCATCTCACTTCCCTGACATGCTTCCTTAGGCCTGGACCGATGATAGCTCCTGCTGCTTTCTCAAACACAGCTGTCTACCAGGCTGAAAAAACAGATATAAATGGAGGTGGACATCATGGCTCTGCTCCAAAACCTAGTGAGCTGCCTATATCGTTTTTAAGAGAATTGCATTCTTGGTCAAATTCGAAGGCTTCAAATGCACACAGTATCCTCCATAGACAAAACTAAAGAAACCCATTCAAGATGATGGTTGATTATGAATATAATTAAATTACCAAAACATTATAATAGAACAATAGTTTAATCTATTACAAATGGACTATTTTACCCAATATTTGTGTGCTTTACTGAACTCCAAACCAAGACTCACAAAAACAGAATCACAAACCTACAGTATATGTAAGTAATAGTGATTATATAAGGTTTTATGATGATAAGAGCTTAACTTCTTTCAGACTTTTAACTAGCCACACACACAACTGACCCAGCTAGACCTCATGCAGACTTTCAGGCAATTATTCAGACAGCTAATTAGGTCATTCTCCTCCTTTAGGCCCCGACAGTGCAGAGGTATGAGACGCAACAGACTGACCCACTGACCCTCCTGCCCCAAAGCTCAACAACAGAATCCATGATTGGTCCACTACTTACCTCACCGGTGGATGTGCCAGCCACAGAAAACTCCTGAGGTGGTCGCCAGTCTCTAGAGTTTGCTAAAAATACCAGGAAGCTTAAGGAACCTTCTGGAACGGAGTGAGATCCAATTCTCATAAAGTGCAGTTAAACATTTATGTGCTAGATAAATCACATATGCTTGGGGAGCTTCTTAAAGTCAACATAACAATCAAAACTGACCTTAATTCCTGGTCCTGGTCTTCCTGAACAAAAATGTATAAAGATATTTAAAAATGTCATTTTGCTATTATTTTTGGTATAGAATTTAGTAAAATATACTTAAATTTGCCACATAATATTTCAAAAAAGTTGAATTGTAAAAGTTAAATGTAACTTAAAACTTTTAAGTTCTCAGGATAAGGTTTACTGCAAATCTGATGCAATGGCATTTAAAATAACCTTGAAACATTAATATACACAGATGCTGAAATTTGGTAAAAGAAAAAAACAACACCAAAAAAAACTTGATAATCCCTTCTAATGCAGAAAATTACCATTACCTTTTACATTTATAGACATTACCTTCAACCCTAAAACACAATGCACATCCCCATAAAACACCTGTGAAAAACCAATACTGAAAAATATTTCCTATTAACATACCAGGGCTGTATTTTCATAGAGACACATTTTATACACCCCAATTATGTGGCGAGTTGAATGCATGTTGTTTCATCTGTGAAACAACATGACCTTGTAATATAGGCTAAGTTCGGGAAACCTATACTTTGGGCACAAAACAAAATAACAGTAACAGTCACTGTATAATTTCAGTTAAAAAATCAATTCATGCATCACAAAACAAGTTACCAAACTTGACAGCAACATTAAAGGGGGGGTGAAATGCTATTTCATGCATACTGAGTTTTTTACACTGTTAAAGAGTTGGATTCCCATGCTAAACATGGACAAAGTTTCAAAAATTAAATGGTAAGTTTGAAGGAGTATTTCTGTGCCAAAAATGCTCCTTCCGGTTTGTCACAAGTTTCAGAAAGTTTTTTCCGAGTATGGGCATGTGTGACGTCAGATGGGGCGGAATTTCCTTATATGGGTCCAAAGGGCACTTCTATCGGAAGAGCGCGAGCGCGCGCGCAACCGTAGACCAGAGCAAGAGAGCGGAAAGCAGTTCGCCCATCATCACAGCGCTGTGCTCGGCTTTAGGGAAGTCAGTGTCACCAAAGAAGTGGGTTTTTAGTTGCCAGGGCAAGACATCCCTGCACAGATTCCCAAAGAACCCAGCGTTAAGGGACCAGTGGATGGAGTTTGTTTTCCCAGAGCATCAACGGAGTTGTGCAAGACTGTTTGTTCCCTGCATTTCAACGATGATTGTTTTATAAACAAAGCCCAGTTCGACGCCGGATTTGCAGATCGTCTAATACTTAAGGATGGAGCAGTCCCAATGATAAAGGTTCACGGTCGTGCGTTGGAACCGCAGGCGGTGAGTAAAACTGCTTGTCTGCTTCAAATGTCTGTGTGTTGTTAGCTAGCATAGCTTTTTTAAGCACAGCCCACATGGCACGCCTCCAGACGCTCGTTTTTTTCCGGAAAGACTCGGAACTGCCAATCTTTCTTTTATAAATATAATAAAACTAAAGACTTTTTGGAGATATGAAGGATGCAGTACTACTCTATAGGTACTCAAGATTAACATGAGATTTACTGAAAATTAGGGTTTCACCCCCCCTTTAACAATAGCAACCTTGCAAATAAAACCGGCAAACAGTGAAAATGCGCAACCTTATTAATTATTCATGTCCAGGTACTGGCTGGGAGCAACTGCATTAAGTAGAAAGTTAAGTAGATTTTACTTCATTTATGTACTCAAATCGGTGCATCTTGAAATTAATATTTGAGAACTCACTTTAAATATAAAGTAATACTTATTTGCAGACTGACAGAAGCAAAACAGGTTGTGAATGCCATATCATATTGGCTTCAAACCACAATAGGCCCAAAAAGCTGTCCTAGCTTGTCGATAATGAGGTGTTACACAAATATACAGGCTGGTGACCCTGCAGTATGCAGCACAAGCACACGCACATACACCCACAGTGATTGAGTCAGTAGGGGGCAACCTGCTATGCCCACCTCAATCAGCACCTATTGAATTCTCCTTCTCCTTTCAGTAAGGGCGGACGAGTTGCCCTCCACACAATGTGTTGGTGTAACAATGTAATTCTTGAAAACACACCCAGATGACCACACGCACCAACCGAATAAATGAGGTTTCTAGTTCACCCAAACACAAACATTAATATCATCGCCCAGACTTATGAAAAGAAAGAAAAAAAGTATTGTGTCTAAGGGAACACATCTTCCACATAAAGTGGGCCCTCTCTCTGATAGCCCATGTGACATTTCATCTATATTCTCCCTCAGGGTTCTGTTGATCCGTTGTGTTACCTCTGCCTCTTACGCAGGAGTCTTTAACTCCCTACCTTCTCCCTCCATCCATCCAAACCAGGGGAAAAAAGGTCAACCGCACCATTATTTTATCCTGAACCTTTGGCATAACATTTCTGAAGGCAAAAAATATCCACCAAAGTGAAATATGAAGGAGGGGCAAACAATAGGAGAGCACTATTGGTTAAGGTCAACTGAAGCTTTGAAGCTGAAGCTAAAGAGTTCAAAAGCCCACTGTGCTGTCAGGCAATTTCTTATAACGCTGAATATGAAAACAAGGTTTAAAAGTTTTTCATTGAAAATGAAATACAAAAATAAGTTTATAAGGTTAGATGTTGTCAGTTTCAACTCATTAAGGATGGTCCGCTGGCCTGGGTCCAGTGTGAGAGAGTTGTCACAGAAAATTCTACATTCTACATTGTTGTTGGAAATTCTGCTGATTTGTCTCCAAGATAATGTTTTTTTTGCTCACTAACATATAGATGATGTTGTAAGATTTGTACAAATGATTTGTAGTCCTGAAAGGATCAGTATAAATGTGTTGAAAACTTCAAAAGCAATCAGTAATATTTTGCATCGTTTTCTGCAATGTTTATGAGTAAGTATGTTTATGAATTTATGGAGTGACATAATAGCTATATATTTTGTTCTAAATTTTATTTTTGTAAAGAAAAAACGATAAACATAAAAGAAAACTTAAAATCTTATGGAAAAATATAAATACATCTAGCAAACAATAAATAATAATACATGAATTCATAATACAAAAAAAATCATCACTAAAAATCAATAAAAATAAAATAAAATAAAAATCATGATGTGGCCAGTAAAATTGGAAGGGCAAATAAAAAATAAAAAAAACTGAGAAAAAAAAAAAACTTGCCCTGCCATACTAGCGTTTTATTCCCATTATATATCACATTGAACCTCATTGAATTTATATTGTACAATATATATTTTATTATTATTTGATTAATAATTATTTTTCCTTTAACTATTATTAATAATAATTGTATTATGACCGATATATAATTTGTTCAAAGACTGGTTCAGATTTTAGAGGTTCATTAAAAATAAAATCACATATGTACTAAAAGTATTTTTAAAAGAGTAGAGAAATAAATTACAGTCAACTACAGCAATAATTTTGAGGGCCCAAGGACATTTACAGAAGACATACAGAGAGAGCAGTTTAGTTGCAACTTTAGTTATTGTGCTGCTCTAAATGAATTTTTAAACTACACATTTCCATTTAAAAATCAGAGAAGATCACTTGAAATTAAGGGGGCGTTTACACCGTTTTCAAATTTTTGGGCGTTCATTTACATGACAATGGCATTTTGGGGGCTTGAAAACACAAACATTTAAAAACAGGTTTAAAGTGCATGTTTTTGAATATGATATCATTAATCTCTGTGTAAACCACAAAAACACGAATTTGTGAAAACGGAGACGTCATGCACATGTGTATCACCAGTTCAGTCTATAGACACGTAGTGTTTCTTTACAAAGTGACATTGTCAACTACTGGCATGGCATAATACAGCATTTTTAGTTGTTTTTGTGGATCCTTGTGAATGGGGATCGTTCACCTGTATGTGAAAAACGTAAAAGAAAAGCTTTTCCGTGTTTAGTACATCATTGTCGTGAAAATGTACCCTAAGAGATTCTGTCAAGTTGGCAGAACAATTTGTGGTCCAACATCAGCTGAGGACATTTTCCTTCGAGTGTGCACTTCTTCCTGAGCAGAAAATCAACGTTAGTGCATTGTAGTACATTAGCACGACCTTATCAATCAGAGCAAGTCATCAGTCAAACTCATCTCAGACTAAACGCTGAACCAAGCTCAGCAAAGTCATGCCAGTATAGTGTCTGAGATGAGGCCAGAATCAAACATCTAAATCCTTTAGGACTACTCTGCTTATCTTATCAGATCAGACAAAAGGAGCAAACTCAGTGTAAGTGATAATGAAAGAAGTAAGGAGAAAGACAAAGACATTCCAGGAACAACAAAACAAGGGATGACCACCCATGGATTCATTGGGAGTCTTACTTAATTACTTCCTTAATCGATCGGGCCCGTTGCTGCTTGGTCAGACGGCTGGTACGAGGCCATTTATTGACCCGTATGTTGATTGTGCATTTGCTTTGCTGTACACAACGTAACCTTCTGGCTTAAGAGAGAAGCTGGGGAGAAGATTCAGCCCCATGTGAAATACTTAAAAAAACAGATTTGAAGTGTTTCTTACTTGGGGCCTGTAACAATAGTAAATGTAATGAAATACAGCAAAAGTATTACAAAATAATATCTACAACCAATTATTTCCAAATTGGTCATAGTTAATACCTGCCAAGTGTTACCCAGTGTGTCTGACACCTGACTCTATAGGTGACACTTTCAAGACCTGTCAAAATACTAGGGCAAACACTAGTAATATATGCACTAATTGGCTAAATAAGCTAAATGTGGCAACTATCAGTGCAGAGATGGAAAAAGGAACAATAAGACACCAATAAACAATAAACTATTTCAAAGAAATATGAAACAGATGAGATGGGGCAGTCATGAAATTGTTGAAAGTCAAATTATGCTGTGACAAATTCAGTCAATTATGACTGATATACTATAAGCTAAATGTGTATAAGCATTATATTAAAAAAACTTGTCTTGAATTTGCTGAAATATTCTTACAGTATTACTGATGCTTTCATAATAGTCATTTTTGTGAATTGTACAAAAATAAATTACCAGACAATAACAATATAAAATGCATCACAGAAAACCAAACATTTTGTTTGCAAAGCATAAAAATGGAAGCACAAGATCAATGAATTTGAATTTTTTTAATGAAATTCGCATTTAATGGAAGTTGCGATCGTCTTTTCTTCCCTTTTGTGATGTATCCGGCCACTTGATCGTGTACACCTTGCGAGTACCAGGTTGGACCCCCTTTTGCCTTCAGAACAGACTTAATTCTTCATGGCATAGATTCAACAAGGTGCTGGATACATTCCTCAGAGTTTTTGGCCCATATTGACATGATTCGTTGTCTTCGATGGATGTGCCACGATGTGAACTGGATTGAGATCTGGAGGCTGTGGAGGCCATTTGAGTTTAGTGAACTTATTGTCATGTTCAAGAAACCAGTTTGAGATGATTTGAGCTTTGTGATATCATGCGTTATCCTGCTGGATGTAGCCATCAGAAGATGGGTACACTGTGGTCATAACGGTATGGACATGGTCACAATACTCAACAATATTTAACAATACTTAAATGATGCTCAATTGGTACTAAGGGGCCCAAAGTGTGCCAAGAAAATATCCCCCATGTATGTTATTACACCACCACCAGCCTGAAATATTGATACAAGGCAGGGTAAATCCATGCTTTCATGTTGTTTACGTCAAATTCTGACCCTACTGAATGGTGCAGCAGAAATCAATACTCATCAGACCAGGCAACGTTTTTCCAGTCTTCTATTGTCCAATTTTGTTGTTTCAGTTTCTTGTTCTTAGCTGACAGGAGTGGCACCTGGTGTGTCTTCTACTGCTGTAGCCCATCTGATTCAAGGTCTGATGTGCTGTGCTTTCAGAAATGCTCTTCTACAAACCTCAGTTGTAACGACGGTTATTGAGTTACTGTTGCCTTTCTATCAGCTCGAACCAGTCTGGCCATTCTCCTCTGACCTCTGGCACCAACAAGGCATTTTCGCCCAGAGAACTACTGCACACTGGATATTTTATCATTTTCCGACCATTCTCCGTTAACCCTAGAGATGGTTGTGTGAGAAAATCGCAGTAGATCAGCAGTTTCTGAAATACTAAGACCAGCCACGTCTGGCACCAGCAACCATGCCACGTCCAAAGACATTTAAATAACCTTTCTTTCTCATTCTGATGCTCAGGTAAACTTCAGCAGATCGTCTTGACCATCTCTACATGCCTCTAATGCATAGATATTTGCATTAACATGCAGTTGAACAGGCGTACTGAATAAAGTGGCCGGTGAGATGCAAAACAGCTTCTCAAATGGAAAAATATGTAGGGTTGGACTTGATTTTATCCATCGAGAATTTACTAGATCGTTGTCATTTGATCATTGCTGCGATTTCATGTGAGTGACAGGTTGCGGGGAGGGGAGGGATTATTTTGGGGAGGAAGTCAATGTTTTTGAGTAAAGATTATGAGGACACATAAGAAAAAGGATGACATTTATAATAAATACAGTAATATTCAAACATTTAAAAAAAATACTTTAATGTTGACCGATTCCAAAACGCACAAACAAATTTCTAACATTGCTTTCTAGACAGTTTTGATATCATAGCCTACTCATGAGCATACTCAACTGAATTACAGTCAATATAAATTTGAAAGAGTTACAAAGCTATTTCAACAGGTCGAATTTTTTTCTGGAAAATATGGCATGCAAATTTGACTGTGGTAGAGGAAGCAATATTATACGGCCTCCATACATGCTCTTTAAAAGCATTTAAAAACCCTTCAATTAATGAGGCTGTGTCCTTCAGTCTCTCTGGAAAGCTATAAAAACACTCCACACCTCTTCACAGCCTTAGCTACTGTACACTGGCCATGCCTTTATGTCTCTTTGCTCTCACCACATTCTTCAATATCAAGTCTTTGAAAGTGCATTTATTCTTGGCCTTGTCATCTTATGCATTGGAACCTTCTGACCGTTGAAAAATTATATCCCATTGCACTGCATCATCATCCACTTTGAGTGAGCTTTTTGCAAACCTGCCTCAGTCATCTCATACTGAATAATCTTAGCAGCCTGCCAAAGACTGACTTTCATTTTGGTTGCTTTTCTTATTCTTCTTTATCTTATTTGCTTTTACAGATGTATATTCCTTCACCTCTCCTTTGACTCTCCTTTGTCATCCATCTTTGTAATTCAATTTTTAATGTCTCGCTACATCTTTCTTTTTCTCTGTCTCCTTTCTTCATCCTTCATTCTACGCTCTAAATCAGCCTTTAAGTCATGATACTGCACAATATTGCCAGCGATTTGCCTGGCAGATGCCTTTATCCAATGCCTCTGTTTCTACAATCACATTAGCCATTAGTACAGCTGGGAAGGCACTGGAGCGAATCAGGTTAAGTAGCTGCTCAAGGGTACAAACAGTAGAGGCCCACCTGGAGTTCAGGCCTGCCTTACTTACTCAAAAGTACACATACTCACAGACTTGTACTTAATGTGCGAATTTACACGCTTAGATATGCACAGTCATTAGCAGACATTTTCTAATTCATATCAGACCGGGTTGGGTGAGAAAGTGGTTAAAAAATGGCCACAGTAGAAAGAGAGGGAAAGTGAAGTAGCATTGTCAGTTCAGTTTAATTTACTTATGTAACCCTGAACATGAACGAGAGAAGGAGAGCAAACAGCCTTTTCTCTATAGCATTTTAGCTGTATTGAATAGCTATCTTACTCTTTCTGCAAATTAAAAAGCATCTTTCAAAAGCCAACGCAAAGTTTAGCACCATGAGAAAATAAAGGAAACTTCAGGACCATGGACAGCTCTCTAAACCAGCTCAGAGAAGACTAACAGAATGAATCCTGTAATTATGGCATACTTTTGCTATGTAACATAAATCCTCCTTAATCATTTGGCATTAATACATTTAAGTAACTAATATTGAAGTGCTGTACACAAAAAAAAAAATTTCGAATCCAAACTTTTCTGCCATAACGAGAAATTAATATTCCACACTTTGGAATTTTCTTTTTTAAAATGTGTTAAAAAAAACATCTGTGAGCATCATTATCATCTAATGAAACATCAACACAAAACAAGTTCAAAGTTATTTTCATATTTAATCTGTTGTCAAAGTTTTACAAGAAAATAAGCTCTTAGTAGTAAACACAGAATAATAAAGTGCTATTTTAGGCAATATCTCTTGCACTGACTGAAAGTAATATTGCTTTTTTGTCTTTTGAGTCTGTTGCATATACAAACTTGAGATTGTAACGATTAATAAATCACTGCAATAATAAGAAGATGCAAATAAAATATGTGACTGAGATTGAAACATTCAGATAAATGGTGTGACAGCAGACGGAGAGAATACGAAAGGATGAATGAATTAGTTGACGTGGAAAACGAGATGGATGAGGGATGGGTAACGGAGGGGGAGGAGAACAGAGAACAGAACGCACCCATCTCCGTGTGATCTCGCATGCCCCGTGAATAAAAACCTTGGGAAAAGCAATTAAACACTAAACAAGGATACATGACTGCAGCAAGTCACATTGATGATAATGGATTATCTGGATAATCAATGTGCCCATAGCAGGGCTACTCATGAATTAATCACAACCAACATGCGAAAGCAAATAGAAACAGCCTAGTTTTACTAATGTCTCCCGCTGCCTAGCAACGCCTGAGCCACAATCTGCACATCGCCATCACTCAAAACCAGAGCCAAACGTATCTGAATATAGAAGATGCATAAAAGACATGTGAACATGAACAATGCAAACATAATGCTATATAAATAAAGGACAGCTTACTTATTATCAACAGATGCAAAACCGTTTGAAGGGTCAGAGCAGATGTTCCCCAAACACACGTGTCTTTGACGGAGTTTCAGAGAAACTTTGATTTTGGTACAAGAAGATAATGTGAGCGTCTTGAGATACAAATAGATGAGCTACGGCAAGTGAAACAGTTTAATACTGGATGAGAAATGGACTCTGGAGGGAGAAAAAAAACTAATGTGATTGACAATAGAAGCAATTGACATGGCATACTATGCACAGACAAGTGCAAGGACGGTAGATGCAGCGAGAAGTGATAGTTCTCCTTCTCTCTCATCCCCTTTACTGCCGTCACCACAGCAACATGCCTGGAGGGGACACAAGAGAGGCAACATCCCTGACAAAAACAACAGAGAAGGGGAGCAGGGATTGAAAGAGGGAGAACACAGGAAAGAAAGACAGGCAGAGAGGGAAAGAGTGATGCAGGGAATTACAATAGGCCATCATACAAGATATGGGAAAGAGGAGAGACCAATTAGTCACACCTCATTGGTCCATTTTCAAATGTATTAACCTAGAGCTGTAAAGACACCACGTGAAGTTTTTTAACATTTAATTAATTAATTTATTTTTTTACATTTAATTTACATATGATGGCTATAGCTTTTCAATCTAAATGTGTGGTAGGCCTATGCTTCAAAGTCAGTCAAACGTTGGGTCTGAAATTGCGTACTGTTTGAGTAGGTCCTACATTTGCAATTGAACTTCGCGACTGTTTAGTATGTAGTATAGCATGAATGTGTGTAGTATGAATGTAATCCGAATGTATACATCCGCCATGTTGTCATTATCATGTGACCTACCAGCGTCAGTTGCGTTGCTTTACCTCCATTCATAAATCCTCTCCCGTGGCCTCATGGGATAGTAAAGCATTGTATGCACACTACAAAATCTCAAATACTATGTACTACTCTGTTGGCGTATTGTTTTTCGCATGCTATGTAGTTGGGAAGTATTCGATGATGCAGCGAAATTGGGTGCGTCCCAATTAGAGTATACACTGAAAATTCCAACAAGATGTGCAACTTCAAATACCCAGATGATGTAGTTTCACTCTAAAAATGGCTGGGTTAAAAACAACCCAATTGGCAACCCAGCGCTGGGTAAATATTGGACAGAACACATGCTGGGTTAAATTAATAGTGACATTTTATCCCAGCAGGCTGGGTTGTTGAGAAAACCCAAGATGTAGTCATTTTTTTTAAAGGTGCTCTAAGCGATGTTGGGTGACGTCACTTCTTGTTGACGTTTGAAGTATTGTCAAACAAAATGGAGGCTAGCTCGACCCTCCCCCTCCTCATCCCGTCCCCTCCCCCTCCCTTCCGTGCTTTTCCGATGTAAATTTGTGACTTTGCGCGTTCCTTCTCCTTTTTCCCTCTTCTTAGCAATTTGTTCATCAGAACGCCCTCTCTTTTGTCATGTGTCAGCCATATCAAAATTCAGAATATAATTCTAATATATTTATATTAGACACTAATATAAACTGATATAATTGTACTAATATAGCCCCCCCCCCCCCTTCATGTGCACTAAACCCGCAACTAACTGCACATTAAATTTAAATGAAAAACAATAGGTGAAAAGTCCACGGATGATCTACTTCCGCCGAGATTCTGTAGTGTGCATACGATGGACACTTTACTATCCCATGAGGCCACGAGAGGGGATTTATGAATGGAGGTAAAGTGACACAGCTGACGCTGGTAGGTCACGTGATAATGACAACATGGCGGATGTAGTACATCCGGATTACATTCATACTCCACACATTCATACTATAGAACTTATCTTTTTTAACAGTCACGAAGCAAGTTCAAATTTAAGTGTAGTACCTATTCAGACTGCACGTGATATCAAATTAACAGTCGCAACTTTAATTACGTGGCGGAGGTGTATGGGGTGAGATTTCGGTCACAATTCTGCGCGCGCAAGATCACATTTTGAGCGCGCAAAAGGGCATTTCGCACGCGCGTGAACTGAGTTTTGCGGAGAAATGTTCGTCTCGCAGATAAGAAAATATTGCGAGCGAACGAAAATCAATTTTGCATTTAAAATAAGTATTTGGATGTGCGCGGACGTTCTCTTTCGCGTGTGCAAAGTTTCACTTTCTTGCTCCTTTCATACCAGCCGTGAGCGCTCTCTAAGCGCAGACAGCTCGCTTGCTCAACACAACCCAGCGTTACAATATGCCATAATTCCAGCCAATCAGAGATAAGACTGCTAAATTCTGATTGGCTGGCTTGAAAACCAATCACAAGACTCCCTGCATCACCGACTGCGGAAGAGAACTAGTGCAGTTGAGTTTATTATTTATGAAAAATATTCAAAAACTTCAGTGTAATTCAATGTATTGTTGGCAAATTCAGTTCACACATCACTGCTGTCCTGATGGTTATACTACAAGACTTATTTTGTATAAATATCGTTTTGCGTATTTTTTACGATTATTATTTATGAAAAATATTCAAAAACTTCACTGTAATTCACTGGCAAATTCAGTTCACACATCACTGCTGTCCTGAAGGTTATACAACAACACTTATTTTGATAAAATATATATTTTAAATTGTATATAATTGTACTCTAAATGTATAATTTTTATGATTTTTATGAAAAATATTCAATAACTTTACTGTAATTCACTGTATTGTTGCCAAATTCAGTTCACACATCACTGATGTCCTGATGGTTATACTACAACACTTATTTTGAAAAAAAAAAAAAAAAAAAATTAAGTTGTAAATACAATTGTAAATTTATGATTTTTTTTAATGATTTTTATGAAAATATTCAATAACTTTGGACATCAGTGATGTGTGAACTTAATTTGGCAACAATACAGTGAATTACAGTTATGTTATTGAATATTTTTCATAAAAATCATAATTATACATTTACAATTGTATATACAAATTAAAATATATATTTTTCCCTAAAATAAGTGTTGTATAACCATCAGGACAGCAGCGATGTGTGAACTGAATTTGGCAACAATACAGCGAATTACAGTGAAGTTATTGAATATGTTTCATAAAAATCATAATAATTCTACATTTACAATTGTATATACAATTTAGAATATATATTTTGCCTATAAGTGTTGTAGTATAACCATCAGGACAGCAGTGATATGTGAACTGAATTTGCCAACAATACAGTAAATTAGAATATTTTTCATAAAAATCATAAAAAATCATAAATGTACAATTGTATACAACTTAAAATATATTTTCCCCAAAATAAGTCTTGTAGTATAACTATCAGGACAGCAGTGATGTGTGAACTGAATTTGGCAACAATACAGTGAATTACAGTTATGTTATTGAATATTTTTCATAAAAATCATAATAATTATACATTTACAATTGTATATATAATTTAAAATATATATTTTTCCCAAAATAAGTGTTGTAGTATAACCATCAGGACATCAGTGATGTGTCAACTGAATTTGCCAACAATACAGCGAATTACATTGACGTTTTTTTAAATATTTTTCATAAATAATAATCATAAAAAATACGCAAAACAATATTTATACAAAATAAGTCTTGTAGTATAACCATCAGGACAGCGGTGATGTGTGAACTGAAATTGCCAACAATACAGTGAATTACAGTGAAGTTTTTGAATATTTTTCATAAATAATAAACTCAACTGCACTAGTTCTCTTCCGCAGTCGGTAATGCAGGGAGTCTTGTGATTGGTTTTCAAGCCAGCCAATCAGAATTTAGCAGTCTTATCTCTGATTGGCTGGAATTATGGCATATTGTAACGCTGGGTTGTGTTGAGCAAGCGAGCTGTCTGCGCTTAGAGAGCGCTCACGGCTGGTATGAAAGGAGCAAGAAAGTGAAACTTTGCACACGCGAAAGAGAACGTCCGCGCACATCCAAATACTTATTTTAAATGCAAAATTGATTTTCGTTCGCTCGCAATATTTTCTTATCTGCGAGACGAACATTTCTCCGCAAAACTCAGTTCACGCGCGTGCGAAATGCCATTTTGCACGCTCAAAATGTGATCGTGCGCGCGCAGAATTGTGACTGAAATCTAACCCCATAGAGGTGGAGGGGCTGTATGTACAAAGTACAAAGCATGTGAAATGAGGCATAAGCAGTTTAAATTGTGGGTGCCATACTGTACATAGCTTGCAGTCATTTGTAAGAATGGGTGGAGTTTATGCAGATGAAATGCAAGTATCACCAGAGAGCAGAAAGTCAAAAAACAAAAAAGGGAACATATAACTGGATAAATCATTCCCAAGGACCATAATAAAATGCGTTTAAAAAATAGATCCATTTCATGGCAACAGAACAGCGTTTATGATAATAACCCATGCAGCGTGAACAGCTCTAGACAAGCTTCCAAGGCATTATACCATAACATCAAGTCTAATGATCCAACAGCAAATTCAAATGAGATTTAATAAGAACTAAGCAAATATTGAATGAGTACAATACTATTTCTCAGTAGAAACTGAATTATTAGTTAAAAAATGAAATGTATGACAATTTTCTTCTTGTATCTTCCTAACAGAACAGTTTTATTCTTCTAACCAACAATTGGATATCAATTTATAATAATCCTTTAGAAGTTTTGCTTGTCAGACTGTACGAATGTGATCCCCGCTGTTAGCCATGTCACACTGTGAAATCTCAGGTCCCTTTAATGTCAGAGTCTGTACGTCAGTCAAGATTCGTCAAAAATGGACACACACAAGAAGAGTTATCCAGAGTTTTACATCATCAATCCATGTCTTGTTCATTGACGGTGAGCTGCATGCATTTACATGCGAGATATAAAATGGTGGCTAGCAAACAAAAACTATCTATAGAGTTAAATTTCAAAAAAGTGGTGTTTTTTTTTTTTATTTGGCGGTTGTCGTACACTGTAAAAATAAAAGGTGCCTGGAGGAACCTTTTGGGGTTCTTCACTTCGCCACACCGGCGGAACCGTCTGTAGATCCTCTAGGCACCCTTTAAAAAGGGCCGGTTCTCTGAGGAACCACACAGGTTTCCTGAGGAACTCTGATATTAGGCACTGTGTGGAACCACTTTGGGTGCCTCCAGGAACCAAATTTCATTTTTTTTAAATATTTAATTTCATATTGTTACTATGGTTACCTTTGACATCTATTATAATAAACAAATTGAACCAAATACAAAATAAGAATTGTTTATTGATATCCATTTTTATACATACACTTCCATGCACATGGGGAAAAAAGCTAACTACAGATTAATATCAATGAATACACAAAAAAATTGTATAATACATAAGCAACATGAATAATCAACCATGTATATACAATAGATAAACAAGAAAAGACATCTCAACAAAATGCATGGAAACACATGTTCCACGAAATAAATCAATGTAAATAAAATTACATTTGAACTAATTAAAAATGTCCATCATACTTAACTTTAACACATTTGTGTTTCAGTCCGATGGTAAGTCTAACATCACTGTTTCCAAGTCCAAAAGCTCTATCAGATGCCAAAAACAAACAACAGTGCTAATATACACTAATTGTGCTGTAACCTTTATCTCTATACTGAAATCTCAGATTGTTAGTTATTCAGCTATTTTGAATCATAAAATGTTTAAGTCTGGGATGCCGTTAGACTGGAGACTGTAATGTACACTATGGCTTTTGAAAATCTTAAATGTGTGACTTGAATCAACAGTGTTCATAAATGGTTGTTGAGTATTCTCATGAAACAAGATAGAGGAAGTAGAGGCTTCGACCCGGAAACAGTATTAAGGTGCAGTAAAATTATCTGTTGTTCTGTGAATGTTCACTGGGGAATTCCAGTCATTTTACTAAGAATCCACACGATCAGCAATTTCGTTTGTGGTCAAAAATGTCACTGTGGGACCAAGTTGGTGTGAGGTACTTAACGAGTTAGAAAAGTGAAAAGGTACAGCATCGTTTTCCGTTTGTTTTTCCTCTGTTCTGGTGGATGGTCCAGACACTTCAATGATTTTCAGGTCTACAGGAGGATTTTTATTCTTGATCAAACTTGTATTTCAGCTTACCGAGATCCCTGCAAAGTACAAAATTTACTGTTAGTAATGTTATTAAAGTGATAGTTGTGAAATTTAAATAATTTCCTCAGCCTTGTGACGTTCCAAACCTGTTTGACTTTCTGTCTGTGGAACCCAAAAGCAGATCTCAGGCATAATGCAACCCCAGTCACCGTTCAATTTCACTGCATGAAACACAAGCAGAAAAAAAATGTGTAAATCATTCATGAAACCATTCTTATGTACACTTGTCTAGTTCAATTCAATACAACACTTTATGTAAAAATGGTTAAGATCCAAAAATGTCCCAGAAAAGATCCTAAAAATAATCAATGAGTTCACAACTCATGTGTTATGGGTTGTGTTGCAAGTCTTCTGAAGCCTAATAGCTTTTTCCTTTTTTTTTTTTTTTTGTCGAAAAAGACTAAACTTGAAGTTATAATTCAGAGTTAAAATGTCTATAGCATTTTTTGTGAATCAAACCTGTGATATTATTTTTCTGAGTAACATGAATGAGATTTGAGATCATGAGAAAAGATTTTCAGAGAATAACTGATTTAAAAAACACAAGTACACAGTCAAACAATACAATTGCACACAGAGAAAGTTCATAGTAATAAAGTACAGCATGTGGTGCAGGTAACTTACTGTAATTCAATGTTGCCACTGAAATGTTCAGATTATTTTAGAAATGTAATGGTTGTTCTGGGGAAACAAAAGAACAAAGCTGATTATTCACAACATAATATTTATTGACCAGTAAATGGCTTTAAAATGGTATTTGAGAGAATGAGGGCACCTGTAACGTTAGTAAGTAAAGTTAACGTTAGGCTAAACAAAAACAGAGCAAACTATAACCTGTTTTTGTTATTCATAACAATCAGAGAATTTTCTAAATTAGTTAGGCAATTTGAAGACACAGTTGTACAAAATATGTTGAATTGAATGACTAAATCAATCTAAGACAATAAGTCAATCATTTCCATTTGTTCATTAGATCAACGTAGTTAGCATCGCGGCTAAAAACAGATACTGTGCAATAAACGAGTGGTAAACACTGTAAAAACGTAGTAATGTATAATAAATTTAGTTTATATATGTGTGTGTTTAAATATATAGTGAGTAGACTCTGTATTTATATTTATTTGGCGAGTTTACAAACCTTGTAATGGAGAGCCGAACAAACGGCGGAAGCTTTGATGAGGAGAGCCGTTACTTTCAAACCGATGACGTCGATCAGCTGAGCTTTGTTGCGCGCGAGCAGCGCGAGGATCACTGAAGCGACGACAGCAGAGGAATAGCAGCAGTTTCATGACTGAATAAAACTTCTCTCCTCCTGCTTCTTCTTCTTCATATAATATTATTATTATTTAGTGTTGTTGTTTAAGGTTTAAATGACTTAATAAAATAGGCCTATACTAAATATATGTAATCTACCCAAGTGAAAAAGACTAGGTTACTGTTAAATGTATTAAAATGCATTAAAGTATATTTGTATTGTAGGTCTACTAAAAACACACTCAAGTAAATTTTTAATACATTTAATAGTACGTCTTTTTCACCTGGGTATGTATACTGAATCAAACTTAAGTAGCCTATAATAATAATAATAATAATAATAATAATAGAATAATATAATTCTGGCCTCACTGAACCATTGGGTTCCTCCAGATGCTGGCTTTAACTTAAGAGATCTTCCAGGAACCACTTAAATGTTAAAAGATCTTCCAATAACCCTTCTATCGCATTCAAGTTCCTCTATTTTCCCCCAAAGCACTTCGAGGTCTCATAGTAATGAAAAGGTGACTCCAGAACCTCTGAAGTAAATACAAAGTGCTTAAAGGATCCCATAAGTTCCAGCAAGAACCTCAAAGATTGTCAATGCTCTTCCAGTAACCCTTCTATAGGAAAAAGAGCTTTGAGGCACCAAAATTACATTTTGAAGTTCCTTGAGTATCCAACAGGATACTTGAGGCTCCTTTAGTTTTTACAGTGTAGGAGAGTCCACACTGCAAGACTGTGCCTCAAAACTTCTGACACGGGCAGAATTTCATCGGAAGTGAAACATGACCGCAAAAGTCATTCATCAGCTGTCTGCGAACATGTCAAACTAGCGATGGATTACTACAGATTTTGGTCAAGGATCAGATGAATCCTTTAGGATTCGCAATATTCATACAAAATCATACATTGTGCACCCGGCTTTAGAAGAAATTTAAGCAAACAATGGATCTGAACCCACCTTCACTTTCCTACCTTTGTAAAAACTATTCATACAAATTATGACTTGATTACATGTCATCTACAATGAACATGTTCTCAATGAAATGTCATTTTGATATTTTTGAGGGATTTAAAATAATAATGAAAACCAAATTTAGGTGGTGTAACTGTCCAGAAATTATATATATATATATATATATATATATATATATATATATATATATATATATATATATATATATAAAAGCTTTAATTAAAAGCTGATATTATTGAAATTAGTAATGCCAGTTTTGGCAATAGTGCTTTGGCAATAGTCGTTTGGCAATAGTGATTCTTTAACAAGATAAGCAGTAAACCAATGTTGTTTTGAAATATTGGTAATATTTAAAAAATAATGTTGTTGGTTTTTTCTGCATTTTTAAGAAACCAAGACAAGAATTTTCAAAGATTTACTCTTTTATCATCTCAGATAGGCCTATCATTATTTAACATTGACCCACATATCAAATCCAAACTCTGACTAAGAAAAAAGGACAACAAATGACCAAATCAGTAAAAAAACATCTCTACAAACCAAACCAAATCATAATTATTTACCTTTTGCAAATCATTAAACATATACAGGTCTTATTAAATGAGTGGGCGGCAGGGGCGTGGCCACTCGGGCAACCGCAACCTGTCAATCATATAATGTGGCGGGAGTAAAAACCGAGTGTCAGTGAGGACGCCTAGGCTTATGATTGCCTTACTTTTCCTATTACTGGCATCATGTGAGTGTTTGGACAAAACCCACAGTGAACGCATAGAGGGAAGCTCACCGAAGTCCAGTGACCGTAAAATATGACTTTGCGAGTTGACAAAATCGTTTTTTACACTTATTGAGTGTGTTATTATTTATGTTCTTCATTCGACGCCAGTCAGTCACCTAACCAAAGAGACACCTGCCGCTGAAGACGTGTAGGCTAAGTTACTCTCCTTTTTGTCTCAACCGTCCATCGACAGTTTATCGTACCATTGTTCTTCTCTTGTGGAGGATTTTGTTTCAAAAAGGAATTATTCAGTAACTTGTTTCAGTAAATTCCAACAGACCTGCTCAGGATGCCTTGGATGAGTGTCTCTCTGCCATGGAGTTGCATTCGGGAAAGCGCGAAGCTCTGTGACTGAACAAACTAGCCGTACTGCGGCACTATCGCCAAATAAACGCTTTGTGACTGTCTGTCCACTTGCTGAGTCGCAGAAATGTTGTAAAAAGCGGTAGTTTTGCTTGGGACTGGGGGACTGAGAGTCGAAGAAGGCGAAGAGACCACAGCAGGTGCACGTGAACGCAGGAATATTATAATGGCTCTCGCGGCGGTTTCTCTCTACCTCCTCGCGCTTGCCTGGGCGAACTTGCGCCCGGTCCACGGGAACAACCGTCACGCCGTGTACTGGAACAGCTCAAACCTCCAGTAAGTGGGTTCATAAGTTTTTTTACGTCGGATGTGGGGATATTTTAGGTCCCGTAAGACAGTTGACACGTAGAGATCGAGGGAGAAAAGAAACGAATCTCACGAATACATGTCCGGGACATATTTACACCAGACAATCACAACTAGATTTTTCCCCTCCTCACAGCTTAGGTGTTTACGTTAAGCACAATTGAGATTTTGTGTAATGTCACTGTGATTTATTTATGGCAATTAACCACATTTTCATCCCAGATTTATATAATAATTTTAGGGTGATGCATAACCCGCACATGTTCTTGACTGGTTTCGTGAGATGTATCTGAGAGTTTTGATTTAGTGGACAACACTCTGGTCACGTGCTGTACATTTCGATTCGTGCGCTCAGGAAGTTGATGAAGTGTCTCCTGATTGAGACATGCTTGCTTCAGCCTCCAGACTGATTTATTTCTTTTAGTATCACAGGACTTGATTGTGTGCTGATAGGTGGTAATTCACATTACCTGACAGCCTAGACTGGATAGCTGAATAATCTGAGAGGAAAATCATTATGGTGCGTTTCTTCACTTTATTTATTTATTTATTTATTTTTAATCTGGCCACAGATATTTTTCTTCTCCCCTGCTGCCCTGTTCCCTTGTCTAGGAGAGCTTCTATACCGTAGCCTTTCTTCAGTTTAATTTCTTTTGCCTGTAATTACAAGAACTGTAGTGGTGATGAATGAGAAGTCTTGTGCCTTTAGTGTTATTATCTTAAGATTGATCACATTTATCTCTCCTCTGATAAAAGGGAGGGCGAGCAGCTCCTCCCTCCCCCCCACCTCTTGTCTATTTGTATTCATCTCATCCACTTATCTCCTGGCTTTATTCTGCTTACCCGCCTTCTTCTCGTCCTCTGTATCACTTCCAGTGGTTTCTTTCTTGCTGTATTTTCATCTTTCATCTTACTATTGATATGCATCACTATATGTGATGGAAATAGTATGGAAATATTTCTCATATTCAAACTGAGGGTCAGAATATGTGGCATGAATGTCAGCGAGCATTGCACTCCAAACATGGTTTTAGCATTACTCAAAAACCTCTAGAGCAAACTATGGGCCCAACAAGCACCAGCTGCAGCAGCAATTAAGTGTGTAAGAGAGTTTGTGTGTGTGTAGAAAAATATGAGAAGAGCCTCATTACTACCCAGGTCCTCATTATCAGCATCTTCAAAGTGCACAGCAGTCACACGTTTCCCTGTGTGTCACATTCTGTTGATACTGTTATCTATTACCTTTAATTATCCTTTGTGTTTGAACGCAAGTTTTGGTTAGATGTCTACAGATGTTTGTTTATCTTTATTCATACAGCTAGATAAAAGTTGGCTGTATAGAATAATTTCATTCATTTTGTTGCATCAGTAGTATTAATTGTTTCAATTATGATATAGGCCTATGCTGTAGAGAATAGTGAAAGGTTTGTGTATGTATGCCAGTTAATGAAGAAAAATAGCTAAATATACTTTGAGATGTTTGTTTCTTTGAGTCTAGGTGCAAGCCTTTCTGAAAAATAGCTATTAATGAGAACTTTTAGGCTAATGTTTCAGCGGTTATTGTTGTGTATTAATGTTTCTAAGACCATGTCCACACTAATACATTTTCGTTTGAAAACGCATCTTTTGCTCTCCGTTTTGGCCTTCCGTCCACACTGAGATGGCGTTTTTATTAATGAAAAACTTTTTTCCAAAGTGGACAAATTTGAAACTGGCGTTGTAGTGTGGACTGTCAAAACAGAGGTATTTAAAAACGATGACGCAAGTTTAGTCATGTGACGCACATTGTACCAATAGATATTCATGTTTATACCGGTATTGTGCCTGTTATGTGCTATTCACTTTCACACTGTTGCTAAAATGTTACTTTGCGCACTCTTCTTATCACAGTCCTGCAAAGATGACCGAAAATGTTCTCACAATTGCTGTCTTGCAGCAAAACATGAGAGCGGTTGCATTTTAGACCAAACAAATGGTGACCAAACAATGGTGAGATGTTTTGCTAAACAAAATTATTCCGTCAGAAGAATTGTGCGATAACTTTATTTATTTTTCTGTCTGTATCATCTCAGTGAGGTTTTACGCATGCGCAGTAACCAGCGTTTCGGTGTGGATGAGAAACTTTTGGAAAACGCCTGACAACGCTAGTGTGGACGGAGAGCGTTTTTAAACGAAAACGCTGTTTTCAAATGTATCCGGATTAATGTAGACGTAGCCTAAGAGTTGTGCATGTGTCAGGGAGTTTGTACCTACATGTCTCTGTTAGTACAGAGTCTATTTCTACTCCCACACTGGGAGAAGATCTGTAAAATAATGCGTAAACTGACCCAGATTGCAGGTATCCGAGGAACTCTCTGAGGCCTTACGGCATGAATACTGATCCCAGATCAGTCCTGAGAGGCTTAAAGCTTCGGGCCACACACTGCTCAGAAGCGCATGCAGGCATGGTACAAACTGGAGCAACAATCTCCCAACCAACCGGCTCCCATGAGCCCCTCAAGGGCATGAGAGAGTGCTTATGGCCCAGTGGGTTGTCACAGTTCTAGGTGAGAACCGCCTTTTGCGCCTAACGCTCGGTCCAGCTGAGGTAGACAAGTTAGCGGAGGAGTCGGTAGAGCACTTTATGTGGGCTTTAGTATCCGGGATCACTCTCACTCCGCATCCTGGCACTCAAATCGCCGAGACAGATAAAAGAGCAGACTGATAAAAGCGCTTTCATAGACGCGGCGAGAAAACCTTGCTCACGGAGTCTGTTTGAAATTTCACTGTAAAGTCAAGTGAATAGAGGTTCATCAATCATGTGAGATGATGTGTCTGGGGAAAATGCCAAATCTGGAAGAAGTCAGAAAGAACGTGACTGCCTGGTGTAATATGAGAGAAATTTGCACGGAGGGCTTCAGATATGTGTAAACAACTGAACGGAACATGGATAGGGTGTTGATTCGGATGGTGAGGATGAGTCAGTAGCACACGGCTGGGCTTTTGATTGCATCTGCACGGCCCCATTAGGAGGCAACGCTCTCAGCTTCTGCTGGCACTGGCACTGCAACCCAAGCTCATTACAGCTGTCCCAGCTAATGGAACACACACTCACACACAAAGTCATTTAGTTGCATTCTGTCCAACACACACGCAAAGTCCCTTGCAAACCAGTACGCATACTAATGTACTTTATGCGGATCAAACTGACTTGTAAGCCGAACGAGAAGTACGTTCATGCACACGAGTGACAGGAAAAATACAACCTAATACACACACACACACTCACTGAAGGGATAATTCACCCCAAAATTAAAATTAGCCCATGATTTACTCACCCTCAAATCATCCTAGGTGTATATGACATTGTTCTTTCAGACGAATACAAATGGAGTTATATTAGGCCTATATCGGCTTTATTATTGCTGTGAATGGTTGTTTCTGTTTTGAAGTCCACATGGCTCCGCATGGCTCCGGGGGGTTAATAAAGGCCTTCTGAAGCGAAGCGATGTGTTTGTGTAAGAAAAATATCCATATTTAAAGCTTTATAAAGTAAAATAACTAGTTTCCGGCCAAATGAACATATGGATTCGACTTAAGCCTAAAGCGCAACTTATGTGAGTCAAGTCAAGTTTATTTATATAGCGCTTTTCACAATACAGATTGTATCAAAGCAGCTTCACAGTATTAAATTAAAATAATACATCAATGTTTGTTTCTAGTGGAAAACGTCCACGTTTGGTAATGCTGATCAATAGTATTGTTGATTTGATTAATTAAATTAAATATCCCCAAATGTCCCCAACTGAGAAAGGCAACAGTGGCAAGGAACCGAAAAACTCCATCTGGTGACCTAATGGAGAAAAGAAAAAAAAAACTTGGGAGAACCCAGGTTCAGTCGGGGGCCAGTTCTCCTCTGAGTAATGCGATGTACTGCTGATATTTACGCTACAAGTTGCGCCTCAGGCGCAAGTCGACTACGTATGGCCGCTTGGCCGGAAGCTAGAGTTTTACTTTGTAACGTTAAATATGAGTATTTTTCTAACACAAACGCATTGCTTCGCTTCAGAAGGCCTTTATTAACCCCCGGCGCTGTGTGGAGCACTTTTATGATGGATAGTTGCACTTGTATGGACTTAAAACAAAAAACATTCACTGCCATTATAAAGCTTAGAAGAGCCAGGACATTTTTTAATACAACTCTGATTGTATTCGTCTGAAAGAAGAATGTCAGATACACCCAGGATGACTTGAGGGTGAGTAAATCATGGGCTAATTTTCATTTTTGGCTTAACTATCCCTTTAAATCATTGCTGCTCCCAGGTTCTCTGCTAATTAGCAACATTTGATGTGGAACATGTGTAGCTGAGCAAGTAACCGTTGGGTACATTTCCTGTGGCGCCGTGGCCTCTTGCACCCAGCACCAGGTTGGTGTCACGGCCCGGTATCAGAGCAGGGCCCATTAATTGGTCAGCCTCTGTCAACATGATGATAACAAATGAGAGCCCTGCTCTCAGACCGCTCTCAGAGCTCTGGGCTAGGCAACGGTGAAGGGCTTATGTAAGGGGAGATTTACCTTAGAAGAAAGACAAAATGAAATGTAATATGTGCTGTGAAAGAACGAACATACAGGCTGCAGCACTACAACCTTTAATAGCTGGGTCAAATTCATTTGAAAACTAGCTTGTAGTGATTTATTCTTGCTTGTGGTGTGTTGCTAAATAATATTTTTTTTCTTTTCTGTAATTGTTTACCCCTGAAGTAGCTGTGAGACTTGATGACTTGATTGTTCCTGCTAAAACCAGCTAAGGCTCTGATTTACAAAGTTTGAGTTTACAAAAGCTAAAGTGAAAATATGTTTTTGAACATTAAATATGAAATTAATCCAGTGGCCCCGAAAAGCATTTGGACACAAATATTAATCAAAATGAATAAATATCAATATACAGTCAGTGACATGTCAAATCAAGTGCCATTTGATAGCACACTTACTTTCTTTTTTTAAAGCAAAATAGTTTACAAGTTTGTTTTAAAATATTAAAACAAAATGAAGACTAAAATATTTTGGATCCTTTACGGTTGTCATTAGATTAATGAAACGTTTATAATTAATGTGATGAATGACACCTGTGGTTACTGTGCTAAAACACCTGTTTGAAGAGATACTTTACATTACATTTATATACTTTACAAAAAACCATCTTGTCATCAGTTGCTTTAAAGTGGCTAGAGAACATATTGCACATTTTGAATGCATTTGTAGATTTTGACTTGTAGAATTACGTAAATTAGTTGATTTGCTTGGAATGCGTCGATTAGTTGCGTTGTTTATGGTCATTCATCCCTAGTAATGGCGTACTATAAAATGCCATAAAATTCATACTATAACTTTTATTTTTTTTTTAAACAGGTAATTTTAATCCATTTTAATCTTACAGTTCTATTTGTCAGGTTTCATGTCTAGTGCACATCTCTCCCCCAGCGTGTGCAAGTGTTGTCTTGCAGATTTATTTTGGGTATAAATGAAATAATACAGTGTCTGTATAATGCCAAACACAAACATCTTTAAAGGTGCATTGCGCAACATTTCATGTTAAAAATACCCGTTTTTCTAACCCATACATGCTTAAACAATTGCCTGATGGGCTGAATGAGCCCTTCTCTGATCACTGCGATTGCCTCTATAATCCTGTACAGTAAAATAAATAAGAGGGATTCGGGTCGGAATTTGAGACTGGGCGTGACGTCATGCGCGTTCAGTTGCAGTGTTGCAGTTTCGCTTGTCGCCAGAGGGGGCATAGTTCTGCAAAAACTCAGAGACTTGCGCAATGCACCTTTAAATATGGGTGTGCCTATCTGCCTAACATATTTAAATATTATTCTCAAGAAAATAACTTGCAATACAGTCACTACATGCAATCTGTTACACTGCACAAGTGAATTAGTATCCTATATGTGGAGTCTTTGTAAATCAGAGCCCAAGTTGGGTGAAAACAATCTAAAGACTCTTTCTGTGACCACTTGTCTTGA
This sequence comes from Scardinius erythrophthalmus, assembly GCF_964197995.2. Lineage (NCBI taxonomy): Eukaryota > Metazoa > Chordata > Actinopteri > Cypriniformes > Leuciscidae > Scardinius > Scardinius erythrophthalmus. The sequence goes on from NC_138230.1 coordinate 14,011,692, forward strand.
ATTCTGTAAATGTCCCGACTGTATGTGCATGTGAATCACAGCACTTGCTTCCTCATATGTTTTAAGTTTTAAGGTTTTTACATTTGAAAAAAAAGCATTTGCTATATCAGTGGTTCTGATTTTCAGTCCTATGGACCCACAGCACTGCACATTTTATAGTTCAGTTAGTTCTGTTCATGCAGCTCATTGCAAATAACCTGATGATTTTAATAAGGTGCGTAAATGAGGGAGAAATACAAAATATGCAGTGCTGTGGGTCCCCAGATCTATTGAACACCATTGTGCTAATTCCATTATTATTATTTTTTATTATTCACTTGAAAGTAATTGATTGGTGGACCACAAGAACATACTGAGGTAGTTAACTTGGAAGTGTTAAAATACTGCCATTAACAGGCATTATAGGCAGTGGATGTACAGTATTTGAGCAGTATTTTTTTAAAGCTTAAAATCAAATTTTAGAGGTGACAATGTGATGATGCTACCCTTATGGATTGTTTCTTTTGTATTAGACCAGACTAAATGTTTTCTTCTTTTCAACTAGATGAAACAGGACTAGTGGGTGGGAAAAACCAGTAGGAAAGCCTAGGAAAGTTTTTTTATTTAGTGCACAATCTTCTGTGCTACAGAGCAAATTATCATCTTGACAAATGGTTTCCCTGGGAAATGGAGGCATTGGGTGGAGTGATCAATGACCAGCCGAGCAGGAGGCTTCCTCCTGCAGCTCATTACAGTCACATATACCCCATTAATGAAAAAAAAAAAAAAAAACAGAAAAAAAAACCCAGACAAAACTCACACAGTAAAACAAGGTCACATACAAAGAACAGTTGCTGACAACAACAAAAAATGTCTGTTCTGGTAAGCATGTAGAATAAGCTTGTGTTATTCTAACTATGCCTTTCAGGTTTCTTGAATAATTTAAGATGCCAATTTGGTTTAATGTTTTCCTTCTTTACAATACCCTCAGATACAGGTCAAGAACGGGTTCAGTATAGTTCAGGAAAGAGTACAAAAGTTCCTAAAAGTTTTTAGTAGGGATGGGCGTTTTTCAAAAATATTGTATTTGAATATTTGGGCTCTTAAAAAACGAATATTCGAAAATCCATTTATTTAAATGAATTGCAATCGTTATTTTTTAATCGTGAAGTTTTCACTAAACTTAGGATTTATCATGGATTCACTGCATTTACAGTCAGCAAAGGAACTTGTAGCAAAATTCGAATAGTAATTTTATTTTTTTAATAATTATTACAGATTGAATATTTAGACTATTGGTGCACACGCCTAGTTTTTAGTGATGTTCATTTTTGTAACTGACTGCTTGAGTTCCGGACAGATAAATCCGCTGCAGTGGGATGTTGGGCGATTGAACAAGTTCTCTCTGTGCTATTTTATTTGTTAGTCATTTTTCATCAGATGCACGCTTAGTTTCTTTTACCAGAGCTGTTGCATATTGAAGACACTGTTGAGTTAAAATAGTTCAATTTTTTAAAAGCATGTCTCATGCCCTGCATGCCATCCATTTCATCAGTTGTGCTTCATTAACTATTTAGCTGTTTTCACATCTCTCTCCAAATTTAGTCTTTAGTGCTATGACCGTCTCAGACTGAAAGCCACCATGTAGAGTGTTGATGTACAAACCGCAGGGTGCCACAAAATGCCACCATAATTAATCTAGGGCCTTACAATAAGGACTGCCCAGTGGCCAGCGTGAACGATGCTCAGGACAGTTGACAGAACTGTCACTAGCCCGATCGAGCCAGTGCTGCATCGCCACTAAAGTTTTATCATTTGTAGCAAATTAGCTCATGGGACATGGGAATATTTAATCATAACACATTATAATTTTATTATAGGGCTGGAACGGCGTGTCGTTTCTCCGGTAGTGGGCATAACGTGCAAACGGCAATCTCATTGGCTGGCGCTCATCTAGTACCGTCCCTGTTTTGGTTTCAGCAAATCAGTTCGAGCAAACAGAAATAATAATAAAATCTTATAAATTTGCGCAATTATTACTTTCTTCGTTTAATATTGATGTCACTTCCAAATATGTGCTTATCCATAATGTTTATGTGTAAGGATTTCTTTTGTTGTTGAATACTGTGATTTATGATTTGAATGATGTAACTTTGATTTAACATAATGTAATGTCAAGAAAGGATGCATGTGTATTATGCCCTCGAATGTCTTGGATGTAAAAAATAAAATAAAAAATGTAATGAATTCAAAACCTAGCTCCTCAAGTCAGTCCTCATGCCAAGGGACTTAATTTGTGCAGGTAGATAAAAATCTATTTCAGTCTTTGAGCATTTTTTTTTTTTTGCCCAAGAACAAGAGGAAAGTCAGTTATCGATGGAATGGAACACGGAATAAAACAATATTACTGGAGTAAGGAATTATTCAAAAGATGTTAAAAGAAACTGAGACTGGCAAATTAATTAACACCGAGAAATTAGGAGCAACAGTGAAGATTAGAAAATTAATTGGAAATGTGGGCTATAGAATGTGAAGTTAAGAGGTAGGCCTATTTTTCTCCTGGAAAAGGTTAACTTGAGGATGATTATTGAACCACATGGTTTTAGTTATGTGGATTGATGCATTTAGGCAAGCGAGCATGTGTTGTGCTAGTCTGTCGCCGTTATGCGGTGGCTGCGCTCTCAAGAAAAGAAAAAGACAAGTGGATTTGCCAGCTGATTTCATGCAAGTCTGTCCATCTGGCTTGGCATGATGACAGAGAATCTCTGATTCTGCATATCAAATGTACCTTATTCCAGCATTCAGTGTTCAGTCATTCACTGCCAATGAATTACTACGGACACAGAGGAAGTAGGAAATGCCTATTTTTGAAATTTGTATGTGTACCAGTCACGTTTTCTCTTTGTTTCTCTTGATTCCTACAAATTCCAATCAATCGCAACTCTAATTGATCTTTATTGCTGGAAGCACGATTAACCTGTTTTCCCGTTGCTCCCAACAAGGCTGGATCATTCCTTTAGAAATGACACATCTGTGCCTAACATCCCCCTGGTCCTGTGCCTACTGCATGCATAAAGAGAAAGACTGCCTCTGTCTGCTGTCTGAAGAAGCGTACGCAGAGCGGTTAGGTGGATGTATGTGTCCGACCTGTACCTTCTCTTTATTTTCGGCATGGAGGATGACAGTCCGTAAGGACCTCTGTGAATTCCCTGCCACGGTGTGACTCATGCCTACAGCCTTTGCCGAGTAAAACCAATGGCTTGCTGCATAATTTCTCTGTGTTCCCTTGGGAAAGTCAGATTGAGGAAAGGGAAGGTGGTCGATCCCAGCTGAATGCAGAAAGGACCTCTAGCCTCCAAATAAATATATGACCATTAAATACGAGCCATTGGATGCCTGAAGAGCGGTCGATTTCGGGCCTTGTGCTAATCAATGCGCAAATTCATTTTTTTGCTTGAATGTGACAGTGTGTGAGAAATACCAATTAGAATTGAGAGCAGGAGTGGGAAGAGAGGAGGAATTGATTTGAGAGGAGAGAGTGTAAAGCTTGCCTCTCTCAAACACTCTACCCTGAGATCATCCCCTTCTGACTCCTAAGGAACAAAAAGTGAGAATGCATGAGAGATGGAAAGCAAAAAAAAAAAAAGATAGTCAAATGGAAGTCATTGATGGGGTGGAACATTTGGTCATCATGGGTCAGTTGGAAGTATAAGGTTTTATAAGGGCCTTATTTCCATTTTCCAGGGATTTATTAACCTTAACCTTAAGTATTACAGTAAAAAAAGTGTATAACTTATCCTGCAATTGTGCTATGAACACAGACGATACCTGAAATCATGCTTTTCTTAAGTGATCTGGCAATTTTTGTGTGTTGAAAACTTGCCAAACGTAGACTATAGCAATATCTCACAACCAGCCAGAGCAGCACACTTGTATTTTCTTCAATATTAAAACTAGTTTAGTTTTCCTTTTCATTAGCATCTTTTTCCAGTTGCCATTACGTTTTTTTTTTTGTTTTGTTTTTTGGGAGTAGAGGTTGAAGTTTGACTGAACTTGTGCACCATAAGTGTTGAAAAAAGAAAAAAAAAACTTTAGTGATCATTTTAAAACTGTAATTTTGTAGATCTTAAGATAGTAACACTTAAATGGACTACTTGCATTGGCCTCAGAGCACTTCTAGTGCTTCTGTCAGGTAGTTGTAAAGCTCCATTTGATATAATGATTGTAGCTATCCACTTCATGTTGCTAACACAAAGAAAGCCTTGGGAAGTCTGTTCAGGATAGTATATATAAGCTTATATCGAGCATTTTGTAGTCTGCAATTGCTGTTTTTATGCTTAGGCTCATGGCCCCAATAGCTGTAGGCCTATACCTTCTTATCGTTGTATTATGGTCCTTAGGTGGATTAGAAGTACTTCATTTTATGTGACCAAAACCTAGGCTGTGAGGGATAGAAGTGCATTATGTTGATGTTTCAGGCTTCAAACCATTGAAATTTTCTTTCGTTCTTTCAAGTTTTTAATGTTGTTTACATGTCTGTGGTGTTTTTAATCTGCTTAATAAGACAAACCATGCGCAAATTCATAAGTCAACACATTTGCTGAGTATTTTCTCCTTAAAACTGCTGTTAACCAAAGACAGTCTCAAAAACACTGTTTGAAATCGTTGGTGTTTCTTACATCACAAACTACCTTGTATCCAATGCAACATGCGGGCGGGCTTTAGCATATCATCATTACTATGCTGTAATGCAGGGAGAGAAGCCAGAATATCCCGCTATATTTGATATTTGATATGAAAAATTAGACAGGTAGATTTAACAATATAGCGGGTGAATTATGTATATTATGATGTTATGATGAACTATAGGCTATGCCTTTTTTCAAGTTGTTCAAAGCGTTTCTAAGGATACTGGTTTTTAGAAGGCGAATGCAAACATGGTTTGTGTAACATTAGCAACACATTATTATCTGTTTGATTACGTAGTCAAGCTAAAGGCTGATAATATTAGGCCTAATTACCGTTATCTGTCCAACGTTGGAAAGAGTGATATCTTTGTGCAGCATTTACTACAGTAACTTGAGTAAAAGTTGACTGAGTACATCTCTGAGCTGGTGTGAGTGAGTGGAGGCGTGGCTAATTTGCATAATCATGAATCCTTGTACTAAATTATGCAAGGGTGTAGAGTTACATTCAATGTACAATTAGAACAAAGTCAGTGCATTGTGATATAGTGTCTCAGTCTACATTACACTACATAATACACTACATAATTGCATAATATACTAGTCAAAATTGCTGGTATTGGGTAAAGGGACACTCTCATTCTAGAGAGCAAAAGCTTACTCAAAGCTAACAGACATGAACTAAAAGCCAAACACTTTTTTTTCTCTCTCTTTCAAATTTCCAGTCTTGGAATAGACATGTTGTTCACTCAAAGTCTTGTTTTCGTTTGCATCCAAATGAAACTTGCACTGTTTTTCAGGGTTGTTTTGAGCCATGTCTTTGCTTCACTCCAGGTGTGTCATGTGAAAGAGAAAAACATGTTCCAGTGTTTGTTGTATGAAAGGTACGTGTGTGACATCACTCCCTTGAGTCCCTCTGATTGCCTCCCTGGAGAGTCACTGTCAGCACTGTTACCTAATCATCACACTTGTCACAAAGTCAGGTATTCTGTATGCACTTGCCATGATGACCACAAAATAACAAAAGAGCCATAAGTATCTTGTATTTTTTTTAGTAGGGATGCCACAATTCTCAATATAATATTGAACCATTCGGTACGACATCAACAGTTCAATATGCGCTTGCAAAACGCCTCCCCGCAAATAAATATCCAATCACTATGCACTAAAGTTAGGGGGTGCTTAACCATGCTTGCAATGCTGGTTTCTCACTTTAACATGGCAAGTAGGGCTGTCACTTTAAGTTCGAAAAACGATTGAATCGATCGGACCAACCAACACAAGTGTCGAATACGAAAATAGGGAATCGATTGTAACGGCCTTCTCGGAGCGCGTCCAGCTCGTCACGATACGCTCGCAGCGAACGCGCATCACACAGCAACTGCAGGCTCTGACAAACACACATACTGTAACAGCAAATTATACTTCTGCATAATGTGTCTCTTTTTACTACAAAAATGTGGGCTACAATCGGGCTACAAAATTTGTTTGACATTTCTAATCGTAAACACAGCCATGTTGAAGCCTGCAGTAATGTTTTTCATTGATGTAATGGCAGTCCACTCTGCTTATTGTTTTTCGAGAATGTTGCACTCCTGTTTGTCATTGTGCACGAAACTTCACGCCACTAAATCATCAGAAATATTGCTGACTTGTGCGTCTCAGGCGCCCTCTTTACATTCGTCCTAATGCCTGTTAGTTGTCCGTGGATTTGCCTATATTTGACATTTAAAATGGAAACGTCTTTAGACATGGAAAATCGATTTTACAATCAATTCAATCAACACTTATGTCTCAAAAATCTAACAGGATTTTTTCACAAAAGTGACAGGCCTAATGGCAAGCGGTGAAGGGAGGCTGCAGTACGAGGAAGCACCACCTTCTTTCAAATGTGTGGGGACATTTTGGTTTTGCCGTTGAGTATAATGCAGAGGAAGAAAAAACGAACAAAAAATGATTGTGTGTAAGCATTGTTTTACATGTGTCGTCTACTCAAATGGAAACGCTTTCAACATGACCGCACATCTGCGGCGCCATCACGCAGTGATATCACTGTCTGAAAGCAGGATAGCAGAGCAGGTATTACACTCATCCAAAAAGCAACAGTCCCTCGCTGATTACTTCCAGCATACATACCCAACTGGTTCTGAGAGACATAAGAAATAACAAAGGCAGTGGGGGTGTTCATTGCCAAAGATTTGCAGCCGTTTTTGGTGATTGGAGATGTGGGCTTTCGTCACCTTATAAAAGCGCTCGATCTGCATTTTAAAGATCTACCGTCTTGTAAATTTTTACAGCGCTGAGGTAATTCATGGCCTCTATGAAATGAAACACAATAGTATCGTAGATGAATTTGCTAAACCACAGAGCCTTGCTCTCACTATAGATAGTTGGTCATCGTGGGCAGCAGCGAGTTGCCTCACTGTGACTGTTCACTAAATGTCGATTGGGAAATTAAGAGATGTGTTCCCCATTTTGTATATGAGCTATTAACAGCTGTGATATTATACAATACACTAGGGATGTGTACAAGTGGATTTGTTTGCTTATAAGTAAAATAAAGAAAGAGTATTGCAAAAAGATAGTATTTTTTTTCTCCTTAAAGGGAAAGTTGAGTTAGATATCTGAGAACTTTCTGTTCCTCCATAGATAGCCTATACAAGTGAAACTTTGAAACGTGCTGTATAACCAATGAGGTTCATTCTTGTGTGCTACGCCACTGTTCTCTTTATGAACTTTTTGAAGTGTTTATAGGCTGTCTATGGTGGGACAGAAAGCTCTCAGATTTGGAATGTATCTTCATTTGTGTTCCGAAGATGAATGAAAGACTTATGGGTTTGGAACAACATGAAGGCGAGTAATTAATGACAAAATTTTCATTTTTGGGTGAACTAACCTTTTAACCTCTTACTGTTCCTGTCGCCTAAGCATATAATAACAAAAAAACACTCCGATGTGCCAAGCCATCAGAACCAAACCAAACTGAAAACAGTGGTTCAAAAATTGAGGTACGTATTGGACCGTAGGCTAACTGTATTGTTGCATCCCTATTCCTTAGTCATCTGACAACTGTAAAGGCACTGCATTCCACTATACTTACAACACAGTGCAGTGGAATGCTTGAAAAAGTCTGACAAGAATGTGCCATAGGACATTAATGGTGGAAGAATATCTACGAAATGTCTCTCTAGAACAAGACGAGCGAGAGTGCACGTGAGTGCACATTTGACATCAATCGCCATCACAAGCTATTAGTATTCCATCAGCTCCAAGGTTATGGAGTGTTCACTTAACCGAAGCTCCAAATCCTGTAGAGTTGGGTTTCCCACTTCTGACAGGTAAAGCCAATTCCAGACTCAATGATTTGAATGCAAATTCTGTAGTGGAGAGCCACCACAACTTCAAGTCCCATTGTATTATTGTACAGTATGTCTCTGACACTGAAGAGGTACCTATTATTTTCACTGGCTAGATAAATTGCTTTTGTTCTCAAGATGCAAATGTTCACACATTGCAATGTGAAGGTAGTCACCAATCCATGGAGTCTAATCGGTTAGGTTTACTTAAGGAAAACACAGAGAATATATATTAAAATATTTATTATATTGTGCATATTAATTATTTTATTCTGTGTTAGTGTAATCATAGAAGTAGCAGAATCTCTGTTTTCACAATGTACAGTATGTATATGTCTTTTTGTTAGGGATGCACAATATATCAGTAAACGCATCTCAGATTTCTGATTCATTTTTGTTTAATGCATTGGATATTTAATTGTACAATGTTAATCTTTAAATATTTAACTATTATTAAATAATTACTATAATCTTTAATCAGAAGATGAATGTCTAGGTTTCATATTCAAACTGTACATTATTATAATTTTGATGCCTAAATTCACTTGTAGCAATTAAAAATTATTTTATTTTATTTTTTAGTTTTATGTTTAATTTATTTAGGCAAAAGTATATAAATACTGGCCCTTATATGAAAATAATTATTGGCATATTGGTATTAGTCAGAATTTTAATATTTTGTGTATCCCTAATATTTATTCTCTGATTACTCTGTATTCAGCACAAACTCTGCTACAAAAATATGTAAGCAGCATGTATGTTAAAGTTTGTAGTTTTGAGATAATGACGTTTATGCGTGGTTTGTAAAAAAACAAAACAAAAACTAAAGTGTCATTAAGATAAGGTCATGAAACCCATACTGATTATTTCTTCACTAGACTTTTGAAAATTGTATCACGTAGTCTAGAATATTTGCTTCAAAACTATGTGAAAATCATCCTGTGTACTCATTCAAATAAAACAATATTTTGATTTAAAATTTGTAAGACATTTTTTGTGTAAGAAAGCTGTATGGAGGCGTGAATCATCATGAATATTGATGTGTTTCACACTTGAGAAAGACAAAGACTGTATGATGGCCCTCCATAATGGATTACTCCATAATGGCCCTGTCAGGTGGGGCTGTGAGAGAACTATAAACAAAGAATGAGTAGAGATTTTAAAAAGAATGGCTTTTTGATTGTTTGGATTTATCTACAACACAACATAATCCAAAGATACACAACAAAGGACAAAAAAGCACATTATTTAACACACTGATCTAAAGAAAGAGACTTGAACAGTCACATAACTTTGTGCCATTCCTGAAACATAGTAAATACCCGTCATTTCCAAGGTGTTTGATTTTTGCATTTTACCATGGTCATGTACAGAGACTCATGTGAATGTTGAAGTCAGCAGGACTCTTCAGTGGTATCTGTATAAAAAAATTATAATAATAATTACAAAACAACTGTGAACATGCTGATATCAAGAGAAACTATAGGGCTGCACAATTTTGGGAATACATTTTAGATGTTTCTGGTTAAAACTGTTATTTGCAAATTACTTACTTACAATAGCCTATATTAGTATAGCCTATAGTTTCCATTCGGTATGACGCTAATGTTTGGCGCATTTTGCTTTTTAAACGTACAGTGCGAGTGACTCAGACTGTTTCTGTCTATATATTTTAGTCTGGCACCAGTTTAACTAGTAGCTACAATGTAAAGTTTATGCAACAATAACATGCTTACTATTATGAGTGTCTTACCTTAAAAATCTTTCTCATAATCAAATCGTGTTCTTCTAATTCTTCTGAGGTAAATCCAAGGTAAATGGCAGCAAAAAAACACAGTCTTCCAAACTCGATGAAAAGCAGAGGAATACTGGAGTCTCTGATTCTTTGTTTTGAGGTGATGGGGTGTTTACAGGCCTACGTTCCTCCACATGGACCATTTGCATGTCAATCGCTTGTGCGTGCATGGGTTTGGTCACATTAGAGCTAATGAGGACGCGTTTGAGAAACTACATGTCGTTGTTTTCATAAGGATTACTTAAACAGAGAATATTTGTTTTTGATATGATTTAGGAGGCGGGGATAATTTGCATATTCAAAGAACCGCGTATACTAAATGAAGCAAGGGTGTAGAGTTACATTCAAGCTATTTTAAGACAAGACGTTTTTTTTCAAGGAAAAAACTTTTAAATATGTCATTTTGGTGATCAAAGATGAGTTATAAGGGATACAGTTATTGACTACAGGAAGACTTTAAGAGAGCACAGTGTGGAATAGTGAAAATTGAAGTCTTTAGGAAATTTGACAGGCAAATTTAGAATAATATACTCGTATATTATAATAATATACTAGATTTTTTACATCAACAGCAAAATCATTTCAAATATATTAATCAGGACTATGTGAGGTGTCAACTTTTAGGGCATATCTGTAATTTAGGATTTTCATTTGCTCTAATCTCTTTTTGCATTGTCAGAGCATGACTTTAACGACTGTACCGCTGGGTGTCATGTCTGAGATTTTCTTTCTCCTGAAGTCTAAAACGTTTGAGTTTAATAAAGAGACAACCACCTCTGACTCTCCTTTGAGCTGAGTTAAAATAAGGCACTTCAGACAATTCATCAAGAAAAGGCTATTTTGAATCTTGACGTAATAATTAGTTATTCTGTTATAATTGAGAATTTGCCTATTGATGCAGTAATTATAAGATCTCAGACCCTTTGGCTGCCATCAGCACAGTAATGAGAACATCAGAGGGAAATTGAAATCTCTCTCCAGTGTTTTGCACATTTACTCATGCAAAAATGTAATTCGACCTCCCTTCAGTGGCAGTCGGGGGCGACCAGAAGTTAAATGCGACTACTTCAAACGTCCAGGAAAGTTCAAATCAGTGGAAACTTCCAAGCGAAGCGAATCCATTTCATTACAGCACGAGGCACGATGTAGTTCGACGCCAGGCGCTTAGATTAAATGGTGTGGACGGGATGTCATTGCATAGGAAATTACATACAATGTTACTACTGAAGGGCAACAGAGTAGGAAGTCTCAAAGACAAGTTGGTGGAACTAATGTCTACTTCATTTCTAGGTTTAAGGAGCCTTCATCAGAGCTCACTCCATCGCTCTGATCAACCTACATTTGTTCGGTGATTGAAAAACAAGACTGCAATTATCCTCAATGTGTCATCCTTGAGCGAGCGAAATGGGAAACGAAACCTTCATCTCCATTGATTAAGCCCAGGCTGCCTTGAGTCTCTCAGTGTCGCCCCATTTCACAGCTAAACTTGGACTAGAAAGCACAAGCGGAGATCGATACAAATCCAACTCCCCCCAAAACCCCCCCGCCATCCCCTACATCGACAAGGGCAGCACAGCATGGTTGCGGCTGAGGCTCCCTCCACATTTCAGCCTCATCATTTACTCTTGTCTCGTGTAGGCCTGCATCACAAATCCATTTGGCTGCCTTGATGTGTAAATTTCTTTATGGTTAATACATGAGCTTAGGCATCATCTGTCTACTCTTTACAAACATCCACAAGGTTTAATCTCTGCTCTTTCCATTGATGGGCCTTCGACTTGTCTCTCCATACGTGTGTGACCAATCATTTAACTTATATGCCGCGCATGCAATGCATCTCAATTGTGGATGTTTAAAAAAAAAAAGGTCATTTGTGCATAATAGAGCATCGTCCATGGGTTCATCCCAATTTTTTTTCCTGGGGGGGAGCAAAACCTGTTTGTGTTTACAATGTGCAGAGCAATTTGGTTGGGAATAATACTGTGCGCTTGAGTAAATTTGTGAACATTGCGAGTGAGTCTGCCTAATGATGATACTGCGGAAGACTGCGGCGTGTGTGTGTGTGTGTGTTAACTAGGAAACTCTCTGAGAGTCCAGATCTCAGATCCTAACCACACTGTGTGTGGGTGTTTTGAATATCAATGTCCTGCTGTGCTCTCTTCTCGTCCGCCCCTTAAAGCAGGCGAGAGGGAACGTGTGCTTGTCCATTGGTGTTTGTGTATTCTCACACATAGGTGGCATATGCAGTTTCATTGTTTATTAAGCATACATGGGTTTTATTGTTTATTTTATTGCTTATTGTGTATTTTGGAAGCACATAGAGACGCAGACCATGTAGGTACCTCAGGCAGGATGTGTGTTGGTGTGCGAGTAGGTGGATGCATCACCGAGTCGAGTGTGTACAGTAGCCTGTGTGGGCGAGTTAGTTTGTACGCAGTGTCAGGGAGTCATTTAGCTCTTGGTCTTTGTAGTCGTCCACGGCCCACAGATAAATATGTGTGAGTGTTTCCAGTTAAAATACACACTTGATACTGGATACCTAATGAGCAAATCTGTGTGGGTATGAGAGACAGGAAGAATAGAATAGTCTTGCTCAAGCTCTGCGTCAATGGAAAATCCCAGAGGAAAGGGCATTGATGTGGGAGGTGTGTGTTTAATGATTGTTTGTGTGTTGAAGAATTGGCTTTTATGACCATTATAAAAGCTATGCTCTGAATGAAATATTGCAACCACATTGCATGATTAATTTAGCTAATTAATTTAGTTGATTAATACAAATATTTTGCTTTTTAACTTTGCTTGTCGAATTTGCGGTTACTGCTACCAGTTTATTTGTCAGACTGGAAATGGAGGGGCAAGTTAAGTACATTGCATTCTGGGATCCCAGACTGCTTCCTCAGGTTGTACACTGTGAGTTTTGGCAAAAACAGCCATGGCTCTTCTGTAAGGGCAGGTGGGGAGGTGTCCCACCAAAATATTCATCCAAAACATAGACCTATATAAATCTATTAAACTGAACTGCACCATGGTATTATGGCAGAGATGTGGTATATTCATATCAAATTTTATTATATTATTAATGTAGAGATGTATTAAAGGAGTAATTTGTTATTAAGCTATTGTATTTGTGCATTTGTATTAAAAATGTATTTAGGCTACTTTTAAAGGGTCATGAAACCCTAAACCAAATTTTCTGAGATTTTAACAGAGGTATGTGTGTTGAACACCATTGAAGACAATGTTAGCTTCTGTTAGATTTAATAGTTGGGGGAAAATGGTTAAATTTGAGTTTTTCCGATATTTTCATCTTCCGGGTTTAAAAACTTCATTGCGTCCATGTCACAGGCTGTGACGTGGCTGAGCACTATAGTACTTTGACTCATCGGTGTCTCATAATTATTCATGTGACTGAGTTTTCTTATCCAATGAGAAGACGTTTGTTTCCGTGGTGCAAAAGTTTCAGTGCATCTTTCCCCGCAATGCTGCCAGGGCTAGATTCTGGCTGCGGGCGGTTGGTTGGCCATCAACCACGGACACATCAATTTTAAACTGTGTGTGTAGCAACCATTCAACTGGAGAATGGTGGACTTCGGCCTTGTACACCAATGCAGGTTGCGTCTTGCGAGTGATGCGGTCCCGAGGACTTTTCTATCGCTTCAGAGGTATGTGTGTCTAAAATGTAACCCTGACCATTTTACTTGCCACTCAAATCACTCGTTATTAAAATTTAGATATTTCGATAATACCTCAATTGTATGGAACATATGCTTAATTTGTGCAAATTTATATGTCACTGTCCATCTTTATTATGTGGGTTTAGGGGGCGCGTAGATCAAGGCTATGTCCTTTTTTTTTTTTTTTTTTTTTTTTTTTGCGGAAAATGTATTTTCAAATATATGCATTTATAGTGTGTATGTAAACAAATATATATTTTATAATGACATAATTATGCATATACATGTACATTTATATGTTTTAAATACAATTATGATTACTGTAGGCTAATATATGTAGCAGGACATTCAGTTCCTTTTGAAAGGACAAAAATAAGGTGTCAGTGTATTTCATTAGACTAACTTTGCCAGCTATAAAAAAAATCTAGCATTTCCTCACGTTTTACCACTGATTTTTAGTGACAGTCGATATGCATGGGCCACTGGCGATGACAGTTCCCCCCCCTCCCCTCTCCCCTGCCGTGCTATACCACACCCACTTCCCTCCCTTCTTGTCACAGCCATCCACGCCCATTTAAGTTGCATTTTTCAAAAAGATTGTGAGCTAGACTTGAGCTGAAAGAGGGGGGTTTCATGACCCTTTAATAACAAATACCATAGAAACCATATAGCTACATTTTTACTTTGGTAGTGAGGTGCTATGGGGTCGGCAACCTTTTTGTCATAAAGTGCCATTTTTAAGTTTCCGAGTTCATCACTGTGCCACAACACACATATATCCTATATATATATATATATATATATATATATATATATATATATATATATATATACACACACACACTCATATAAATACACAAACATTTTACATTTTCATAATGGCTTACACAGAAATAGTACAGAAATTTAAATATTTCTCTTGAAATTTGTTTTAGATTTAGATAGACAATTTAATAGTATTTATAACTCCTAGATGCACCGATTACAATTTTCTAGGCCGATTCCGATTTTTCATTGAGTTTGACTGACCTGCCGATACCGATTTTTAGCCGATTCCGATTTCTTTTTTTCTAACCACTTTACAACACACAGAAATATGTATATGTATATATATATATATATATATATATATATATATATATATATTATAAAATATCATATCCTTTTACCCAAACTGAATAATAAAAACAAGTTTAAATGGGTAGATTTTATATAAATATTTTTGAGTCTTCATTTTCTTTTCTGACATAATCCAGTTCTTGTTAAAACACACTAGACATGCACATTCTGTGCATTTTAGGCACTTTTGTTTGAAATCATATTTATTTTGTCAATCAAATGTGTGCTTTCACTTTGAGCGTGTGCAGCGCAGACAAAATAGACTCGGCGGCGAAACCCTCGCTTCACCGCTGCTCACGCGACGCTCCTGTTGGGCGCTCACGCGCTGCTCCTGCTCCCGGTGTGAATGCGCTCATTGATTAACATGCACGCCGACAAAAATATGCTTGAAACGGCCGTAATTCACGAGGTTTCCTACATGTGCGTTCCGTGTGCACATGTGATGCTGGTGTTGCGCGATGTTAATCATGGGGAGCCCGAGACCGAGTGCAATTTGTCCGGCATAAAATCGGCATACAGTATGTCAGACTGACCGGCCGGTCGCCGGTTATGGCCGATCACGTGAAAATCGGCTGATTTCGGCCACCAGCGGATCAATCGGTGAATCTCTAACTTAATAAAATAAACTTTTTTTACTATGAGGAATTATTACATCAAAATGTAGATCTGTGTGCAGGTAGAATACTTTATCTGAATGAAACACTTCTCTCGCATTTGCTTGCGTGCCAGCGGTTAACCCTCCGCGTGTCAGTGTTGGCACGCGTGCCTTAGGTTGCTGACGTCTGTGCTATATGCATGTGTGGTTTAACAGTCAGAATAGTAAAATTTTACCCTATAAGGCTAATTTATTACAGATAAATTACAGATGTACCTGTTTTTGTTAATGAACAAACATTTACATATTCTACCCAACTCAAGCTACTGTCAAATGTTCATTTCTAAGAGACGGAACACATAATAATATTAATATTGCAGCCTGCACTGCAAACTGCCGAAGACGCACGTCATCAAAGTCACAAACACAATCTATCGCCCGTTAGAACATACATAAACTAAGAAAAAAAAGTTTTATCATTATAAATGTTTTGAATATTCCACTTCTGTTTGTCACTGCTGACTGCTGTACATCTTTCTGTAAGCAAATATCATTTTTAGTGATGGCCATTCAAAAGCAGCTGCTTTTTTCAGAATTTTTCAATCAATATTGTGAATTTAAATTTTAGATGAATGGGAATGCTAACAGCTGGACCTCTCCAGGTATTATAGACCTCCTTCTACACCCTAGTATGCAATGCAGTGTGCTCAGGTTGCATACGGAACATTTTGGAGAATTTATTAATTCATCTGGGTATTCTATAGCCTACATACAGATAATCTGCATACCATGCACTGTATGCATATTGCATAGAACCTGCTTTCAAAAATAGTAGGCATCATGCCATTCCAAACCCAGTGCGTTTAAATGTATTTTAAAAATGCAGGGGTGCAAGGTTAAGATGCATAGATTTGCTTTTACAGCAACTTAGATATTCAAACCAACTTCCTGAGAGAGGGTGAGTGAGAGAGACAGAATAACAAATAAATGAAAGGAGAAGAGACCGAAAATGAGAGATAGAATACAAAAGGGAGCTATAAACACATTTTTTAAAATAATGAGAGGCAGGAGGTGGTTGAATTTCCGATAAGAGAGGAGATACAAAGATTGATGGAGAGACAGAAAGAGCGGGGAGGGAAAGAGACAACGCAGGCAGTGAGAATATTAATGTTGTGTCAGACAGTTGAGATTCTTTATAGACCACGAGCATTTCTTCCTCAAGACATCCACAACACACACACACACACACACATACACACACTGAGAGGTGCTCAGACAACAAGGGCCACCTATCCTCATGCATTCAGAGACAGACCTGCCAGATTCACATTTTAGAATAAATCAAGCACACACACACACACACACACACACACACACTTAACAATACAGCATACTCAGCCTAATGCACAATTATGGAATATTTTAGTTGCATCACTACCACAGTCTTCAATCTGAATTCATCAGCATCTAAAACTGCCCTTCACTGATTGTGAATCATTGTAATCAAGCCTTGATGGTTGTCTATAGCCTGTTACACTCCCATCAACCAAACCTGCTCAAATACAATTCTGTTATGACATACGCACACATCCATTCTTACAAGTGCTTTCCAAGTTAACGCTATGTCAGGATTGTGAAATCTCTGACAAGACCTGTCACAGGGCACATTCAGCTTACAGACAGAATAAAGAAGACAAGCAGGAGAAAAAGGAGGCAAGGGAGAGAGAAAGAGGAGGGTAAGAAAAAAGAGATTTTTAGATCTTCATGATTGTAAAAAAAAAAGAGAGAGAATATGTCCTGTTGTTCATATGTAACTGTGAATGGACAATGACAGCTAAGGTTATATCCATACAGGACAGAAGGAATAAAGCAAATATAGAATAATGGAACATGTGCGTGATGTGGATATCACATCATGGGAAATACAAAACTACAAACAAACAAAAACAAACAAAAAAAAACAGTTGGAAAGGATACTGAACAATAAAACATCAATATTACCACAAACTATGAATCTGTAGGCCTGCACAGCTTGTATGTATTCCTGTAAAATTCAGGAGAAAGTTGTGTTTAAGTGTTACTAAATTGCATTGTGCCATCTCATCAATTATAATATATGTTGGGACATAATTATACCTTCACAAAAAGCTCAATTCAGTAATTATTTATAACTATAACTAATAAATTGCCTCTGATAAACATTATGAAGTCTTATATATTTGCTGCTTGCTGCAATGTTAGTTTCTCATTCATGCCAATTTTAGGCAACACCATAGCGATAAAAGAGCTACAAGATTGAATTCAAAGGCATCAAAACTTAAGACAGCTAAAGAAAAACACTGAACATCCACAACATATTTTTTTGATGAACATTTCTCACAAAGTGATGTAATTGCTTTTCTGTTTTCCCCCCGCTCTCAGGCAGAAGAACAATGGGAATTTACAGAGAATGCACCATCACAGCATCTTGTTTGATAATGGAGACATTTAGTGCTGCCCTCTAGGCATGTGAATTTTCATGTTGCGATAATTGCTGAAGGTTTTACCATGGTGTACCGTATTATCACGATTGAAATTGCAAAAAGTGTTGTCATACTATAACAAGTTTAATGTTTTTTTTTTCTTAGAACAAAAAGAAATGAACATTTAAATACAGTAAAACAATACACAAATTATAAAGTAAAACAGATTAAAATCTTTTTTCAAACAGATTAAAGTGCAAAAGATTTGTAAAAAAAAACACAAAAAAACAGAAGGTAACACTTTACAATAAGGTCTCATTTGTTAACGTTAGTTAATGCATTAAGTAACGTACAATGAGCAATAGCTACATATGTTACAGAAGTTGTTATTCTTTGATAACATTAGTTAAAAAATAGAACTGATCATTGTTAGTTCATGTTAGCTCAGGTTTTGATTTTATATAATGTAATAACGTAGTAAATAATGTAGTAATAACGAACACAGCAGTCATATTGATGTTCCTAAATCTGTTCCTAAATCAGTGGCTGAGTTTGTTTTCGAAGGGAATATTCCCCACGATCAACGTCAATGCTTTCATGTTTGAGCGAATCATTTCACACACCAGACTGCTTTACAAACGAGGTCAGTATAAAGCTGGTTTTGCTAAAAGCTGTTCCTGAAAAAAGGATCGGTACCAACTTCGTGTTCCTGCTGAACCTCCAGAAGAACTGAAGTGAGTGTAACGTTTTATTAAGCTTTATATTAATCTTTGCAAATCGCTGTTTACACTCAGGGTACATTACGGCATGTTTTCTTTGTACGACGTTCTCAATATAATTCATAATCCCACGTTTATAATGAACAACGCGTTATGGTTATTGTGTTATTGTGTTACAAACGTTGTACGCACAGAACAGAGGTGGTGAGCAAAGCTCATTATCATTTAAAGACATGCACTTGAACGGAGTGCTGAAAACAGAGCTGTTTTTGACCAGGTAAAATGAGTGTTTTCTTACAATACTAATGAGAATTTTTAATTAAAGTATATTACAAACTTTTAATTTAGACCCTAAAGAATCATATTAGCTTGTACAAAAATGGCATTATATGACCCCTTTATAATGCATTATAAATATTTGAATAATTAATAATAAATAATTATTCACTGTATTTTAAAGTTTCCATGTCCCCACAATTACAATACCATGCATGTTCAATATCGTGATATATCTTATTACCGTATATCGGCACGTCTACTGGCATCTGCCACCTACTCTCAGTTCTGTTGAACACATTTTACCATATTTAAATCAGTTCCACAGAATTCTGGCCATTCCCTGCAGCCAATCCAAACTTTCTTTTTGTCAACTCTACATGCTTTTTTTTTTTTTTTTTGCAGTTCTCCACATTACTGCCCAAAGCGCTTAGCTACCCAAAGGTAGAGCCATTTTCCATTTAAAATTTAATAACCTGAGGCATTATGCTTTAATTGGCTGGTTTTATTAACTAATTGGCTCCCGTTTGGCTGTAATTTGTGTAGGTAAATTCCAAATCACTTCTGAATGACTGGAGTTTGCAGAAATCCCAGTTTAGAGTGTCAGAATTGCATTATTTTCCACTGATACTTAGCATGTGGATAATGACAGTGCAGTATGAGCGATGGAGAGATATTAGCATTCCCATTGCACAGATTGCCTGCGTAGTCTCACTTTTTAAACCCAACACGAAATGAACTGTTGTCAGCAGCCCCACCCTCTCCCCTCATTAGACATCTCATCAGCAGTCAGTTGTCTCATGGATAATTTATGAGTGCGGCGTTTTGGTTAATTTCGCAGGCAGCGCAGGTTTGCTCTTTAGCTCTCGCGCCACACAGGGTAAGTTAGCATTAGCTCATTGTCTGCTCTGATTTTACAGCCCAGAGCAACAGTGCCATTTAGAATATGGTCAATCCCAACAGATACCATTGAGGTTGCGTCTCAGGTACCCGATGACTCGCAGATGCCTGTTTCTAAACAACCCTTAGCGGGATTTGGTAAGCCGTCAGGTTACTAAATGATTTATCCAGCTTTCCACTGACCCACAGTGTAACCCTGTTAACAATCACGCCTTTAATCATTGCACTCCTGTTGAGAGTGTCTGGATAGTGATTGGCTGAGTGGATCAGTGTCGGGAAAAGGAGACTTGATAGCAACAAACCACAATCCTCCGCTCAACCACACAGTGCCGCTACCAACGATGGTTTTCTGTGACAGTTGGGTTAACTGTGTCGAAATGGTTTTACAGATAAGAAAGTACCCAAATCCGTTTAAAGTTGTAATCCAATAAAAAAATTATAATTCTGTCATCTTTTACCAACCCTCATGTTGTTCCAAAAAACACCAAATTAAATTGTTTGTTCTTTCAGACGTTCATTTCAGAAATAATATATCTTTTTAAAATGCCATGTAAACATTTTAGTTCCACTGTAAAGGTCAGGAGCTTTAAAGGGACACTAGGTAACTTTTTAACCTTAACTGAACAGCTTCGGAGTCAGTGGAATGGTTATATTACTTATTTCGGGTTGAATGGTGGTGGTTTCGCGAGAGCGGAAAAAACTCACTTGCAACTTTGGGCCGGCGGGTCGGCGGCCTCACCGTCAGGAAGTGTCGCGTGATATCAGGTCTCGCGATGTAACGAATTGCTTGACGGCACTGCACACGTACACGCCCCCATTCAAGCACCGGCTAGCTATACGCAAAGGGCAACGATAGATTGAGTTATGGCTGAGCCTGTAAAAAAAGAAGCAGAAAGCTAGGAAATCTTTGTCGGAGGACCAATGAAAGAGGAAACGGGAGACTGACCGAGCAAGTCAGACTCGAGTAAATATATCGGACCGGCTTTTTCAGAATGGTGAGAACTGAGAGAAACAGAAGCCTGCAAAACGGATGCTGACCTTCTTGCTGTTGCACTTGTAAGTATCTTTGGAATAAACTGTTTAATATTTAAATTTCAAGTAATTGCGACCTCAGGATGTTTGCTATTGTCTGTAAAGGTTTTTATTATGATCGCTGTCTGTTACGGGCTTACTAGTACGCTAGATACTAGGCTATAAATTTGATGTTAGCATTGTCATTAGCAAACACGTTTGATTTCTGTAGTTGTTTGGCCGTTCCTCTGTCGGTTTTATTTGTGTAACTTACACTTTTATTTTATGTCACTAAGTCAACAAAATGTTGCACATATCATGATCGAGCTAGAAAAAACGTTCTGATGTTTTCTTAGACAAGCAAAGGTAAACCATCATTCTACCAGATTAACTTATAGACCTTGCTAATATAACTTTAGACAAATATTAGCCTCCGATATATATATATATATATATATATATATATATATATATATATATATATATATATATATATATATATATATATATATATATATATATATATATATATATATATATATTATGCTCATGCCCATTCTCCCAAAAACAAACAAACACGAAAGCAGTAGTTCGCCTCGTTCATATTGTTCGTTCCCGGTAAAAATACTAGTATGCATGACAACACAATAAAATAAAAATCGCCATCAGTTGGAAAGAAAGTATTGCTTTACTTGCCTTGGTAGACATAACTGGTTTTGAAATAGCCGGTTCCTCTGCTCAGCTGGGTTGACAGCTGATTAGCTGGGTTGCTCGTGGCGAGGGACAACAGTTCGTTTTTACGAGTGTTTGAAAGCATTTACTACCAGACACTAGGGGGAGCTTCGTAGAGAAAAAACACTCAGACTTGCCTAGTGTCCCTTTAACTGTAAATGTAAATGTTGAATTTTATTGGAATGACATGAGAGGGAGTAAATGACGGACTTTTAATTTTGGGGTTTTGTGTGTGAAAGTTAAAATACTTTCCCTGACCCAATGTAATATGCAGAGACAAATTATAAGTAAGAATTTGTATGTTGATTACTTAAAATATAAACTACCATTTTCAAAATATTTCTCTGTTTGTTTCCACATTCAGACTAGAACTGGCTTAATCAATCTATGGCAACCAATCGAGATTATGTATTTGTTCGACCAATGTCGCAAAACCAGTTTGAATGAATTTCTAACCTTTTATGATAGCAGGCAGTCTGATTTTGATGTAAAGTCTAGAACCACTTTTTAGCTTTTTTGCCATCTTATTGATGATTAACTTCCTATTATGTTTTCTTGTCCTTTCCTCCAAGCCAGACTAAAAATCTTTGCTGCCAATGTATGTGAACATGTGTGCTAACCTCTAGGCCACGGCTCTAAAAGTCTAGACCCACTTTTACATAAGCCTATTGCACCTGGAGCGGAACACAGGGGTGAAGAATTACAACCCATAGCTCGAGTATTTCATCAACCTGCAAGCTCATTCGTTTCCCCCAGCAGATAGCATATTGCAAGCAGATTGTAAAGGGTTCATGTACCTCACAATATTGTAATGCATAAGTGGGTGTAAATCCAGAAGGACCTCTGCAGTTCTTTCTCCTTGCACCTCTTCTTTACCTTGATCTAGCACGTGTGGCCCTGACCTACGAAGTGGGGTGATTAGCATTAGCTATCATTGGTATTCATTTCCAGCTCTTAATTCCCCAGTCTTACTCAACCTCCCACTCCCCACTTGACAGAGGACCGCAGGTTAAACGCAAGGGGGAATGCTCCATCACGACTAGATTTGATACAATTAAGTATAGATTTAATCAGGCCTTGTGTTTCAGGAGGTGAATGTGCAATGTGATCCGTACGGTAACCACACACCTCGGCCTGGGCTTTCCGGCCCACTTTCCCAGTTTCCTTCTGGCTGAGATTACTGGTTGGTGTGTGATTCAATCAGTGTTTGTTTTTACAGCTTTAGTCATAAGTTTTATCTTTTGGTGAATGTCCTTTTTATAATTTTTTTTTTATTCACTACAAAAATTGTATATATAACATGCACAATAGTATCGACAAGTCATTAGAATCGCCCTATAAAGGTTTAAAATGTAAAATTGTGCTGATATGCCTTGCCGATCATTGTTGGTATTCAAATACTTGTTTTTTATTTGTTTACAGTGATGGTAAAATGACATTGTCAGATTAATGTAATGCTAAAACACTGCTGTTCACTTTCACAAGTTGTAGTGGTGGTTTCTTTGCCCAGAAAGAATGTGAAACGTATATTGGTTAGGCCTATATCATTTTCAGTTTTTAAATATATTTAAATTAGTGCTGGGCAATGATTAATCACGATTAATCACATCCAAAATAAAAGTTTGTGTTTACATAATATTTGTGCGTGTACTGTGTATAATTATTTTGTATATATAAATACACACATATGCATGTATATATTTGAGAAATATTTGCATGTATATACTGTGTATATATACATATATTAAGGGTGTCGAAATTAATGCTCAATCTCGATTATCGAATCAAAAAATAGAATCGTCGATGCTGCCACGCCCCATATGTCACGTCACCTCGGCTTGCCTGTAATAGGTAAAAGTCCTTTTCTCGAGAATATTGAAGCTTTTATTTTAAAACGCATTGCAGCTGCACAGCCAGAGCATCATAGCTCGTCTGAGCGAGTTGATTGTCTGTGCTGCGGCAACTGCACTAACCTATGGCGAGTTAGCAGTGGCGTGCGGTTCAATGAGAGCATTTGGCGCCCTGCTAACCTCGAGCGCGCCAATTTGGACGTGGCTGAAGTGTATAAATTCAGAGAAAACTCGCCAAAGGACTTTAGGTTTAAATCGACTGAAACGAATTACCAGATATGAGCAAAATAGCACGGCAAGGCAACGCAGTACTCGTTCCCTTATCTCTAAGGGAACCGAGGTTACGCAAGTAACCAAGTACGTTTCCTTACGAGAACATTCTCTCGTACTGCGTTGCAAACGCTGTGGGAACCCAATTTAAAACGCCGTGCTATTCGCCTGTGACTGCTCTGAGGGAGCCCCGGGACTATAATAGGTAATAGGTTATATTGTTTAAGTTTCCAATTGACTGTAGATATAAGTTATTGTTACATTATGTTGTTAATAAACGTTTTAAACTTGACAATATAGTGTGTGGTACATTGCGAACAAAGGTCATATATTATTATATTGCATAAAAGTCTAAAAATGGAATAGCTTGTGCTTTCAAATTTTTTTTCTGAGAATCGAATCGAACCGTGACTTTGGAATCGAAAATGTAATCGAATCGAGGATTTGGAGAATCGTGACACCCTTAATATATATATTAATTATATATGAATATAAGTGTTATATATAAATAACACATTCTCTTAAATATATACATGCATGTGTGTGTATTTATAAAATAATTATGCACAGTACACACACATGTAAACAAACTTTTATCTTGGATGCAATTAATCATTGCCCAGCACCAATTTAAATGCATTACCGTATCGCATATTGAATATCACATCATTTAACGAGTTATCACAAATCACATTTTTCTTCAGTATAGTGCAGCCCTGCTCAAAATTAACCAAATTAAAAAAACATTTATTTTATGATCCTTGTACAGGAGAGACTTGGTAATGTTTCCAAACAGAGAAAAAAGTTGATGTATATATCGGCATCGGTTATCGGACAAAATAAGTCGAAAACTTCCATCATATTGGACATCTGCAAAAAAGTCTATTAGTCTATTAAACAAAAAAAATATATTACAATTAGTAATAAAGTAATAAAGCATGTTTTAATTGGGTCAGTCCCTAACATAGTATTATTGAATCAAATCTTTCCATTTTTTTCTTCTAAAAATAGTGTTAGCACATTGTTAGTACCTTGCGGTTTCCTTTCGAGAGCGGTAACTCTACATTGCATAGCAACGCTGCGGGAACTCCTCCCTTCTCCACTTTTGTTGAAATCTTATGGGCTAACACCAGCTTTGAACAGCTGGCCAATTGTCGCGAAGTATGCAAATACTGACAGGCTCGCGGGCAGTATAAATGCACGGACGCGACAATACTTTCTCTTTCTTCACGCTGCCATCGTGGAAGCTACATCAGGAGAACTAGAATCTTTTTCTCTACACATCCGATGGAGTCTACTTGCAAGATTTGTGCGGGCCCCATTGACCCGCCCGACGAACATCAGGTCTGCGTCGCCTGCCTGGGCCTCGCCCACGCCGAGGCGGTGTTGACGGATTCCACCTGCGCCCACTCCGCCGAGCTGCCGGTGCGCGCCCTAAGAGGCAGGAAGGATATGGTTCACGCCATAATGGGGACGAGGCCCACTGCCGCCAGCAAGCCACTGGTGGGCCCTCCCCCGCCTGGAGGTGAAGACGACGTTGAGGCTTGGAGCCGCCGTCATCCTTTGTCACTGCGCTCACCTATCCTCTTCTTGGACGCAAGCTGTCGGCAGCGGAGAAGGACTGGGCAGCGTCCGAACCAGACCGCCCGACCAAGAGGGCCACTCCATGGGGTTTATGGTTGTCCTTAACAGGCACCTATGGTTAACCCTAGCTGACCTGAAGGATGCGAACCGCAAGACGCTCCTCAACGCTCCAGTCACCCCTCCGGCCTCTTTGGTGACGCCGTGGAGTCAGTCACGGAGTGCTTCTCTGAGATGCAGAAGCGTGTGAAAGCTATGAGCCACATGATGCCCCGTCGCTCACTCCAGCCCGCGTCGCTCTTCCTCTGCGCCTCGCTCATGGACCAGCTAGACAGCCTGCCGCGGCCCGCGAGAGAGCCAGCGCACCATCCTCGGCGACCAAGCCTTCATCCAGACGGACCAGTCAAGAGGAGGAGAGAGTCTGACGGAGGCCCCGCCCCCAAGCGCTGTGTTCTGCATCGTGTCCCCTGTGTTCCGGCAGGCGACAAATGCAATGTTTGTGTAAATGCTGTGTCTGTTTGTGTGAGTTCCACAATAAAAACACACATCCCTTCACAAAAAGAGCTTTACCTCCTCTTACATCCAACAGTGTGTCACTCGCCCTGCCCCAGAGCAGCACGGAGTCGCAGCCCATAACTATAATGGCTTCTTGAGGGCGCGAGAGTACCAATATGGGGCTCCAATCTAAACACGTCGTAGAACTAACGCAACCGCTGTGTCATTTCCTAGACACATGGAGGGCTATTTCAGATGTTTCACCATGGCTACTGGGAATAATTAAACAAGGGTATTCTCTTCAATTCAGACGCAGACCACCCCGCTTCAATGGCGTGTTCCCATTACTGACATTGCCCTAAAACACCCTGTTCTGAGACAGGAAGTTCTCAGCCTGCTCGAGAAAGAAGCGATAGAGTGTGTCCCTACGAGCAAGCAGGGGAGCGAGCTATTTCGTGGTGCCAAAGAAGGATGGAGGACTCCTTCCAATTCTGGACCTGAGACCCATCAACCGAGCACTGCACAAGCGCGCGTTCAGGATGACAACACTGATACAGATCCTGGTGCAGATCCGCCCCGGGGTCTGGTCGATTGGCTGATTTTAGCTCAATCAACAGCACATACAAGACGTGCTGTTTCAAAACAGAGACTTTCTCACTGGATTGTTGACGCTATCGCATTGGTGTACGAATGCCAGGGGAAAGATCATCAGAGCTCATTCGACGAGGACGGTTGCCTCTTCGTGGGCCTGGTCTAGAGGGATGTCTATGCAGGATTTATGTCTTGCTGCTAGCTGGTCTTCTCAGAACACCTTTGCCAGATTTTACAAGCTGGATGTACCGTCTATGGCGTCGCAAGTGCCTTCGGTGAGTTAAGTTTCTTACTCATGTATTGTGAAATTTGTGTATATGGCTACTAGTGTTAATACAGCTGTCACCGCTACCACCATCGACACTGTTTAACCCTCATGCTTGAGTGCTTATTGTGTTGTGTCTGCCCTGGATCAGAGCAGCCTTCACTTTCATTCCGTTTGGAAATGCAAATTTTGATAGGGTCAGAGCTAATGTCTCATTGGTCTAGTTCCGCCTATCAGATGCGAGCACTCCAAGCAGCGCGGCTATTGGCTGACTGTCTGTCTCTTCCGTGGCTGGTGTAGTTTGACCCGGTTCTCAGGGCTTATCTTCACTACTTATACGGCGGGATTTAATACAGTTCCCGCAGCGTTGCTACAATGTAGAGTTACCGCTCTCGAAAGGGAATGTCTCTGGTTACTATCATAACCTCGGTTCCCTGAGAGGCGGGAACGAGACATTGCGTTAGCTGATTCTGACGCAATTGTCGCATCCGTGCATTTTATACTGCCCGCTAGCCTGTCAGTATTTGCAAACTTCTTGACAACTGGCCAGCTGTTCCAAGCTGGCGTTAGCCCATAAGATTTCAACAAAAGTGGAGAAGGGAGGAGTTCCCGCAGCGTTGATACGCAATGTCTCGTTCCTGTCTCTCAGGGAACCGAGGTTACGATAGTAACCAGAGAC
This sequence comes from Scardinius erythrophthalmus, assembly GCF_964197995.2. Classification (NCBI taxonomy): domain Eukaryota; kingdom Metazoa; phylum Chordata; class Actinopteri; order Cypriniformes; family Leuciscidae; genus Scardinius; species Scardinius erythrophthalmus. Next base: position 14,038,726 of record NC_138230.1, read on the forward strand.
GTTTTCTTCGTGTCAGTTTTGTAATTAATATTGTTTTATGTTAGATTGTTTTTGTTTGTTTTTTTATATTTTCTGTCTCTTCGTTGTTGAAGAAGAAATCAAAAAAACAAACCCACCAATAATTTAGATGGGATACTCTGAGGCTTAAGTCGTCTTTTTTTTTTTTTTTTTTTTTGATGTAACGAACAAGGTAGTTTCAGAGCTGAGCCTGAGGGGAGAATGGAGAAGTCTTTTGAAATGTGAATGACAGGAGTAGACAGGAAATGACCCTCTGCAATTTCCTTTCTTTTTAGCCTAATTCACGTAGCAAACAATATTCAATCTCCCTCTTTCGTTATTCCAGCAAAGAAAAAGAAAGGAAAACAATCTGTGCTAACCCTTTAATTTTGTAGAGAGGAGGAGCATGGGAATGATAAAGTGTGTTATCGCCTGACTCTCTTCGCCTGAGTTAGCAAATCTAAACACAGTGTGATTATGCAAAAAGAGAGAGATGAGCACGAATTCTTTGTTGACACAAACACTCGATTATTTAAATAATGAAACGATTGAATTATCAGCCAAACTTGCAGTGAGAAGACAAAGGAGCAGCTCATCTTTCATTACAGGTGGTGAATACAAGCCTTTGTAATTGAGGACAGAAAGAGGAGACGTTTGTGTGTGAGGTATTGCTAACGGTTGTGGCAAGTTACGAAGGGTCTGTGAGCTTCTCAAAGGAGAAACTGCATCGCTGTTTGAAATATGGCTCCCTGGTGACACATCTTTCCCTTGCTTTCTGTCTCTACTAAAAGTGCACCGTCACCTTCATGTTTTCTGGATGGCATGTCTCATCAATGAAGGTTGAGTGATTTAAAGGGATATTTCACCCTAAATTAAAAGTTGTTTGCATTTAGCCTTTTTTTAAAAAGTTCAGTCCCCTTAAATGCAAAGCCACAACAGTCATTCACGCATGTTTTTTGTCACACAGTATATTTTGAGTGTCCCATCCTAAGCATTATGTTTTATTGAGGTTGTGTCAAATTAAAGATTATCTAACTTTTAAAAATTCATCTCAAGCCCTTTGAATTCTGTTCCGTTCAGTGGACCTCTGTTTAAGTATTGTTTAAATTAAAATGTAAACGCCTCCTAAGTAATGCCCTGAAACCAGCCTAATTATAGAGCGCTCCATTAAGACTGATTTGTTGACTAGACATTCAGAACAGGCAACCCACCAACTAGTTAATTTGGGGGTGGAAATTAACATCCTATTAAGCAGTGAATAGTGGTCAACATCTATATTGGACGATATTTGACATTTTTTTGCCAAAGTATAAATCGGTTTTATTAACTGCTTTTTTCATCAAGTTAAAATAATTTTTACTGAAATAATTAATTTGGAAAAATAATGTAAGATACATTTTGACTGAAGCTTGAAAGTTTCAGTGACCATGTACTTTTATTGTGCAGCGTCAACATGCTGAACTTTTACATATGTTTTCCGCCAAAGAAAGTAAGTCATGTGGGTTTGATGCGACATGAGGGTGAGTAAATGATTTCTGGGTGAACTGTTCCTTTAAATGGCCAAATGTTGAGATCATATTTCGACTCGTCCTCAATTCTATGAGATCATCAATCATGACAGGCCAATGTAACCACACTGGACTTAGAGTATCTGAGATATGGGTGTAAGCAGTTTAGAGTTCTTATTTTAGTGCCATCTGTATTTATAGATGTAGTATGGACTTTATGTAGTCTTGTGGTGATTAAACCAGACCTGATAACAATGGAAAGATGACATGATTTGTGGAGCGATATATAATGATCTTGCAACTGTATGGAATTTGAGATAACTCTTTTTTAAAATGGCAATATGGAAAACCTTTCAACTCTTGTTCATTGTGCGTTTAGTACTCTTATGTACTAAAGTGGCTCTGTGCCATTCTGTCAGTTTCCTTCAGTGTATTTTTAAGTTAAGAGCTCAATCTTTTAAAAGCGTTCTGTTATTGGGGTCCCTCAGGTCCTCTGTCTTGAAGAAAATGACACACAGAGTGCTTAATTTTTTACCTCAAGTGAAACAATTATCGGATAAATTTTATTAAATGTCATTGAACTCTCAGTGAGCCAGTGAACAGTATCCAATAGCTTCCAGAGAGAAAGACTTTAATGAATGTTTTGAAACTGTTCATCGACCCATATTAAACATGTAGAGTTGTACCATATTAAACGTAGTGATAGATAGGCACATTTCTCAGTATTAGGTTTTTATGTCACAAAAGTGAGTACACCCCTCACATTGCAGCAAACATTTTAGTATATCTTCTCAAGGGACAATACTATAGCAATGAAACTTGGATATAATTTAGAGTAGTCAATGTGCACCTAGTATAGCAGTATATATTTACTGTCCACTGAAAATAACTCAACATACAGCCATTATTGTCAAAATAGCTGGCAACAAAAGTGAGTACACCATAGTGATAATAGCTTTACGTTGTTTAACCAGACAAAGCCACATGTCCTATTCATCATGTTCATGTTTTTGTCTGCTTGACAGGACCATACACATTTGTGTATCTTGTTTTAGAGCAGTTAAAATTTGTGCTTTGGGTACAATTCTCTCATACTGACCAGTGGATGTTCAACATGGAACCTCATGGCAAAGAACTCTCTAAGAATTTGAGAATTAGAATTTTTGCTCTCCACAAAGATGGCCTAGGCTATAAGAAGATGGGTAACACCCTGAAACTGAGTTACAGTACAGGCCAGGGTCATACAGAGGTTTTCCAAGATGGGTTCCACTAGTAACAGGCCTTGCAAGGGTCAATCAAAGAAGTTGAGTCCTTGTGCTGTGCGTCAGGTGCAGAAGCTGGCTTCAAAAAACAGACGCATGAGTGCTGCCAGCATTATTTTAGAGATTGCAGAAGCAGAAGGTCAGCTTGTCAGTGCTCAGACCATACACCAAGAAGTCAATTTGCATGGCCGACCGTCGTCCCAGAAGGAAGCCTCTTCTGAAGCTGGCTCACAAGAAAGCCTGCAAACAGTTTGCTGAAAGCAACCTGTCCAAGAGCATGAAATACTGGAACCATGTCTTGTGGTCTAATGAGATTAAGATAAACTTGTTTGGCTCAGATGGTGTCCAGCATGTGTTGCGACGCCCTGGTAAGGAGCAACGAGAAAATTGTGTCTTGCCTACAGTCGAGCATGGTGGTGGTAGCATCATGGTTTTGGGCTGCATGAGTGCTGCTGGTACTGGGGAGCTGCACTTCATTGAGGGAAACATGGATTCCAACATGTACTGCGACATTCTGAAGCAGAACATGATGACCTCCCTTCAGAAACTCAAACACACCGCCAAGATGACAACTGCCTTGCTGAGGAAGCTGAAGGTGATGGAGTGGCCATGTATGTCTCCAGACCTGAACCCTATTGAGCACCTGTGGGGCATCCTCAAGTGGATGGAGTGGAAGAGGATCCCAGAAACAACCTGTGCAGCTCTGGTGAATTCCATGCCTACACTGTAAAAAATAATTCTGTGGCTTAGTAAATATTACAGAAATGTTTAACTTTATTAACTTAATAAAATCTCTGAATATTGTTTACTTGATTGTTTGAGTTAAACATACCAAAATAATTGAGTAAAAATCCAACAGTTAATTTTATCTAAAATTTACAGATATATTTAAGTTTTATTCAATAAAATTATTTAATATTTTACAAACCAATTATTTCTTTATAATATACTTAATATATTTGTAAAAAATGTTATAAAAATATTTGAGAAGGTTGAATTAAACTGATATATTTCAAGAAACAAAAATACTAAATTCAAATCAATGTTATTAATATATTTAACACTCTTAAGAAATTGAGTAAGTTTACTCAATTAAAACAATGCACCCCTCCCCCACCCGCTGACGTGACGACAACTCGACGGTTGGTTGAGTGAGCGCGGGCTGTTTGAACTCTCCATTCCAGAACAACAGTCCTCTTCTCAGCGTCGCAGATTTGGTGCATTTCCTCTGAAATTCAGGTTTGTGTATGTTTTATTTTTATCTATAAAATCATAACTGCTTTAAATCATTTTATTTCACGCAAAACAACATACAGAGGCGTAATTAGACACCTAAACGAGAGTCGCGCCTGTATTTTCGCGTGATTGAAACGCCTTGCATAAACTCACGACTTTATTCCTAATGATAATGAATATAATTAATTTGGATGATAAAATGTCCTCAGAACTGTTTGTTTATTGGCAGGTTATGGAGTCAGTCGCTCGCAGTAGGCTAACTTTCGGCTGTGAGTGAAACGCAGGAAGGCGGTATGAAGTTCAAAGTTCACCCGCAGAGCGCGAGTCCATCTCCGGCTCGAGAACCAGCGCTGATCCGGTGGAAATTGGATAACAGACAGATTGATTACACTTGAATTAGGCTACCTGAATGTTTAAATGTTTAATTTTTACTTCTAAAATGTTTTTTTAAATGAAGGCAATATTGTATGTGTTAAAAACAGTGTAAAATGTGCTGTATTGCTGTACTCATCAACAATAAAGGCCAAGTCATGTAACGTAGGCTACTGGTTGTTGTATGGAATAGGCTACTATTTTACAAAGGTTTAGAGAAAATAAAAAAAAGTTAGTATTACTCAAAAATAAAAACAGTTAATATTACTCATAAATATTGTTTTTTAAATGTTAACTTATTTCTACTCATTTTTATTTGTTAATGTGCCAGATGAAGTTACTCAGATTTACTTAATTTTTTTACTTGAATTTACTCAATTCATACAGTATATTTCATTGATTTCACAGCTTTAAAATTTACTCAATATTTTTAAGTGTAAAAATGTTTCACCAATAAAATTAAGTTTATCCCAGTAATAGTTTTTAGAGTGTAGGAGGATTAAGGCAGTGCTAGATAACAATGGTCCTCACACAAAATATTGACTCCTTGGACACAGTTGTGACATGTTCACTTAGGGTGTACTCACTTTTGTTGCCAGCTATTTTGATGTATTGTATTGTATTATATTATATTATGTTATGTTATGTTATATTATATCATGTTATTATATTATGTTATATTATATTATATTATATGTGTGTGTGTGTGTATGTATATATATATATAGGGTAAACGTACCTATTAAGCTCAAGTACCCATTAAGCACACTACCATCTTGGAGCTCAGATTATAAAAAGAAACAGCAATGTATTATCCTATTTGATGTATTAACCAATTGATGTGTTTGTTACTATATACCTCCTGTAATTTTAAACCAATCAGACCATTGCACACTGAGATATGTGTGTCCATGTGTTCACACTGTCTGGCGGCTATTTTCAAAGCTGTCTGAAAACTTTCACCAGAAGAGGAGCCCCTCAGATGTGCATTTTTTATATGTTTAAGCCTTTATTTTGAAGAAGTACATCTTCTTATTGCAAAATTAAGAGATTAATGTTTAGACTTTTGAATATTATAACCTGGAACCTGGATGTGGGAAATAATTACAGTTAGATCTAAAAGATAGTTTTAGCAACATAGCCCAGATGCTACGAACATAGCTAGCTTACTAGCTGTATAAGATTGTGTGCTACATTAATATATTACTTCACAGGAATTAATGGCTTGTACTTTTAAATCCATAATATTATAATTTTACATTTTATTGATAGTCTGTGGTTTTAAACTGCTGTAATTTTTAAAGAATTCATATTATTGTTAGGTGAGCTTAAAGGGTGCACTACTATGACAATCACACAGCTTCAGTGTGACATCAATTAGAAAAAGCATAATTTCATAGATATTGTCTATAATAGTTGTTCATATTAAAATTGGTATAAACTTAATACATTACCTAGATTATTAATTTAGCTAAATATTTTCCTTTAAATTTTAATTTAATATTTATTAATTAAAAAATGTTTTTGCTCCAATTAAGCACAGTGTGTGCTCCCTTTAAGCTCACCCACATTAAACGTCTATGTAAATACTTAATAATCAGAATTTAAATATTAACTGATGGTTGTCACTATGTTAATCTTCAAAAAAATGATTAATAAACTTATTTTCACAGTCTTAAGATGACAAAAGCTAGACGAAACTATAGTGTATGCCCAAAGATGAAAGAGGCATGTCATACAAAGAAGGAGCCATCAGAAACCTGTCGTATCTGTCCAAGAAGTTTGGAGTAGACAGGAAAGCTCTGACCCAGAGAGTTAAAGGGATACTCCACTTTTTTTGGAAATAAGCTCATTTTACAACTCCCCCAGAGTTAAACAGTTGAGTTTTACCGTTTTCGAATCCATTCAGCCGATCTCCGGGTCTGGCGGTACCACTTTTAGCATAGCTTAGCAAATGAATTGAACCGGACAAGACCATTAGCATCTCTCTCAAAAAAATTACCAAAGAGTTTCGATATTTTTCCTATTTAAAACTTGACTCTTCTGTAGTTACATCGTGTACTAAGACGGACGGAAAATGAAAAGGTGCGATTTTGAGAGTATAGTTCCTAGCCATATCAGCCTAGAAAATTTAAACTTTACATTTTCTGTCGGTCTTATTACACGATGTAACTACAGAAGAGTCGAGTTTTAAATAGGAAAAATATCGAAACTCTTTGGTCATTTTTTTGAGAGAGATGCTAATGGTCTTGTCCGGTTCAATTCATTATGCTAAGCTATGCTAAAAGTGGTACCGCCAGACCCAGAGATCGGCTCAATGGATTCGAAAACGGTAAAACTCAACTGTTTAACTCTGGGGGAGTTGTAAAATGAGCCAATTTCCAAAAAAAGTGGAGTATCCCTTTAAGGAGCACATTGGTTTGTTTTGTTATTTGATTTTTCAATATGGGTTACATAGCTGAACGTGGACTAGTCTAGATGTTGCAATGAGTTTGAATGACACGTCACTATGAATAGGATAGGCTACCTGATCAAATTGAATGCCTTGTTGCTTGATTTTAGTGTTCTGTTTTTTTGTGATTGACTCTGTACCTTCAAATAAAACTTTTTTCAATTATTCCTTAAAAAGGTTGTTTAAAATAAACAAGATTTTTTAATAAAACTTGTTGTGAGCTTATTGGGAACAGGGGTGTGCTTAAAGGGTACAAAATGTACCCATTAAGCACAGCCAGACTTTTCATATTTAATGATGTACATCTTAATTGAAATACTTTTGTCATTTAAAATAAAATGAAATATTATAGTGTGAGAGATTAATATTTTATTTTAAAATAACTTCTTGTACTAAAACCAATATCTTGTGCACTAAAAATGTCTCAATGTAGATTTTGGTGAGCTTAATAGGTACGTTTACCCTATATATATATATATACACACTCACCTAAAGGATTGTTAGGAACACCATACTAATACTGTGTTTGACCCCCTTTCGCCTTCAGAACTGCCTTAATTCTACGTGGCATTGATTCAACAAGGTGCTGAAAGCATTCTTTAGAAATGTTGGCCCATATTGATAGGATAGCATCTTGCAGTTGATGGAGATTTGTGGGATGCACATCCAGGGCACGAAGCTCCCGTTCCACCACATCCCAAAGATGCTCTATTGGGTTGAGATCTGGTGACTGTGGGGGCCATTTTAGTACAGTGAACTCATTGTCATGTTCAAGAAACCAGTTTGAAATGATTCGAGCTTTGTGACATGGTGTATTATCCTGCTGGAAGTAGCCATCAGAGGATGGGTACATGGTGGTCATAAAGGAATGGAAATGGTCAGAAACAATGCTCAGGTAGGCCGTGGCATTTAAACGATGCCCAATTGGCACTAAGGGGCCTAAAGTGTGCCAAGAAAACATCCCCCACACCATTACACCACCACCACCAGCCTGCACAGTGGTAACAAGGCATGATGGATCCATGTTCTCATTCTGTTTACGCTAAATTCTGACTCTACCATCTGAATGTCTCAACAGAAATCGAGACTCATCAGACCAGGAAACATTTTTCCAGTCTTCAACTGTCCAATTTTGGTGAGCTCGTGCAAATTGTAGCCTCTTTTTCCTATTTGTATTGTAGATAAGTGGTACCCGGTGGGGTCTTCTGCTGTTGTAGCCCATCCGCCTCAAGGTTGTGCGTGTTGTGGCTTCACAAATGCTTTGCTGCATACCTCGGTTGTAACGAGTGGTTATTTCAGTCAAAGTTGCTCTTCTATCAGCTTGAATCAGTCGGCCCATTCTCCTCTGACCTCTAGCATCAACAAGGCATTTTCGCCCACAGGACTGCTGCATACTGGATGTTTTTCCCTTTTCACACCATTCTTTGTAAACCCTAGAAATGGTTGTACGTGAAAATCCCAGTAACTGAGCAGATTGTGAAATACTCAGACCGGCCCGTCTGGCACCAACAACCATGCCACGCTCAAAATTGCTTAAATATATTAGTGCTGTCAAACGATTAAAATATTTAATCGCGATTAATCGCATTAATGTCATAGTTAACTTGCGATTAATCACAATTAATCGCACATTTTTATCTATTCTAAATGTCTCTTGATTTCTTTTTGTCACATGATTTTTTTCTTATCAACATGGAAAAGTGGATTGGCTTGCTTTGTGCAAATGTTTTTTATTGAAAACAACATTGGCATATACTGTAGTGTTCAATTTCACACTAACATTCTCACTTGGAGCAAATAATCTCTCACATCATGTAATACTGTCCATCAATAAAAGGGTCAAAGAAATACTGACGAGGTCCTGATATTGACGAGGGGGTGGAGAATTTGCATCAGCTGTGTGCTTGGCCATCAAGTGGTATTTCAGACTGGACGTACTGCGATGATCGCTCAGTTCACAACGACAAAACACACAGATCACTTTGGTCTTGTCAATTGAACCATTTGGCCACTTTTTTTAAAATTAAACTTTCCATTCAGAATCTTATTGGCATCCATTTCGGCGTCTCGCACTCATCATTCAACCACTCAAAACGTAACGTTAAAGGGGGTCGCACAATGGACGAGAAGCGAAGCGCAGCGCCTCGTATTTAAAATTCGAACACATTATTCTCTATGAGTGTACACACACCGGCGGCGCCATTCTGCGTATTTGTTGCTGGTCATAAACTGAGAAAGTTTGCGCCCGATGTGCGATACAAGTTGTCCTAGACGTGGCTTCTCGCCCAATCTTTGGCTGGCTCGCAAGCCCAAACAAGTGCGTGGCGTGCCTGTTCCTGTTGTTTTGTTTCCGGTCTAGCTAGATCCTGTGGTGTTGTAGTTTTACTAACGTTATTAGTTGTTGCAAAAGCATGTGAAAAAAAAACCTACAAAGTTTGCTAGGCATTAATCGCTCGATATAAAAAAAATTACGCCGTTAAAATGGGTTTGCGTTAACGCCATTAATAACGCGTTTAACTGACAGCCCTTATATATATATATATATATATATATATATATATATGTATGTGTGTGTGTGTGTGTGTGTGTGTGTGTGTATATAATATATAATAATATAATATATATTAGGGGTGTCCCCGACTATGGATTTTCATAGTCGAATTTGAATCGTCAAGTCTTGCCTATAGTCGACTAATAGTCGAATCATGTGTATGTGGGCGGGGCTTTAACATTTCAAAGCTGCGATGTACAGAAAATCACACAAAGATATAGAAGAAAATGTATAAAAACATTTTGGATCAATAAAACTAAGAAAATAACATAAATAACTCAAGAAAGCCCACACTGCAGACAGGATTTATATTTCACATGCAAATCAAATTAAATCGGCTAAATTACCTGTGCGAGCAGGCTCTAAGTACAGCACAACATCGATGCACCGAAAAAATAAACAATTAATTTACTAAATTAAATTAGAACAGAATATACCTTTCTAATAAATAAAAATACAAAACGAAATAAATCAGAATCAAGTCACAAGATGAGGAGCAAATGTGTGCAAAATGCCTAAAGTGCAGGGGGATATATATTCAAAACACAAGCCACAAATAGTTAGATTAGATAACCCTGACAGATCAATAAATAAAATTAAAATAACGATAGTAGCCAGAATTTTCAACTTTGTCTTTTTAACTGCAGAAACAACAATAAATGCTAAGTCTTTTTAGCTAAAAATGTTCACAGCATCCAAAAATAAAATTAGAACCGGCTGAAAAGTTTTGAAATCACTTGTACCCTACCTGATCGAGAGAACAAATCCAGTCTTTCACTCTGTCTGTGTCCGTTGGAGTCTTTTCAAATTGTGCGCGCAGATAAAATACATTCTAAAACACTTAACGTGAAAAACGTTTAACGACTTAATCTCCTAAAATAGTTAAATAAAATATGAAAACGCTTTACTATAGGAGGAACGCATTGCGTTCATATTCTGGGTTCATCTTATCTGCACGTAGTATGGTTTCTTAATAAAGTGTGTACTGTGTAGGCTACATACATTAAGCCACGTTAAAGTGCCTTTTAAGCGTTTTAAAAGCTTTTTTCACGTTAAGCATTTTAGAATATCCTGTGGAAAACCAACTTGTTAACGTTGGCCGGCAGAAGTGCGATCATGGTTTTCCTGATGCTAAATCCAGCCTTGGAGAATATCTTTTCTGATGGTGTGCATCCACACTTTAGATTTTCTTATCCCAGACATTGTTAAAGATTTAAATCCTTGCCGGCAAGACGCTCCTCTGTTGGTCACGGATTGAAAGTGAAACTTAAATCTGTCACGGGGTGTTTGGATTTATTCACGCACGTTAAAAAATATTTATTAAAAGCTTCTTTCTTTGCACGTTTTTATATACAGCATTATCATAATAGGCTGAATATTAACGTATTGACAGAAAACCGGTAGTTCTATGTGAAATCAGACATTGAGCGCCCTCATATAGCCAAAGTGGCATGATCCTCGTTTCATAACACCTCTGCGAAGATTCGACCGTGAGATCGGTAGTCGAATCAGGCTCCTCCTATCGAAGCATCGAATCTTCGACTATTCGGGGTCACCCCTAATATATATATATATATATTTGTGTGTGTGCATATATGCATATATTTATAACCACATTATTGACCAATTACAGTTTTGTACACCACTTCTATGGAGGAAAGCGCTATGATTGATTTCAGTGCAGTCTTCTGAGGTTGTTGGAAGGAGAACAGACCCACAAATGCTTAAAGAAGGGCAAACTTCAACACCAAACTGCTAATGATACAGGAATACTAATGCTGCTAAATGTTTTGATTTTTTTTTTTTTAGAAAACGATTTGACACTGCGTCCTTTACCCTTGGGTTGGCACCATCAACTTCCACTGCGCCACCCCAGAGTTGCCGTCTATAATTGTATTCAAGATGGGATGGAAGCACAAACAGCCTTCCCTCCTGTTGTTTTCAGGTGTGAGTGGCGGAAGGAAAGGTCACCGTTATAAAGTTCTCCCCTAGGATCCGCGTCTCTTCAGGGATGAGCTCGGCTCACCTCCTGCCCTGGCCTGATAGCTCAGACTCCCTTTCTTTTTGTTTTTTGAAGTGCTCATTTGGGCGTCTGGTGCAGCGTTCACATGCCGCTCAGCTTGAGCTGCCAAGCACCGCCCCCCCACACATACATAAACACACTCTCATGCTCATTAAGCATCTCCTTTGCCGCATTTGCATATGGAACAAACAGGAAATTGTGTTCATTTGTATGCAAATGCTTTTGTCCCCAAGGCGGCTCTTTTGAATTAAAAGTTTTACCATCCCATTAATTCCAAATTACAGTCAGGCACAGAAACAGGCAGCCATCTTTGGTGTGATGGGCATGATGAGTAGCAAAGGAGGGCCATCATCCCAAATCAGCCACATCTGGCTGGGACGCTTTAGTGTGCCATCTGCACATGACGTCACATTTTGGCCCAATCCAATGGTCCCCAGATTGATTGGTTGTGCTCTGGTCTGGTCTTCATGCAAACTATCCAGAGAGAAGAGTGATCCGGTATGATTGATATACCTTAATATTCTCGAGGATGGGTGAGCTGAGACCTTGCTGGAGATTTGATGGACAGGTTGTTAAGTAGACATAGAGTGGTGAAGGCCATCGCTCAATATCTTTGGAGAGGGTGTGTTGTCATCGATTAATTTACATATATGTATAGGGCATGCAGAATGTATGAGCTCTTTATTTTTCGCTTACCTGCACCAGCACAGGCACATAGGAAAACTGGTTCTGCTTATACATCAATAAAAAGAGAGGGACACAGATTAATTAAAAATTTAAATTGTTTCTAAACAGATAAATTCAGTGTATTTCAGTGAATATTTCCTGAATATATGGGTGAATGTCACAAAAAAACATCAAGAATATACGTCCAGATCATATAAAGATGTGTGTATATGTCTGTGTATGGTTAAAAAGGTTTGTTTGCAGATTTAGTGGCAGCAAATCGGACATGTAGCAGACGTACTTTAATTTGAGCAGAATTTCACTCTGATAAACAAAGAAAATAGGTAAATCAAATCCCGGTTGAATTGCGCAACATGTATTTATCTGCTGGAAAGGCAATGGGCTGTGAGAGCATAAATAAGAATAATAAGATTAAGAGGATTAGTTAATTAATTGATTGGATTAGACATTTGCTGTTTACCTCTGCACAGGTCATGTAAAGAAAGAGCAGCCTTCTGTACTAGCATTTTTATACTTTTCTTCTCTGGTCTGTGGAGTTGCAGTTTCTATCTGGGAGTTTTTCAGCTGGAAATGTGAGGTAATTAATTGCATAATTCATTTACTCTGTAAATGGGCCGTAAGCTGTCTTGAATAAAAGCTTCTTAACTGCAGAAACATAAATATGCTAGTACCTTTGTAGTCTTTAACAAACTTAAACTGTTTGTTAACTGATTAACTGCTAATAACTGATTCAAGCCATAATCTATACTCATTGCACTTGGGAGGTGTCAAAAAAGAGGAAGCATAAAACGGTGCAAAACCAAGCTGAAGAGGAGATGAAAGATGACACATTAAGTACACCTGGCAACCTCCAGTAAACATGGCATCTGTCCTAGTAATCATGGTAGAGTGGTAATGAGGGTTGATGGGGACGAAGTGATGGAAGAGAAGGCAGTAACAACACAGCATGCTAGCTGTCACCAATGACACTTTCACAAGTCTGAGGACAGACAGCAAGATGACCAAACTCATACACTTGTCATGAAAAACATTATTACTGTATGTGACAAGCCCTCGCAATGAGAGACTTGTAGCCCCTCTATTGTGAAAAATCTTTGAGAATTTCTAAGGGATTATTCTTCCATATGTGAAATTTATTCACCCTCATGCCATTCCATACCCATATAGCTTCATTTCCAGGGAACACAAAAGGTGATTTTTATTTTCTTTCAAGAAGTCAGTCATATAGATTTCGAACAATCTGAGATTGTCACATTTCCATGTGATATATTGTTTTAAACAGCCATGTTCATCCAGTCTTTTGGCTAATATTGAATCTAGTAGTGTCGCGATATGCCGGTATTGACGATAACTGTGACATTTGAAAAATGAAAATGGCGATAACCATAATATTTTAATAGTAATATAATAATAATATAAGTAATAATATAATATTTCCAATAGTACACGTATGAAAAAGTGGCATGTAAATTATCCAGCGCCATTATCTGGTTGACATCCCAACGTCCAGTAAGTGTCGGTATTGCACTTTTTTTTTTTTTTTTTTTTTTTTACCCATAATAAGGCAATGTGAGCATTATGGAGCACTAAACTCACACATGTAATTTGTTTCATTCATACTTGAAAGTACACAAGTGAGACTCATGAAAAATAAGTGCCAGGAAATTCCTAATATGGACAAAGATATCCAGCGTTCTGTGTTCTTCAAGCCATCTTGGGTATTTGTATAAGGATAATGTATATCTATAATGCAATGTCAATCGACATAGGTTTTATCACTGTATATAATACTATAAAATAAAATATTTTTTTTTAATTTCTATTTTATTGATAGCATTATCATTTCTTTTCAAGATTTCAATAGATATCACAATATATATTGTGAATTATTTTGGCCACGTAACCAGGTAGTGAAAAATCTGATATCGTGACAACCCTAATTGAATGTACTGTTTAGAAACAATCCATATGTTTTTAACTATTGTAGTTAAATTAACTATGGCCTACGGTATCAAATTTGATCTGCACATTTCGAAGGCCTCTAAATTATCAGCTTGATTATCAACATTGCTGAAACACAATCTACCACATACCTTCTGTCGTCTGATTGATCATTTAGAGACCATTTCAAGGACGTAAACAATAACAAACGTGTTGGAATGCTACTGCGCATGTCTGTGTCACAGGATCTACCACACCATCCGTCACACCCTCAACACCAGATCATCCAGCTACAATCATCCACCCTAAGCACCGGAATACTAACATAAGCAGTCAACCTCCACATCACATTTGTCTGGTCTATACACACTTCAACTTACCTGGCTACTTACCTGAGACTACTACTCAATCGTCTTCAGTCATCTGTCTCCCTCATCCAGCAATTCTCCTGATCGTTATATCCTTCAAACACAAGTCAGTACAGTTACCGCACAGCTAAGTCTATTCAAACTATCAGACTGCTTCATCTCTCACCTGCTGTCCTCGTCTGCTGCCTGTAACCATTCCTGCATTCCGACTGTTGTGTTTCACATACGCCTGTGTTGTCTTCTGCTGATAACAGTCTGGTCCTGATGCATATCTGGTGGTGCCATTTTTAAATCTCAGATCTGTCAAAACAAGTGCGTCCTTTTTAAAGTCGATCATAAAACGGAACAGTTAAGATTTTTTACAAAAATGATGTGGAATTACCGGACCCTTAAGACTTTAAGGTGCAAACTTTCACACAAGACATTAAAGATTTACCTGAAGTATCTTACCCAGACGTCTTTCACTATCTGGTTGACACTGTGTGCGTCAACATGAGAGATGCGGTAAAAGCATATTGCAGTCTTGGTGCTTACAATTACTTTCTTAGCTGAAAGGCTGGGAATATTTGTTTGTACAATGTGGTTGACATTTGTCTTGTGTTTGGTGAAACAAGTCAAACAGTGTCAAATGTCGCTAAGATGCCCGTGGAGATTATTAGTGGACATTGCACTTGCATGGCTGGGTGTATATCTATGCAAATAATAATTTACATTGCTAACTAGTAAACTAATTGCTATGAGCCAATATAATTTATTTCATACATTTCAAAATGTGTGTGCTTAGGTTAGGTGATGTTTGTAGACATGTAGCTTGAATCTTTGTTGCTGTAGAATAATTTGTAAGAGAGGGTTTAAATGCTCCATCTGATCCCTACATGTGGTCACAAATAAGCAATTCAAAGCTGGCTACAGCATATTTTCTAATCCATAAACCTGTATTACTTTAAACTTAAAGATTATTAATTGTACAACACCACTTTGTTTTAGATTGATCCAAAACCAGTGGCAGATAGTGACTTTTCCAAGCCAGTCAGACAAGGAGCAGTTCTCAATAGAACATACTGCAATCCAGTCATCACTTGGTTTTTGGAAATCTAAACTCTTAGGCTTACATTTTCGAAAGTAGGGTAGTCCCAGGCCTGTAGGAGCATCCAACCACCAAGCAACATGGACCTTATTTTAACTTTGACAAGATGTTTTGAATGGGCTCGACAACTAACCGGAAATGTCCAAGGAACTAAGACGTCACCTCCTTAAACTGGCAAATAGCCTTTAAAATGGTCTATAATATTTCAGTAAGTAAAAGGGCTTTTAGTATAATTCTAAAAATGAGATACATCAGGCTTTTGAGGAATGTTTATTTATACATCTCTCAGTCATCATTGAATTGCATTGCATTATATGTTTTGCCTCCCACAATTAAGACCACAGAGCTTTTATTATAAAACTAAGCATTTAAATAGCATCTTACTAAGACATGGCAGATATAGACTGATAATATATGTTAACATGCATCTTATGTAAGTAGTCTCTTATACTGTTGTAAAGATTTCACTGATTTACATAAGCTACAGGTATTATACTGTATCTTTCTTTTTAGCCATGTAAAAATCAGTAACTGCACCAAATTGCATATTGCTTAGTTTGGGCCTCTGAATAAAATTGAGTTGTCTAAATGTTCAGACAATGAAGGATGGGAAAGGGTAAAATTCAGGAAAGAGGGGCTAAGGGTTAGTCATTGAGAGTGGGAACATTTTGGTGATTGACCATTCCTGACTCGTATATGATTGTGGAAGGGAAGGAGAGCTAAAGGACTCAATGGAACAGACGAGACATTTGCAAAGCTAATCGTAACACTTGAAATGCTCTGCTCTGCCTTCCACTGTGACTTTACCCTAACCTTATGCTTGATGCTTTTTGATTAATGTTTTAAAAGCCTCCCTGCCCACAAGAAAGCCATTTGAGAGCTCTCTCGTAACAAAGGGAAGAACATTGCATCTAGCATAACAAATGCACTATATTATGCACTGTAATATGCCTCACCGCCTTTGCACATTAAAGCTAAATCCACCTCCAGAAAATACTTTGTAGATGGGACTCTGCACTTAAAACTAGATAATGACTTGTATTATTAAAATGTATCATTATCTCTAGAGCAAGCAGCTCACTTGAAAAGTATCGAAAAGCAATATACTTGCTATAGGTGAGATGCAAAAATAAGTCTCGAAGGCCATTTTCTTGGTTTGCTTGTATAACTAGTTCATTCACAGCCTGATTTGTTAGTCCGTTTTATTGGTGTTCAGACTTTTTTCCATATCTTTTTTTTTCCTCCTTTGCACTTAGTTGTACTGTATATAGCCAGAAGTTAGAGTTTTGCGAGTGAAGGCTGAATGTTTCCAATAGTGATACAAGCCTTCAAATTGCGCAAATTGAAATTGCGAATTGAAAATACGCCCAATGGAAACACGTCAATTTCGCTTAAAAAGTTTTTACGCTTGCATGAGGTGGTTTTTCAGGCAATTCGAAAAAGGGGTATTTCGCAAAACTGCAATGGAAACAGTTTTTGCGCATTTACAGTCACCTGACTTAGAAGGCGCGGTGTGTTTGGACAGAATACGAGACAGAGTTCTTTATTAAATTCATAAAAGACAAAAGAATGACAGAAATACTGGATTCTAAACCTCAAAGAAATGTCACAATCAAGACCTCGGAGCAGAAATGAGTGAGAAAAACCCAGAAACACCTCATATGTGCCGCTCACAGTATAAGGGTCTTTCCTTGCCATTAATGCTTGGAAAACACGCCTACGTTTCCTTCCATTAATAATAATAATGTCTAGTGTGGTACGTGGCTGTGATATATATAAACTTACCAACGTCCGTTGCCATGATTTTTGGAATGACTTATCGCGAGAGGAAAAAAGGACGTTTTAGTCGCATAACATCGGTTAATGGAAACGCCGCCATTTCCCAATAGTTTTTTATCGATATTTGAAAAAAAATCGCAAAAGTTTTGCGCAAATCTTTAATGGAAATGCGCCTACAGTCAAGCAGGGAGAACAAAAAGGTGAGATTGTGGCCGTGAAAGTACAAGGCGCATTATCTGCCATGCTCTCAATTTTATTCTCCCTCCCTCATATCCCTCTTTCTCTTAAACCCCTTCCAAACGGTGGCAGCTATTAGTGCTGAATGGAGCTGAATTGAATTAGCGCTGCCCACCGTTTCTCTAAAAGCGCCAGGGCCCAGGGGCACCATCACCATGCTAATAAAGCCCATGCTCTTACCGTGTGAGGAAAAGTGGCCGGAATTGCTGATGGGAGGACGTCAGGTGGGGGCGGGGGAGCTTTCTTCATGACTCAAAGGCGGACATGAGCAGAAAGCAGACGGAGCTCGCTTGAATAACAGCGCTCACCCCTGCGTTCCCATCGGCGTTCCGCGGGTTTGAGTGACACTTCAACAATAACTCACGCTGCAGCGTCCGCACTGCTTCAGGCCGCCTAGAATAATTTTTAGCTGCTTGCGGCGCTTTTGGAATAGTGGGGCGCCGCAGTTTAACTGTAATTACATTCATTTTCCAAACTCCAGCTCACGCAAAATGCCAAGACTGCACTCAAAGAGAAAGGAAATGTGCGTCGAGGGGATCCAAAGTATTTGAGAGTATAGCATCATCCATATTCACCATCGTAACTTTGTCACAAGTTCATGTTGAAGTGTATAGAAGTTGGCTCCTCAGGAATAAATGCATAGAATGTCAAGGTCATGGGTTCAATTCACGTTCAAAATTGATCTCCCAACAGCACGGGGAGTTTGTGTAAAAGCTGCTGCCAAATTAACTTAATTGTAACTAGGGTTGTCACAACATGAATAGAACAAGTAGTCACCAATAATCGTGAAATTGTACACGTTTATATGAGCCACCTAACAGTAGGTACTAAATCTGATACTCAATAGTTCAAAAGCAGAATTTAAATTTATGTATTGACCAGAAGTACTGGTATTTTTGACAGCACTGTGTTGTCTAAAAATATATATAAATAAAAATGGATATACAGTATATTATTGAATGTATGTGTATGCCACCAGATGTCTCTTATTTTAGCATTCATGTGGTTTGAGTTGGCTCTTAACTGTATCCTAAATTTTTAACTACATATTTTAAGCACAACTGATGAATCATGACTTGCATAAAAACGTTTGCACGCAGGTTTTGCACCAAAGTATGTGCACTCAGTCAGTGAATGAGGCCTAATGTGTCCCATTATGCCGTGATGGTACTTGAATTAAGCATACCAAACAGTTTCTTTTTCATGCTAGTTTGAGATAATCTTATTTCAAGACAGACTATTGACTGCTTATTAGAGCACCTCCATAGACAGTTGTTCAACCAAAACAACAACATTACTGACAGAACTATGTCAGAATTAAGAATCAGGCCAGCTGTGAAATGTACCCATCATGGTGCTATTCGATGATCAAAGAAACGCTGCCATAGCGGCAGTGGAAGGAGGAGGTAAGAAGCAAGAATTGTAATGCATGTCCATGCAGAGAACAAGGCAAAGCAAGGGGTAGTATAAAAGACAGCCTTGCTTAATTCCTGTATGAATAAACCGGCAACATGCTGAGCGACTCGCTGTGCATCTAGGAAAGAAAAATCTGTGGACCGAAGCGCTTCCTCTAATTACACACTCTGGTAGAGCATAGCATAGCACATTTGAGAAGCATGGGCTGGTAATAGTCCACACAATCTCTGCATCTTTAACAGTATCTAATTGACAACCATTAAAGTAGCTAGTCTGTGTTAAAGTGATGGGTCTACCCGTCATTGTATTTTGGCACTGTGTGACCAAAGCTTGTAGGATGCAGTAGGATCAATGGTCACACTTTAGAATCGGGTCCAATTCTCACTATTAACTACGACTTTTGCCCCACTAAAAACTCCTAATTACTACTAATTAGTAGTTAGTAAGGTAGTTGTTAAGTTTAGGTATTGGGTAAGATTAAGGGATGCAGAATAGAATAGTGCAGGTATGACATCAGAACCCAGAAGTCTAATTCGCCTGAGATTTTCACATGGGGTTTTATAATGGGGTTTTTCCATTTATGAGTAAAATAATGCCTGTGCTAAACATAATGACGATACTTTGATTTTTTTTTCCCTGCACACACTCAAACCCCAAGCTTTCTTATCTAGTTAGCCTAGTTATTAAAAATGTACATTTTCAAAAATGAGCATAACTGCTTCAAAATTCGAGGTTTCACTATAAGTGTGTGTTATTTACTTTTTATAGCAAAACGTCAAAGTAAAGTCATAGTTATATTTACCACATTATTTTACACAAAACTCAATATACCCCATAGGAAAATCTCAAAGGAACCAGCGGTGAATTAGTCTTCCGGATTCTGACGTCATACCTTTTATAAGGTTTTTAGTACTTTAGTAGTTATTAGTACTTTATAAGTTACTAATAAACATCCAATATCCTTGTAATATGCATGCTAATAAGCAATTAGTTAATTGTGACAATAGACACTAAACAAAGGTGACTCAGGATGAGTCAAGCCATCAACCAACAGCCAAGCAGAATTTTGACTGACAGATGAAGTCTGAAGTCTGTCTGTCATTAAAATAATTTATTATACAGTATAGTTTTGTTTTTTTGTTTTTTAAATATTTTTAAGAAGTATCTCATTGCTTACTTTCTGTTTACCCTCATGATGTTGCAAACCCGTCTGATTGACATTCTTCTGCAACATAATCAACATAATCCATGTACATGGACTTAAATTTAAGCGTTTGTGTGCAAAGACTGGTATAAAATGTGCAAAATGGTTGACACATTTCTTTCAAATATCATTTGTTTTCCACTGTGGAAAGAAATTCAAACAGGTTTTATAATTATCCGTTAAAAATCCCATCTAGAGGTGATCTGGGAAACTGAAACTAACTGCAACTGATACTTGCACTCATTAGTGTACTGTACATGCTCTGGCAAGGATGAAATGAATATTTCTAGAATGCAGCGTACATTGTACTTGGTTGGATGAAAGGGATTTTTCAGATTTCTTTAGGTCATGTCAGAACTGTGTGAATGCCAGTGGAAATATTTACATTGTGTTTGAACTGTTTCATTTAAAGAATCATGGCCAAAGCTTAATGATTTTAAGTTAATGTTAGAAACTGAAAATAAAATATACTGTACAAAGTATGCCTACTTTTGTAGCTGATAAAGAAGTGTAAAGACAGTGATACTGTTGTTTAATGAAATAAGCCATATTTGTCAGTAGTTATTGGTCTTTTGGACATTGTAAACGACTTCTGAACTTCCAAGGAGGCAACATTAATCTAATGCCAGCTGGATATCCTTTCCTCTGCAATTTCGACATTGATTTGACAACAGGGGGTACAGGGTTTTCCCTGTTGGCACCATCATTGTCTGCATGCAATTGGCAACCTCTAGCTTTGGCAAAAATCTTGTCACCTATAGCATTTTGTATCTCACCCTCATTGGCTGACACAACACAGAGGTCTGCCAACCTACTGGAGTGTAGCCTCTTGTCTTTTAGAGTCGCCAAAGGAAGCATAGAGCCATTTGTACTCGAGATGGCAGGGAAGCCCTTAACATTTTAACTTCTTGGTTGCAGTTGGCCTACATCTACTACAAGACACAAGAGGAACCATACATACTTAATATTTACAACAACAATTAATTTCTAAGATTAATTTGAGAGTCTTGTTTGCGCTAGCTTGGTTAACAGTGGTTAATCTGCATAGGAGGCCCTTGAGACTTGTAAGATGGTTAAAGTTCACTGGCTTGTCGATGGTAAGAACATTGTAAGAGTGGTTTTATTGTGTCTTTTAGTGCTGCTCTGTGAACTAGCTTGATGTATTACGTAGCGCTCAAACTGCCCATCTGCTCGCCTCCTTTGTTTTGTGATGTTTTGCTTATTTTAGCAGTCCGTTAAGGTTGACTGTATTTTCCCATGGCAAGCTTTGTTTTCGTTTAATTTGACTTTGGCAGAGTATGCAATAAAATCACTCATTTGTTTACAGGACACAGTGGGCGTTCGGTGAGATTGTATGTCTTTTGTGCCGTAGTTATGTTGATATTTTCCTGAATATCACATCTCAATTGTTTGTTTTTGTGGCGCTTGGTTGTAAAGTAAACAGGCAATGACACTGATATTTTAATGAAATAAGCCTTGTTGTCAGTAGTTATTTTCAGAAATTAAGTTATGTCATGTTGATGTTGATATAGTTGGAACCATATGGATCATCCATATTGATGTGGAGCTCTCTTGGCTGGAAGTGGATATCCTTGTCATTAACATGCAAGAAAACCTGTTTTTCTTCAAGCGCAGACTCATTCCCAGACCAAAGCTCAGCTAACCTGTTTACTTGTAGCTGTTTTAACACTGCGAACAAATGTCGTGCGATTTTACCAGTAATCTGCCCCCTCCCGAGAGAGGTATGGAGGTGTGCTGTAATGACGGGCCTGTTTCAGAAGCCACCTGTCATGACCTGCCTCGCAGCGGGGCCGCGCACACGCTAACTCAACACAGCCATTCATCTCCCCACGCTAATTGTCATACACTTATTCATCGGATTAGCTGCGTAATTATTCCTCATAATTACTACTTATTGTTCTCACTCGTTGTTTCCTTGCTCAATTTGTTTGTTTGCATTCACGGCTTGCCGGCGAAAAGAAAGGAATTCATTGTCATGCCAAATGAAACAATTTGGATTCAAATGAAATAGATTTAATTTAGAGTGTAGGGGGTGATCTTAAACTAAAGAGGCGGAAAATTGAAACAACAGGTGAATGAAGACAGAGTACAAAGGAATTACAAACACCTAAATGCTGTTAATCTAAGAGATAGCCTTAGTCTATATGTATTATTTTAAATGATTCAAAAAGAGTCTTCATAGGGAAAATAATAAAATAATACTTGTGGTGTTTTTTTTTTTGTTTTTTTGTTTTTTTGCAGTAGTGAAGATATTGACAATATTTTTTTTCTTTATTCAGTCAGTAAGACTTGTAAATGAGATGTTTATAATAATTGATGCATATGTGTTTCACAGGATGTTGTTAGCTCTATGATAATATAATGATCATGATGATTTTTTATTATTATTAAAAATATTTTTTAAAGCAGTGATGGTTTGCAGTAGTTTTAAGGCAAGGCTCCCACCGATTGAACATGAATTATATTTTTCTGAGCGACCCTGTGCTAGATCTTGCAAGGTCAAGTTAATCAAATCAATCACAATTTTGTGTTTATCAGTGCTACCATGCCTTTAGACAGCAATTGCATTGATTTTAATGTCACTTTTTTATGTTTCGTTTTGATGGCAGTTTACCTAGGTATTAAATAGGACCAGCACCAAGTTTGTTTGGCGCATTCACATTTAAGCCAATGTTTTTGCAAACGCTTTTCTCAGATCCCTGAAACAAATTAAGTGTGAGGACATGTTATGTGTGGGAAGTAAAGCCAAACTAGTGCAGGAATGGTGCAGGAATAGTGCAGTGTAGTTATGACGCTGAGAGGATAGAGAAAAAAAAAAAAAAAAAAACTCAGCAGAAGCATGGGTTGGAACTATATGCTGAGAAAGTATCCCCGCAGGGCTCCTCTTGGAAGGATTATATTTGGTGCTCTTTGGGTCTACAGTGTATCTTTACATCAAGATAAAACCAAGATTGTATCAGGCTGTGCTATGTCTGAGGAAAGGGCCTTTTTTTTTTCACGTTGCTCCATATTAGCAACACTCGAAGCTGTGTTCTTTGCTTTAGCTTAATTATCATTGTCTATTAAGTGGTTGTCCTTTCAAATACAAAACGGATGGACTAAAATCAGCTGCAGAAAATAGAGATGGAAAGAAGTGAGACGCCTAGAGCGGCAGAGTCTCTTGATAAAGTACATTTACAATGACCCATTTCTGTCTGTTTGCTAACTCAGTGATGCAGTGAATGATCGTGGCTAAGAAAAGTCAACGGTTTGGTCTTTTATTTTTTCTCAGTCCTTTAACAGGTCATGTCTGTAGTCATCTCAGGCAGTTTGTGATCACTTTAAAGCTTAAGCTTTAAGCAGAAAAAAAAATCGTCTGCCCTTTTCGGACCAGATTAGTTTAAATGGGAACGCGGGGTAATGTAATTATTATCTGAGCTTTTATGTCCAAATCGACCATGTCAGTGATTTGTAAGACTTTTTGGCCTTCTGTAAAATGCTCTGCAAAGGTAATTGTAGCCTTGTGTGAATTGACACCAGAAAATGAAAAGATAACATTTGCTTTTTCATATGGACTTAAAAGGATAGTGTACCCAAACATTTTATTTTCCTCACATCATTCCAAACATTTCTTCAGAACCCAGAAGTGAAAAATATTTTTTTTCTCCCTAGGGCTGTTGAGATAACCGCAATATTGTAGTTAGCGCTGGGACGGTTACCGCATTACAGCAATGCAGCAATACCGCAATTCCGCGGTCACGTGATGCCTACCACGGGTCTGAGCTCGTCACCATCATCACAGGAAAAAAAAAAAAATAGGCCTGCACATATGTGCACGTTGTGTCTAATTACATGGATTCATTTATTCTAATGACATGGATTGTGTCTAATGACATTGGATCTTACACGGATTCAAGTTTTCTAAAGAAAACTTATAATCAAAAGATGTTTTGAACTTCATGCATGTGTATTGAATGTTAAAGTTAATGATAACAAGGCTGTTTATCATGGTGATTTGTACAGAGGCTTCGTGGATTCAAACCTAAACAGACAGTGAATGAGAGGGATCGACTGACCGCGTTTGATTACCTGCGTCTGTCTTTGAGGTCAAGTCATTTACAGACCCTTTCCAAAAAATTAGAATATCATGGAAAAGTTGATTTATTTCCATAATTCCATTCAAAACGTTAAACTTCCATAGATTATAGATTCAGGGCCCACAACTTAAACGATTTCAAGTATTTAGTTGTTTATTTGTACATAATTTGGGCTTCCAGCTCATAAAACCCACGAAAACAGGATTTCAAAAAATTAGAATATTACATGAAATCACACAGTAATTACACAGTGATATCATGGTCATTGACCCAGGTTTTGGTTCTTTTGGCAGTGTGGGCAGGTGCAAATCATGCTGGAAAATGAAGTCAGCATCTCCATAACGCTTGTCTGCTGAAGGAAGCATGAAGTGCTCTGAAAATGTACTGTTAGACGGCTGCGTTGAGTGGACAGCACAGTGGACCAACACCAGCCGATGACATGGCTCCCCAAACCAACAGACTGTGGAAACTTCACACTGGACTTCAAGCATCTTGGATTGTGTGCCTCTCCATTCTTCCTCCAGACTCTGGGACCTTGGTTTCCAAATGAGATGCAAAATTTGCTCTCATCAGAAAAGAGGACTTTGGTCCACTGTGCTTTATTAAATCCAGAGTCAACGCAGCCGTCTACCAGGACATTTTCAGAGCATTTCATGCTGACTTCATTTTCCAGCAGGATTTGCACCTGCCCACACTGCCAAAAGAACCAAAACCTGGTTCAATGACCATGGTATCACTGTGTAGCCTAATTACTGTGTGATTTCATGAAATATTCTTATTTTCTGAAATCCTGTTTTCGTGGGTTTTATGAGCTGGAAGCCCAAATTATGTACAAAATAAACAACTAAATACTTGAAATCGTTTAAGTTGTGGGCCCTGAATCTATAATCTATGGAAGTTTAACGTTTTGAATGGAATTATGGAAATAAATAAACTTTTACATGATATTCAAATTTTTTGGAAGGGGTCTGTATATCCGTGAAAAGGTTGCCGTGTCCAAGGAAAGCAAAATATTTGTTGAATCGTCCTTGGTATTTACCATGAACGGCGTCAGCATTTCACAGCGCGAGGAAGCCGCGGGAAAGAAAAATCAGCGAGTCACGCATTTAATCAATGCCATTGGTCTCTATTAAGTGAAGCATCAGCTTCAGCGTTACCCATGCGACGCATTGCTGATCAGCTGAGCCTTGAAAAGTGGAGCTCAAAGTTAAAAATAATTAACACCTTGTTTCATTACATCTATCTTTTAATGAATCAGCGTTTTTGAACGTGTTTGTTGAATGAACGGTTTAATGACTCACTCAAAGACAATCCGTTGCCATAACAATGTAACTGCGCGCTGAGTGACAGCCTTTCAAAGCGCAGAGACGCTGTTTAGTTTCGGTTACATTGGTTACTGAAAATGTCCTTGTTTTTGTGCATGGTGACCACATCGTAACACTTATTTACATAGCAACAAATAAATATAAATAAATCTATTGAGCCACTTAAAATGACCGCAAAAGGAAATTCCTTCTCCGCGACAGCCCTATTTCTCTCTCTTTTTTTGTCCACACGATGATTTTTGATGGGGCCCGGTTTTTTTCAGTGTTGATCCAGAACAGCTGTAATTACATACAGGGAAAACTTGCAAAAAGTAAACTGATTGTCCATCTTTTAAAGTGACATATATTATTATTAATGTCAATAGTTCTGTTACTTTTTGCTTGAAATTCTAATCAATTTATTCTAGTTTCCCTAGAAATATAACCTACTCCTATTTGATATTTCCTGGAAAACTAATTGGCATGGCTAAATACTGTGCGTTTTGTGACGTACGCAGTAGTTTCACTTATCTCAGAGATTTCTACAGATCCTGTTTGAAATTTACATGAAACTTTTTAGATGTCCACAGTTACAAATACTTCACAGACATGTTTCCGGAAAACTAATCCCATCCCAATAAAGTTTTTGGCTGAATGAATTTTGGTGCTTGCTTTCCAGTAGCAGGGAGCTGTGCGGGAAAAGATGTAACTGGACAATTTAATTTGTGTGGAACATTTTTGACAGAAAGCAGAGAAATCTTCCCAGCAGCTCATGCAGATGGTGAGTGAGTTCTCCATGTTTGTGGTCAGAGATCCCATGGGCCCTGTGCATGCGCACACACACACTTCAGTGGCCCACTGATGGTAGATGCTTTCCTGAGCCAGGATTACTGTGCAGGATGTCTGAGGGCTTCAAACTCCCCCTGAAAATCGATACAGAACTCAACTGTGTCCAGCCAGCTGGAACTGGCTCCCATTTCCTATCCGGATTCAATTCACTGCTCGGGCTCTACGGGCTTTGCACTGTGGAAATGGACAAACTCCATTAATGTCTTATTAGTATGCAACAATGTGTACTCGATTCACGGCTGTCTTTAAAACTTTACCTTGAAAGTTTAATTTTGTAGTAATTTTATGAGCACAATTTGTTTTTTGACAGACATTTTGAAGAAATAAATTAATGAAGTTAAAGTTTAAATGTTTTAAACACATAAATGTGACCCCACCTGTAAAACCCCAGCTAAGGTCGCATAATCTAATTATGAAATTTGTGTTTATTGTTGTAAATGATAGATTCGAAGTAGCAGTGCTTCGCCTTCTGAGAATATATTTCCCAGTATGTATAAGGTTAGAAGATGGCTGTGTCTAATGTGACCTTGTTATTTGTACACGCTGTAACAATACAAATCACAACATGTAAAAAGGAAAATGTTGGCATTATTTTGTCACTTATTGGGAGCAGTATGCTAGCTGGAGCCGTTTACCTCCAGTGTTAGTGCTAAGCTAGGCTAGCGGTGGGTGCGTTAGACAGAGTTACGGCACGCACGGAGATGAGAAGGGTATGTCTGGACTTAGCTAACTCTGGGGGACACGGTGAAAAAGCTAAAGTCCCAAAAGGTCGGCGTGTTCCTTTAATGATTAACCGTGCAGATCTGTAGTACATATCAAATTGAGATATGTGTGAGATTATCCTAATTCTTAAATATTACATTTCTTAACATTCAAACCTTTAAGTACTTTGTTCTTCTCCTGATTTGTGTCTAGCACGATCAATGTGCTTCGCTTATGTAAACAAAGATGTTCTGGCATGTATAATTAATGCACTAGATTTGATTGGCAGAGCGGAAGATGTATTGTGGTAAACTATCGTCTGCTCCATGAAAAAAGCTATCATATGACTGTAGAAGTAGTATAAAACACATAATCCTTTTTTTATTTGTTTGTGCTTTTTTGGAGCTTGACAATCAGCATATATGCTATGCTGTATGGTGCCATACTACGCTGTACGATACCTGTTTTTTCCAAACACTCTCACACCTTTCTTTCTCCTTTGCCTGTGTCTGTGGTTGTGGTTGGCTGCCCTCTATTTCTCAGGCTCTGTATTGACTGGAAGAGTGTTGTGCTAAAACAGCGCTGATGTATTAGCAAGCATTAGCCTCCTGAACCGCCGTTAATCTTACTGTAATAAACTTACAATGCTGCATTGACAAGTTGGATTTCGCCAGCTCTCTCTCTCTCTCACACACACACACACACACACACACACACACACACACACACACACACACACACACACACACACACACACATCGTTCTATTGTATTGATTGAAATATCAGTCTATTGGTCCTTTTTTATCTATCCATTGTTCTTTCTATTCTTTTTTTCTATTGTTCACGCATTCTATATATCTAGCGTTCTATCTAGCTGTTTGTTTGGTCGTATCTGTCTGTTGGTCAATTCAATCATTCTATCTCTCTCTTCCTCTCTCTATATATATATCTTGCTCAGTGTCTGTAGTGTTTGTATGGGTATCTAGTGTCTCTTTGTCTGTGTGTGTGTGTGTCTGTTTGTGTGTAGTTCTAATGTCCTGAGTGTTGTTTATGGCATATTTCACTCATACAGCTGTAAGAATCACCAGCACTATAAATGGAACTCTAATTAGAATGGAATCTGAGGAAAGCTATTGATCATAAATTGCACCCGCTCTGCTCGAGCTCTCACTCACAACTAGTGTTTAATATCTCAGGTCTCACTTGTTCTGTCTCTCTCTTTCTCTCCCGCTTGTCTCCTTCCCACAGTCTTTGTGGTTTATGTCAGTCATGTTCAGTGGAGCGACTCTGAGGAACAAGGCCTCCTACCAGCCCCAGAGCAGCAGGGTCAATGTGCATCTGGAGAAGAGGTGTCTTCAGGGAAGGGTGTGAATATTAGTATTACACCAAAGAATTATGCCGATGGGGCATCGAATTTGTTAGTAGAAAAACTGGAAGGAATAAGGCAGTGATTTTACAAATCATGGAGCATTATGAATGGAAAAGGTTGGAAATGGATTTGGAGCAAACATTTGAAGTGAACGCACTGGATGGGACACTTGATCAGGCAATTGACCGCTCTCAGTAAATCTGATCTTCTTTGAGGCTTAATTGCAGGCATTTAGACTGGGACAGACATGTAATTCGGCCAACTATAGATGGTTTTGTTTTTATGTGCCAGTTATATATCACAATAATAAACATGCAGTCAAAAACATGAAGTCTCTGCAATAATATGGAAAACAAAAAAACTGACTTTGTGACTTTGTGATCAGACATTATATGAAAATGCGGGTTATGATACATTACTTTGGTTCTTTATGTTTAAAGATAAGTTGTTAGTGCAATTCTTAATAAATATTGCAATATTTCCCTCATTTGTTGAATTCAGTTGGACTTTTTGGTGAGTTTTTGATTTTAGTTGAATAGGAATAATGTGCATTTACATCATGCTACAGTTTTCCCAACATTTAGGTTGTGTTTTCCCCAAAATATTGAGGTTAAATTAGCAGCAAATTGTAATAGGAGAATACAGTACAGTATTTTGTTATTATTATTATTATTATTATTGGTCTTCCCACTGCATGTTTATATTTACTGTGTTGAATAAAAGCTACAATTGCATGCTGTATTCTTTTTGGTTTTCACATTTCTGTTTTTACCCAAGCTGGAAGCTTCTATTCATTACACAAGTTTGTGGTATTTTATTTTCCGCTTATTTATGGCTCACTTACAATGCGGCACAAAATCATTTCTAGGTCTTGTCCGCAGCTTGCTAGCGACGTGACGTGGTTGTCTGGTGTTGGAAGGACCAAAGAGGGAGTGAAAGCATGAGAGCAGATGAGGAGAGAAGGAATGAAAATGTCTTTATTTGGCTCTAAAAGAGTGAAGGAGAACGTAGAAGAGGTCAGGCCCGCTGAGCAGGGGTTCCATCGCACCCTGTGAGCTACAATAACAGCCGGCGCGGAGCATGCAGGCCGCTGATTGAGTTTGATCGGAGAGAAAGCGGTGAAAGCGGAGAAAAAAAAGCAAAAGGAGGAAGGGAGGGCTATGGAGTGAAGTGAAGGAGGGAAAAAGAGAACTGCCAAACCAAGCGGGGTTCAAAGGAAGCAGAACACAGAAGCACACCTTTGACATCATCTCTGCTTTTGTATGTGGGGTTTTAATTAAATATTCAGAAAGAGCAACGCGGCAAACCCGGCCTGATTTCACATCAATCATGTCTTGCCTGTGTCACCTCCAGATTCTCACGTAGACAGTGGCTGCAAAACCTCACAGCTGCTCAATTTGCGCTCTTGTTCTGAAAACCTCAAACGCCATGGTTTCAAAAAGCCACGGGGTTGCTCATGTAAATTAGCTAATCTTTTGTTCATTTTCGGCAGACCCGAAGCATGCAGATGCGCGCTTCCTCCATCACCACCTCCGGCTCAATCTCTTTATCTTCTGATTGCTTTTTGTAGGCATCTGAGAGTTTATCTGGACTCATTTTTGGAGCTTTCAGCATGGATGTCACTGTCCACCATCTTCATCAGCACATTTTAGAGAGTGAAATTGTGATTAATAAGCTAGCAAACTAAAGTGGACTACCAAAAGGGGGGTGGGTTTTTTTTTTGGTAAGCTAAAAATAGGCTTGATTTTATTTTATTTTTTAATTCCCAATGAATTATAAAGACAGATAAGGGGAGATAGCTTTAAAAACAATCCACAAAGGGGACATGGTAGAAACTATAAGATTATTATAAACTTTTAATAAAATTTGGTAGACTTAAGGGGCTATATGCAACTTTTTCCCCAAAATAAACGTAACAATAGCCTTTTTATTTGACCATGTATGACTCAAACATCTCCTGATGAGCATACTGACAGCTTGTCCGCTCACAGTGGGTGCACCTATAAGCCTGTATCCTATTTTTCCTATTTTCTGTCGGGTCTGATTTTTCCCGCGCTGTCTGCGGATGTGACGTCAAGCGCGTTCATGTTAAACGTTTCAGATCACTCTGCCACCACCGCTAGTCAGCAAACAAACTTAGTTTCTCAAACAATATATGTATTTGACTGTTCTTACCTCTGTAAACATAATGTTGACTTCTTTGCAGCGGATGACTTGTGAAGTGTGCACGTACGAGAGCGAGCAGAAAGGAAGAGCAGTTCCGTTTTTTGGCCACAGGTGTCAGTCGCGAGTTTAAATTTCAGAAAAAAAGCATATAGCCCCTTTAAGTCTTCTCTCTTGCCATACATGAATATACCATATCAAATAAGAATCCACACTGTGTTTCATGTTGGCCAAAAAACAAAAAAAATCATGAAACTCTTGCTTCCTGCTGTTCATTCACATTTTACTCAAAATGTGGAATATACAAACAGGGTCCAAAATTAACTCTTACTAAAACCAATTTTTACTTGGGGAATGGTAATAAACTATTTTTTGCTTATAAAATGAATTAAATGGAGCTACTGGCCAGTTGACTGGCAGTAATACACGGTTCCAGCATAATATAGGTTTTATATTCCAACAAATGTAGCTAGAATGCATTTTTAAATGTCATAACTCAAGAACTCCATTTGGTGAGACATTTCTAACATAATGAACATATGAGGGACAAAATAACAATGATTTTCAATGTTTTATTACAGGTAGTGCTTCACTGAGAGACTGGCTAGTGCATGCTGCCTTGAATGACAATGACATGCGCTGTTTGCAGAGTGAATCTCACGAAACCTGTCAAGAACATGCCATGGTCAAAAAGTAAGAAATTATGTTTAGCATAAATGGTCATTTTAAAGTCTTCATTCTATTGCGATTTTTGTTTTGCATTGTTAGATTTTCATATCCACTATAAAACAATTATTTGATGGCATTATATTAGAATCTTAATAGTGATTTTAATTAGACTGTGGAGCAATAAAATTACCAAAATATTCTTTAATGAATCATATTTTTAAAAAAGTATCATATAGAACTGTATACTTTTATTAACATATTTTTCCCAATATTTAGATAAAACTTAAGTTTTTCAGCAGGTCTTTTTTTTATATATATATATATATATACTTTTTTTTATTAACATTTTTTCCCTAATATTTAAATAAAACTTATTGAAGTTTTTCATCAGGTCTTTTTTTTTTTTTTTTTTTTTTTACTGAATTGCAGTAATGAGTTATTATTTAT
Organism: Scardinius erythrophthalmus; assembly: GCF_964197995.2. NCBI lineage: Eukaryota > Metazoa > Chordata > Actinopteri > Cypriniformes > Leuciscidae > Scardinius > Scardinius erythrophthalmus. The sequence goes on from NC_138230.1 coordinate 14,070,447, forward strand.
TTATTTATTTATTTTCTTAAAAAATCTACCCTGAATTCCCCTAAAAACAGGATTTTTTTGTGATATCTGACCCTGACAAATTCTTGACAGGTTTCGTATTGTATTGCCAATGAGACAAAACGTTTAAAAGAAATGGTGCTGCTTGCAAATACAGTTTTATGGACAATATGAAATATTTATAGCCAGAAAGTATTGTCCATTTTGGAAGGTACTCTATGACAAGACGCTTGTTTTGACCCCATATTGTGTGTAAAATGTATTATGCAAAGTTATGTGCTGCCCGTTTGGGATTTCCAATACGATTTAATACAGTTCATGAAATTCAACAACATGATTTCTACACATGTTGGAGACAAACAATTGATCCAAGGTAACAGGTGAGAGGACAGCAGGAAGAGCTTAGCAGAAATCCAGAGAAGCAGCTGGAAAGGATTGGTGGAGGGAGGAAATGGCATGGAATACAAGTCAGCATGGATGAAGAGAAAGAATGAAACGAGGAGTGGAACATGAGGTGAAAGACATGGCGATACACAGGCTGATGGGGAGAAAAAGGGAATGCATGGAGGGCGAGCCAATCATGTGAGAGAGAGGGTGAGGGTGTGTTGTCAAGGGAAGGAGGAAGAGAGCAAGGGGTGAAAAGGAGAGGGAAAAGAGGAGGAGGCTGTTGTTTTAAGATCAGTACGGATGAATGCGTTCTCTCTCTCTGGGGAGAAGACCTGCTGCCTTTCTCTGTCTGTCATTCCACTCGTCTGTGCTGAGCGAGGGAGGGGGACGGACAACTGAAGGCACGGGTCTTTGGTTTCAGAATTTTTTCGACTTGCGGTTTTCTGAAATGCTGGATTGAATTTGGCAACCGCCGTTGTGCTTTTGTTCCCATTTCTGTTAGGAATATGCATTTTACTATTTTGGCATGCAGTCTCTGTCTAATTGCAAGAGTTCTACTTTAAAACTATGCGAAATAACAATATACAAAAGTTAAATGTGTGAATTGTGAGATTAAAGTTGACAGCGCTGTGAAGAACTCATGCATAAAGGTCTTTATAATGAACTAAAGCTGGCAAAACAACAACACTTTAATATGTGCCCTTCGTGTATAGGGTTCGTACATGAGCTAAATGAATGATTAAAGAAACAGCTCATTCAGAAATTGTCAAGGTACTGGCATCAGAACTGTAAACGCATTAACATACTGCCCACATTTACACATCAACACTTATTCAGTATTCAACCACTTGGCCGACCCTGATGAACAACAATGGAAACTATGCCAGTACATGGAGTTTATCCAATCATAACAGGGCTCATTTACATATAGAAGTAAAGAGAGTGTTACAGAGAGAGAGGTTTATGATTAAATAGAATGGAATGTGGAAAGTGGTCATGAAAAAACATGAATTTCTGTCATGTGTGAGACAACGCTTCCCCGCCGGCTTTCCGTGTTTTCACTGTTAGATGCTAGGGGGCGCTATTACCCATGTTCTGAAAGAGTACATAATCTCTTGATCAAAACGCATGTGAAGAAGAAGCAGAAACAAGCGATAGCGTATGTAAGCAGTATACATATGTAAAATAACACGATCACCTACATTAAACAGCATATAAATCAAAACTGCCTAATGTTACCGAATGAAATGTCGACCCAGGAAGAGGTATAGGACTGTGACGCTTGGGGGTGTTGATGGGCTCAATCTACTCCATCTATGTTTTCCGATCTGGATGTAATTTTATAAAAACTTGTTTTTCTCAGCTTTTTCCTCAAAATGTTCATTTTTTTTATGAAACTTACCCACATTCAAGTGTTGTTACAAAAAGAAAGCATGAAGCTAGAATAAAATGGGGTGTTTTTTGTAAGCAGAGGGTGTTCTGTTCTGTTTCAAATTTTGTAAAAATGATTTTAAAAAATGCTGTCTGTGAAAGAGTTAACTAATTTTAGCTCAAGAAACATTGTCGAACTTTACAAGTCAACTTGAGGGCAGAATTAAGTGCAACAAAAGGGTAAGGTATAGAATATAGCTCACCTAAATATGATTTTTTATATATATATATACACCTTAAACATACCATGACATTAAAGTCATCATGAAATCAAAATTGACCCTATTTGCTTTGTTGGCACACGTTACTTGTCTTGTAGTGAACACTGAATCTGTGCAAGTTAATACATAGGAAAAAATGTGTTTGTCATGGTAATATTTAATCAAAATCTGAGAATTTTCTTCTGCTCTGGAAAAGTTCCTTCTCTGATGACGTCAGTTTTGTCGGCTTGGGTTGAATATTGGAAATATATCACAACACTGAAGTAAAGTCAGCTGCAACTTCTGTTTCACGGGGACTTTAACATCAATGATATCCTGAGAGGTAAAACTGATGTTTGGCATAATAAAACTGGGCCAAAAATGCAAATTCTTCACATTTAAAAAAAGACTTGGACTATAGTGGACAAGTAAAATAGACTCTTTTTATGATACTTTCATAGTGCTTTTTTGTCACTTTGGGTGTTCGGCAGTGCCTGTTTCTGCTCACTTTCATTGTACAAAAATAAATCTGCATGAATATTCTCCCTAGCATCTCCCTTTGTGTTCCACAGAAGAAAGAAAGTCATGCGGGTTTGGATCGAGGTTTCATTTTGAGGTGAACTATTCCTTTAAAACCAAAATTGTTCTCTCTGTGTGAGAAAGCAGCACAGAGGGCATACTGTGTGTGTGTGAGTGTTATTATCTCGTGTTGGTCATCCTCACCGTCCACCAGACTCATGGAGAATCACCCTTCACTGTCTCAGTCACCTTCACACTCTCCTATATATCTTCTCTTTCACCCTCTGCCCTCTCACCCGGTCTTCCCATCTCATTACACCTTGCACTCTTTTCCTGTCTTTCTCTTGTCTCTCTCTCTTTCTATTTCTGATGCTCTCTCAACTTTGCCTGCTCTCTCATTGTTCAGACAGGGTCCAAAATAAAATAAAGCAATATAAAACAAATCAATTTATAGCAAAGTAACTGAATACATGAAATGTTACAATCAATACATATAAGCCTAGTGAACAGTTAGTAAATAAATAGGGAGTGAAATGTATTTATAGATGTAACGTGGCCTAGAATGGCACATAAATGTTATGATAAAAGTTGTTGTATAGATGATTTTTTATATATATATTCCTATTTTTATAATAATATTAATTTTGTTTGCACAAAAGTGTTCGTTTTGAACCCTGTTTAACTTTATCCTGCTCTTTTCCCGCTCTTTCTTTTGCTGTTTTCCTCCCTTGAGTCATTGTCATTTTTCATCTGTCTCTCTCACCCTAATCTTTGTCCTCTCTCCAGTCTCTGATTCCATTCATCATCTCTGCTGTGGCCTCTCGGTGAAGGTTACTGGCACAGGATAGAAGGATGAAGAAAACAAGAGGGCGGAAAGACGACCACACAGAGTGACAGAGAGGCCTGCGATCTCTCCTCTCTCCCCACCTCTTCCTCCTCTATCTTCATCCCTCCAGCTGCCGATGGACACCTCTCTGCATCCATCTTTTTCCCATATCCCTGTCATTCTTTCTCTCTCTCTCTCGTCCTCTGGTGCGTTATGATGCAGCTGAAGGGAAGGGTGACAGCTGTCAAACACTGAGCCGGCAATGACCCGTGAATTAGGTGGAAAGAGAGAGTGTGTGTAAAGGAATAATTCACCCCAAAATGAAAATTCAGTGATTAGTACTATATACTCGCATGTCATTCCAAACCTGTACGTTGTTGTGAAACAAATAGGAGCATTATTTAAGAATCTAATTGTGTTTAGTGTAAAATGAATACACTAAATAACCACCACAACAGTATATGACTTATAGGGCTGTCAAACGATTAATCGCGATTAATCGCATCCAAAATAAAAGTTTGTTTTTACATAATACATGTGTGTGTACGGTGTATACTTATTTTGTATATATAAATACACACACATGCATGCATATATTTAAGAAATATTTGCATGTATATCCTGTGTATATATATTTATATTATATATAAATAACACATTTTCTTAAATATATATATGCATGTGTATGTATTTATATATAGAAAATAATTATACTCCGTACACAGACATAAATTATGTAAACACAAACTTTTATTTTGGATGCGATTAATCGCGATTAATCGTTTGACAGCCCTAAATAAGTCTTTGTGATAGCTTTGTGTGAGGAGCAGTCCAAACATAAATACCACTATCATTGAGTCAGTGAGTTGAACTCAAGCAGTGGATCAGTGAGTGAACTTTTTGCTAAACCCATTAATTAACCAAAGTATTCATTCATGAATCAACTGACTTCAACTCACTGGAATAATTAGTTCAATTAAATGACTTCAAAAGGCTTAAATTAATATAGTATTGTCATACTTTTATGGTTCTTTTGTGGCACTTTTGTACTTTTCTGTGATACTTTTCTAGTTCTTATGTGTTTTATGTATTGTTTTATTTTTTATCGGTAACACTTTACAATAAGATTCATTAGTTAACATTAGTTAATGTACTAACTAGCATGAACTAACCATGAGCAATACATTTGTTACTGTATTTGTTATTTTTTGTTAATGTTAGTTTATAAAAATAAAGCTGTTCATTGTTCACGTTAGTTCACAGTACATTAACTAATGTTAACAAGATTTTAATAAAGCATTAGCATAAATGTTGAAATTAACATTTAACAACGATTAATAAATGCTGTATAAGTGCAGTTCATTATTAGCTCATGCTAACTAATGTAGTTAACTAATGTTAACTTATGAACTTTTTTATCATTATTATTATTCAACAGCCGTGGTTACTGTGAATTGTTCTTACTCTGAAAAGACCAGCGTGAAGATTTTTCAAATGATCTAATTTTTGTTCTTCATACAGGTTTGGAACAACATGAGGGTGACTAAATAATGGCAGAATTTTCATTTCAAAATGAACTATTGCTTTAAATAAAACAATATAGAAACGTTCTAGTAATTTTCCTGCAGTCGATGGAGCTCAAATACAGATACGCCGCCCAGCACAAAGCAATTAAATAAAGTGCTGGTTTACATTACTCTCAATTTGTTTCAGAAAAGAGGGGCACTCACCTTAATAAATGATGTGATGCCTGTTTTTCTGTTGAGGTAATACTCAGTCATAAGGCTTGGAGTGTGCAAAAAAAACCTGCTGTATTAAAAAGCCATTCACAGTTAATAAAAAATAATAACAAATATACACCCTCTGTGATGCTACATTAGGAAATGGAATGCATATTTCAGTGTTAGTGCGCTATTCCACTGCTTCATGAGTAAATATAATGAAAGTTTGGAAGAAGAGGTACAGATAAGGCCTATTCAAGCCAATCGACAAACGTTTTTGCGACTATTTATATCAATCGCTTAGAACGCCAGTTTGGGACATAAACGGATATAAGCACTTGAAAAAGCCACCCCAGAAAAAAATTTTTTAGCAGCTTTCAGTGTTCTGTCCTCACAAACACACACCCATAAAGCTCTATAAAAACCTGGCGTTAGCATGTCCTCTGGCACAGATGTCGTCCGCTCGCCCGGGCAGCTGCTCCCATTCGCTCAGCCCATCACAAACAGCCCCAGACATTAAACCATCGCTTTCCTCATCTAAATTAGCAAACAATCATTTCCAATCGACTCCACACACCTGGAAAATGGAAATCGCCATCATTCCCTTCATGGTTTGAGTCCTTTTTTTTTTAATCCTCTCATTCCTCTGACTGTCTTGGAAGTGAAAACTAGGTTTTAACAAGGTCGGCCAAGAATCTGTGTATCTCAGCATGGACTCCAGATCGCCACCATATCCATCCAAATCACGCCTTTTCTGATTATATAAAAGTGTTTTTGAACCCATTTAACCTCAAATTGTCCTTTATACAGGAGACTGGGGTAAGTTGTCACACACAGGGCAGATTTATTTTTTAAAGTCACATTGCTTAAAGTTTTAAGATCAGGGTTCTCAAGTCTCACGCATTGGCCGTGAGACACACGCAATTCAACCAGTTCACACGCTCACACGCCACACCGTGTATTTCTCACGCTGAAAAGGCAATGCCAACCAAGTTGTCCTGCAAGCTTTTTATATAACGTTGTATATGAGGCGCGGGCACACAAAGTGAAGTTTCCTGCCGCCAGCACGTATCTCGGCCAGATTGCGTTCAATAATAGGCGCGCGAACACACGGAAGTTGACGGAACATTCTCGGCCACCGTACGTTCGTTACTAGATAACCAACAACATCGCGCGAACACGGCGAACACACGTCGTGAATGATGGAGAAAGTAAGTTGGAAGAAAGCTCGTCTAACATTTTTAGGCTAGAACATTTAATATATAGCCCATCGTATACATTATTAGTGATGCAGTCAAAAACTCTACAACTACTCTGCAACCAGGCCAGAAGCTTTGGCTCAGTTTGGCTAGCTTACGTTATCTGAAACTAAGGGAAATGTTAGTGGGTATGGGAAGGAATGAAAATGTATTTCTTTATTTTATTTTAAATAAATTTAAATTATTTATTTTATTTTAAATTATATATTATACTGTATTAATAGTCTTTCTAGTTACATTAAGGCTATGTATTAAAGCAGAGTGCTCTAATATTTTATATCCTGTCAAAACATATTAATTGCCATTTGTATTTTTCCAACACTTACAACACAAAACACATTTCATAAGCTGGAGTGTGTACTCCAGTGTACACACACACACACACACACACACACACACACACAACATAATACTCTAATATGTTATTTGTTCTCAATGTCCCACCACACAAATCATTATACCATTTTAACTAGACACTGTTCAAACTATATGCAGCAATTTGTTATATTTTTGTAATTTGCGTAACTTATTTGTAATTTTGATATTATAAATATAACATTAAAGAGTAGGCTATATTTGATGTGATGAATTTCTCTGTCATTTATCAGATTTACCAATTGTTATATTTTCAATTTGTCCTGGTTAATTATGAACAATGGGTAAAATTGGGGGGCGGGGTCAGGTGGGGGCGGGGCTCCATTAGGGCTCCTCCCCTAACCGCATGTGATCTCACTCCAAGCTTTTGATAAAACTTGAGAACCCTGTTTAAGATATTGAACTATGGAAGCCTGTTTTTATCTCAAAGCAGAAAAAAGGTCATTTGAAATAAGTCACATTGCGAAATATAAAATTGCAATTTTCAAATATGCATTTTACATACAAATAAGTTACAATAATTACAGTTTCAATTATAACCATCATCATTAGGGCTGTCATGTTTCCCGTCATGTTCAACGCATTCTCATCCTAGGGCGTCATATAATGACGCTTTTGACATTTCGTCTACATCGAACGCACATGGCACCCTTTAGCGTCAATATGACACGCACAGAGCTTTGTTCAGTTATGGGTAGGTTTAGGTCTGGTGTAGGGTTAGGGTTAGATCGCTAGGAGGTGCCTTCTGCACTGTAAAAAAGTGAATAGTTGGATCAACTTAAAAAATTTACTTCAATTGGTAACACCTAAATAAATTAAGTTTTCTCAACTTAAATTATCGTGAAAAACGTGATAATTTAAGTTGAGAACTTAATTTATTTAGGTGTTACCAATTGAAGTAATTTTTTTTAGTTTATCCAACTATTCACTTTTTACAGTGTGGCCCATATCTATCTGCGTCTCATATTGACGCTAAAGGGTGCCATGTGCGTTCGATGTAGACAAAATGTCAAGAGCGTCAGATCGGGCTGTCATGTTTCACACAAAACAAAACTTTAGAGCAGATGCTAATGGCTAATATGGCAGCGGTGCTTAACACAAGCCTGCAAATTTCCAGAACTCATAACCGCATTCAGCGTCAGTATCAAAAATGGTGGTCCAAAGCATCGGGAAGTTTTATCACAACTGACAGTGTGTTTAAAAAAAAAACAAGTCCAATCGAGGCGTGAGTTCATCCATCAGATATTTTTAAACAACCAACAAGGACATTAAATGCTTAGTAACTGAGTGCAGAGAGTATGTTTGTATGTATGCCTTGCAGCTCACACACACAGCAGCTCCAGTGGATCTGCGGATGAACGCAAATCAATTCTATATCTCCGTGAGTAAACTGAACCCATCATGATTATACAGTTCAATGTAGCTCTCACATTATATGATGTGGCAGACAACTATTATTAAGTGGCGCTGTCATAGCCATTAGTATGCGTCGTTCCAGCCCTAATCATTAAAAATATTCAGTTCATTCAAGGTAGGGTAGACAATTTCAGAGAGGCTAGAAATAGCAAGCTAGATTTCAAAGCATAAGATCCCACCCTCCCTTCAGAGCATCTCCAAAGCCACGCCTCCTTCAAAACACATGAACGCACACAGCCAGAGCAGAGTCTGCAAAGTGTCATGAGAGATGTTATTAAATAGCCTCAAAGCACATAACATTGCAATAATTAACGTAAACAACTCAAATAGCTCTGACTTGTATCTGACTGCTGCAGATTCATTTCGGCGTTGATAGTGTTGCCATAGAAATGCATAAATCCAAGTGAACGCAGCATAAGCTCATTGTTTTGGTGCATGAGGGACTGTAAACGGTGTTGCTCTGTGACTATGGCCCTGTTTACACCTGGTATTAAGATGCGTTTTGGTCGATCGGACCACAAGTGGTAAACGGGGTCTAAAACGTTTTGAGCTTGTCCACTTTCGAGCACTTCCAGAGGTAGTTGAAAACGCATTAGACCGGATTGCTTTCATATGTAGACGCTCATGTGGTCGAATGTGTTCGAACAGCCACAAAAGACCACCTACTTTCCGTCTACTGACCTGATTAAGTAAACATTATGGGAAGCGTGCTAGCCAGACGGGATTTAAACTTTGTTGGCTGTAGACCCAAGTTTGGTTTGAAGACAAAAAACGTACCAAGCACAAAATTCTCTCACCATTTCTGATTCCTAACATAATTCGTTGCATTTATATAATGCTTTTTTGGGTACTCAAAGATGCATGGTTTTGCGGCTGTTAGAGCAGAAACTAAAGCTGATGCTCTCTGTATGTTTTTCCGTAGTCTCCGGTCATGTTCATATGTAAATTGCCAATTTTTTTTTGTCCATTTTGTCCTGGAAAAAAAAAACATACATTTATCCACCCATAAACCCTCCCCTTGAAGAAATCAGGGGTGCGTTTCCCGAAAGCATCGTTGGCCAACTATGGTCGCAAGTTCCGTCGTTACCAATAGAGTTCAATGGACATTGCGATGAACTTGCGACCATAGTTGGCCAACGATGCTTTCGGGAAACGCACCCCAGGACAGAAGTGGTTGAAAGTGGACAAAGAAAGCGGATTAAAACAACAGGTGTAAACGAATATGACCAAAACGCATCTTAATACCAGTTGTAAATAGGATATCCACAGAAGATATATCTACATTTTTTAATATTTAAACCACTTCTATTATTGATTGCTATCAGGATGTGAAGAGTGGTTCAACCATTCATGAAAAACATTGTCTACCCTTCCTTTAAACATATGTTGACCTTTTGTCACAATGCCCCCAAAACTTTTTGAGATAAAATGTATTCAGACACGTCAGTCACCTCAGGGTTTCTTTATTTGACCGTGTGTATATTATTATGTGATTTACCCAAATTGATGATGTCAGATTAAACACCATTATTTTGTGACTCCAACTGGCTAGAAATTACTTTTTTCACCAAAGTCAATTTCCATTCATATTTGGGTCTCATCGAGTGTGACTTTTGTCAGTTTGAAACATGAAGTGTCATAAGGCTGATCTTGACCAATTAAGTCTGTAAGCAGGAAAGGAGAGAGAAATTACATGCTGTCAAGCACGCAACATTTAGTGTTACATTTCACTGCGTTTCAGCTTTAATGTTTCAATTTACAGGCTCAGAGCTTCCCCTCCCTCACATACATGCATTAAAATGGATGGGTGTTATCTAACGTAAGACACGTAACCTCAAACAGTGGGTGACTCTGCATGCATCAGTGCCCAGACAGTCTCCTTTAGACTTCATTCACCCTCCTGCATACAGGAGTAGAACTGGTTTCTTTGCCTCTCGCTCTTTCCATCTCTTTTCTTTCTCTGTAATACTAATCACTCAATACACCAGCGGTGAAGATCTCACAATGCTGGTAGGATCTCTCAGACTCTCATCTTGGTGAAGGTCATTGCTATTATATGGCACACACATTCATTATAAACATTCTCCTCGATCTAAGACTTTGTCTTTTTGAATGTTTTCTGTTTCTTGTCTCACTCTTCTGCACAGTCTTTGAGAATTGTCGAACATTGTTGAGAATTGGCCCGTTGACAGCAGCATTCTGCAAAGATGCATTAAACTGAAAAGACTTACATTATTATAAAAGCCTTTTATTTAAAATAAATGCCGTTCTTTTATACTTTTTATTTATTAAAGAATTAGGACAGGTTCTTTTATTTAAAAAAAAAAAAATCTTGTATAAACAAGAAATGTTTCTTGAGCAGCAAATCAGCATATTATAACGATTTCTGAAGGATCATGTGACACTGAAGAATGTTGCTGAAAATTCAGCTTTGCATCACATGAATAAATAAAAAATATATTAACATTGAAAACCATTATTTTACATTAATATTCACAATATTGTTTTTACTGCATTTTTGAATGGTAAAATACAGCGTTCTACTGGGACTCTAGTTCAGGTTTTTACTTGCTCTGCCGTTGTTTTCTTTATAAATTAATTCATTAATTAATTCAATTTTATTTTTACATTTGTTATTTGTCATTATTGAATTTAAACTGAACAAAATTATAAACGCAACACTTTTGTTTTTGCCCCCATTTTTCATGAGCTGAACTCAAAGATCTAAGACTTTTTCTATGTACACAAAAGGCTTTTTTCTTTCAAAAATTGTTCACAAATCTGTCTTAATCTGGGTTAGTGAGCACTTCTCCTTTGCCGAGTTAATCCGTCCACCTCACGGGTGTGGCATATCAAGATGCTGATTAGACGGCATGATTATTGCACAGGTGTGCCTTAGGCTGGCCATAATAAAAGGCCACTCTAAAATGTGCAGTTTTGCTGTATTGGGGGGGTCCGCCCCCCCAGAGGAAAAAAAAAAGAGGTAGTTGATTGTGGCCTGTGGAATGTTGGTCCACTCCTCTTCAATGGCTGTGCGAAGTTGCTGGATATTGGCAGGACCTGGAACACGCTGTCGTATACGCCGATCCAGAGCATCCCAAACATGCTCAATGGGTGACATGTCTGGTGAGTATGCTGGCCATGCAAGAACTGGGATGTTTTCAGCTTCCAGGAATTGTGTACAGATCCTTGCAACATGGGGCCATGCATTATCATGCTGCAACATGAGGTGATGGTCGTGGATGAATGACATGGCAGTGGGCCTTAGAATCTCGTCACGGTATCTCTGTGCATTCAAAATGCCATCAATAAAATGCACCTGTGTTCGTTGTCCATAACATACGCCTGCCCATACCATAACCCCACCGCCACCATGGGCCACTCAATCCACAACGTTGACATCAGCAAACCGCTTACCCACACGATGCCATATACGCTGTCTGCCATCTGCCCTGTACAGTGAAAACCAGGATTCATCCGTGAAGAGAACACCTCTCCAGACACCATCGAATGTGAGCATTTGCCCACTCAAGTCGGTTACGACGACGAACTGCAGTCAGGTCGAGACCCCGATGAGGACGACGAGCATGCAGATGAGCTTCCCTGAGACGGTTTATGACAGTTTGTGCAGAAATTATTTGGTTATGCAAACCGACTGTTGCAGCAGGTGTCCGGGTGGCTGGTCTCAGACGATCTTGGAGGTGAAGATGCTGGATGTGGAGGTCCTGGGCTGGTGTAGTTACACGTGGTCTGCGGTTGTGAGGCCGGTTGGATGTACTGCCAAATTCTCTGAAATGCCTTTGGAGGTGGCTTATGGTAGAGAAATTAACATTCAATTCATGGGCAACAGCTCTGGTGGACATTCCTGCAGTCAGCATGAATGAATGTGTTTGGGATGCTCTGGATCGGCGGATACGACAGCGTGTTCCAGGTCCTTCCAATATCCAGCAACTTCGCACAGCCATTGAAGAGCAGTGGACCAACATTCCACAGGCCACAATCAACAACCTTTTTTTTTATTATTATTATCATACTGTCTAATCAGCATCTTGATATGCCACACCTGTGAGGTGGATGGATTATCTCGGCAAAGGAGAAGTGCTCACTAACACAGATTTAGACAGATTTGTGAACAATATTTGAGAGAAATAGGCCTTTTGTGTACATAGAAAAAGTCTTAGATCTTTGAGCTCATGAAAAAGGGGCAAACACAAAAGTGTTGCGTTTATAATTTAGTTCAGTGTATATGTATATAAAGGGGGGGGGGGTGGATATGCCTTTTGGACAAACCTTTTCTGAAATTCCCTTTCCTGTTCCTGCACCTCTGCTGTGTTTAAACAGTATTCATGTCTAAATAGGACCATTATCTTTCACTTTCCTTCTTTTTCTCTTATCCAGTTTTCTTCACCTTTCCTTTCGTCTTGTCCATATCTGGACACACGCTGCTCTTTTTTTTTTTTACTTCTGACTCCCTCATTTCCATCCATCCCTGGCCTTATCCCTGAATCCCTTTATCCTCCCATTTCTGTCTTTTCCCAGTTGCTGTTTTCCTGTATCTCTCTCGTTTGTCACTCTCTCTCACCCTGTTCCTCCGCTGTGTCCCGTATTCCCCGGTGTAATGAGATGGCTGTGTATGGCCGGGTCAGAGCCTCTCTCTCTGTCTCTCTCTCTTTGAGAAACAGTATAGCAGAGTTAGGAAAGGGAGATTAGGCACATCAAACCATAGTGGCCTCAGTGCACACTGGGCAGTCTGGATATTTTTAGATGACTATTTCCCATTCTGCAGGTCCCACAGATTGAGCGTCGACTGCAGGCACACACACATAAAGTGAGAGAACGGGAAAGGTTAACCTGTATGCCAACTCACAGAAATATACAAACGCTCTAGGAAAAAAACGTCCATTGGCTGCCACAAACACCTATGTATATATCAGTGTAGCCTGAAGCAAACACAACATCACTCACAGACGGATTCTTTCTTTAGCTTGGTGTCATTAGCTCTGTTCCAAAACATTGTAAAATGATTTAAATGGAGCCAATTGTACTTCACTCTTATTGGTAGATGAAAGTGTAACATAATTATACAAAATATTCCATTCTGTAAACGCTGGCTGTTCCATTTCTGCTGAGTTCTGTGCTTAGATTCCATAAGGGCCTGCTTATAAGTGACTGAATTGGAGCGCTCTACATAGGCAGCAAGTCAGCACACCAAATAGCACATCTTATTTGAAGCTTCATCGTATCCTGTTTGTCTGATGTTAGTTAAATGCTGCTATACAGTAGCTGTGGCTAACAACATGATTCCCTAATTGGCATAAAAAATACATGGTACACAGAAATATGGAATCATACTGTCCATTTTTGATAAAATTGAGCTGTTTTGATATTTATTAAAATGTAATTTTATTTAGTGACATTGCCTGCTTGATTTTTTTTCCCATTAAACTCATTGCAGTGCATTCTATATATGTGTTTTATATGACAGTAGAATAGAGTACCAACAGAAAATGAGGGTAATTAATAAAAACTATTTAGCCTATGTCTTGATGTTAATCTCGCGTATGCAGTTAATATAGATTAAATGTTTGGTTCTAAGGACATTTTTCTTTATGTATGAGAATTTTGGCACTGTTTAGGTCAACACTTAATGTCAAAAACACTGTACCACTGTCTTAGTCCCATATAATTAGGAACAGTATTTATGGAACATCGTTTGGAACAGCCTTTATGTCAGGAGAAGTATGATGCTGTCTAGGTCTAGATGCTGTTTAGAACGAGACTATTGTATGACAGGTGGGACTGTCAGTACTGTAGAGTAATTAACACTGATTAGATGAGCTAACGATGCTTTCACACATTGTGTGTGTGTGTGTGTGGGTGTGTGTGTGTGTGTGTGTGTGTGTGTGGCACATGTGAGGATTATCGGTTGTTATTTCATGTGAAAGTGAAAAGGGAGTAAGAAACAGCTGTGGCAGAGAAAACAAAGAATTTTGTTTGTGTGTTCATTTTGTGAAACGTATCTGAATATCTGTAACGTTGTTCCATTAATTTCTTTGTGCATTTATAGTTTATGCTGTAGCATTAAGTATTTAACACTCCTAATGTACCTGCATTTCTTAAAGGAATAGCTCATCCAAAAATGAATATTATGTCATCATTTACTCACCCTCATGTCGTTCCAAACCTTATTTCCTAGAACACAACATTTTATATTTTTTATGTTTTGCCCTATCTGCTGCCTTTGATTTTCCACTAAAGTCATGCAGGTTTTGAATGTCATAAGGGTAAATGATGAACAAATGATGACAGAATGTTTGTTTTTGGATGAAATATCCCATTAAATTTAGCAGAAGGTGATGTTGCTTTGTGCATTTGTGTAAATCTAACTTCTTGAGAGTGAAGCTGAGCAGACAGATGAAGGTTTTTTGTTTTTGTTTTTTATGAGTGCACCAAGCCCAACACTAACAGAACAACCCACGAGCATCTTGATTTATGTCTTCCTGTCCGATACAGTGCTTTAAAAGAAGCTACACAAACACAAAGCAAACAGATTACATGTGTTTCTGTGTGGAGTGCCACCCGTTCAGGGTTGTTATTATAACGCTATTGCTCACGGGTTTTCACTCAAACAGGCAGGAACCGCTCATGTGCTTCTCGAGGGTCTCTAACAAGGCTTTTGCTACTGGAGTTACTCTCTGATTAGCCCTTGAGCAGAAACTGAACTCGAATTGCTGTGGGGTTTCTATTGGCTCCTGAGCTAATAACCCATTTGCAGGGTTCTAGGGTGTGTGTGTATATATAAATGTCTTTACACACAGGTGCACGCATGCTTTTTCAAACTGTAATTGTCATCAAAATATAGCCCAAACGGCCAGCGTGCGTCGAGGTTGCTGTTTGATATGAACGTATACGCTCAGGGGGCGGCAGTCATTTGCCGAGAGCAAACAAACATATTGCGCATTGCAGCAGCAGCTCGTATATAACGACCCATGCGAGCGCCACAGTTTACTTTCGGTAGTCACTGAATTTATGGTCCATTTATGGTTTAGTAGCTTGATTCATTGCGAAATCCTAGTGTTAATGCTCCTGGCAAGTAACGCTCTGGCCTCTGAGATTCCCCTTAGGGTGTGGGCGGATGACAGCACGCCAGACAAGGATTCACTGTCGACTCCCACTCACACACACATTGACACAGGAAAGCGGTACTGTATGTAACATTAATCATCGCAAATGTGATTCCAAGGGATGCCGCTAGTTTTCTGTTCGCTTTTGTTTCTTCTGTTCTGGTCTTGCAGAAATGATACTTGCATGTCCCATGCAATATCTTGCATCAGTGTTTTATTCCAAATTCTTGACACTTTGTATTGACCAAAGAAAGAAAAGAGTCGAAAGGAAACTATGAAAGGCCGTTTCCACCTCCAGAGTAAATAGAGAGAGTTTATAATATGAAAGTCACTATAGCCACGTTTCCACCGCAGGAACTTTGGAGTGGGTCTAAATGAAGTTCCGGGTAAAAAATCCCCCCTCAGAAAGTCTGGCGAGGTAGTACTTTTTCAAAGTTCAGGAACTTTCGGGGGTGGGACTTTGGCGCTGAACATGCTGATTGGTTGAGTTCACGCAGCATTTTGATTGGTTGACTCCACGCAGCATTTTATTTCAACCACCATTTTTAAAAGTCTGTTGCGGTGCGTGCAGTAAGAGTTGTTTGCTATTCGAATCAACAATTGAGTTTAAAAAAATAAGACCAATGGGCTGACGACGAGGTTCAGGCTTTATTAAGCTTAAATTAAGAGTATGAAATCCAACGGGAACTTGAAAGTAGTGCCCCGTCATACGTCACCGGACTAATTTGCCTAATATTCACGATACGCAGACAGCAATAGGTCTGAGGGAAAAAAGTTCCTGGGACAAATTGTTCCGGGTAATTTCGCTGGAAATGCGGCTACTGTGTGGAATGTCATCACAATTTAGAGAAAAGTTATTGCACTGTAAGAAAAGTTAAGAGATTCAACTAAAATGTAAGTCAGTTTAGTATAATTTAAGTTGAAATGACTTGAATAGACAGTTTGATTGAAATTTAAGGAAGCAACTGAATCTAAGTTTTTAAATTTAAATTTTGCGATATACGGTCATAATGTTTAGATATAAAGTCGAAATTTAGAGCTGCAATTGTGTGAAAATCACAATTACAATTAAATTGCAGTTAAAAAAAGAATGCCTCAATTGTGAGGAATATATATATATATATATATATATATATATATATATATATATATATATATATATATATATATATATATTATGTCTATACACTCTGGGCTCGAAATCAACTTTTTTACTTGATAGCACTTGTGCTCAGCTTCAAAAAGTTAGGTGCACCAGCAAAATTTTAGGACCACCCACCGAAAATAAAGGAGCACGCAACACAACTACAGTTTATACAAAATTACAAACTACAAACCCCCACCTCCAATTCAATATTTATATTTTGTTCTTATATTTCACACATCTTGAACAAAACAAAACAAAAATTATCATTGTTTCCACAACAATATTAAGCTGTACAACATTCAACATTGATAATTAGAAATGTTTCTTGAGCAGCAAATCATATTAGAATGATTTCTGAAGGATCATGTGACACTGAAGACTCGAGTAATGATGCTAAAAATTCAGCTTTGACATCATTGGAATAAATATATTTAAATTTACTAAATATATTTACACAGGAATAAATAAATAAAAATAAAATAAATTAATATATTAATATATAAAACATGTTTTATTTTGAATTGTAATAATATTATTGTATTGTAGTACAATTATATTTAATAGTATTGTAATAATAAAATGTTTTTAAAGTATTTTGATTAAATAAATGTGGCATTGGTGAGCATAAGAAACTTCTTTACAATTTCTTTACAAAAAAAAACACAAATCTTTTGAAAAGTAGTGCATATATAATTCTATATAGTCACATTGTAAGATATAAAGTTGAAAATATGGGAATTATGATATATAAAATTGCAACTGTGAGAAATTTTAATTACAAGAAATAAAGTCAGAATTAAATTTTCTGTTTGTAACTCCCATAGGAAACACAAATGCTATCGGGCTGGATTCAAACCTGCATGTTCTGAATGATCCTCAGACTTAATCTAAAGCACACATATACTAACCATATTTTTCTCTCCATCGTGTTTTCTAACACACAGTTAACTTTTGGCATGACACCTAGTAAGGCCAGGGCTTTGTTATAGCATGCAGAAAGAGCAAATGAATCCTCAGGGATATGTAAAACTAAGTATCCCTGGATGGCTTCCCAATACTTCCAAAGAAATCGGTGATAGTAGGGCAGGATTTACATTTAACTGCACATTGAAATCAAGCTACAAAACTCACATTTGATTTCACAGGGTCTTCAGAAGTCTTGCATCTTGAGCCATCCTAGCTGCAAGCTAGCCTAACACACCGCGTAATTTCCAAGTTGTGGGTGTCTAGCTTTCAAACCTTGGCTAAATTACAGCACCATTACCAGTTTAGTGGGAAACTAAGAGGAACAGTTGCACCCTCTGACATTTCCTACCTCTGAAGGACCATTAAGACAAATAGCCTCTCGCCCTCTTCGCTCACTTGATGAAGGACACTGACCTTCTGATGGGGAGCTTATTTGATGTGATCCTGATAGCACCATCTTTCCAGCAGACAGATCCCACCTCTATTCCCAGAATGCCTTTGGGAGATAGTTTGATGTAATAGGAGTTATACAAGTTAGATGTACATTCTCTCCAGAGCTGAGAGAGAGGGAGGTGACGAGGGACTGAGAGAGAGAGAGAGAGAGAGAGAGAGAGTCGGAGATGGTTGTAAATTTTTAATTTATTTGGTGCAGCGGCAGCCGCTGTGTCCTGCCCTCATACACTCACACTCCGTCTCCGTCCAACTCGCTCTGGAGCATCATCAGACCTAGTGTGTGCGCACGTGTACGCATGCGTCTGTGTTATTGTGTACAAAGTGTAAATAATTACTCAAGCTTTCTGGTTGGCTGCTCTAGCTCAGGGGTGTTTGAACAGTTTTTTTAAAAGGTTGGTTATTTTTATGATACAATCAAATATTCATGGTGGATAGAGGCCTTCCAATGATGCACCCATTCGTGGAAGAGCGGGGTTTTGTGTGTGTGCGCGCGCATGAACAAAGACATTAATGAAGAATAAGCACATTAGATATGTGTGAATTACTGTGCATTAGTTTAAATCATGTTAATCTGTACTTTTAGAACACTCTCTTAAAGGTCAAGTGTGTGTGTGTGGTTTTTGTACCGCTCGCGCCATTAAGCTGAATTTTCAAACATGTGTTTGGGCTTTTTCCCACTTACTGACCGTTAAAGATCACAATTCAGGTCACGTTTGAATCTGAATCTCTCATGTGACCACAAAGACCTAAAACTTGTGTCATCGACCACTGGGTCATGTAATGAAATGCAACAATTTATTCACTGGGGATCTCACAAAAATACATTCAGGTGACATTTCATTATCAAAGTAATAAAAAAAGAGATTATATTGTTGATTTTGATTTTATTTCAATAATAATCAAGCACATTTCCTCTCATTGTTTGTTTGTTTGGTTATTTTTTTAAATGGGAATTCTCATTCTTTTTCTTTTTGGTAAAAATTGACTAATGACCTCTAGTGCGATTCTGCCAATTACTTTGATATACATAATATATTGGTATGATAATGATTATCGGTTACTATTAGAGGTTTCATTTTTAATGTATGTCTTTATTGGATATCAGCTAACATTGGATATTTCATTTAATTATACATGCTAATTTTCCCTGTTTTTACCTTTTTTTTTTGCTGTCATCTAATGCTCATTTTAAAGTCTTTAAAACTGTAAATCTAAACATTTTTAAAAATGCTCACAATGTAATGTAAATGTAATCTTATTTTTAATCTTATAAATAAAATGTAGGTTTTTTTTTAGCAAAATAGTATAGAATTTTAATATTGGTCATTTTATTCTAGTTGTATGCATTTGCTTTTTATAAACACTTGAATGTGGGTAAGTTTCATTTAAAAAAAAAAAAAGCAATTTTTTGAACAAAAAGCTGAGAATATCACGTTTTTGTCAAAGACTATGTACGGATCGGATTTAGAACGATGATCAAAACATAGAAGGAGTAGATAGTCCATCAACACCCCAAAAGCTTACACAATCCTATACCTCTTCTGGACATGTCTTTCTGTAACGTTTGCCCGTTTTAATTTATATGCGGTTTAATGTCTGATGATTGCATTAGCTTAAAAGGTTAATTTAAAATTATAATAATGGATTTTTTTTTTTTTTTTTTTTTTTTGGATCGCTTCGCTTCAGAAGGCTGTTATTAACCACCTGGAGCCGTGTGGAGCACTTTTATGATGGATGGATGCACTTTTTTGGGCTTCAAAATATCGGTTACTATTGACTCCCATTATAAAGCTCAGAAGACCCAGGATATTTTTCTCCGATTGTGTTTAGGCTGTAAAAAGAAAGTCATGTACACCTAGCTAGGATGGCTTGAGGGGGAATCAATTATGGGATGATTTGAATTTTTGGATGAACTAACCCTGTAAGCAATATTTTTATCACTTGTTTATGCTGCTTCTTCGTCTGTGTTTTGATCTGGAGATTCTGTACTATTTCAGAATATGCATTATAGCACCCCCTACTGTTTAACAGTGATAACATGGATTGGCGGAAAATTCTGTCAATGGCGGGAAAGCGTTGTGTCATAAATAATGGAAAATTCCATCATTGGCAGAGAAAGAGTTAATATTAGAGCATCCCTAGCAATCACAGGGTTCAGAGGTCAGCATCATCATATTTTATTCGATCTTAACATCTGAATCAGGTAGTCTCTCTTTCTCTTTGTCTCATTCTAAAGGAGGAGAGGAGAGTGAGAGCGAACACCTCCATGTATCAGACTTCCTGAAGAGAGTGGCGGCTCCCCATCGCATTGTTCACTTCAAAGACAGCGCTGCTCACTCTATGCTCTTTGAACAGACACAAGTGGGTCTACTGTAATTTGTCTGCCAAATAAAGCTCTTGGAGAGCGACGAGTGTATGTGCGTGTCTGAATGCGCTACAGTAATAGCTCAACTGGGGATGAGACATCTCTCAAGCATCAATAATTTACAAACTTATAAATGTTTGATACAATTGATTAGCATGTAATTGTTCTCATAATGACATCTCTAGTCTACAAGAATTGTTATTATATTGATTGTTGTGTGCATTAGGCGCTTGCAGAT
Source organism: Scardinius erythrophthalmus (assembly GCF_964197995.2). NCBI lineage: Eukaryota > Metazoa > Chordata > Actinopteri > Cypriniformes > Leuciscidae > Scardinius > Scardinius erythrophthalmus. Next base: position 14,090,871 of record NC_138230.1, read on the forward strand.
GGTTTGCTTGTTCCTTTTTCATTTTTTCCCCCACTGATCATAGAAATCCACAGTTTAGCACCATTTCAAAATGAACACAGGATACAAAATCAGCTGGATATAAAGTGAAATACATCTAATTAAAAAGCTGTGTTAGAGAACACTGATCTTTTCAATCTCACTAAGAGGAAAAAAGTGAAGCTGTGTATTTCCATCCATCCATGGCCTCTATGAAAAGCTCTATTTCTTTGGAACGAACCATGTCGAGATCAGAAGCCTGAGCTGTCATCCACACAAACAAACATAAAAGGTCACGTACTCTCATACACTTTCAGTCTGTTGAGTGGGTGGTGGTAATAGCGGGAAACTATACTTATTCACTTATGAGTGAAGTGGCCAATATAAGCTCTAGCATGAGCCTCTATTTCAGTTAAAGATGCACCGATTACAATTTTCTAGGACGATTCCGATTTCTGATTTTTCATTGAGTTTGACCTGCCGATACCGATTTTAGCTGATTCCGATTTCATTTTTTCTAACCACTTTACAGCACAGAACACACACAAATATGTATTATCTATCTTTTCTTTAATAGAACATTTGACATTTTGCATAGAATTTTTTTTGAACAGATACATGTAATCGCTAAAAAATAGAACTACTGTATATAAATTACTCCTGGTGTGGGAAATTCACACACATCTAAAGTGCAGTGTTATGGAAGAACCATTTCCTTCTTTTCACATCCAATATCCAACAAAAAAAAATATGAAAATGTATATATATAGCAAACTAAACTTTTCTGCTTTGTCACCAGATAGTCTGTTTCTTCTCTCATCTGCCACATGTCCAGCCAGGCTAAACAAGCGCTCACTGTCAACGCTTGTACATGGTGCAGAGAGGTAAGCTCGGGCAAGTGGAGCAAGGAAACGATTGGGAAACTGAATAATAAAAATGTGAATGCACTCATTGATTAACATGCTCGCCGAAAAAAAATATGCCCTGCTCACGCGCCACTCACGCTTGCGGTGTGAAACGGCCGTAATTAATTCAACCAATCAGACCAATGATCCGGGTGACGTACTTGGCAGAGCGACGCGAAAACTCCAGGCAGGAAACGTGTCAACAAACGTGTTGGTTTGTAGCATTGATCAGCGGTTTGCAGAAGCAGCAATGGCATCGAGCGATTTTTGCAGGTTGTGCAAAAAAACATGAAAGTGAGTGGTATTTACACCCACTCGAGCGATTTGTTTGCTAAACTAAAGTAGCCATTGAGCATCGTCGAGAGGTTAAAAGAAATTGGATTGACGGTCGTGCGAGAGACGTCATCGTGTTAAACCCGCCAAAAGCGCGCCAGGTGGATAAGCCAGTTTGTGATTGGTTCCCGCAGATGTGTAACGGAAGCAGGATAGAAGAATGGACAGGTTTCCAGCCTGAGCTGCAGGGCGAAATCAAATCGCCGGCAGATCGGGCTGGGTTTACCCAGTCTATCCTTATATTGCATTAACCTGACAATATTCTGAGAAAAGTGATCTTTTGAATTGTATTTTTTAGGGCGTCATTCGCACTGACTGTAACAGTGACTGATCGTTTGAGGTCGCTGTATTGTAGGTTGGTTGTGATTATTTGAATTCTATTGTTGATATAAAGGGTCATACGCACTGAGAGTGACTTTATTTAAGGTCGCTGTATTGTTGGTTGTCCTCACAAATAGGATGTATTGCCATAAATGTATTTATTTATTGATTGATCCATTATTGATTTTGATTATTGATTTCCATATGGGCAACAATCGGTTTTCTTAATTTCAGAGGGGCAAAACTTAACTGTTAAGCTTGAAATGCTGTACAATTCTCATTTGAGAGTGAGTGGTTACAAAAATTGGAGTGACTGTGCAAACAATACATGAAATAAAACTACCTGTAAACTTCATTATTTCCTGTTGAACATATGGTTGTTAGGGCATTGTTCAGTGCTGTTCTTTAGAGACCGACCAGATGGAGCCATTTTTTGGTAGACTTACCAACACTTGATGACTTAAAGATGTGATTTAGTAGAAAAAGGTAAATATTGGTGAAAAAATATCAGTTAAAACAATAATCAGTGTATATTTGCTCAGAATTAATATTAATTTCTACATTTTGTCAACAGTCGTGTTCTGATTACTTTGTATTACTAAGTAACTAGTAAAGTAACACATTACTTTTAAATTTACAACAAAATATCTGAGTTACTTTTTTTTCAGTTTGTAACTTGTACTTTGCTTAGCCTATTCATTTTACTTTCGGTGTGAAAGGGCCGCCCTTTACATTAGCAAAAATTTAAGTTAGAAAAACAAGTAAGCCTAGCCCAGGTGAGAAAAGTAACGCAAAAGTAATGTAACATTACTTTCCATAAAAAGTAACTAAGTAATGCAATTAGTTCCTTTTTAGGGAGTAACACAATATTGTAACACATTACATGTAAAAGTAACTTTCCCCAACACTGCTTATTTGCATATAGTTAAACACTGCTCAACCACATTGAATTGGCAACATCTTCTGTCACGCAAATTACCAGCTCTCATTGACAATAAATGACTTACGGACAGTTTGTTGCTGTAAATCGCTGTGTGAATGCTGATGCTTAGAAACCCATTTAGGTGCAGTTAAAGTCCAATTTGGACATTATGTGTGGCTTTATACCCAAAGTGCTTTAGCAGAAAGAGGCAGTTCTCGAGTTTCAACTATTACCTCTAAAGATGTAAGTGTCTTTTTTGGATTCTTTAGAATATGTACAGTAGATTTTTGAGAATCTCACTGTCTCTCTCACGCTGTCTCTCTATCCACCCGTGTGAATCATTCACAGATTGCCCCCGGGAGTGAATTTTCTGTGTTATAGCTTTAACCTTTTACAGGGAATCCATCACAGTAATAGCCAGCCAAGACTGCGTCAGATACCATTTTTGCAATGTTTAAAGCTCAGAAGCAAACTGTGCACAGAGCTGCAGTTGTCTGATAAAAACATATAATGATGTGTTAAGCCTGGCATGGACTAAACTAAATATTTGGGATGCATGTTATCGACTTTTATAGAGCTGAAAGATCGTTAGTGGTGATGAATGCGTTTTAAGGGATGGCAAGGTCTTAATCATTCATCTGTATGAAGTATGTATGTAATTGCTAGTTGTATAGCATATAATAGTGTGTGTTACTTGTTTGTCAGGCAAGTAGCTGACATAGACAGCAGCTTAATAAATAGCAACAATTACAAACCAGGTTGGAGCTGTTAGCACAAACATTCGTTAAACCATGATGCTAATGCAGGTTACACAGTTTTGAATTCAGCCAGCTATATTTCTTTAAATTCTTCCAAGTAATTGTTTTGTCATTCTACTATATTTTCAATAAAAAAAGACAAAAGTCTGCCAAAGACCAGTCATTTTATTAATTTTTTTTAGTTTTGAAAAATGAATATACTGTATGTAGGAAAACAATGACAAACCAGATGGTGAAGGAATAGCTCAATAAAAAAAAAAGTAAAATAATTTTAAAAAATGGATGAAAAGTAAATGCCATCAATAAAGTGAAAAAAGAATGTCATACCACTGGAATATATCTGGAATGTGTCTCGTTGGATAAACGGTGTAAATTGAAGTTGTTCTTTAGCAGTTAGTGTGGAGACTTTGGCCCTGAAGCATTTTATGCTGACGGCTGTTTATTGTATCCTCAGACCGATTATTAGCTGGATACGTTGCTTCTATCTATCACTTTTATTCCTCATCTACCAACTTTATCTCTCTCGCTCCCTCCCTTCCGCTTTGCCTTCTAACTAACAAGGTTTTCCTGCCCACTGAAAAGAGAGTGATGATGAGACAGCAGAATGGGAAAGTGAGAAAAGAGAGGAAGAGGGAAAACCATTACTCCGTTTTCACACTTCAATACATGTGCACCTCCCTGGAGAGCGCTCCATCTCTCTCTCTCTCTTTCTTTCTCTTGTCTGTGGGTGTCATGAGGCAGACATATAGTTGCATAACACTTCACCTACAGAGCATGTACACTGAAGAGCATAAACGCACACTGATGTGGGACACAATGATACTGTAACTTATTGTTCTTGTTCAGGAAGACACGTACACATTCGGATTTTAGTTTTGGGGAATGCAGAATCTCACACACATTTCAAGGGATAGTTCACCCAAAAAATTAAATTCTGTCATCTGCTTACCCTCATCATTCCAACCCTATTTAGAAGACTTCTTTTTCTTCCATGCAACAAAATACATTTTGAAGAATTGTGCTGGTCGCTCTTCATGTAATAAAGGGAACTGAAGCTTCCAAGCTTTAAAATGGATGCAAAAGTAATATAACGATAGCTTTGTGTGAGGAACAGATTGAAATTTAAGTTATTCTCTTGAAATCTTTCTTAGCACTCATGTAAGTGTTTTTGAGAGAAGTAGTGACTCTAATTCATTATTTTCAATGAATTGGTTGATCTGGATTGTGAATTCTCACTCAGTACTTACTCATCCGCTCACAGCCGTTAACATCTCACTGGTTGAGTCGTATGGACCATTTTTAGGATTGTTTTAGGGTGCCTTTTTGAAAGATTCAGTCCCCCTAAGGACAAATTGTGTCGAGAAAAATTACCACTATACAGGTTTTGAATGTCATGGGATTGAAAAGTGATGTGGAGGTAAATTTAGTAATTACTTGTGTACTTTTTTCTTTATTTCAATCTAAAGGGGGAAATGTTATACACATATTTTGTATATATTTTGTATATATGTGTATATATATATATATATATATACATACACTCGTTTCTGTAAGAGTTCTAGACTCTGCAAATGGTAGAGTTGAGGGAAATGCCCAACATTTGTAGCCAATCACAAAACAACTCAACCAGAAACACATTCTTTTTTATCCTCAAGGCAAATATCTATACTATCAGTCAAAAGTGTGAGCACACCTACTTTTATTCTTTATTATGACAATTTTCCACATTTTAGAATGAAAATTAAGTAATCGATACTATGAAATAAATAAAGTAAGGAAATTATTGAGTGATCAAAAATGTTCAGCAAATCAAAGCTGGCAATAACACTTGGCATGTTTGGTTCAAATAAAACGAACCCTGGTGCGATTGGTCATAAGATGTGACCCTAAAAAGGACAGAATGTTTAAGCATACCTGTTTTTTTCTCATCATAGGCGTGATGTTGCCCATCACAGTTCGGTACAGGCATCAGAGCCGTGTCTCCTCGCCGCAGATTTTTGTTTGTGTGTGTGACGGATGGATTCCTGCCGCTGTTTTGACTTCTTTACACATTTTATAAGCTCTTCACGAGTTCTCAGCTGGTCAAAATAACATTAAATGTAGGCAACAAACATACAACGAGCCCATTTAGCCCAGCACACAGCATTGTTTTGGATGTTCGGTAAGTTCCCTCACGAAATTCACATAATAGAAGCCGACCAATCAGGTTGTGAACATATCCCTATGCCTTTAGGTTCGGTATTTTTAGGTTTTGTGTTAAAATGCCCATGTGAATGCTAAGCGGACCAGGACTAAGTTATTTGTTTTGCTCCGGACCAAGCGAACGGATCTACAACACACCCTAAATTTCAGCTCTGAACATTCAGTCAACCAATTTTATAAGATGCATACTAGGATTTTAGTATGTTTATAAAGACATATTCCTCATGGGAGCTGTTGGCTGGTGCTCACAATGTGACATTTTAGATTTTACTCTTCTTTTGGGGACATTTGGTCCCAGCAGTGTAGGTAAAACCTGAACCCCCCCCCCCACACACACACACACACACACACACACACACACACACACACACACACACACACACACACACACACCACAACATCATCATCTTCAGGAGTGTCAGGTACATCGCCGTCCCAATTCTGTGCCTCTCTGTACCCGTCTCATCCTTTGTTTTTCTGCACTCATTTCATCTTTCCTTACTCTTTTATCTTCTCCCTTTATCTTTCTCTCTTCCTCTCCTTGCCTGCACCCTCTCCCTAAATTTAGCAGCTTTGAAGCATCCCTCCCCAAAACACACTGCATGACAAAAATCTTTCATTCAGTCTGCGTCTGTGTGTGTGTGAGCAGGAGAGAGAAAAAGAGAGAGAAAGTCCTAATCAAGGATGTGATTGCCATCTGTTGTGTATTGATAAAAGACTAAGAAAGACACTGATTAAAAAAGAGGGGGGAAAGCAGTAGGAAAAAAGAAAGAAAACTGCAAAAACGGTGAGTAAAGGAGGAGGAGCAGAACTACAAAGAGGACACGTAAATAATGCGCATTTTAGAAAGCAGAAAAAAACAGCACTGCATGTTGTAGTACTGAAAGTGTGTAAAAAAGAAAAAGGATTTGTAAAGAAAGACACGGAAACCGAGGAGAAAGGGGTTAGCGGAATAGCGGAAAAGGAACGGAGAAGGAGTGGGTGACATTTCTGATCCTCGTTTTGTAATTGAATAATAATCTCCTGCGGGACCTGACCTAGAAGCGCGCAAGTGTGTGTATTAGCATGTTTTTTTTTTTTTTTTTCTGTGTGAGCTTGTGCGGGACAAAGAGAGTCAAACGAGAAGGGGGCGGCTGTGAAATGAAACACTGCCCCCTGTTGTTTGATCAGGGTATCGCGCACATTAAGCATGAAAAATGATCCGGTTTAATGTGCTGTGGCAAAGCATTGAAATATAACTGCTTTTTCATTCAAGCAGGACTTACACGTTTTAGAAAGGTCAATGAGATAAATCTTCCCCTTCTCTTCCTTTTTCTATCTAAAATACAAGGTATATATGACTGATGCCATTCGAATAGCAAAAACACTGTAATCTTATAATAATGTTTTGTCTTTCTCTTTTTTTTTTGTCCTTCCTCTCTGTTTCTTTTAGCTTGCGAAGTGAGGGCTACACCGTACAGGTCACCGTGAACGACTACCTGGACATCTACTGTCCACACTACAACCAGAGCCAGCGGGGGGCGCTAGAGCGCGGGGTGGCCGAGCAGTACGTTCTCTACATGGTCAGTTACCGAGGCTACCGCACCTGCGACCCACAGATGGGCTTCAAACGCTGGGAGTGCAACCGGCCGCACGCCCCCCACGCGCCAATTAAGTTCTCGGAGAAATTCCAGCGTTACAGCGCCTTCTCACTAGGCTATGAATTCAATGTTGGTCATGAGTACTACTATATATGTGAGTATTTGATAAAAATCACCATCATGAGGTTTTCTTAATGACATTTTTATATACTGACATCAGTCGTACCAATTGCCTAATAAAAGCTGTTATATTTTACATGGAACATTGGGGCTGGTATGTTCACATAATCAGATCACAAGACCAACCAAATGCTAATTGCTTTATCTTGATCTTTAAAAAAAAATGCCTGAGTGAACCTTTAAAAACAAATTAAGCTCAATGGATAAAACCGGTACAAATGTAATTTATGCAAATGAGTAAAATATTTAACTAAATATATGCAACTAAACAATTTGCAGCATTTCCATTCCATTAAACACAAAAACAAAAGTGTTACTTTTTTGGAAATTGGCCCAAAGTAGAAGTCTAAATGGAAGTTGGAGCCAGTGGGGAAGCCACTTTTAGTAAATACAATAAAGCAGGCTTTGAAGCATTACATTTTTGCTAGCAATCTGCTGCAGATGCTTTATGTCAGATGGCGGACGGCGGTCTGGTTCTGGACCCCGGCTTGGTTCCATCTGGACCGTGGGACATAATTGCGCCATTTTAACGTTTCCACAGTTTTAAATGAGCAGCGTGTCAAAACAGCGGAGCGGTTCACAGCACAAGTGCTCAGGTTCGTTTACGCTAATGATCCTCTAATATTTTTATCTAGAGCCAAACGCGCTTCATTCAAGCCCTTTCCTCTCCGTGCGCATTGCTTCTTTCTCCTCACTAGAGACGTGAAGCGCCACATTAAGAGATGCAGATGACGCGGTTATTTTAACAACAGCAGCAGAACACACTGAGCAGCAAAATAGATACTTTTGCTAAAACGCTGCAGAAAACGAGAATGCAGAAAATACAATTATTTTTATCTGTCATACAGACGACTACAACCGTTTAACTAAACCAGGTTTGTGACAAGTTAATGCATGGCGCCTTTTTCATACATTTAACATTATTAATCAGCATATAAGAGCATTTAATAATAAACAATGTTTTCTCAGTCCTAAGGCATTCTATGTGCCATACACGAAGGTGTCTAAATGTAAAAAAAAAAAATCTTACTGATTTTTCTGATTCTGATCTTACTGTACTTTTTTATATTCATATCCAGTTGGGAGAAATATTTACTTTTTTTGGTAAACATTGGTAAAAATTCGTCACTGCTTTGGCTCTCTGGACCCTAGATTCTCATCTTTGATGACTATTTTGAGTGTTTAGGTTTGTCTACACTGGATGTGAGTGTCACGTCAAATAGAGATCCATTATAATCACTGATGCTGTCTACACTTAATACAGTATAAAAGATGCGCGTTCAGTTTCTGACATATTCCGTGGACTTGAGTCTGTCGACAACAGGACAAATGGAAGAATGAAGAACATTCGATTTGACGCGTCCAGTGGATGGTTCATTTAAGGTCTTCTGAATCGCAGAACAATAAAAGTGGTCGTTTACTGACTAGCCTAAGAATATCCGATTTTACTGTACTTTTTAATATTCATATCCAGTTGGGAGAAATATTTACTGTTTTTGGTTAACATTGGTAAAAATTCTTAGGCGTCACTGCTTTGGCTCTCTGGACCCTAGATTCTCATCTTTGATGACTATTTTGAGTGTTTAGGCTTTTTTTCTTACACGAAGTACTACGACTGCCCCGATGAAAAAAGTATAACTGTTCCAAAAAAGTATCGTCCGAACCTCTGATGGGAAGGAAATACTGTATATAGATCGGACCTCTTAGAACTTTAATTGAATACCCCTGCTTTATGTATTGAACAACAGTGTGCCAGACAATTCTGAAATGTGATACTTGCCAATCTGAGTGAATAATTCAATTATTTATCACATGATTCGAATCAAAGTCCAATTTTTGTTTGGATGTCAATCCAGGAATTTATTCTGTAAATGCGTCGTAGTTTTGCATTGTCGTCCGACTCCTACTAAATAAAAGTTTACGTTTTTACATATCCCAATATTTGCATAGGAATATGTAGATGGAAAGCTAATGGCACGTTGCCACAGAAAATGTTTGTGAAAACAAGCTTACAATGGAAGTATCTGGGGAAAAACGTTGCACAATTACAAGTGGATTTCTGTCAACAAACTCAGGTGCAAGTCAAAATTATGTCATGTGGTAATTGACAGCATGCCACAGATGCTGTCCATAGAACTTGATAAAACTTGTATTTAACATAATAATCCATTCAAGTGTTTCTGCTTTTGCTAGCAAGTTCCAGTTTGCAGTAGGCATACTTCATCTAAACTCCACTGACAGAAAAGGTTATTACACAGGGAAAGGCATACTGGGGAGCAGATGGAGGTTTAGTGCTTTGTTCAAGGGGACATTGCCTTGGCAGGATCCTCCCTTTCATGATGTGGCGATTGTTCCGCTGAGCCAATCATAGCCCTTCCTGTCCTGGAGTTTTTTGAGTTGGGAATAAAAGAAGTGAGAACTTTCTGCGTGAGCACCATTATGTGCCGGGTTACAGATAAGTCATACAGATGCAGTTAACGCAAGAGAAACTCATTAAGAAAACAATTTGCGACCCCAGTGATCGTCTTTAAAGGGCTTTGTTGTTACGAAGCAGTAGTTTGAAGAAAGGCAGCAAGTTATTTCAAACGCAACAATGTTTCATTCATTTCTTCCAAATCACAACTGAGAATAAAAGAAAGCTCCTAAGGACAAGCTCAAATGCATCTCTCCCAGCAGTCCATTTGCTCTCAAAACTGCCTTGTTTGTGAAATGGTGACAGCTCCGCCATGCAAAGGAGCTTGTTATCGGGAAACGGACGTTACGGAAGGCCGGCGATCATCGGTCTTTCTGGCATTTGGGTCAGTCACTACCAATTAGAGCGCACCCGTTTTTTGATCGAAAGCTTTCTAATGCAGGCTATAAACCGAGTGTTAATAGAGCATTGCTAATGGTGATTTTCTGATGCATGTCTCACCTAATGCTAATAGTCGTCTTCATTAGTGAGGGCTGTAGGCAGGTTATTAGCTATTGCATGACAACCATTGGTATTGAAAAATGATAGCACACTCAAACATTCCTATGATAATGTGGCCCATATGTTTATCAACCTGAAAACAAGAAACGTTATCTTTGTCTTAGCCCAGGGGAGTTCGTTTAGGGCCAATTCATCAATCAAAGATGGTATCTGCAGCTTGTGGAAATGGATAATTTAATAAACGTACACCGTATCTGTTTTGATCAGTGTTATTTATTTAGTGTTTGTTTTATCTCAGCAGAAGGAGCTTTGGCTTAGATACCTTAAAACGGCCATAACATTTGCTGTGAATTATTCTTTTGAAATAAAGAGTGTAATGTGCTCCGTAGTAGACACACTCTAAAGCGCTCTCACCAGGTTGCTGCTCATTTCAGTTCTTCATGTAAAGTATTCTGTGATCATTTACATATGGAAGACTTAAAGGTACAGTAGCAAAAACAGCCTGTTGAACTTAATGTTCAGAGTAAGGGCAGAAAATGGACATGAGAAACTAATTTAAAGCAGTTTTTGGTGCAAGAAATTGACTAACATTACAAGTGGACTTTGAAGAGGTAACAGTTTAAAACCAGTATAGATATGTGAGGAATGTAGTAGTAACATAATGTTTTAGCTTTTAATTAGGTTTAAATCTGTTGTGTTCTACTTTCTTGGTACATTTAAATATTTACATTTATTCATTTAGCAGTGACGTGACGCATGACGCTTTGGACGAAATCTTAACATGTCACATGACCTCATTACATTTCACTATATCTGTATTTTGTATAGATACTGTGCACAGTATGCTGATTTTTAGTATGCATAGAATACTAGTTTGTCCTGGTGCTACATTAGTTACTTCCTATATTATACTATGTACTATAACTGTGCATAAAACATTATGGAATCCCACAATGCAGTGTGCCTAATGTGACTAATGAACCAGAAAAAAACTGATATTTTTAAACATTAATATTTTGATTAAAAATTTGATTGGACTGATGAAGTTTACAAAATAATTAAATAAAAAGGCAAAAACTGCATTTATTTTTAAAATGATGACAGACGCTAATCACATATTACATGAAGAGATCATGTGACTGCAATGTAGAAATGTTTATTATTGCATAATAATACTTGCTATTTTACTATTTACTGTTTCACTTATAATTGAAAGGTATACAGAATACTGGGTATACTGAATAGTGTTAATTTAGTAAGCTACAGTAGTATTACATTCTGAACCTAGAAGTGATGTCAGTGCATGTCATTGTCCAGTAGGTGGCAGTAGGTTAATGTTTGTGCTGTCATGTGTTGTTGCAGCTACACCAATCCATCACCACGGACACAACTGTTTAAGACTGCGGGTGTTTGTCTGCTGTTCTACAGGTGAGCATCATCACACACACATAGAAACAAAAAAGCACGTAAACCGCAAGGAGAGGTCATGATGCTGGTTTTTAATGTGTGTTTTGTGTGTGAGCAAACTATTTTCAGAACTTAATGCTCGAACATGTTCTGTGGCCTCTTTGATCAGAGCATGTGTGGAGATGTCCTCTCACCCCCTGCTCTGTCTTTCAGTTTGTCTTCTCACACTTTTGCTCCGTCTTTCTTTGATAGCATAACTCATGCAGCTCTTGAACACAAGTTTAACCCCGCGCTGCATTAATCAATAATATTTTTCAGTTATATGTGTGTGTATTTGTTGAAATGGCTTTGTGTTTGCATATAATGTACCTAAAATGTATCCAAAAGAAAAGTTTGAGCAAGTGATGTGTATAGGAAGCGACAATAGGAATTACATTTTAATATGTAAACACTATATTAAGGTAAAAAATAAATGCTTTTTGCAGAAAAAAAGTATGCTATGGCCTAGCAGCAGTTTTTATTTTATTTTTTATTTATTTATTTTTATAAAAAGACTATATTGACAAATTGCCGAAAATGAAAGTGGAAAAATACAGTATGCCTTAAAGGGGTCATGATATGAGAAATCAAATTTGTCTTGATGTTTTGACATATAAGAGGTATTTGTACCATTAAAACATCCTGCAAGTTTCATAGCTTAAAACGTCCTCCTCATTATAAACACAGCATTTATATAATCAGGTTCCAGAAAGTCTCGTTTTGATGTTGTGGGATCTGTGATGTCATATTGGCAAATTCATTTGCATATGACTGCCTCTAGAGCAAGACATCAACGAATAGTTTTACATCATCTCACCATAGGCCCCGCCCGCTAGCATCCAGATGTTTAATGGCTGACATTTGTCTACACTGGATGTGAGTGTCGCGTCAAATAGAGATCCATTATAGTCACGGATGCTGTCTACACTGAATACAGTATAAAAGATGCGCGTTCAGTTTATGACATATTCCATGGACTTGAGTCTGTCGACAACAGGACAAATGGAAGAATGAAGAACATTCGCTTTGACGCGTACAGTGGATGGTAGAGCCCTGCGCGGGACTGTTTTCTTCATCCCGCCCGCGCCCGCCGAATTTCTGACCATTACCTCCCGCAACGTATGTGTTACACTCCCGCCTGCTCCCGCAATATGTATGTCCACTCCCGCCCGCACCCGCAAAACTCTGAGAATTTATTCCCGCACAATAATAGAGATGCATTGATTTTGTGTCTTCTCCCGTCCCGCAGGAAAAAACATGTATTTGTATTGCTATAATTAAAGAGATTCATGGGGTTGTTTGTTTCGTTTCCCTGGCCAGCATGTATTCTGGACACATACACACAGGACAATGGAGGAAATCGAGTGTATGCTGTTTTTGGATGGTTTTGTTTTTGTTTTTGCTGTTTTTTTATTCAGGATACTCCGTCTGGCGCATGCAATGATGACTCAGTGAATAGTGATGATTCTCTCTGATCAGCAGTCTGCCGTGTTTTCACGTCACATTTTAGTATCGCCTCAGCTCGCTCAGAACCTCGCCGGAGGTGCGAAAAAAAGTACCTGGAAGCAGATACAGTTACAACTTTTACACAGTGGAAACCAAACAAAGGCGAGTCGATCCAAGCCGAGCCAAGGCGAGCTGGTACTGTGTGGTGGAAAAGTGCAATTATTGACATCTCCATCATGTCGCTAGGCTACCTCCCGATCCCGCAGTGTTTTTTTTTTGCCGCCCATTCCCGCCCGCAGCAAAGTTCAAACCGCCCGCTCCCGCGAGATTTGCGTTGGACTCAATGCCAATGCAGCCCTCTAGTGGATGGTTCATTTTTACCGACTAGCAGATAATTTTTTTTTTTTTTTTTTTCGTTGCATATATACATTTGTTTTGCAAAAAACTTTATTAGCAATATAAGTGAACCTCAAGGAACATTTTAAAAAATCCATGTCATGACCCCTTTAAGTGATCAGATAGTGTTTAGGATCACTGTATGCACTGAGATAATGTTTTTCTTTGCTACAGTCTCTAATGCAGATGATGACTCGAACCAGAGTCCCCCTGACTACACTGTCAGACCCAAACTGCATGACATCGGTGAGTGAACACACACAAACATGAAGTCTTGTACACACATTGGCTTTATAAAAGTGTGGAGCACAAATTTCCATCTGTTCTCACATATATGGCTTTTACGCATTTAATCTGGCTTATGAGCATCTGAAATTCCTCTTAAAAGCCTGGATGATCATAATGTCCAGTGACCAGGGGATGGCCAATAATAAACAAATTCATGCATTTATTCAGTCTCTCTATTTTTGCTCTCTTGCCCTCACTTAACTACTGTTTTTATTCTGAGAAATCGAGCTGTAAATGTGCAGTGAGACGCATTATGACTGCACATCTGAAATGTATGTCCAGCGAATACTCAGAAACCCAAGTTCACATCAGGATCACAGGAAGGATCATCGGGACACACTGCAGGATGCACAGCTTGGCTCAACGCCCACATGCCCTTGCTAAAGCACATAACTAAACAAATAGCTGGCACTTTACACCACCGTAGGCATTCAAAAGCACTCTAGCAGTAGGACATCTCTCTCTCTCTCTCTCTCTCTCTCTCTCTCTCTCTCTCTCTCTCTCTCTCTCTCTCTCTCTCTCTCTGTGTGTGTGGGTACATGTGTGTTAATGCACACAGCATTAAAATGGAAACTGATTATGACACACACACCATATGAACCAATTGACCCTCTGTACACAGATCCTCCTATTTCTAAAACTGTCAACATCTTGTTAGCTTTCCCAAACCATATCTAATAAAAAACACATTGCTGACAGGTCAACCACCCTATTTTAAGGGGGAAAAAACTTGTGTTGCAGTCTTGAGGACTAAGTTTTACTTTGTTTCCTGTCAACAGCTCCATAATACCATCATTTGTGCTGATGCTGCATTCAAATAAAAATTCTGCTTAAGTGTGCATAACACACATCATATAGACATAGTGTGTTCCAGTCAGGGATTATACTCGATAAAACCGATATGAAAAGATAGGGTTACAGATGTCAAAAAAGCACTGCATAATCACTATTCTGAAGAGACTTCCAAAGACCCAGGAGACATGATGTTTCTTATTTGAGTTTGCCAGGTCACACTGAAAGAATTTATACACTAGTTTCAGTCGAAAAAGGTGAATCAGCTAAAAGCTGAAAGGCTATTAAAATAAATGTTTCTTCTTATTTTTTCTCTTATCACGTATGTACATTAGGGTATTATGTTACATCTTATGCTGTTAAATTAATGTTTATTGCATTCAGTGCAATAATTTTGGTATATTCAAATTATTTCAATTAATGAAATATACATTTTCCTACTGTAAATTTAAAGTCAATTTGTAAAACTTAAAATGTTGCTACCGTATTCTTTATGGTACATTTCTAGCTGCCGTTTTTTTACTGTAAATTTAAATTAAAAAAAAGTCGGGATCAGGGTTATCACAGTGAAGACCTGAACTGATGTGACATCATCCTTTGAACTACCATTGGTCCGTGGTGATGATGTAATTAGAGATGCACCGATTGATCGGCTGGTGACCGGAATTGGCCGATTTTCACGTGATCGGCCGTAACCGGCGACCGGCCGGTCAGTCTGACAAATGCCGATTTTATGCCGGTCAAATGCACTCGGGCGCCGCATGATTAACATCGCGCAACATCAGCATCACACGTGCACACGGAGCACATGTAGAAAACCTCGTGAATTACGTCCGTTCAGACCGCAAGCGCGTATTTTTTTTTCGCCGTGCATGTTAATCATTGAGTGCATTCACAACGGAAGCAGGAGCAGCGCGTGAGCGTCAAGCAGGAGCGTCGCGAGCAGTGAAGCACGTGTTTCGGCGCCGAGTCTATTTGCTCTGCACTGCTCGCGCTCAATTAAAGGGAAAGCACACTTTTGATGGAAAATAGCCTTATAGGGTTTCACAAAAAAAGTGCCCAAAATGCACAGAATTTGCGTGTTTTAACAAGAACTGGAGTAGGCTATGTCAGAAAAGAAAACAAAGACTAATATTTATAGAAAATGTACCCATTTAAACTTGTTTTATTATTCAGTTTGTACAAGTGATTGCAATAGGCCTGTGTGTGTGTGTGTGCTTTGAGAAATATCTTAATACTGCAAGGCTATATTTATTTTGTTTTTTATTTATATATTATTTTATTGCCATTCCCTGTTTTCATACAGACGTTTCGTTTGCTAAATACATAAATACAAAAATTATTGGATATTGAATGTGAAAAGGAAATGGTTCTTCCACAACACTGCACTTTAGATGTGTGTGAACTATGCAAATTGTAAAATGTTTTATTATAGAAATGATATAAAATAAATATTTGTGTGTGCTGTAAAGTGGTTAGAAAAAATGAAATCGGAATCGGCTAAAATCGGTATCGGCAGGTCAAACTTAATGAAAAATCGGAAATCGGAATCGGCCCAGAAAATTGTAATCGGTGCATCTCTAGATGTAATAGTGGGTGTGTACCTTCTTTGACACGGAGAATCTTCTCCAGTTCATTTCTTCTGTTCAGTCCGTCGAGGTCAGACGTCACGAATAAAAACATGAACACACTGGAGAGCTGCTTTATAGTGGAAATTGATGTTGTAATTCTGAATTGAAAGCTATACTGACACATTTTCATGTTTAATACTGTAAAGCTGCTTGCTTTAAAGCAATGCAGCATATTGTACAAAGTGCTATAAATAAACGTGACGCGACTTAACTTGACTGGAGTGCAGCGTGGGAACATATCCACATCGCTATGATCAGATGCTTTCTTAACCGCTGTTTTCTCACCGCTGTCATTATTTTGCACAGCAAATATTTACATATTCATCTAAACACAGCTCTCAGCAGAGGTATTTCCAACTTCTTTTTACCCCTAAGCAAAGAACAGTCTGTTTTGCAATCACACCTTGGATATAAACAGCATTGTTTTGGATGTAGAACATTTCTGGATCAGTTGATGTTCGACATCAAATCTGGAACCTTAAGCAAAACCAGTGGAGAACCACTAGGGTATAAGACTACATTTGTTTGACAGGAATGTTGTTCCAGGCCCTGCTAAAGATGCTGAACCAGGAGCACATCCTACTTTTGTCGCACAAAGAAGAGCACAGCAAAACCAGTCCAGTTGGAATTTCGCCTATGTGCGTCAACAATAATAAATTCCAGACATTTCCATGATGTGTTGACACGGCTCCGCTGATATGTCCATTGAGCTGTGTGTCAGTGTTCACTCACGTCTGCTATCACAGCAGTGTGTTTAACCTCTAACTGCCCGAGCGTCCTTTATCAACATACAACGTGGCGGCTGCTGATAAGAAATGTCACATATTCTTTGTTTTTTTTTCTGTCTGATATCCTTCCAAGTCTTTTCTCTACAATCATATCTGCTGTTTTAATAGATAAGATTTCTCTCTCGCTATCTCTCCTGCCTTTATTTCTCCTTTTCTCTGCCTTTCTCTATTTCTAAGTGATTATTTTCATCATCAATAACCCTTGTAGAATGTTATATTGAGCTTTAGGGCCAGTAGTAATACAGAAAATGAATGGATGAGTTTTATCTTCCTTATATTTAGAGAAGGCTGAGGGGAAACCATCACAGTTGCTGCAGTTGATTACATTACTCAAAGAGGAATCATGATTTCCCCTGCACCCTTTATCATTCTATGATGTTTAGTAGGTGATAATTTACCGTCACTGTCTAACTTTGACGTCTAGCTTTTGGTTGCGGTGGCTGAATGGTTAGTGTTGCATTCCTGACATTGAGCCATGGTGCTCATGTAATGGATGCAGGATTGATTCCAGCCGACAGTGATGTTCCGATCTCATTCCCTCTCTCTGTTTCCAATCATTTCTCTCTTGAATACCCTGCTGATAAGAGCAGCTGGACATAAAGAGCTAAAGTTAGCTATTATTCAGTGAGAGATTGACAGTTAACAGTTTTTTTCTTAATCTGAATGAAATCATACATTTTTTTACCATTTTAAATGCTTTACTCTGAGGCGGTGTACATAGTTTTTTAGGCTTTTTATCAGTATACAAAATCATTACGTGCTCACTAACTTTCTTTCTTCCCTTCCTTCTTTCTTCTCTCTCTCAGATGAGTTTAACCCTGAGATCCCCAAACTGGAGAAGAGCGTCAGCGGCAGCAGCCCGTCTGGAGACCGACTGTTAATCACTGTGGCGACGCTTCTCCTCGCCGCTCTCCTCGTGTCTTAGCAACCGTCTCTCTCTCTCTCTCTGACATTTCTGAGCCAGCAGCTCCGAGCGCTCGCCTTTCGTTCAACCTGTGCGGGAGAATATCCAATCAGAACACATTAACCAATAGTCGAGCCCTAAACACTGGAGCTAATAGTAGATCTACCGCACCCAAATAGTGGCCTTCGTCTCCACAATTTTGGAATAAGGAACGACGTGCATCAATTTCAGAATTTGCCTTTGCGACGGAACGTCCACTCTCCTCAAACGTACTCGCGGAGGAAAACAAATCTGGTTAGACAGTGAGGTCTCTCTACCTCTAGCTACGTCCGTTCTCGTCTCTAATGAACCTACCCAGACTGGGGCAAATCTTGAGATGGACATTTTAAGATTGACACGAGCTCAAATGGATATGACAAGCGTCATAGTGGTCAGTGGATCTCAGCAGAGAGACTCGAGGAGTGCTGGAGACCTTTGATCCTGTTTTAACATTCTGTCACAACCCTTACCTGTCGGACTGTCATTGATAGTTCTGCAGCAGAGATCAATAAAACTCATTTGCCCGTCACTAAGTTCAGGTGTTAGGCTTATGAATCGATCACAGAAAGGCATGGCTACTGTTTCTGCTAGTTCCCAGGCTGGAGACTTGTCTGTGAGCTGGAATGGGAACGCTTTCCTTCTAGTTTCCCAGTTCCATTGCTGAACTTGGAAACTAGAGATCGGTCAGAGACCATCACTTTTGTACATTGTGTGACCGAAATAGTTTGGACATCATAGCAGCGCACATATTGAAAGAGAATCGAGATGGAACGAACTAACGGTAGATGGATAGATAATAATAGAGGGTTTATTTCCTATAGTATGTACGTGTCATCATGGAAAGGCACTGGACTGGCCAGTGCCACTGATTAGCGTAGTGGCCATTTTTGTAAGAGCGGTCGAGTCGTAAACTGCAATTCGCTGTTTTATATCGAAGAATTGCGATGCGGATTTAGTTTTTACCGTATGATACATATTTAACTGCTCTTTGAGTATGTTACTTTATTTACTTAATTTATTGAGTTATTTATTGATCATTTGATCCTTTTTTGGGAACTTTGTGAGTTTTGTCTGCTTTCTTGAGGGATCCTTCCTCATCTTTGCTAATGCCAAATTATTTCGTTTATTTATGTTCGTTTCATGGACTTTATTTCTGTTCATGTGTCAGCAAACTGAGTCTTAGTTACAGAAAGACATATCTAATGCATCGCATCCATTGCGCTTGGTTGAAATAGGTACATTATCTTTATAAGGAGAGTCATTATTATAGGACAGTGTGAGATTGTTGTAGTCTATATTGGTGGGCGGGGCTGGGAGGGCATTTAGGGAGGGGCTTCTTGAGAGGGCGTGGCTTCAGTGCAGTAATGGAATAAATCATTCCTCAGAACCCTGCAGACAATGTCAAGAGTGAATGTCTATGTAAATGTGTCTGCGTATGTGTCTTATGAGTGTGCACTTTACAGGGGGTTGTGAAAGTGTGCGCATTTTGGCATTTTCATATGCATTTAGATACACATTTGTAGGTTTTAAATACTCAAGCTTGTGTGAGAGTTTTGGCTGGTGAGAATGAGACAGTTGAGAACGAAAGCATTTATCATTGTTGGCAACAACAGTACCAATCGTGTTTACCTTAGAATGATTACAAACATGTAAACGAATCATGAATGACAATTGCCAGAATGAAACTTAATAAAACATTCTTATTTTAACACTCTCGCTGTTATTTTTATCGTCTGCAGGTTGCCTTTAGAGCATCGTAATCGGCATGACGTGATTCTCAGGATGTCAGAATGTTTGTGTAAATGAGTAAATGACTTTTTTCCCAAGGAGCACAGCAAAACCAATTATTTTAAATTGTAATATCAATTCAATATAACTGTTTTACTGTATTTTTGATTAAGTAAATGCAGCCTTGGTTTGCATAAGAGACTTCTTTCAAAAAAAATTTTTTTAAATATATGTTTTCAAACTTTTGACTTGTTAGAACGTGCAGTACAATGGTTTCTTTCTTGCAAAGGCAACACATAGTAACTACGCCAATACTGAAACAGATAAAAATGACTATAACGGTTTTTGAATGCATTTTTAACGATTTCACATAAATTACCAAATCAATAAAAATAAATCATTTTAGTCAGAACTCAATTTTGACAATTTGTAGTATTTGTTCTGCCTTTGCACGTCAGAATTATTGCATGCATATTTCCAGGGTTTAAAAAGCTCTTATAAAAGAGAAAATGTAACCCATTAATAGAATGGCAATTATGTAACTTGTTTCTTATAAAAGCTTTTACTTTAATTAGAATTTAGTCTTTAGAACTGAGTCTTGAAGATGCATCTGTCTCTTTTTTTCATCTCTCCATCTGTCTTCTGCACTTTGTCCCTGTCTGTTATTTTATCTGCTCTGTTTCACACCCAGACATACTCATTCTCATTCAGCTAGACCAAAAACACGTCTGTCTCCTCAGGTAAAAGGTTCCTGCAGTGATGAGAATCCGACCTCAGAAACTGCGCCTACAAACGCTTCTTCTCTTACAACACACAAATCAAAACTTTCTAGGTGCCCATCATTAGAGAACACACACACAACATAAAACACCCGCACTGACAGTCCTGGGAATATGCAGTTGTTCTTCTCAGTTTCGTCCCTTCCATCTAAGGAGAAAATGCCTTGAAGCAAAACATGTTTGTGCACATCTGTCTGTCTTTCATTCTCTTTTTTCCGTCTCTGCTCCTAAGTGTTTTTCAATTTCAAGGACACTCCATGTTCAAGTGAAGATAAAGACATTCGTGATTCAAGGGTAAGCAAGAAAAAATGGCATTTCTATCATTAATTACCCACCTTCTTGTCGTTCCAAACCCGTAAGACATTCGTTCATCTTCAGAACACAAATGAAGATATTTTTGATGAAATCCGAGAGGTTTCTGAACCAGCCATAGGCAGCAAAGTCATTGCAACTTTTTTTTGTGAGCCAAAAAAAAAAAAAAACGACGACTTTATTCAACAATTTCCTCTCATCCATGTCATTCTCTTACGCTAATCACATTGTAAACACAGTGTAGTCCAGGTTCTACGTCAGAACGCTGGCTCACCATTGGCCAGCTCCTGCGTCAGCTTCACACGCATGTGTCGTGGTGCTCACATGACCAGCGTTCAATAAAAATGAAGTTTATTCAGCCAGCGCTCATACCTCTGTTTACATCCTGTTTTCGGTGGAAGGCCATAGTAATCGATTGTCGAGTTCACGCGCATAGGTTTAGTGCCTATGATCACGCGCGTGAACTCGACAATCGATTACTATGGCCTTCCACCGAAAACAGGATGTAAACAAATGTATGAGCGCTGGCTGAATTAACTTCATTTTTATTAATATCTCTAACATCTACTGCAGTCAGATTCACCCGTGTTCACTCGGAAGGAATCACTCACATTTTCTGTGCACTTGTAATGACACATCAAGGATGTTAAGAGGCTAAAAGCAGGCTTACTACTTGCCCCATTGAAGTCAATAGGGTGCAAATTTTAAAAATAGAATAACTTGGTGTAGGCAACACCGATTTTTGTCGTTGTTCTCTGTATTGACAGCACTCCAAATGTACAAAAAAATGAGCTCAATGTTAAAATTGACCGGAGTTCTCCTTTAAGGTTGAACTATAGTCACATGGACTATTTTAAGATGTATTCACATACCTTTCTGAACCTTGAAAGTTGCAATGACTTTACTGCCTTTGGCTGGTTCAGAAACCTCTCGGATTTCATCAAAAATAACTTCATTTGTGTTCCGAAGATGAACCAAGGTCTTACGGGTTTGGAATGACATGAGGGTGAGTAAGTAATAACAGAAATTTCCTTTTTCAACTATGCCTTTAAATGTCACATCAAACAGTTTTGATCCAACTCAACTGCATACTAATGTGCAATTAGCCTTTCTAACTAATATCATGGTTCCACATCTAAAAAAACAAACATGTGAAAGTTTGTGTGAATGATCCAATTTGTCCATCACAGACATAGTTCTAATGGTGATGAGGAGCCTATTCTAATGCCAGTAAACAGGACCAGACTGAATCTGTGTAATAGCATTATTCTGTGCTGATGTTGAGGGGAAATCATGGTAAAAATGTGTTAAACGAAGTGAAGAATATGGCAGTATTGTTTATAGGTGAAAGTAACACTTAACTGAAAAACTTGCACACTAGGAAGGTTGGGGGGGGGGGGTGTTGAAGGTAGAGTTTTCGCAATCAGCATTGGATCTGCCTTTAAGCAACTTGTGTAAAGAAGCTCACAGCTGACTTCCTTCAGGCGACACATATGCTGCAGATAGTGGTGGCGTCTCTGTCATTGTGAGAACTTTCATTTTTTATTTAATAGAACAGGCATCTATTAAATAGAGGGATAAGAATAGGATGTCAAAATATATTAAAGGATTAATTGCAGAGGGAAAGATCTTCAGTGATAGTCACTTAAATTTCAGTGTGTTCTCATGACTTCAGAACACTTTAGCTACAAAATTGAGGATTCAAAAAAAATGATTTTTTGTTGATTAAATGAAATATACAGTATACACACACTCAATTTAATAATTAAAATGACACTTTTGTCACTTTACATATACATTTGTGGAATATGTATATTTCAAACTATACGAAAAGATAGGTTTTTATGTAATTTAATAAAATGCGCAATGGAAGTATAAAAATATTGACGATAATACAATCTTAATCTGATTACTGATTAATCAGTTTAATGCAATATCTTTTACACCATCCATCAATTCTGCCGTAATGTGTTAAAGGGATAGTGAAATTATTTACTGACTTTTATGGAACACAAAATTAATTTTTGCCGCAAACCCTGGCCAGATTTTTCCATATAATGAAAGTGAATAAGATTTGGAAGTGTGGACCATTATATAATTATGAATTCAAAGTTTTCTAAAGTCATATGATATGTATATGTGAGGAACAGATTAAAATTTTGTCAACATCCATGAAAAACAATTGCTTCTGCTGTAGCCATCAAATCAAATATTGCTGCCAGTAGATGCACATGAAGATATGAGAGAAAGCATTTGGCAAATTTGTTGGCACACATTTTTGTAGTCCATTTTTTGGAACTTGGTCGACGTGATTGGAAAAGAACTGTCAAGATTCTACTAAATTTCCATTGTTTGTTCTCTACTAAAATAACAGCATATGGGTTTGGAACAACATGATGGTGAGTCAATATTGAAAGAATTTTCATTTTGTTGACTCATTCAGTTTGGTTTTCCATTAACTTTCAATAATGCATTTCAGTACCCTTCAAAACTTCCCTCCTGAAACTAAAAGTCTGGTTGTGTAATCAGCGTCCGTGAATGAGCGGATGATCTCAGTCTTTGGCCTGGCTTCTTTCCCGGGTACAGAGAGGTCCATTAGCCTGTGGTGCACCACCAGAGGGTGTCAGGTTCATCTGTGGGCTCCCACTCCCAATTATCATGTACCATTAACAACAATAATACTAATTATGTCTGACACGGTGTCACTATTGTATCTCTTGGTGCAGGCTGTATCACTCGGACAGATGGTGTAACTACCAGTGGCCCCTAACAGGAGTCCTGTTGTTCATTTAGACATTGGAATAAAGTCCAGTTTGGAGCAGCAGCCCTAATTACACCAAGATGGCTGCCAGATTTTGCCCATATGGATTTTGGCTAAGCTTTGTTTGTCAGTTCATGTTAAATGCTAATGACATGGTACCACAATGGTAATGAACTATTGTGTAGTGGACTAAGAGAAAACCATAATTCTAGTTATGCTAACCGTTTTCAGTCAGACATTGAGGATCAGGCAACAAAGCTACACAATAGCAGCGTTTCCACTGTCAGGCCAAAAGCAAACGTGCTAGTGCGGGGCTTCCTCTGGGCCAACGGCTAGGGGGTTTTGGCCCGCCGAATACCTTGGTCCAAAGCGGGCCAACTGGGTCTTGTCGAGTGGTCATGAACAAAAGTAGAGTTTACCTGAGTCAGGAGACAGTCAACACTGCTGATGATTTCCCATGTTATTATATGAGGCTACCAGATAACTTCAACATGTAAGATATTTTAAACGATTTTCAGCTCAAAACTCACTTTCAGACACCAGCGAGTGTTTGAAATAACTTCCTTGCGATCCGATGGGGATTCTGATCACCGTATGAGGCAGAAATATATCTATATGCGAAGCTAAAATCTACTTGCGCTAACCATTGCAATAATAACTACACCTATGTTTATGGATATACCAAAGACTGCTTGAAGAGTGTAGACAAATCATATATAATTATAATCGTGTATTTATTTGTTTTTGTGTTTTATCTGTCTCTCCCTCCCTGTGCCTTTGTTGATACCTGATTTCTGCATGTCATAAACATGCACTCCAGTTAACTTGTATAACCAACCCAATCTCACGGCAATTCATAAGTATTTTATGAGGTGGCTAATTTGTACGAATTCATACAACCTCAGTCGTAACAACTCGTATGATATTTGCTAAATCGTACATATTTTACTAGTTGTCCAATTTGTATGAATTCGTATGAATGACCTACCCCCGAGCCCACCCCTAAACCTACCTATCACTGGGGTTTAGACAAATCGTACAAATTCGTACGAATTAGCCACCTTGTACGAATTCCGCTCGCACCGGCCCGACAGTGGAAAAGCGTTTTTTGTTGTTTGATTATCTCTACATGAGTTGTTTTTAAAGACAACCTGCAAGTTGTTTTTGCACAGCTTAATGCTAACTTGTTAATTCCCTCCATTATTGTCCAATTGTTGTAACCAGAAAGAGCAAAGCCTGACTCAAAGTTTTAGCCAATCATGTGTGTGGCCTGATTTTTGGTAGTAAGGGGTTGCATTAGTCTCAATAGTCTTGTTCAGACTGTAAGTTCAAATCAGATTTTTGCGCATATCCAATTTTAATCCTGTCATATTAGCATATACAAATCCATTTCAAGCAACATTCATGCGTTGTTTGAAATCCTATTAAAATCCAATTTCTGGAAATCCGTCTGACCGCTTTGATCTGATTTTGCATAGCTTTTCTGCCTATATGTCACTTTCTCATGCCACGTAAAACGTATACATGTCCAACGTCATTGTCGAAAACAAGGTTGCGTTGTGTTGTAAATGTGCAGGTCACGCATAAAATTATAATATAATGGAAACATGATGCGGTCCAGTGATGAGATGTCTTGACTTCCTTCAATGTGCAGTCGAGACGCTATAAAGCTGCTCATAAGATGCAGTCCAGCGTTGCAGTTACACATTATCATATTCTAAAGCCTCGTATACACCGGGATGATTATCGCGCGCGCTTATCGCCAGCGTTTTTCGTGACATTTTTTGATGCGTCTTTGTGTTCATGCCCAAGCGATTTTCACTGGTGATGCGCAGAGTGAACGTGCAATTTGACAAATAACCAATTTTCTTGTCCCTAATAGTCAACATAATGCAGGGGAAACTGTAAAATGAACGGCAGCAGTGCTAAACTTGCATCATAAAATTACAACACTCAAACTAAATGTGTGAATTAAACTCACTGAGACTGTCAACAGTTTCTTTTCCATGCATTGTTTTATTATATCCATGTGTGTCGTTACAGTTAAATCATTTAAAACAGTGAAATCGCCCTAGAACTCTTCTGTCTTGCCTGCACTCGAGACAGTGACGTGAGCTGAGCTCCACTGAAAGTCTTCTTTCCAATTGGTTGTCGCTCGCTAAATCGCTTCTCATCTGCGTGTCACTGGCGTTGTGAACGGGGCTTTAAACGTCGGCGATAAGCGCGCGCGAAAATCATCCCGGTGTGCGCGGGCCTTAAGACAGCATCACAAACCCCTCCATGCTGTTTTCGCCATAGTCCTACCAACGCAAAACAGCACAGATATTCCAGAAAACTGTTGCGATGCACAGTGTGGACAGTCAATAATTTACATCAGATTCCAATCTGAATATTTGCACTGACAGTGGGAACGTGTTAAAAGTGTTAAATGACTCCATAATGAATGCTAAATGACTAGGCTATTCATGAAGATGTCCTGTGGAATTTGACTTCATCAAACAACCTAAAGAACAGATTTAAACTGAACACATTTTCTGAAAATACAAGATTATTTGGTCTTAAGTGGTTTTCTGTAAGAATATAAATCACTTATTAAAGCTGTAAGGTGTAAATCTGTTTGAATGTAGCTGCTGGCATGTTCCTGAGGTGAAGATAAACCCCATTCTGTCTCCCCTAGATCACTCTGTCTGAGAGTGTCAGTATTAAATTCCCTCTGGCTGACACTTGGCTCCAAACTGAAGATCAGGATCAGGTGCTCCTGCGCTCCTCCCTGCCTCTGTCATTTAAGCTTAAAGATGACACTCCTCCCAGATCAATGCCTCAGAGCGCCACTTGAGGAACACAATGTGGACCATTTCTAGCGTTACGGTATGTTGTCTGATTTGTGGTCTGGGAGATGTTTTGATAGTCTTGTAAATCAAGTCATCCTTAAAGGAACAGTTCACCCAAAAAAATGTAACATTTCAGCAAAGGGAAAGATTGTCAGTGACTTTTCAGTTTTTTCTTCATACAAATAACTTCAGAACTCTTGAAATATAGTGTTTGAGTCATATGGATTACATTAGTGGTGGGGTTTTTTGTATTTGTTTACACTTGACAGGACTTTTAATAGCAAGAACTACACTCCTGGGCAAACAAAAATGGACCAAGCCCAACATTTTCTTAACACTAAGCTTTAATTGTTTTAACCACAAATTATTTCTCAGATTTAAGCAAATGCACTACTTTAAAGGCCATTGCTATCTCAGAAAAACATCAAAGACAGAATTAAGTTTTTGGCAAATTGGGATATTAAAAACACATTGAGTTGCATGGTGACGCTTCAGAGCGGTGTCTTCGAAAATTTTTTGAGAAATATAATAATAAATGCATCTACCACAGTGAAGCATGGAGGAAGAGGTGTCAGGGGATTATTAGCTAGTGGTACTGTATTTGTGAGGTACTGCACTGTGAAAAGTCATTTAATGATTTGGAGTACAGGAGAATATTGCAGAACGGCTTGCTTCCCGCAATTGAAAGGTTGTTATCTAAAGAGGAAAGGTCAGATGTTATTTTTCAACATGACAATGCTCCTGCCCAAATTGCAAGGACAACCAAGAAGTGGCTTGAGAGCAAATCAGGCTGATTTTTTGGCCTGGTCAGAGATTTGATGAACCCTATAGTGAATATTTGGTCTCACATTAAACTCAAACTAACTGGGAGACTCATGAACTGTGTTTGAAGCCATCAATGTTAAAGGAGAACTTGGTAGCTTTTTTAACTTAATAAAACTGTCTAGAAATCATTTGGATGGTTAAACAACCTGTTCTGGTGATATTGGTGACTTTCCCCGCTCCCCCCAGCGTTCCCAGGCGGAAAACCAACCTTGCAACTTGTTCACTACCGTCCCGGCAAGATAGAAATTGGAAGTCTCGTGAGAAGCGAAAGCGAGAACGAGAACGAACGCGAAACACAAATTGCTTTACGGCAATTCGACATAAACACACACGCATGTATGATGTATTACCAGATTACCCACCTCGGTAGACATAGCTCCACGCGATACAGTTGGCTTGCTCCGATCAAAACAAACGCACATGAGCAGCGGTAGAGAGGGGGAGGAGGCCGCCGCAAGTGAGTTTTTTACGACTGTGTTGTGAAATATACGCCCCACCACAGCTGTAGGGGGAGCTCGTGGGGTAAACATGCGACAGCAAAAGGGAAAATCAGCAAAGAAGTGACTAGAGTTCGCTAGAGTTGCCGAGTTCGGCTTTAAGTGGAACGACACTGACTCTTCTACCTGTAAAAAGCTGTCTGCAAGTTTAACCATGGCTTAAACGTTTAAAGAAAACAAACGGGTACTTATACCGTTACTTATAAGTTGCTAAGTTACTTTATCTACAGTATTTGTGCAAATCTTGTTAATTTCCTAACCAGTGATTTGGGATCAAAATGGTTAAGACCATTAAAAGACCACTAAATGTTTTGTTATTTTTGGCTTGGCCTTTTTTTTTCTTTTTTTGCCCAGGATTGTACAGTATATGTGATCATTTATCATATGGGATGATGATAACAGATATTCAGTCAGATATTTAATCTTAAAAATGTGTTTTTATTTTGTTGATATAAATATTTTTTATATATATATTTAAAGGTAGTTCATATATAATGGACAAACATGAATAAACAATAGTATATTTATGAATTATTAAATGCTTTAAAAAATATTCATTGTTACTTCATGATGTCTTTTGTAATAACTAATGTTACCTTACTGTAAATTGTTACACATTCTAGATACGAAGAAGGCTGCTGAACTTAAAGTGCAGAAAAGCACCTTTACTTAAGTGTGTGATGCTAAAAGTACATTTATGTACTACTGAATGATAGTTTAGGAGTCTCGTATCATTGCTGAACTGTTAGGTTGATTGAAAGAAATCATAAATTGGAAGTGGGACATTTTGTTTAGCAGTCACTTTGAGTTCATTCGACATTTTCAGCATCATTAGTGCAGAGATAAACCATCTGTGTGTGTGTGCGTGTGTGCGTGCATGTGTGTGTGTGTGTGTGTGGTCGGGTGATTCCCCTGTCTAGCTACACCGTCTGGACTCGTCACAGATACAGATGCAGCCCAAATGCTTGCCAGATCTCTCTATCTCTTTCCCTCCCTCTATTGCATCCTGATCTGTTTGTCTTCTTTTTCTCATCAACTCTAAATCTTTTTTATCATTCTCCTGCTGTTACTTTCATTCTCTCTCTCTTGTTTCCTCAGAACTTCACAGAAATGTATTCAGGTCATCAAATTACACTCAGATGTTGCCTTGTAAAAACAATCCGTTTTTTGTTTTTTTTTTACTGGAAGTGTGGTGATGGGCGATTTGTGGAATAAGCTTCAGTTGAAACAATTATGTAGAACGAATCTTGTAAGCTGTTTTTGGCTTTAGAAGAAAATGTCTATGATGGGGATTAGAATGTGAATTGAGTCAAAGCATCATTATTGTGCTCTTCATGAGCTGCCAGGCCCTAAATCTGGAAATCAACTAAGTCAAGTCAAATTTATTTGTAGCACTGTTCACAATACACATCGTTTCAAAGCAACTTTACAGAAAGTCATGTTATTTCTTTGAGTGCTTTAATGTTTTAATGCAGAGCAGTGTTAGGGTTGGGTGATATGGCTGTATATGACTATACAGTATGTAATGTGGTATAAATGATAAGAATTTTGGCAGATTTTTTAAAGGTTTAAAGGAATAGTTCACCAAAAAAAAGTAAATTCTGTCTTCATTTACTCACCCTCAAGTTGTTCCAAACCTGTATAAATTTCTTTCTTCTGCTGAACACAAAAGAAGACATTCTGAAGAATACGGGGAACCAAGCAGTTGATGGACCCCACTGATTCCATAGACATTTTTTTCCCCATACTATGGAAGTCAATGGGTTCCACAAACTGTTTGGCTGCCCATATTCTTCGAAATATATTTTTTGTGTTCAGCAGAAGAAAGAAATTCATACAGTATTGGAACAAGTAAATGATGACGAAATTTTCATGTTTGGGTGAACTAACTCTCAATTTAAAGGGGGGCGTGACCAAAAAAGTTTGAGTACCACTGAGTTTGTCACGATAAAACTGAAGTAGAGTCTGTCATTTTCACCAAAAAATCAAGATATGGTATTTTGATGAAACAGAGTTTTTTTTATTATTTAAAAAAAAATAAACAGACATGGATGAATTATTCACAATAAGACTGTTTAAATTAGAGTGAATTTTCATATAATGCCAACTTTAAAGGGGGAGTGAAATGCTATTTCATGCATACTGAGTTTTTTACACTGTTAAAGAGTTGGATTCCCATGCTAAACATGGACAAAGTTTCAAAAATAAAGTTGTACGTTTGATGGAGTATTTATGTGGCAAAAATACTCCTTCCGGTTTGTCACAAGTTTCGGAAAGTATTTTTCGAGTATGGGTCTGTGTGACGTCAGATGGGGCGGAATTTCCTTATATGGGTCCTAAGGGCACTTCTCCCGGAAGGGCGCGCACGCACCCGTAGACCAGAGCAAGAGAGCATTTTGACGATGATCGTTTTATAAACAAGGCCCAGTTCGACGCCGGATTTGCAGATCGTCTAATGCTTAAGGATGGAGCAGTCCCAACGATAAAGGTTCACGGTCGTGCGTTGGAACCGCAGGCGGTGAGTAAAACTGCTTCAAATGTCTGTGTGTTGTTAGCTATCGGCGCGTAAGCACAGCCCACATGGCACGCCTCCTGCCGCTCGTTTTTTTCCGGAAAGTCTCGGAACTGCCTATCTTTCTTTTATAAATATAATAAAACTAAAGACTTTTTGGAGATTTGAAGGATGCAGTACTACTCTATAGGTACTCAAGATCAACATGAGATTGCCTGATACTGAGTGTTTCACCAGCTCCCCCCCCCCCCCCCTTTAAGAGTACTACACTATATTGCCAAAAGCTTTGGGACGTCTGCTTTTACATGCACATGAACTTTAATGACATCCCATTCTTAATCCGTAGGGTTTAATGTGAAGTTCGCCCACCCTTTGCAGCCATAACAGCTTCAACTCTTCTGGGAAGGCTTTCCACAAGGTTTAGGAGTGTGTTAATGGGAATGTTTTACCATTCTTCTAGAAGCGCATTTGTGAGGTCAGGCACTGATGTTGGATGAGAAGGCCTGGCTCGCAGTGTCCGCTCTAATTCATCCCAAAGGTGTTCTATCGGGTTGAGGTAAGGACTCTGTGCAGGTCAGTCAAGTTCTTCCACACCAAACTCGCTCATCCATGACTTTATGGACCTTGCTTTGTGCACTAGTGCGCAAACTGTTCCGACAAAGTTGGGAGCATGAAATTGTCCAAAATTTCTTGGTGTGCTAAAGCATTAAGAGTTCCTTTCACTGGAACTAAAGGCTAAGCCCAACCCCTGAAAAACAACCCCACACCATAATCCCCCCTCCACCAAACTTTACACTTGGCACAATGCAGTCAGGCAAGTAACGTTCTCCTGGAAACCGCCGAACCCAGACTCGTCCATCGGATTGCCAGACAGAGAAGCGTGATTCGTCACTCCAGAGAACACGTCTCCACTGCTCTAGACTCCAGTGGCGGTATGCTTTACAGCACTGCATCCGACACTTTGCATTGCACTTGGTGATTTAAGGCTTGGATGCAGCGGCTCGGCCATGGAAACCCATTCCATGAAGCTCTCTACGCACTGCTCTTGAGCTGATCTGAAGGCCACACGAAGTTTGGAGGTCTGTAGCTATTGACTCTGCAGAAAGTTGGCGCACTGTGTGCCTCAGCATGCGCTGACCCCTCTCTGTGATTTTACGTGGCCTGCCGCTGTTGTTCCCAATTGTTTCCACTTTGTTATAATCCCACTAACAGTTGACTGTGGAATATTTAGTAGTGAGGAAATTTCACGAATGGACTTATTGCACAGATGGCAACATATCACGGTACCACGCTGGAATTCACTGAGCTCCTGAGAGTGACCAATTCTTTCACATATGTTTGTAGAAGCGTCTGCATGCCTAGGTGCTTGATTTTATACAACTGTGGCCAGGGAAGTGATTGGAACACAGAAATTGATTATGCAGTAGTCTTGCTATTTGTTAAAATGTAATTAAAAGTCCACTTGCAATCATTCATGATTAATTTATTCCTAGAGCGAAAGTGTTCAATAATAAGGATGTTAAAGAGCTAAAGAGAGTAGTATTTAGCTCATCATGTGATCTCAAGTACCCCTGATCCACATAAAAAAACTACTGTTATAAGGCTACTAATATGACTGGATTTTGAGGATTCTTTCAGGGTAAAACTTATTTAATATGGAAAATCTACCATTTAAACCCATCAGATAGGCTACAGTAACTTGTGTGGTAGAATAGATCTGTATTATACAGCACAAACCCTGATATTTAAAGCTGCTTTTGAGCGAGTCAGTCATGAAATTCCACCCATATTTTCCTGTGGAATAATTCATGCAGTGGAATATTTATTAGGCTTATCTTATTGAAGAAAAAAAAAAGCTATTTCTCACAGGATATTGAAGTTTCTGGCTTGCAGAGCTGACGTGAAACTTTATCGTAGGTTAGAGTTTCTGTACTATAGTCTAATCTATTAAACAAAAAAGTTAAATGTTTTTACACATGTAATATTGAGGGAGGCAGAGATGGTACATTACAGCGTTAGGCATTTTTCAGTAACCCTTTAACACATCCACCCCCGGTTTCACAGACGCCTTAAGGCTGTGTTAAGCTAGTCCCAGACTGAAATTGTAACTGAAATCAACTTGCGCTGACATATCTTAAAATATGTCAATGCCATTGTTTTGTCTCAAGATGCACACCAGTAATGTTTTCATAAAAGCTACTTTAATGTCCTAATTAAACCAAGGCCTAATCCTGGCTTAATCTAAGCCCTGTCTTTGAAACCAGGCCCCAGTGTTTACTGTGTGTGCTTAGTGATTAAATTACAGTTCAGTTCTTTGCCTACAGGGGCCGCTGTATCATACACCGTCTCCCACTCAAAGGCCCTCGGCAGCGGCTGTTATATAAACCGCTGTCCAAATGCTTATCAACAATGTGTTTTATGCAATAGGCTTAAGAGTACACACCAACTCAACTCACATCGGTTGCTTGTGATACAATTTCCATGTATTTATTTGATGTAGATAGCGGATGACCGCATGACCCACCACAAAAATCTTCTTTACATGTACTGTATGTAAGTTGGTTATTACATATCTCATACTTGGTAAGCACTTGTATTGACATTTGTATTGTCAGATATAGTGACATCCAAAAAAAGTCAAAATCTGACTTAATCCTGAAAATATAAAAAGTTTTTGGGTTTTGAAAAAATGTAACTGCTTCTGTGCTGCTGTCATTAAAGCAAAAGTTGGACAACTACTAATATACTTAAAAAAATTCTGAAATTCATATTAATTCAACTTTTAATGCAAAGTATTATATTAGTATAATTTGTATGTATGTATGTATATGTAATGTATATGTATATATATATATATATATATATATATATATATGTATACATGCATAAAAAAATGCAAAATAGAAACACTTGCTATTGGTCTCAGATATTTTGCTCCCAATTTAATGTTTAAATGTGTCGCTTTGTAAGCAACATTTGTAATATGCCTTTTTTAATAGGTTTTGTTTGAAAACAAATTGTGAACATTGTATATCTCAAACAGTTTCTTGATACGGATTGAACATTTGTTGTAGAGATGAAATATCTGCGATTATATTCATCTGTTTTTGCAGTTTCACTTTCCTCCACAGCTCAGAGGTGAGAGATCCATGAATATTTTAAGCAAAGAAGAACTTTATTCTTTGTTTGTTGGGTTGTCAGATATCAAATGGTTCATGGGAAGCTTTCTTTCAGTCATGATTATGTGATTGAGTGAAACTGAGAAAGGGATTAAGATGTTTTCTATAGTGGAAAGTAAAAAATCTCCCATTCAGTACGATGAACTACTTGGAAATTCTTATAAAGTAAGTAAACAAAAGAAAAGAAATGCCAAACCACAGCCAACTGGCAGGTTGGAAACACAAAAGCTTATCATGAAAGTTTCACAGTGCAGTCAAAACTGAAATGAACACACACGCATACACACAAAGAATCATTTCAGGCCAGCAGGTTTGGGCTTGTGTTGCAAGATCAGTCAGACAGGGTGTTGGATAATAAAGACAACGTCTAAAAGGACTGATAACATTGAGGATCATTTCTTTGGAACTTTCTCTGGGGAATAATGTTTGTGCACTTAATATCAATACATGAGCAAATTCGAAAGTGAAAACGAAAAACTAAATAACTCCCCATTGGACATGTAAATGGCCCCCCGATTTATGTGTCCTGGCTCCGGCTATGGGGAAGAAGCAGCAGAAACAAGCGATAGAAGCATTGCTTATGCACGTTGTAGTCTTTGACAAAAATGTGATTTTTTTTCTAGTGTTAATAAAAAAGAATACATGAAGCTTGAATGAAATTTAATTGATTTTTAAAGCAGAGGCTCTCTGCTAACAAAATATTCTGGGGGCCATTACATTTTTGTGAAAATATAAATGTGTAAAATTCCGCACTATTTTGTGCACTTTGTATAGATGCACGGATGTTTTTCCTTCCATTGAAGCCAAGATGCTCTTTGGATCACGCTCAAATCATGCTGGAGAACTTGATCATCGAGTTTTGCAAAGACGCATTTTCACTGGTGGTCTCAAACTTTTTGGATGTTGTGCATATATTTATTTCTTGGACTGTTGGTGCACATATCGTCCTCATAAACTAAACAGGGGTGATCCAAGCTTTATCTGAGGCGGAACTAGCTCGGTTCCGACTAATTTACTTCTCAGTTTCTTGGCCACACCGCAAACTGCATCAATTCAAGTCGCAAAGTCCAAAATTGCTGCTGGCCAGTTTGAGGTTGGGCGCGCAGACGGGTTGAAACACATCCCGCAATTAGAGTCTTTGTTTTTGAAAAGCGGCACGGCTGGAGGTGGGGAAAGTGTCAGCGTGCATGAGCGGGAGAGGCGTGAAGCTCCTGGTTCCTCAAGGGTTTTTCAGCAAGCGTTAATTTGGGGCCCAGCCAGGCCTCTGTGAATCGCATGACCCAGCAGGCTGACAACCATGAGAAACGAAAGACATGAACTTTTATGTTGAGGGACTGAGCTAAATTTACTGCAAGAAAAAAGGCAAAGAGTCCAGACAGGAAACGTCTACCTTTCTTTCATAACTACAACAAAGTAATAAACTATCTCAAATCATGTGGCTTTGCCGAGTAGAGGTGGATTACTTTTCTACACGATTTGCAGCTGATGGACTATAAAAATGTGGAAAAGACCCTATAGATTTTAGGGCTTGTGGGCAATGTTTTTTACCACCGCGGTTAGCATATCTTCATGTCTTCTCCGGGTGTTCCAAAGCAACTGAGAGAAGGTCTGAAGAGCAGATTTTACCTTCTGCAGGTGCAAGACATTTAGCCTATAATTGATGTTGCGCTGCCAGAGAAAGCGGAAATAAATTACGTCATGCTATACAAATAAACAACATGCCTTATCAAGTCTAACAAGTACAAACTGTTATATAGAATTTGACGTGCAAGTAAAAAGTTATCTGTCCTACAGCGTTTTTGCTTTACCACAGTGAACGAAAGGAAGAAACGTTTATAATCCCCAACCCCTGCGAAAATGGATGAGAAATGAGGGAAGATTTGGAAAAAGAAACGAGAAAATATGAAAGAGTGTTAAATTCGTGGAAAGTCAGGTGACCAGACAGCTGACAAATGGCTTCAATTTATGCGCCTCTCTCATTTGGTCATGATTGTGATGTAACATTTAATTGCTAACCTAATATTTCTTTTGTAAACGAAGCTTTGTGTTTCACTCGTGTCGTAATATTAGAAACGCCATAACATTGTGGAGGCAACTGTTTTATGAGCAGCACTTAGATGTTCTTCAGAAAAAGTAAAAAAATTACTTCTTGCAGTTGTGCCTCGTGTTATTTATAAAAGCTTTAAATTGGATTTGGTTTCCCCCAGCTAAAAATACACAAGTAAACTAAATGTTTTCAATAAAAGGCAGTGGTTCCTAAGCTATATGTTCATTATAGAGCCATATATCTTTGCGCTATACATTTTCATTTGGCTAGAAATTAGAGAGGAGCTCTCCGCCAGTCTGCTAAACGCCTCCATTTCCTCTACAAAAAGCGTATATTTGTGACGAATAAGATGCTAAAACATTATATCTGGCCTTTGCAAAAGCTTTGTTTCATTAAAAAAAAATAAAAAAAAAATGTAGACTAACATTTCTTGCATAACCACAGAAAATAATCCATCAAAAGGACGTTTTTGCACTGCACCGCCTCTTGCAAACTTTGATCTTTTTTTAATGCTTGTCATCTTTCTCTTAATCTGACGGTCCTTCTAAGTACTGTTAATATCCATTTTGTTTGTTTAGTGCTTAAGAATTCCTTTTACCCTTTCTGTCTCATTTCATCCTGTCATTCTTCTTCATTCTTTATCCCTCAAACGTCTTCTAATCTGTCTTCTCCCTTTCTCTCGTTTGCTGCTAATCCTTTTCATCCCTTTGGTTTTCCTAATGCTACCATCCTTCAATGTCTTGTTCTTTTTTAGTCATCTCTTCTTTCCTCTCGCTTTCACTCTGTGTTCCTTCTCTCTCCATCTTTTGCCCTATATTTAGGCGTAATCCTCTATTTCTGTTTCCGCATCTGTAGTGCGCTCAACAGCTGGGGCTGAATTTACAAAAAAGATCCACACCCACACGCTGACACACACCACTATAAACACACAAACACACCCCAGTAAACACACACGCAAAAGCCTCTGGAAACACACATACCCCTGCAAACATGTTGTTTCCACATTTTGCTCTCTAAGCACACATGCTAACCAATGTTGGGGAGCTACGTAAAAAAAAAAGTATAGTTAAACTATATTTAGAATATAAGCTAATAAAAATTAGGTCATTCCAAAAAAACGAATGTTTTTTTGTTGGAAAAGCTGCACTATTTTAAGCTGTAAATGTGCATTCATATTCAAATCTGTTTGGAGATTATTCACAGGGAAAATTCTGGAATTATGCGTGAGGGCGAAACATTTCCCCTTGCAGATTTTTTCAATGGGTTCAAGATGGTCGCATGGATTCGCCACACTAACCAACAGAAAGCTGCTTAGTTTGAAATGTATTTCAGTGTGAGCAATGCTATTCACAATAGACAGTTTTTACAGAAATTTTGTTAAACTGTACATATGCTACTGATGAAAGAAGTTCGTCGTTCCAAACCTATATGCATTTCTTTCTTCTGTGGAACACAAAAGATTTTTTGAAGAATTTTCAGGTCACAATACAATGGCAGTCAATGGGAACCAAAAATATTTGCTTACCAATTTTCTTTAAAATATCATCTTTTACGTTCAACACAAGAAATAAACTCATACAAGTTTGGAACGACACGATTTTTGGGTGGAATATCCCTTTAAGATAGTAACCTTGGTTAGCTATTTCCCAACACTCATTTTTGCACACTCACGCACAAAGGGCCACAGGCAGCGTAATCCTTATCCTTGAGAGCTGCAGTTGTTCAGCAGATTTTCTAGCTAACTACAATCAAGCTGGCACCCCTGGAGCTTTTAGGTAAAGCAGTGGTTTAATTGATTGCAATAAGACAGTCATTACTTTGCATCCCGGAGAGACGCCCTGCCGTGTGTGCGCTGGACAACAACATCACAGCCTATTCTGTGGATGAAACTCAAACAGATTTATCCCGATTTAGCACTCTCATTACTGCTCCAAATGAAGGGAGGGGAAATGGCTGTAACTTTGAAGAGGCAAACAAAACCAGTTTTTGTGTGTGTGTGTGTGTGTGTGTGTGTGTGTGTGTGTTTCTGTTGACTTTTTGCTGCACAAAGATAAACCTTTGATAGGTGTGGTGGTGAGCCACGTACAGAAAAATCTGCCTATGAAATTAGTCCTGAGGGACATTTCTTGAGCACCATTGGGAATATGGGGAACAAATAGTGTTGTCCGCATGTGGGGCAAGCTGAGATGCGGGGTAGGCGGTGCTCAGGGGGTTGGGTGAGCGGTGCTTGAGTAGACCGTGCTGGTTGTGTGGCAGTACATTCCCTCCTGGAACATTAGCGCTCCTTTTATGCTCACCTGCCGTTATGGTTGACATGATTCAAATCATCATGCTTGTTATGTTTGTTTAGCGTTGCCACAGGTGACAGTAGCATGTGTACTGATAACTTGTTTTCAAACAATGTGTATTTGACGAAAAAGTAGTTTGGCTATAATCAAAATAAATAAAAAAAACTTACAAAGATCTCAACTCTTTTTATTGTATATGTGTTATATAATTATGCATAAATATAAAATTTCTTTAATTTTGATTTGCAATTTATAAGTATAAATGAAAAACTAAAAATGATGTAGGTTTTTGCGTACATTGTTATTTTATGTGTAAGTTTTGTCATTTAAACTCTTTTGTTTTTGTTTTATATATATACACTGTAAACTCAAATAAGTTGGCAAAACTCAAAAAAAATGAAGTAGTTACATAAAAAAAATGTAAGTTAAGAAATCCAAAGTTTCAGTAAGGGACCGTTCGGTATTTATGGAATGGACCACCGGAGGAAAATAGGGGAGGGTCATGTCTTTTTATTCTTTGTTGAGGGGAGGGTCATCCAACTTTTTTTTAGGGGGAGAGTCACCCAACTTTTCATGAAAACAGCAAAATTTCAAAGTGGATTGTTTGGTGCATATTTTTCCATGTAGCTCTATGTAGCTTTCTCAGTCTCGGCCCCCCATCGCTAGCAGATGGGTCTGTCCAGTTTGGCGCTGTTTGACATTGCGCGCGCATTTCGGGCGTACGCGCTCAGAAAAAGTGCATCATGTCAGAACAGAACGCCAATGAAATGTTTCCCCGGCAAAGCTTTAAAGCACAAGCAAATAATGAACTTTTGTGATTGCGAATAAGTGCAGTGTCCTGTGAGTGTAACGCTACCACTGCATTAACATGTGATGTGAATGTACGTCAAGTTTTACAATATTTGGACTGAGGCGCCAGAACTGCAGCTGATAGAATGTGCGCTGTAGCGCGATACTACCATGTTTCTTCAAAAGCAGATCGTGGAGACATTCAATCATCCGCGATCAAAAATCGTGATATGGCATAAGTATAAAACGACTGTTATAATGTCTGAAAACAAACACAAGTAACGGAGTTTACAAAACTGTATCGCACGCGTACTATGTGTGGTGTGTAAGATGAGAAAGCAGAGATTAAGTCGTTTGTCATGGTTGTAAAAAAACAATGGCTATATGAATATCTTTGCCAAGCGCAAACCAGTACAGAAGTAATCAATAAATTATCGGGGAGGGTCATGCCTTTTTTCACAATCATTTGGAGGGTCATAGAAAAATGTATTGCTGGTGAAGAAAGGGTCAAGTCTATTTTGATTATAGATCTCGAAACTCCTCTGGTAGCCCCTTAAATAAAAAACGAACAGTCCCTAAGCAGAACTGGCAGATTTTTAGTTCGTACTTAGACATTTTAATTGCTCTTAACTTGAAATATTTGAGTAAGCTTATTCATACATTTAACTTAAAATTATAATGGAATCAACTTAAATGTTTTTAGTAGTGGAAACTTGTCTAGCTTTAACTAGCTGATTCATTAAATGCTAACATGGAATATGTTGATAATATGGAATATTTAACATATATCTGTTCTCAAACTAAGCTCGTGCTCCACCTGTCACCATGATGATAAATCCCCCGAAAACACCACATAACGGAACCTAGCATAGAATTTAGCCTAGCATTAATCTTGCAGAAAATCATTGCATAACACTTATTTTAGGGTTTACTCTCCCTTTCGAGTGTCATGGCAAAGCCCAGTTTCAGTAAAATTTAAAGCTGCAATATGTAATTTTTTTCGCCGCTAGGGGTCCCTAACCTCTTACAATAGCAAAGGCATAGATTGATGACGCAGTGATAAGCGGAATCATGGAGCTTGCTGTCATGCTGATGATTCTAATAATGTTTATGGATGAGTGAAAAACATTGCTAATGATAGAACGATTCCAGCGCCACAAGCGAGTCCCGCGGATATAAAGGAAGGAGGACATTTCATTCTAACGAACTACCTGCAAGTGATGAATTACTACTCACACAGGTCAGTTTATTTGTCCCAAAGTCTGCTTGCCATGATCCATAATGTTTGAACGAAACAACAACAGCTTGCCGCTAAACATTACGCAGTTGTCCAGATCTGTCGCCATGGTTACTATGGCAGTACGAGTGGAAACCAGGGATAATGCGAATATTGCGTCATTAGCCGCGTTTCCATTACAGATTTGCGCAAACGTTTTGCGCTATTATCTAAATATCGATAAAAAACTATTGCGAAATGACGGCGTTTCCATTAACCGATGTTATGCGACTAAAACGTCCTTTTTTCTCTCGCGATAAGTCATTCCAAAAATCCCGGCAACGGACGTTGGTTATAATATCACAGCCACCGCTTTAGACATTATTATTATTATTAATGGAAGGAGACGTGGTGTGTTATCCAAGCATTAATGGCAGGGAAAGACCCCCGAACGACACATATAAGGAGTTTCTGGGTGTTTCACCCTCATTTCTGCTCCGAGGATTTGATTGTGGCATTTCTTTGAGATTTAGAATCCAGTATTCCTATAGGCTAATTCTTGTTTCTTTTATGAATTTAATAAAGAATTCTGTCTTGTATTCTGTCCAAACGATCCATGTCTGCTACTTTTGTGTCCATTCGTTTTTCCTTTTTTAACCCCTAATTGAAAAACGAAAAATGAACGGTTGTTGTCTTTTTAAAACGCAAAGTTGAACACCAAAATTTTTATTTGAACTGGCTACTCAAACTGCTGCGAAAAAAGTAAATATCGACGAATTTTCTGATTTTTGTTTATGACTTTTTTCCCCTTTATTAAACATTTAAAATATTCACAAATTAATATGGAAAACATGTCGATTTTACTGGTTTTCTAAGGCCAAATTAGAAACTGGAATTGATGTCTTTCCCGCAGTGCTGAATGAGAAGAGCCATTAATATTATTAATAAACTATTGTTTTCTAAGTGTCGGCTAAAATCACATCTCCATCTCCGCTGTTAAGCAGATGCGCTTTTAGAGAGAAATGCACCTTTCATACGAATTACATAATCAGAAGGTATTAGCTTTCGATTCGAATTTGTTCGTTTTAAAGTGGACATTTCAAGCTTTAGCCTACATAGGCTATATTTTGTTTCAGTTCTCGCGCTCAAGTTTACGGAGATCATGAAAGTGCGTCTGATTGTTTTCTTTTATTTTACAAAAGCACAGCGTTTTCTTGTTATTGTGAGTTTACACAAATAAAAGTAGTTGAGAATAATGTATTATTATTTTCTGTATGACCAGAAATGATAGAGTATTTTAAGTTGTTTCCACTGTTGATAGGAAAATGTAAGTGTTCGCGGCCGCGCCTCCGTGTCATGCAGTGCGCGCTCCACGCTCAGCTTTGTTCCTTTTTTGCATAAAAGCGTCTTCTAAATATAGCCTATTAAATGTTATAATAAAATAACATATTTTAACATAACAAGTAGCTATACATGGACTTCAGACACACCGCGTCTTCTAAGTCAGTTGACTGTAAATGCGCAAAAACTGTTTCCATTGCAGTTTTGCGAAATATTCCTTTTTCGAATTGCCTGAAAAACCACCTCATGAGAGCGTAAAAACTTTTTTGCGATAAATGGGAGTTTTTGCGAAATTGACGTGTTTCCATTAAGCGTATTTTCAATTCGCAATTTCAATTTGCGCAATTTGAAGGGTAATGGAAACGCAGCTATTGACAGGTGACAAGGGACGGGCACTATTAAAAATTGTGAATTTTTCTGAATTAAAAAATTCTTGGAAACATTTAACGTATAAGTACAGTACACAACTGAAGGACATATATAACACTACAAGTGGTTTTTGGAAATTTT
This sequence comes from Scardinius erythrophthalmus, assembly GCF_964197995.2. Taxonomy (NCBI): domain Eukaryota; kingdom Metazoa; phylum Chordata; class Actinopteri; order Cypriniformes; family Leuciscidae; genus Scardinius; species Scardinius erythrophthalmus. The sequence continues at coordinate 14,132,328 of NC_138230.1, forward strand.
GATACAAAACTCTAACATATTGTACCTTTATGTTTAAAATTAAATGAAACAAATTCATAACACTCAAAACAATTCCAATTACTTAAAATCTCTTATTTTTGTGAACTCAAAAGAAAAAAGTTCTAAATACTCATAAAAGTTAATATGATTTAACTAATTTGTTTAATTTTAGTTTACCCTACTCAAACCACATATAGTTTAAATAACACTTTTCACAAAAATCAAGTATTCTTCATTTTATCTTTAAGGCATTAAAGGCATTATTAAGGCATTATTTTTTTTATTATTATCCATAAAACTTTTTTATTTCCAGGTTTTCAGTGGTCTCAGACATTTTGGACCATGTTTAAAGTGTAAAAGTGAAAACAATCTGTCATTGACTCAACAAACTTGTTCAAATGGCACATCTTGTGTAATGTATTTTTCTACTTATCATAACAACAATCAAATGCCCTGTCTTTCCGGACAAGAACTCAACTGACCCTGAGTTGATTTGAGTGACCTGTAAAATCCTCAATAATATGGTGAACATCCAATTCAAATTTAAGGGTAATCTAGAGGTTATGCCAGGAGGAATACTAAAAATGTATTGGTAAAAAGCTTTCAGGATTATTGACTAAGCTAACACAGATAAACTGGCGTCTGCACAGAGCAGGCTCAAAAACTCAAAAACTGAACCACAACATTGTTCTCAATGTGTCTCACTAGTCTAAAAACACAGATATAAAAACTAATTCTGTCAGGATATAAATGTTAAGCTAAATGTTTCACAAACAAGTCAGTATCATTATTATTTTGACAAATTATTGTAAAAGGCCAGATGGGGATAAACCATATATGGCCTTATATGAACTGTACTGTGGCCACTAACATTGACCCATCTGAAGAGCAGTTATGAACTTCACAACATGCTCTATGTCATAATCTCTCCATAGCTAATCCACTTTATAAATATGCATATTGTAAAGGTTTAATATTCGCTAAAGGCCTCATATTAATCCATGAACTCTCGTTTACGGATCAACCCAGCAGGACACGTAATGGTTTTGAAGCACATTATAATAAGTGCCATCAAATATGGAAAGTAGAGTTATATATGCCCTTGGCTATGAAACAGAGATATATGTGTATTGAATATGGAATATAAAGGAAAGCCAGTACATTAAGGTCATTCATTCTGTCAATAAAGACAATCCGATGCGGTATTCCTCATCAGGGTAATGGTTTTAAGGACAAATGGATAATTTCACACATAATCCAGAATGACAGACAGAAAAAGGGGAAATTACAGCACAGGACTATTAAAGAGGAATGCTTGGGACTGATTGAGTTAGTTTATATTCTCTTAATGTAAACATCTTTAACAAGAAGTTGCATCTCTTTGTCTGGTGGTTACTTCAGTTTATTTTATAGTTAATTAATAAATAATTTTAAAGATTTTGCTTGTAAAAATAGTCCCCTGAGAACTATGTTCCCCTAGGGCCATTTTCCTGGTTCCATTCACATCACCTGTAGGAACTCTGTAGTGATGTTAGAAGAAACCATCCTGCCTCTTTTTTGTTGTTGTTGTGCGGGACTTTTATTTTGCACACTGTGCTCCCATTCTCCGTCTTCATTAGTTTTACGATATGTTTGATGGTCCTATCTAATACGCTATTACTGTAGATAGAACTGTCAAACAAAGAAAGTAAACGGTATAAGAAAAAGTATTATAGCGTTTGCCATGTGGTTGATGCCCAATGGCGCAAGCTGAAAAGATAATCAGCTTGGTCCCTCGAAAGTCATGTTGGATTTCCTGCTTAGCGCAAAGGTTGAGAAGTGTCTGGTCTTCGATGTCAGTCAATCTATCACTGTTTTCCATGTTCGTGAAGTTAATTTGTAGAGTTGATATAGGCTATAAACTGTATGTTTACACGGCTTTTTAAAAAATGGCGTGTGCCAGTGTTTTTCTCATATGTTCGCCCAATCAAGAAACACTTACGTCGTGCTAGGTTACACCCTTCTCTGAAGTAGGAGATAATTTAGTTCTCCCAAAAGGCGTTCCAAGAACTAAATTCGTTCCCAGTTCCTGCTGTACGAGCACGCCAAAAAGCAGATACTTCCACCAATATTATTGGAACTATGAAAACATTCATTCGGGTTCACTTTATATGGTGGTCCCTTTAACACATTCTGTTGACTATAAGTAACGTTACACCCACATGTCTACTAACTCTCATTAGAGTGTTAGTAGAGTAGTAATAGATTAGTAGGGTTAGGGATAGAATAAGTTGACATACTTGCAAAGTTACTTCTGGTCAGTAGAATGTCTGTTGGACCATCACAATAAAGATAGCAGAGAGTAATGAGAGTTAGTTGACATGTAGTTGCAAAGTTACTTATAATCAACAGAATGTTCAAATGGGACCATCAAAATAAAGTGTTACCAAACATTCCTCCTGTGTGAAAGCCGCTTATGTAACAGACTGTGTATGGCACACTCTTAAAAATAAAGGTTTATTATTGGCATCTATGGTTTCATGAAGAACCTTTAACATCTATGAAACCTTTCCATTCCACAAAAGGTCCATGGAAAAGGGTTTTAGATTATTAAATAAGTCATTCAAGCTAAGAAATGGATGGTTCTTCTAAGAAATATTCACTGGAAGGTTTTTCTATGACATTGCTACAAAAGCCCTCTTTTGGAACCTTTGTTTTTAAGAGTGTACAGGTCTAAAAAAGGGAAAATGTCAGTGATTTGTAAAATTAGCCCCTCTAGGGCAAGTCAAATTAAAGTAATTTACGTCAAAAGTGTGGAAAATGATCTGCCGTAAATTCCATTCAGATTGAAAAGCAAACAAACTGTGCAGATCATGTATCAACATTTCACAAATATGTTTTCGTTTTTTTTATTGTTTTTTTAGGTTAAGTGTGATGAGTTTTGGTATCATGTGTGTAAATATAAGTAGTCTAAGTATTTATGTACATCATTTATTTACATTTTATGTTGCAGACAACATTACATGCTCTACAGATCTTTATAAAGTTGTTCATCCTTTGTGTTTTGCCACAGTTCAGATCAGTCATGCGGTTTTTGACTATGTTCAATAATTGTAATCATCTTTAGTCTGGATTAAAATCCCTAGTCTCAACCAGACTTAATCTGTGCTCTGGGATTTTAGGCACATTTCTGTCTGTTTGCATGTGTTAACGCAAATCTGCAGTGTTTGCTATCTTTAATCATTTATTTAAATTGGGATGTTATATTTTATATAATTATTACTTGCCACATCAGAGACAATATGTTTATAATAATATTAATCATGGCTTATGTATGTTTTTATATCAAAAGATGACCGGTATTTAAAATAGGACATATTAACCGATATTTAAAAAAATATAGGACAGTGCAATCGTAGTTTTTGTTTACCATTAAATAGGAGCTATTTAATAAGCAAAGCAAAATTGCAACTGAACTTGACAGCCATTGCTTAACATTGTATTCTGTGTAAAAACTATAATATGCAATTATATGCAAATCTATTCACATTTACACATAAGAGTGTGATTTCTGTCTCAGTGTTAATGTACCTACAGTAATTGTGCTTAATTTTGGTGAACTTAATTTTCAATGAGATATAATTTTGACAATTACATTTAAAATGGCTCTTTTTCCTGTGATGAGATCCTGCACCAAAATGCCTGAAATACACTGTGGTCTTGTGTAAAACCATTAGCCAAGACCCGGATCCAGACCAAAGCCACATTTATGTGGTCTTGAGAGATCTAAGTACCAAGAACACAAGAACAAGACTCTTAATTCCTGGCAAACACTGAGAGGACTGATAGGACTAGATAGTTCAACTAGATACTTCAAACTGTTGACTGTCCCATGGTAACCCAAAAATGATAACTTCTACAGTAAAATAACTGGTTTTATTTAAGTAAAAAAACTGTATTGCTGAATCAAACTAAATGCATTTATTTACACCAACAAAAAAATACATTTATGGGTTAAATCAAGAGAAAAACTGCTCTTTACCAAATTGTACAATGTGTTTGTTGTAAGTATATAGAAAATGTCTCTTAAATAATACACACTTGAAATATTTACCATCAAATCCTAAGGACTGAAAGTATTCATGTTTACAAACCAAGTTCATTTGAGGTATCTGGACCAAAGGGATATTAGTCAATTTCATTGTGTAACAAAATGCTTTTCTATGGATTATCATAATGCCATGGTCTGAACATATAGGCATAAACAGAGTTAAGGATTTAGATTGAAGACATTTAATGTTATCCAAAGATAAATTAAATATTCTTATGGTTGTCTTTTTGTTCCCATATGTTTTAGTCCCAATCGATGACTTTAGTCCATGATCAATCTAATGTTACTGTTGGCTGAGGACATTATGGCATTGTCAGTGGCTGTTATGAAAATTGACATTCAAACACAGTAATCCATAATTGTCCTCATGTTAATAGCATCACTTCCTTTTGTGAGGGGAGAATTAAGGTGAATATACTCTATGGTTGCTTGATTTTGGTCAAAAAAAAAAAACTTGTTTTAATATGGTATAAATGTACAGCTGAAGTCACCATGGAAGTGCATAAGAGATGTTTTATGGGCACAGTTCCACTAATGAACTGTTACACATGCTGAGTGTACACATACAATCACAGATTATACATCTAACCACACAGTGAAGCAGAACATCACCGCCTCAGGCAAAGAAAGAGTTTTGAATTTAAATTCCAGAATGCACTAAACAATATACCATGACAAGTCTTGTCATGATTTTTATGCAATAAATGTTGTTTAAAACATTTAAAGGGAGAGTTCACCTAAAAATGAAAATGTATTGTTAATTTACTCGCCCTCAGGCCATCCGAGATGTGACTTTTTTCTTCGGTAGAACAGTAAAGACGATTTTTAGCTGAAGCCCTTGGTCCTTGGTGATTCATATAATGCCATAAAGTCAATGGCTACCATCCCTTTGAGAGTCAAAAAAACATATACACGCAAAACAAAATGAATACATTTTAACTTTATATATTCTCAGTTTAATTTTTTTTTTTTGTATTGTTTTATTTTTAATATATTTTAATTGGATGTCATTTTTATTCGTTTTATTATTTATTTATTTATATTTTGTTTAATTTTTTGTTATTTTAGTACTTCAACTTATCTTATTTGCGTTAGTTGTCAAGGCAATATTTCAGATTTTCATTTAGTTTTTCATCTAATATTTATATCATGTTTTTTAATAGTTTTTTTCAATAATAACCCTGTTTCTAGGTCGCTGGTGTTCTGGGTTTCTATTTAGTAATCACTCTGATGATCTGTGAATTCATTGGTAGCTTGTATTTTGATCAATTAATGAAAAGAATAACTCATAAGGGTCAATTGTTTGTGAATCAGACTTGTCGTGCTGTTTGTGCTTTTTATCACATTCATCACATTCGAGTCAAACTGCAAACTTACATTTACAACTATTTCTTTTGTCATTGCGCTGTGAATCTACACAGCAAAACATGGAGGAAAGTTATGTGCCAAAGATATAGCAAGCACAACTTTATATATTTTCATTTTATTGTAATGCATTTTTTGTTGTGGTCAATCAAAATATAATTATCTAATTGTATATATATATATATAGCCCAAAAAGGAGGATATCGCAAATAAGGAGTGGAATTTCAGCATTCATTCGCATAACCAAAACCTTACCCTTACAGAATCTCTCCAGGCACGAATTCCTAGCTACTCATTTTCTTTTGTATATTTGGTCCTTTAAATTCAGGGTCATTACCAGGAGATTTTGAAAAGGCCCACAGATGTCTCCATTTAGCCTCTCTAATTGAACACAATATGTGATCACTTGAGTTTTTCAAACACAGACCGCACCTTTCTCGTCTACCTGAGGCAGTGATTACTGATAATGGCATTAGTTCTTTGGCAATCTTATTCCCTGCCCTTTTATGTCAAAATTTCTGCCTGTAAGGATAGAAATACATTGCTTTAAAAACAGGAGATTAGTTTGGAGCGGTGCGATTAGCAGACCTCGTTTGGCTCTCTCTGCCATAAGTGATTGTCCTTCCTCAGATCATTAACCCTGGCACTGTTCGACAGTGTAATGAGCAACCGGACGAGCACTATAATACACACTGGTTATGAAACACTCAGAAACACGCACATGCGCACACCCACACACACTCACCTATTACGAAACACTAAGTACTGAGATTCAGAAAAGGGAAAAAAGTATTAATTCCAATGAAACAGTGGCATAAATATGCTCTAAAATAATATGAAATTATTAAAAAAGAGCAATGATGTTATAAAAGCAGATTTGAAGAAGAATTATAGTGATGTTTTGATATTTATGGGTGTGTCTTCAACTACTGTATGACTCTGTGGACTTTATAAATGGAATATATGGAAATAAATGCTTTTAAACTCTTTCACACTCGTTAGTTAATGTTGGCTTTTTTCTGAAAGCCATTTATGCTTTCATTTCCGTCACATCTCAAATGATGTATTGTTTAATCACATTCTGTGTTGGAAATGGCATTTACCAATAAAATTGGTAGTCATTTGTCTTTCTTATAGGCTAATTATATTTTATGCATCATAAATATACAGAATTAATTTATCATTTCAACTTTCACAAAATTGCAACTTGTCAAAGACAAAAGAGTCTGATTAAAGAGTTTGACTTTGGGAAAAGGGTCAAAACAATAAAAATCTATATAAAGTTGTACTGTCAAACTGATTAATTGTGATTAATCACATCTAACATAAAAGTTTGTAAATATATAATATATGTGTGTGTGTATATTATATATACGGACACTGTATATACTCTTCACATACGGACACATATATACTCTTCACATATATATATGTATATATATGTGAAGAGTTCAGATGCAAAAGCCTCTAAGTGCCACCTGAAATATTCTTCTAGAATGATCATTTTTATCAAGCTTGTATATTTAAGATCAGTAATTTCACTTAAATGGCAATGGAAATAACCTATTAATTGTTATTTAAGTGAAATTACTGAACTTAAATATACGAGCTTGATAAAAATGATCATTCTAGAAGAAAATTTCATATATATATAATGCCAAAAGTTTTGGGACGTCTGCTTTTACATGCACATGAACTTTAATGACATCCCATTCTTAATCCGTAGGGTTTAATGTGAAGTTCGCCCACCCTTTGCAGCCATAACAGCTTAAAGTTTTCTGGGAAGGCTTTCCACAAGGTTTAGGAGTGTGTTTATGGAGAATTTTTGACCATTCTTCTAGAAGCGCATTTGTGAGGTCAGGCACTGATGTTGGACGAGAAGTCCTGGCTCGCAGTGTCCGCTCTAATTCATCCCAAAGGTGTTCTATCGGGTTGAGGTAAGGACTCTGTGCAAGCCAGTCAAGTTCCTCCACACCAAACTCGCTCATCCATGTCTTTATGGACCTTGCTTTGAGCACTGGTGCGCAGTCATGATGGAACAGGAAGGGGCCATCCCCAAACTGTTCCCACAAAGTTGGGAGCATGAAATTGCCCAAAATGTCTTGGTGTGCTAAAGCATTAAGAGATCCTTTCACTGGAACTAAAGGCTAAGCCCAACCCCTGAAAAACAACCCCACACCATAATCCCCCCTCCACCAAACTTTACACTTGGCACAATGCAGTCAGGCAAGTAACGTTCTCCCAGAAACCACCAAACCCAGACTCGTCCATCGGATTGCCAGACAGAGAAGCGTGATTCGTCACTCCAGAGAACACGTCTCCACTGCTCTAGACTCCAGTGGCGGTATGCTTTACACCACTGCATCCGACGCTTTGCATTGCACTTGGTGATGTAAGGCTTGGATGCAGCGGCTCGGCCATGGAAACCCATTCCATGAAGCTCTCTACGCACTGCTCTTGAGCTAATCTGAAGGCCACACGAAGTTTGGAGGTCTGTAGCTATTGATTCTGCAGAAAGTTGCCGACTTCTGCGCATTATGTGGCTGAGTTGCTGTTGTTCCCAATTGCTTCCACTTTGTTTTAATCCCACTAATCCCACTTTAGCAGTGAGGAAATTTCACCAATGGACTTATTGTACAGGTGGCAACCTATCACGGTACCACACTTGAATTCACTGAGCTCCTGAGCTCTGAGTTTGTATATTTACAAACTTTTATGTTAGATGTGATGAATCGCGATTAGTGGATTTGATAGCACTATTATGAAAGCATATGAAAAGTGGCAAAAATAATTGAAGACGGCATGATTTAAAAAAAAATGTCATATCACAAAAGAACATACTGGAAGAGACATAAAAGTGCAAGAAACAGTTAAAGAAACACCCAATGAATAGCAAGTCAAAAAATCTTAAAACATAAGACATTACAATAGAAGCTGAGGCCAAAAGAATAATTTCTTGGTTGTTTGAGTGAGTCAGACTTTTGGCAGTGGTGAAAAACCTGCTTTTACTTTTGAAGTGAAGCTTTGTTAGCTATTTTTTTTTTTTACACAAACTGCTTGGGGGTCTATTTCTTTGCTAGGGATTATGAAATGTGCCGTTACATTAGCATGTTGCCCACTCTTTGAGTTATGTGCAGAATATCTGAGGCGTTTGATCTCACTCCTGAGACAGATCAAAACCTAATGAGCAAGTGTAAGTGTGTTGATCCATCCCAGAAATCCTGCATTCGTACTAAGCTGCGTGACCTTCAAGGCAGCAAGATACAGGTTGCATTCTGCTCCGTTTTCCTTGATGTCTCTTAAAATGTTTTATAGCACCGTTAGCATCTGGATTTTCTTGATCTAAAAGATCTACCGAGACAATTACCTCAGATTTGGGTCCTTTTTTCTGGACTTACTCGAGGTAGTGAAACCTTTCTCAAGTCCAAAGGCCCCCCGGAGGGAGATTTAGCAGTTAGCTCATCACACCAGATGTTTAACCCACACTGGATGAGGATTAGCATCCAGCCTAGCACTTGAATTAATGATTTTACGAGGGTGGATCTGATGCTGATTGTTTATATCCTTATCTCTGGAGTGTTCTATGTAAAGTCTCGGAAGAAACAGGAAATGCAGGAAATAGTAACTGAGTTTAATCACAATTAAGCTGCACTGATGCAATTGCATTTTGGGAATGAGTCTAGTAAATGCTGATGATCTGTCTACATCAAACACTTGAGTGTTTTTTTTTTAGGATAAGTACACATACAGAGTTGTAACAACAGATTCATTCGTTTTTTTATAACCACCCTGCGGGATTAAGATCTGTGTCAAGGACACAGTGGTGTTTCTCAACATCCCAGATGGAGGATGTTAACACACTGAGATTGGACCATGGCATTGTGGGAAGTTGTCAAATTTTTACTCTGCCTCATACCAGCATAAGCTTGGAGCTTAGTTCTGAGATCTCAGTTGCTCGTATTTGAAAGCAATGGTGTTCAATAGATGCATGATAATAACACAAGTGCATTTCATGTGTTTTTACATCTGAATAATGTGAACATTTGTCGTTTGAAATAGAATGTTACTTTAAAATTTGCAAATATCAGCAGTCAACCCAAAAAAGAAGTTGACGCATGAGATCTCTTTAATATTATGACAGCATGGGATACAATAGAGAGCAAATACAGACCTTTGCTTTTATAAACCCTGTCTCAAATGATGTTTTTTAGTAAAGTAACTCCAATTCTCAACAAGAAAATCTCAACAATGTGTCAAACAGTGCTCAGTCTCAAGTCTGCAATCACAAGTCAGAGATTTCAATATGAACTCAGATCATTCTCATTAAGTCAAGTTCACAACGTAATTTCGGGAGGAGTGAACCCATCTAATCTTTCAGTTAAAGGGATAGTTCACTTTGAAATTAATTTTTGATATGTTTTAGCTTACCTCAAGGGCATCCAAGATGTAGGTGTCTTTGTTTCCGCAGTAGTTTCAATTTTGATATTTTTAGGTCAAACCGTTCTTGTCTGTCAGTCATATAATGCAGGTCTATGGTCACTGTCTCAAAACACAAGCACATAGTCCAAATTAAAACAATTCCCCATCGTCCAAATTAAACAATTCCCCATCGTAAGTACACATTGATGGCCTAAGACACGAAACGAGCGTTTTGTGTGAGAAAACGAACAGTATTTATATCGTTGTTATCTCTTGAAAACAGCACACGTTTAAATGATGTGACGGCGCGGGCGGGTATAGATGTATATACATAGATGTCGCCTTGGCTACGCAGTTCATTGGAACGAAACCGTAGCCAAGCGTCATCTAGTGTATATATCTATACCCGCCCGCACCGTCAGATCATTTGGACGTGTGCTGTGTTACAAGAGGTAAAAACGATATAAATACTGTTCATTTTCACACACAAACCGCTCGTTTCGTGTCTTAGGCCATCAATGTGTACTTACGATGGGGAATTGTTTAATTTGGACGATGGGGAATTGTTTTAAATTGGACTCTGTGCTTGTGTTTTGAGACAGTGACTATCGACCTGCATTATATGACTGACAGACAAGAACGGTTTGACCTAAAAATATCCAAATTGAAACTACTGCGGAAAAAAAGACACCTACATCTTGGATGCCCTTGAGGTAAGCTAAAACATACCAAAATTTATTTTCTAAGTGAACTATCCCTTTAACTGCCCGAGCAAAGCACCTTGCTCTGGCATCAGCAGTTTTGGCATCCCTCCACTTCCCCAACTCCACCAACATAATTTAGGCATTTTGTTACTATACTCATCATCCAAGCATTAGTAGTCCCACTGGGGGGTGGGTATATCTAAGCTGGAGTTGAAGCTGCTTCCTTGAGCCCCTCCATTGCGGACAGCAAACCAAATACGCTTAACCTTATTAGCTTAAAGATTACATGGGCAAAGGAACTCGTGAAATTTGAAGAATTTCATGGATAATTTTCTCTTTAATCCACCCTCTTCACCCTCTTTAATTGTAAAGTAGGGAATAACTTTAGAAGCTTGTTTCCGCCACAGAATAAAACATTTTAAAAGATAATTGCGACTTTTTTATCTCACAAGTTTACATCTCGCAATTCTGACTTTATTTCTGAGAATTGTGAGATATAAAGTCAGAATAGCGAGATGTAAACTCGCAATCGTGAGAAAAAAAGTCAGAATTGTGAGATAAAAAGTCGCAAAGTCGCAATTACGTTTGTTATTTTTTAGTCTGGCGGACACAAGCTTCCATAACTTTCAGAAGAACAAATCTGAGACCATGATGTGTTTGTTAGCCCTTTAAAAAACTTACTTAACTGATGGATGGATGGATGGATGGATGGATGGATGGATGGATGGATGGATGGATGGATGGATGGATGGATGGATAGTGCAGTAAAGTCAGTATCAACAAAACATAAAGGTTAAATGACACAACTGTGAACTACATCAAATCTCCTGAGCTATGAAAAGAGCAACAGAATCTTCCTCTGGGGTTTCTTCAATAAGACTCTTATGACAGTCGGCATTAACAGGAATAATCTAGAGGTTTCCGAACAAAATAAACTTTTAGTTTCAATGGTGCAGAGGAACTGAATAAATGTCACATCTGACAATACTCAAAGAACGACATAATAGCAGTGGAGAGTCTTGCACTGGAACACAGATTCACACACACACACACACACACACACACACACACACACACACACACACACACACACACACACACACACACACATATGAAACAAGAGAAAGAGGGCAGAGGAAGTGGCTCTCAGTAAGGCCTGTTCTCTGTAGGCTTTTGTTCTTTTTGTGCTGTTTCTGGGTCTAAGATGGTGAAGCTGCTTTTGACTGTATTGTTCACACTGGACCCCATTATTCTGCTACATTCATTGAGACTCTATTCACTGGAGAAAAAAAGACAGAGAAAGAATGAGAGACTGTTAAATATATAAAATATAAACCAAACTTTTTTAGGGATAAATTAATGTAAAATTAATACTAAATAGTCAATAATAAAATCTTGATATTTGTATAGATAAAAAAAAAATCCAGATTTCTCTTTTTCTATCAGTCTTTCTGTCTCTCTCTCCTGCTGTTTGTCCTTTGGCCACCCATGTGACCCGCCCACCGCTTTCACTCAAAGAGCCAAAGCACCAAGTGAACACATCAGCCAACCTTACGAAACCTCTTCCGCTGTGACCGTTAAGCCGTCGTCTGACAAAGTAATGTCCATCATTATAGATGAAGACACATACACACACAATGTGCTAGCTGCTAATTTAGCCAAATATCCAGAGGTAGTAAATACACAGCAAAATAGCACTTGCATCCCAAGTGATGTTTATGGTGCACTCTAGTGTATACATTTTAAAGGTTACTGTCGTCTCAAATTAAACACTAATGTTTAATTTGAATTATAAGGAAGTATTCACTGTTTTCCAGATGAGGGTATTAGCATGTTTAGCCCCTGCTCTGTGACGCAAAACAGAGTTTGCTTCTATTGAACAAGTGCACCATTCAATTAGTTGTAGTGTCTCATGTCTCAATATGTTTTTATGTGTGAACACTCTACTTGCAGTATGTATGCTACAGAATAGTGTCAAATATAAAATTTTATAATAGTAATTTTTGCGATTTGTAGTGTTTGGAATAAGCCAAAGGTATTAAAGGTGGTATCAGTGATTTCAGGCCCAAAAATACTTGTATCACATTCATCTAATCTTTCCTAACGATCCGCTAGCTGCCCGCCCCATAAGCATGCCGTTAAACCTCACAACACCCTCCCCCTGTCGGTGATTGGTTGGAACACTGTTTGTTTTGGTTTTGAGTGGTTGGTGAAACCAATTGTTTTTGTGTGCAGATCTCAGAGCCTAGGCTGCCTACAGAGACGCGTTTTTTTGACGGCATGCTTATGGGGCGGGCAGCTAGCAGATCGTTAGGAAAAATTAGATAATGTGATAAAATATTTTTGGGCCTGAAATCACTGATACCACCTTTAATGAGCATATACTTTTTACTCTAATATATCACACCACGATAGCCTCGAGGGAAAGTGTGCCGATATGTGCTTCGTGGATCTCTCCCTCTCTCTCTCTCTCTCTCTCTCTCTCTCTCTCTCTCTCTCTCTCTCTCTCTCTCTCTCTCTCTCTCTCTCTCTCTCTCTCTCTCTCTCTCTCTCTCTCTCTCTCTCTCTCTCTCTCTCTCTCTCTCTCTCTCTCTCTCTCTCTCTCTCTCTCTCTCTCTCTCTCTCTCTCTCTCTCTCTCTCTCTCTTTGCAACATCACTTCCTGTCTAGCTACTGTCCTATCCTAATAAAAGGCGAAAACGCCCCCCAAAAAAAAGATACAAATAAAACATATAATTACACTTGTGGTATTTTGCTTACATGTTTCGAGGAGACTCGTAATGAATTTGTAATGTACTTGTAACACAAATAAAGTACACTTTAATATCACTAATCAAGCATGTAATTAGTCCCTACACCGGTATATACTTAAAGTATACTAAGTATACTTGAAGTTGGTCCAATTTAGCACACAAAAGTACTCTAAATCCACTTAAAGTTATGCTTTACTACAATTTAATTACTACTAAAATATAATTAGTACAAAATTAGCAGTTTCAAAATTGCACACTTCAAATTAACTAATCAACACACTTTAAATATACTGATAATTAGTTTGGCTGCAAGTATACTTAGCATTTTTTATTGTTATTTTTTTTACCAGAGATTATTAGCATATGTCTAATTAATATTAATGTGAACTCTTTTATTTGACTGTGCAGGGAGTTTTGGATTATGACCTTGCTGATTAATTGTCAAGCAAATGTTTAAATATTAAAATGTATATACCACATTAAAGGGTTAGTTTTCCAAAAATGAAAATTCTGTAAGCATTTACTCACCCTCATGTCATTCCAAACCTGTAAGACTTTCGTTCATCTTTGGAACACAAATGAAGATATTTTTAATGAAATCTGAGAGATTTCCGTCTCTCCATTGACAGCTATGAAACTACCACTCTGACGCTTAAAAAAGTTCACAAAGAGATCGTAAAATTAATCCATATGAATCAAGCGGTTTAGTCCAAATTTTCTGAAGAGACACGATGTCTTTATATGATGAACAGATTTAATTTAGACTTTTAGCCACACATAAACATTGATCATTGAATATAAACAAGCTCAACCGAACCTGCTTGACGCGTGAGAACAAACTTCTTGTGGAAGCTCAAATGCGCGGCGTAACATGAGAATGAATTTCATTGATTCTCGCACGTCAAGCGAACATGCTTGACCTAAATTCAATCTGTTCATCATATAAAGAGATCGTGTCTCTTCAGAAAATGTGGACTAAATCGCTCAATTCATATGGATTAGTCTTTTGAAGCGTCAGACTGGTAGTTGCGTAGCTGTCAATGGAGGGACAGAAACCTCTCAGATTTCATTTAATCTCTCAGTGAATGATGACAAAATGTTCATTTTTCAGTGAACTATTAATTTAACATTTAAACTCTCCAATGCTTCCATTTCTTTCCATTTGAAATAAGCTATTAGTTACTTTTCTATTGATGAAATATAAAATTAAGTGTAAACTCCATTCAGTTCAAGATCTGTTGTTTAGATATGGAGGAACATTTGTTAATGGGTTTCAGTTGATTGCTCTTGCATAAAACCTTTTTCCTGTCATAGTTAAATTTTATTCATTGTATGTGTGCGCCTCTTTTGTGATTAGACACAGAGAACAGGGCATGACCTTAGCAGTTTGGTAGTGCTCAACATTTAATCAAAAATACCCTGAAGGCAGAGGACACAACATGATATTCATGCATGAGAAACGTGCCTTATTACCTTATAATCATGTTCTAGCAATTAGTCATTTTACTTCCAGATTTATGTTACTCTCTAATTTAGAGGGTTTTTTTTTTAAATCATCAGAGATGACCAAGAGAAGTAAAAAAACCAAAGACCTTCCAAAGTCAAAAGAAAAAGGTTTGATTGTGGGACATTTTTAATGAGTATTTTGGCACCAGTGAGTAATCGCTCTCCATGTCGACCTCTTCATCGACCAGATGACACTTTCACTGCATACAGATTATTTATTTGTGCCAGTAACCATGACACTAGAGCAAACATGTCTCTGTGTGGTGCAGGGAGCACTGGCCGGCCAACTCCGTCCTGAAGAGAGACAAGATGGATGGATGTTGAATACACAGAGTTTAGTTCTGCCACTTCCTCTGGGTTTGGCCCTTGAGCTTGATTCTCTCCATGGCTCGATCATCTCAAGTGTGTGTGTGTGTGTGTGTGTGTGTGTGTGTGTGTGCGTGCGTGCGTGCGTGTGTGCGTGCGTGCATGTGTGTGTGTGTTGGAGTGTTACTTAGACAAGGTTTTAGTCTATGCATGGCCACAAATTTTAAAACCATGTTAAAACTCCTGGCTGAGCCATAATTTAATATAAAGCATTGCCAAAAACACAAAAACTGCTGCACAGCATTAAAACAGAAGCATGTGCGCAGGCAGAAGGCATTTTTATTTGCTTATTTGAATTTATTATAAAAATGATGAATTGATGAGCAGATAGTGAAGGAAAGGCAGATAACACACCATCACATTTGAACTATAATCTTAAAGCTAGATTTTTAAGAAGAACAAGAAAATGGGTACTGCCTGTTTTTAACAACCAAACCTTGTGGTTGCCAGGGCTTTGCTATGTGGTTGCTAGGTTGTTCTGAATGGTTTTTAGGTTGTTGCTAAGTTATTCTCTTTGGTTTCTATGCATTTATGGGTGGTTGTTGCTATGGTATTCTGTGTGCTTTCTTGTGTTTTGCTATTTGGTTGCTAGGGTGTTGCTACGTGGTTGCCATGGTATTGCTATGTCATTTCTAGGGAGTTCTGGGTGGTACCTGGATGTTGTTATGTGGTCACTAGGGAGTTCTAGTTGGTAGCTAAGGGATTGATTGGTTGTTTCCAGAGTATGCTCTTTGGTTGCTAGGCATTTATGGATGGTAGCTATGGTGTTCTGTGTGGTTGTTATGTAGTTTCTATGGAGTTATGGGTGGTTGCTAAGGCATTGCTAGATTGTTGTTAGGGTACTCCCTTTGGTTTCTAGCCATTTATGGGTGGTTGCTAAGGTGTTCTGTGTTGCTATGTGGTTGCTAGGGAGTTCTGGTTGGTTGCTAAGATATTGCTAGGTTGTTGCTTGGAGTGATATCCCAATTCAAAAGACCTCACCTCCAGGCATTGTAATATGGCACCCTGCAGTGTGCAAGCTATAGAACAACCACGAAACACTGTAACATCAGAAAACACTGACATCAGAAAACACTGTGACACCACAAAACACTGTAACACTATGAAACACTTTAACACAACAAAACACTGTGACATAAAAAAACACTGTAACACCACAAAACACTGTAACACAACAAAACACTGTAACACCACAAAACACTGTGACACCACAAAACACTGTAACACTATGAAACAGTGACACAACAAAACACTGTGACATCAAAAAAACACTGTAACACCACAAAACACTGTAACACAACAAAACACTGTAACACCATGAAACACTGTGGCACAACAAAACACTGTGACACAACAAAACACTGTGACACAACGAAACACTGTAACACCACAAAACACTGTAACACCACAAAACACTGTGACACAACAAAACACTGTGACACAACGGAACACTGTAACACCATGAAACACTGTGACAACAAAAAAACACTGTAACACCACAAAACACTGTAACACAACAAAACACTGTAACACCATGAAACACTGTGACAACAAAACACTGTAACACCACAAAACACTGTGACACAACAAAACACTGTGACACAACGAAACACTGTAACACCATGAAACACTGTGACAACAAAACACTGTGACATCAAAAAAAAACACTGTAACACCACAAAACACTGTAACACAACAAAACACTGTAACACCATGAAACACTGTGGCACAGCAAAACACTGTGACACCATGAAACACTGTGACACAACAAAACACTGTAACACCATGAAACACTGTGGCACAACAAAACACTGTAACACCATGAAACACTGTGGCACAAAAAAAACACTGTGACACAACAAAACACTGTGACACAACGAAACACTGTAACACCA
Source organism: Scardinius erythrophthalmus (assembly GCF_964197995.2). Taxonomy (NCBI): domain Eukaryota; kingdom Metazoa; phylum Chordata; class Actinopteri; order Cypriniformes; family Leuciscidae; genus Scardinius; species Scardinius erythrophthalmus. The sequence goes on from NC_138230.1 coordinate 14,149,425, forward strand.
CAAAACACTGTGACAACAAAACACTGTAACACCACAAAACACTGTGACACAACAAAACACTGTGACACAATGAAACACTGTAACACCATAAAACACTTTGACAACAAAACACTGTAACACCACAAAACACTGACACAACAAAACACCGTGACACAACGAAACGCTGTAACACCATGAAACACTGTGACAACAAAACACTGTATCAGCATGAAACACTGTGACAACAAAACACTGTAACACCATGAAACACTGTGACAACAAAACACTGTGACAACAAAACAGACACAACAAAACACTGTAACACCATGAAACACTGTGACAACAAAACACTGTGACACAACAAAATACTGTGACACAAAACACTGTAACACCATGAAACACTGTGACAACAAAACACTGTAACACCATGAAACACTGTGACAATAAAACACTGTAACACCATGAAACACTGTGACACAACAAAACACTGTAACACCATGAAACAGTGTGACACAACAAAACACTGTAACACCATGAAACACTGTGACACAACAAAACACTGTAACACCATGAAACACTGTGGCACAACAAAACACTGTAACACCATGAAACACTGTGGCACAAAAAAAACACTGTGACACAACAAAACACTGTGACACAACGAAACACTGTAACACCACAAAACACTGTGACAACAAAACACTGTAACACCACAAAACACTGTGACACAACAAAACACTGTGACACAATGAAACACTGTAACACCATAAAACACTTTGACAACAAAACACTGTAACACCACAAAACACTGACACAACAAAACACTGTGACACAACGAAACGCTGTAACACCATGAAACACTGTGACAACAAAACACTGTAACAGCATGAAACACTGTGACAACAAAACACTGTAACACCATGAAACACTGTGACAACAAAACACTGACACAACAAAACACTGTAACACCATGAAACACTGTGACAACAAAACACTGTGACACAACAAAACACTGTGACACAAAACACTGTAACACCATGAAACACTGTGACAACAAAACACTGTAACACCATGAAACACTGTGACAATAAAACACTGTAACACCATGAAACACTGTGACACAACAAAACACTGTAACACCATGAAACAGTGTGACACAACAAAACACTGTAACACCATGAAACACTGTGACACCACAAAACACTGTAACACATGTCTGAAATGTTAGCGCAAACAGTAGTCATGATATCACATGACCTGTGACAAACTTTTTTTTTAGCTTTGCCCCTTTTTTACAATTAATAATGCATTAGAATTTATCAAAAGATAAAATGTTTTTAAGACTAATAGACTGAGCCACACTGTACTACTCTCTTTATCTTGCGTATTTCTTTCCATAACATGTCAACAGGAAATGGGTTGGCTCACTCGGAGTGACTTTAAGTTGTACCTCCGTCCTGCCAGTTTGCAGTGCACGCACTATAGTTATGGATCATGTGGGAACGCTGGAGGAACCATGATGTTTCTTGTGTCTGAGAACACTTCCTGTGTCCAAAAATGGCATTCACACTATAGTAGAAAAGTGTGTGTGAGCTGACCAAAACACAGGTCATAAAAGTGCCAGTTGGATATAACATTGTGAGAAGGGAATATATGTCAGGGGCATTATGATGCACATCTTCAATAAATAATAGTTATCTGCAGGCCTATATGTGTGTGTTTATATATGTATATATATATATATATATTATATATATATATATATACACACTAGTCCTCAAAACATGATATTTAAACACAAACACACCCTTGTGGTCGTGTTTGTGAATGGACTGCGGAACTCTTAGAGGGATCCGTATGTTAGGATAGTAATTAGGGAACATTTGGAACATTTAATGATCTGCATACAGAGTGGAAGACGAAAAAGTATTCAAATGTAAAGTGTGTGATGGAAAAAGGAAATAAGAGGGGTTTGGATGCACAGATGAGTGGGGTAAAGGTTGGAGGAAACCCCTGTGAGACTGGGGGAGAGGAGGGCGAAGGAAAAAAGGGGAAAACTGGATGGAGGAGAAAAACAGTGATTGAGAACCACACATGCCAACCACACACTGACAGAATGTAATTTGGAACTCCCCAGAATAGCCGGTAAACGAGAGAGGAGGAGACACGCTATAACATAAACTCCTCATCAGCACGCAAGTCACACACAGACGCACACACAAGCTCACGGGTCACGGGAAAAGCAGAGAAACTGACCCTGATAATATAAGCAGGACATTCAGACAGTTTAATATCTAATCACATTCTGACAAACCAGCGCTTCTCCAAATATGATTTCTGTTGCAGCTTCAGTTGTAGGAATTAAATAATGTTTCTGTTTTGACACTTTGTTCCTAAAGATATGGGTTATTTTGGAATATTTTGGAATTGATGTTATGTTATTATATTTGTAACATATATATAAAACTCATCTCGCATTAGTTGGTGTTTGAAATGAACTCTGGATTGGCACATGGGTAAATATCATGGTACTGAAGCATTAGGAACTTATCTTTGTTTATCCTTCCATACACAGTTTTTCCTTGCTAGACACAAATGCAAAGTTTTATTTATTTTTTGTTTGTTTGTTTTTTGACAGCATTAGTAGCTTCTACTTACTCAAATGAGCTAAAGTTTGGTTGAATGTCTTTTGTAGTCAGTAATGCAGCTTGAGTTGTTTTGTATGTCATGAGTTTCCAGGAAAATCCCAGGAAGAGCACAAATGTTCTACCTGGAATTCTTCTGTCAAAGATATCAAACATTTTTAGACATGTTTGTGAGTTCTCAGATGTGTTCGGGAATGTGGCCTGGGACTTGTTGCTTGTCAGTCAACTCTTATACAACTACTGTAGTGCCTAGAGTAGTAACCACCCTTGCCATTAAACATTGACAGCGTACTAGTGGAGCGCAACAAAAACATGTACTTCCAATATCTTTTTTCGAGATTAAATGGCAAGCCTTGCTGAAAGTCTTAGAAATGTTCTTTCGTTTTTCTTTAAAAAATCGTTTTGTCTTTTTACTAATGAATGATTTTAGTTTATATTTTTCTTTGAGATTATCAAGCATTATTAAGAAGCAATTTCATTGGGCATTTTATAGCTTAGCTCATTATTCATTTTTCTTTTAGGAAGGTAATGAAGAATAAATATACTTGTTTAAATGGAATTGACATACCCTCAAAATTATTTATACCAGCTGTCTCATATTATTTTTATTCATATGTAACAATCTCTGTGCCTCATTTCTCAAAAATACCATCCAATTTCAATTCCATTTTCTTATTGCAACACATGCATGTTCGAATCCTTTCGTGTTTGCTTTCCTGTTTGACTTATGATATTTGACCAGACCTAAAATAGTCTTTGATGTGACAAGTTACATTATTCTTTGCATGCATGGAATACAATGAATTCACTGTTAAAGAACCTCCTCAACAGCTCGGGTGTGAATTTATACTTTGCACCAGTCTGGCAATAATTTCTCACCTAAACTCACTCCTCTTGGAATGAAACTTGTTCCATCTGGTTGCATTTCAGTTTCTAAGCTATCTTAATCTCTTTCTACTTGCAGTGCCACTTCTCATATCCAAAGTCCAGTATGATGATGTAGATTAAAGGTGGCATGGCACAAAACATCATGGTTATAGATATGGGAAGGTGTTGATTTTGTGGATTCGTTTAATTGTGTCTTTACAGCAGTCTCTGTTTGGTTCAGATTCATCGCCAAAGAGCCTCAGTTTTTCTAAAGACCCGAAAGAAGAGGATTGCAGCAGATCAGCGTGTGTGCCAGTCCAAAACAGTGGGAATCGGGTCCATAGCAAAACAGTCTTTTTCTATCAGGTTACTGAATTACACACTCAAAAAAAGAAATTTCCATATCCAGATGTCGTTCAGGTTGAACCAGCTAACTTCTACTGACACTTTGGAAATGCTTGAAGATTGCAGTCAGCATTCATTCACATGACCTCTCCGCCTATGTGAAAGGAAAACAGATGCAGCGTTTGAGTCTAAATCTCGTTCAGACCTACAGTATACGTGCATGTAAAACCACCGCTGGACACTCTGGTTCCTCTGAAATGTCTGAATCGCATTCAAGCAAACCGCTGACACCCACTGTGATCTCTGCTGTTTCCACTGCTAAGTCTGAGCACGCAAACAAATGGCCGTTTTTAATAAAGATCTACTTTTACAACAATCCAATGCAAATTCCAGACAGCCGGAGGGTGACCGATTTGAAAATAATGGGATAACTGAGAAACGTATAGAAGCAATTCATCCGAGACGGGAGTTATTTGCGAGGGGATTCCTGAAAACCATGCAGTCTAATTGCATTTGTTTTTCCTCTCACAATTTGAATGTGTTCATGAAATGTATGACAACTGTGGTAAACTGTCTGTGGACAACTTGGCTTTCTACACGAAATATAGGGTCTCATATAGCCTACCTCCTTCAGCACCGGATGTTAATATGGGGACAAAAAGGAAGGTTTGCTTGTCTTTACGATTGCCTGGATTACATAAACATTTCCTGATTTCATTTAGAATGAACTAGATTAGCCTATAGGTTCGATCATGAAAATATACAATTACAAAGTAATAAGTTAAATGTAATTTAGGGGTGAATCAGGTTGATTGGGACACTTTTTGCTATTGAGATGATTGACAGTCCAAATCAACACAAATACATCAATAATGATTATTTTCATGGCATTGCACAGCATCATAACACAGTATATGAATACCTATTATGCAAAATTAACTATATTGTTATATCGTATATACAGTACCAGTCAAAAGTTTGGAAACATTACTATTTTTAATGTTTTTGAAAGAAGTCCCTTATGCTCATCAAGCCTGCAGTTAAAAAAAAACAGTAATATTATGAAATATTATTACAATTTAAAATAATGGTTCTCTTTTTTAATATATTTTAAAATGTAATTTATTTTTGTGATGCAAAGCTGAATTTTCATCAGCAAGTACTCCAGTCTTTGGTGTCTTATGATCCTTCAGAAATCATTCTAATATGATGATTTGATACTCAGTTATTATCAATGATGGAAACAGTTGTTTAATATATTTTTTTGGAATACTTTTTTCAGGATTCATTGATGAGTAAAACGTTAACAGCATTTATTCATAAAAACAGCATATATTCAAAATAAAAACATTTCTAACAATATAAATCGTTACCATCACCTTTTATCAATTTAACGCATTCTTGTTGAATTAAAGTACTAATTTCTTTAAAAAAAAATTGTTCCCAAACTTTTGAACGGTAGTGTATATTGTTACAAAAGATTTCTATTCTAAATAAATACAGTTCTTTTTAACTTTTTATTCATCAAATAATCCTGAAAAAAGTATCTCAGGTTATAAAAAAAATATTAAGCAGCACAACTGTTTCCAACATTGATCATAAATCATCATATTAGAATGATTTCTGAAGGATCATAAGACACCAAAGACTGGAGTACTTGCTGATGAAAATTCAGCTTTGCATCACAAAAATAAATTACATTTTAAAGTATATTAAAAAAGAGAACCATTTTTTTAAATTGTAATAATATTTCATAATATTACTGTTTTTTTGTTTGTTTGTTTTTTTTTACTGCAGGCTTGATGAGCATAAGAGACTTCTTTCAAAAACATTAAAAATAGTAATGTTTCCAAACTTTTGACTGGTACTGTAAATTGCATATGTGCTTGTAACCTCCAAGATGTTTGTTTTGCTGATCAACCCCCAAAAGCCCAACCAACAGGTTAAACGCATACTTTGTTCGCATGAATGCTCTTTTGGACGTTAGAACTGACAGATTGTGTGAAATGAAGCTGTGTGGACAAATCCCTTTGGCGTTGTCAGGAGTCGGGCCATGAAGAATATGGGTCAAGTAGAAAAAAGAGGTCATCTGACAGGAATATGAACTAGTACTTGATTAACTACACCTCAGGTCATTCTCAAGAGGACCTGAGACCCTAAACTGCTACAATCTCAACATAAATTATGGTTTCATGCACAGACTGACACATGCAATGTGTGCTGTGTAGATTATGCAACAGTCACTGATGTGATGCTGTATTTTTGATCATTTTCATCTGGATTCTTAAGATATCTTTATTTGAAATAGAAATCTTTTGTAACCAAAATGACTTTACTGTCATGTTTGATCAATTTAATGTATCCTTGCTGCATAAGAGTATTCATTTCTTTAAAAAAAAAAAAAAAATGATTGACCCCAAACTTTTGAAAACTGATGTATAAATACTATTTATTTGAACTATTTGTTGATGTTCAAATAAATTTGTGCATAAAATGTGCAGACTTGGCGAGATAGAAACACAGGAGTGGGGACAGACCAAAAAGAGGAACTTCATATATATCGTAACACTTTAGTTTAGGGTCCAATTCTCACTATTAACTAGTTGCTTATTAGCATGCATATCACTAGGATATTGGTTGTTTATTAGTTCTTATAAATCACATATTAATGCCAATACCTAAGCTTAACAACTAACTTACTAACCATTAATAAGCAGTAATCAGGAGTTTATTGAGGCAAACGTCTTAGTTAATAATTAGTTAATAGTGAGAATGACCAAATATATGCACTCAATATTTTATGCAAGTTTTAAAATAGAATATGATCATTTTTACAAAACAAAAGTACAGCAATGTTATATATATATATATATATATATATATATATATATATATATATATATATATATATATATATATATTAGGGCTGTCAAAAGATTAATCGCGATTAATCGCATCCAAAATAAAAGTTTGTGTTTACATAATATATGTGTGTGTACTGTGTATAATTATTTTGTATATATAAATACACACACATGCATGTATATATTTAAGAAATATTTGCATACATATACTGTATATATTTATATATAATTTATATTATATATAAATATAATTTTTTTATATATAAATTACACATTTTTCTTAAATATATACAAGCATGTGTGTGTATTTATATATACAAATTTAATTATACACAGTACACACACATATATTATTTAAACACAAACTTTTATTTTGTTTCGCGATTAATCTTTTGACAGCCCTAATATATATATATACTATATCATATATCTATGTCATATGTTTTGAAATCTAATGTTACAGCATAAAAAACATTAACTTGTGTACTCTATCTATTTAAGAAATGTTTTTGTTGTGTGTTATTCTTTTGTAATATTGTTTGTATGGTTCAATGGATCCAGCTTTTCCAAAAACCCTTAACTGACTCCTTTCCTTTCCAGCTTTTCTCTTGACCTCCACTGGCTCAATATTCCTCTTGACAACCTGAACAGCCCAAACTAGAAAATCACGGTGACTGCTGTGGGTCTGCATGTGCGCAGGGCGCTGGGTTTGATATGATTCGTGTTGAAGTGTTTTCCAGCATGTGTTCGGGGCCTAAAGGCCTCTGGTTCTCTGAACACCAGCCTGACCTGTCAAGACCAGCTACACACTTCCATCTGACGCCATTGTGTTCTGCCTTCACAAACGGGTAAGACAAAGACTGACATAGATACAATGTGTTTTTCAACATCTCAGGATGTTTTTTACTTTCAGGAGTGACAGCAAGATTACAGCATTTCAGCACTTTGCCATTCTCTGCTTTGTCAATATTTTGACAGAGGTTATTTTGCACTTTTCTTTTTGTTAGCTAAGGTTTCAACTCCCCAGCTCAGAGAAACCACATTCTCCCTCTTCATTGTCGTGCTTCTTACTGCTGTATATAAAGTAGAGGTTAGGCAGGACATAACTAAAGCACACTGATGTGGCAGTACATCTTTTACATCTTTCTGTATCCATACTTTTATAGTATTTTATTAATTATCAATATTTATATATCAAAATATATACAAGTGTCACATGATTCTTCCTCAGAAATCATTAGGTTTGTTCGACTAGATGCGGCACTGTGCAGATATAGCTATCTTTCCATCCACCTATTTTTATGCACAATTTGGGATATCGCATTAAAAAAATCGCTGGATGGAAACGCCAAGAGTGAGCAAAAATTCTAGACTTGCGCATAGACTACGATGGAAACACATTTACAGATTAAAACTCACTTGACTTTCATGTGATTTGTTTACTGGACTAACTAGTGGATCAGTTTCATTGCACAGCATCTCAATTGTTGGTTTGCCTGAGTCAAAGACTGTCATCATGATTTGGTTTAATTCTCGCCTAGATGCATCTCGCACGATTGCGTTCGCAATCATCAGGCAAAACGCAATATACGATGACAGCGTTTATTGCGTTTCATTTGCACACTCTGAGATGTAAGTCATTTATGATGTAAGAAAAAAGAGCCATAGTGGCTTCCATTTATTACAGTTAAGTTGCGCCAATTTATTCGCAGAAACGCTGCTTTATTCGCAAATGTTTTATGCGATATTCGAATTTTGCACTTTAAATTCACAACTTTGAATGGAAATGTCACATTTCAGTTTGGGTTTGGACTTTCTGTTTGTATTTGACCAGTTCATGTGTTCATTTGTTCTGTTTCCCGCCACTCCTTTGTTTCTATGGTTACCATCTTCATTAGTTCATTTGGTTCAGCTGTGTGTCATTAGTTATCTTGTTAAAGTCCTTTTATCTCATGTATATATTTGTCTCATGTATATTGTCCCGTTTGTCTCTTGTATACAGTATATACCCCGTGTTCTCCCTCAGTCTCTGTGTGTTCTCGTTTGTTGTAATGTGTTTTTCCTCTTGCTTTTTTTCTAGTTCCTGAGTGTATGATGATTAAAGTCTTCCTTCTAGAATTATTCCTCGTCGTGAGAATTTCTAATTACCGTATTACGTAACAGGAAACATAGCCATTGTATTAGATAACATAATATTAAACTGACTATGATGTCATAAAAATCTTTAAAAAGATCACATCAAAAAAGGGTGACTGCACCTTAACCCTCTGGGGTCTGGGGTGTTTTTGGGGTCCCTGAGATGTTCTGACATGCCCTGACATTTGTGCTTTTTTCAGTTGCTTATAAACATATCAATGGCAAAGGTGTAAATTCACTCTATATAGCACAAACAGGACTTCCATAATATGTGAGCCACATGTATGTACATGTTTTCATTTTTGAGAGAATAATGTTTATGCATGGTTTTTGAAAAAACTAAAAATTAAAGTTTCTGAAATAAGGCCACAAAACACATACTAAATATGTGGCAATAAGACTTTTGAAATAAGACTTTTGAAAATCATCCTGCCTAATCATTCACATAAAACGATACATTGATTTTAGTTTTGTGAAACACTTTTAGTTTGGAAAGCCAATACGCAATATGCCATCATGCATATTTAGTAGTTCACACCTGGTGAGACTACGTCCCTGCATACTTAATGAGCCATTCATTCAGGTGTGTCACCTATAGCTAACTTAAATATACAAGCTTCATAAAAATGATCATTCTAGGAGAAAATTTCAGATGGCATTTAGAGGCTTTTGCATCTGAACTCTTCATATTTACACACACATATATATATATATGCATGCACATACATACTTTATAATCTTTTCAAAACTAGTCAACGTCTTTCAGAATTAAAGTATACATTTTATCATACGTATTTCAAAGTAAAGGATTCATTAGTTAGTTGATGACTTTATTTTTGACAAAACACATACAGTATATATTCCTCATCTCAGTATAGCAATAGAGTTTGCTAAAAGCTGTTCATTCAATACAGCAGTATTTGAAAATTGATCATATTTTGTAAAATTACATTTATATTTGCATTTATGTGAAACCTAGACACTTTTAAACATCAAAATGACATTTATTAATATGTATTCGTGTCAAAATGACAAATAAACAGATTTTCCTATTCAATTTTGCATGGAAACGCTTCCAAGACGCTTGCGTGTCGCGTGAAAAATAGGCGTCGGTTCTATTTCTAGAATGCACGTGTTTTCCACGCGGCTCGTGCCGCGCCTGAGACGCGCGTCTCACACATGCAGTGTGCAAACTCTAAACTGTTAACATTGGAGCCGAAATAAAAACGGACACGCCATGCAGCTGAGACGCTTACGCCACGCATCCAGTGTTCCACGGGCCTTATCCAGCGGATGTGGGCGTTTCACAGGTTTGTATGGATCGCCTCACATTTGCGTTTGAATAGCGCGGTCTCCATAGGCGGAGTCACATTACAACTTAATTAGCTGAGATTAGAACGACTGACATCTCTCTCTTTACATACATATTATATAAACTGTGAATATTTGTTTTTTTATAAAAATAATTTCATTTAAAAGAAGAGAATTCAAGCTTCATGCCTGTGTGTTTGTATGCCTGTTTGACTGAGTATTCGCTGAGTTACAGTTCATTTTCGGACGCGTTTCAGAATTGACTTCACTGATGGAGAGTAGGCAGAACTCGCATCATGTTTATTTTTCTTTATTTAGCGAAAAGCACAACACTTTGTTTTTATTATGAGCACACACAAAAATACACACTAAACAGGATCGATTGATGTATAACACAAGCATATAAGATAAAAAATATATATATATATATATATTTTTTTTTTGCACTCATACGGAGAAAAACGCGCCTATCGCACGATAGCCAACCCCAGAGGGTTAACAGAAGGTGTGCAATTACTTTTGTCATAATTTTATGACTTGAAAATTTTTGTCTTTTTGTGAAATATTTTTCGTAGAACGGGTGCTTATGCTATCTTTGAATTAAATAAGTCTTGATTTTATATTGTGTTGTTCAAAGCAGTGGCATTCAGTCATTTTAAAGAGTTGCTTAAGTGTCCAAATACTTTTTTAGGCCACTGTATTATTGTACATATGGTGACCACACAGAACTTTCTCCAGCTTTGAATGATGGAGTGTTCAAATTACACACGAATAATCATTCATGTAACACGTCTTCATTCGTCTCTCTCTCTATTTCGTTTCCTCACTCTTCACCTCTGGTTTGTGTTTGCACAAGGATTTTCATTCCCCAAACTATTATTCTTAGTCTAGTGCTTGTAATTCTTTTTTAAATAACAGTGGTCTGTGCACTAAGGCAAGAGGGATGAATTGTTCTCAGGACTGTTGATTCAGAGGATTAAACCTGTTGACATGTTGATACCTGTTGGAAATATATCCCCAAGACCCTCTATTGAATGTTATGCTAAAGAAGGTTTAAGGTGCTTTATGCAGAGTTGTCATTTAATAACAACCCAAATCCTTTTGCATAGACCGTATAAGACCTTAAAGTGCACTTCTGTTGCACTTCTGTCTTTGTAAATGCATTGGAGCGTATAGATGATCAAATATGAGATAGTTTTGATGACTTTACTATAATAATAACATGAGTATAAAATGAGTATGTGTGGCCAAACTGTTGACTGGTAGTGTAAATGCAGTGCATTAAAATCACATTTCTGTACATCATAGAAATGAAAAGCTTGACCTGAATTTGCCCTCAGCTTTCTGATAGCACTTCATGGTTGTGGTTTTGTGGTTCAGTGCCTCGTGGTCCTCTCTATCCCGTCTGTGTCCCCCGCTATGAGGTCAGCCCTGTGGAAATGCCTCTAAAACAGCAGTGGACCGAGTCATAGTGAATCTGGAAAAACATCAACCGCTGCCCCTAAACAAAGTGTTGGCAATCAATCGGCTTCCTGGGTTTCCACTCAGCCCCATCCAGACCCATGAAATGCATTTAGCCAGGTCAACTTTTTTCAAGGATTCTCTGTAATATCAATAAAGTTTGATGTGGTTTTGAAAATGGTATGTGGTTAATGGCTTGTGGAAATGGAGAGAGCATCATCTCAGTTCAATGACGAGCTGGCAAACTCTGTGATGTTATTTTTGCCTTTATAATGGGCAGCATTTTTGATGGGGCCATGATTTAAGGAACATCTGCCAGAAGTTCAGACTGTAACTTAGACCGTGATTTTGATGGATTTGATGAACATACTCTACATGTAAATGAGGTGTAACCATAATGACAAGGATGTTGAATCAAGATGATGAAAAGAAAAAATTCAACAATCCATTTCATAGTTTTGGTGACTTTACTGTAATACTAATATGTGAGAAATATCAATATTAGAATATATGTATAATATATTATAAGACTAAAGTTTTGACTTTAATATAAAGTGGTGCAATTATTAGGTAAAAAGCATTTTTTTTAAATATATTAATATTAAGTTTAAATGGCTTTTAGTGTCATCTTATCAAATTATTTATAATTATTATTATTATTATTATTATTTTAAAGTCCCCCTGTAGTCAATAATTTTATCCCTTAAAACTCATCTTTGATCACCAAAATGACACATTAAATGTTTTTTCCTTGAAAAAAAATGTGTCATGCCTTAAAATAGCTTGAATGTAACTCTACACCTTTGCTTCATTTAGTATACACGGTTCTATGAATATGTAAATGAGCCCCGCCTCCACTCACTCACACCAGTTCAGAGATCCACAAGTTGACATAATTGGTTACGGGGTAGTTTGTGACGTCAGAAACACCAGTGATTTCAAACCTCTTTTTTGAGACTGTCTTTGATTCATTGCAGTTTTATGGAGAAAATACTCAGCAATGATGTTGACTTAAGAATTTGCACATGGTTTGTCTTAAAGCATATTAAAAACACAACATAGACAAGCAACATTAAAAGCTTGATATTTGCCACAGGGGGACTTTAAAACAAAACTGCTTATGTGCTTTTAAAAAAAAAAAGAATAATAAAAGTAATGAAAAATACTAAACCAACAAGAATTTTAGCTTTTAAGTAAGATTTTTTAAATTAACTGCATTCTTCAACCCATTACACCACCAAGACATTTTGACTATAAGTTCCACAAATATATTAAAATCAATTTTTAGTTCAGAAACTGAATATGTTCATCATAGAAGAGGTATTCAATTACATTTTTTAACAAATGAATACAGACAACAACAAAAAAAATAGTATCATATCATTGACCGATATACTGGAATACAGAACTGCGTTATGGTCATTTACCTTCACTGATATTTCTGCAAGAAAATGATTTAGACAACATAGAACTTAGTTTACCACAATCTGACCTTAAACCTTTGGGGTATAGACAAAAAAAAGTCTTGATAGTTAGAGGAATGTTCTTAATGAAGACCAAATATGTTCCCCTCCATTTGTGATTTAATGTGGTCTTTGGCTAATCAGTAGAAACGGTAAAGCTGGAATAAATTATAAAGAGGGAAAAGTCAGATTGGAAATAGACAGAGCCAAAAAAAGAGAGACTGAAAAATGAAAAGACATGGGGTAAGAGAAAAAAAAGATATAGAGAGAGAGAGGGAGAGAGAGATTTGACCGTGCTGACACTCTGGAGACACTGAGCTTGGAAACTGTGCAAGACTGTGGTCTCGTCTGAGAGGACAAACTCACACACGTATTCTTGTGTATGCCGAAACCAGATGAGGACATACTTGGCCCAAGTGTGTGTGTATCCACTGAGTCCACTAAGTTCATTTGATTTTTGTTCTTTTGTTTGTTTATTAAAAATCAAATTTCTCAGTTTATGCCATTTCAGGTGAAAATATGTATGTTTGCATCTCTGTATCAATTTCAAATGGTTTTCAAATCTTTGCTCTGAGATCATTCACATCCATTATGCTATCAATTTGAAATAAACACAGCATTTATGTAACATGAGGTAACACTTTTTTTCCGATAGTCCACTTTAGACATGTTGACCAGTCATTAGAATATGTGGTAGATTTTGCCCTAAACCTATACGTACCTGGAACCTAATTACCTGGGGCGTCTTCAATCGACACCCAAGCGTCAACAGTCGACACTTAATAAATATATCTACAATCGACACCCAATAATCTACTAATACTCTAATGAGAGTTAGTTGACATTTAGTTGCAAATGAATGAGCGTTAGTTGGTGTAGTTTTAAGTAGATAATGGAAATAAAGTGTAACCCAACATGATTCCAATGCTACTTACTTTCGTGTCAGATCGCTGCTGTTTTAGACTCGTCTTACTGCAAAAACTGTCTGCATGTTGATGAATATGTCTGCGTTTGAGTGTGTGTGACAGCTGAGAGTGTTTAGCAGCAGTAATTAAAGCTAAGTGTTCTAAGGTGTAAGAGTGAGACCTCGAACCCCCACTGAGACCCCTGAGTCTCTTCAGCTCGACTACAACTGACCCTAAGGGTGTCCCCAAGGCCTGATCTGGAATCAGATGTCGCACCTTCATTCCTGTCTGCAGTTATCATGTCACAAGGCCAAACCTGCTCTGGTCCAGGCAGCATTTCTCCCCGTAGGTGGGCGTAATTTCTTGCTCTTTCAGCATGGTCTGATGCCTTATGTTTTGATTACTTCTGGAGCGAATGATATACTAAAAGTGTAGGAAATGCAACTTCTTTAATCTTTAATGTGAGTTTGGGGTTTTTAAAGAGGGAAAGTCATATTCATTTTTTTCAATGAGACTGAAAGGCTTAAGTCTCCTGCTTCTCAGATAAACACCCCAGTAATCTCGAACGTCTCCACTTGAGTTTCAGAAAGAATCCCAAACTGTGCCCAGATTTACCAAGATATGAAAGTCTGCGATCAAAAATCAGAGATCTCAAACATTTCTCAACAAATTCTTCTAAAACCAAATGATCCAAGCTGTGTTAACCACATTATTTTTATTGCTCAATGCATGTCAACAATAAAAACTAAGTCCCCAACGCTAGAAAAAATCAACCTCTGAGCTGTAAATCTTCCTCTTGGTTATGATGTTTTGGTGTAGTGTAATTGAGAACGATGTTCTGTACTGTATGTGGATCAAGGTGGCTGGTTTTTCCTGTTCTGTATCGTGATGAAGAGTGTAATACTCATACATACAGCAAGTATTCAGTACGGTTTTGCGTGCAGAAGGAGGCCTGTGTGTTTGCTGTGCGGTTGGCCGTCTGCTGACTGACTCTGTGGGCAGTATTTTAAATGCAGAGGTCCGTTGAGCTTTCTTCAAAAACGCAAAGCAGGAAAGCCAAAATGGAGGAGTCGCGGGAAAGTTCCCTCCGACGCAGCAGTATTTGAGTGTATGCTTGTATATGTGTAGGCCTGTATTATTTTAGGGAACTTACTACTTTGTGTGCAGCAAAGGAATCAGTGCTGTTTAGGGTTTATGCGCAAAGTTATGCGAGTTAAATGTGTTACACAAGAATCCTATCAATGGAATCAGATTTATCATTAAACACTTGAGAAACGCTTTCATAATGACACATTTATTTCTTAAGTCAAATCCAGGTGGACTTTTAACAAAAGTCAAGTCATTTGTACATGTTGTAAGGTGTGATTTTATTGTCATGGAAACCTAAAGCCAGCGCAAACACTCTTTTGATGTACTATCAGGATTTACTAAAGACACAAAGTGAAAAACAGCATGGAAAAGTCAAGTTAGAAAAGTCAGCTCTGAGTTTATTGCATATGCATTTGTGGGAGTTTCCTTTTCAGACGCAAAATTTATGGGAGGAGAGTATTTAAATGAATCATGCAAGGTAATTTACTAAGGTTTGTGCTCTTCAATTTACTGGCGTTTGCGGCATTATTTACCGCCCCCAAAAAAGCACGTCTTAAACCAGACGCTACTTACAGTAGTAGTTTGCGTTGGTCATTCTGAAAATGATCCGGCTGCGTCTGTGTTCTTTAATTTGCACGTCGTCAGTAGATCACGCACAGAACTTTCCACTCCAATGGACAGGTAAGTCTCACGTAAATTTGCCCTGTTTAGTAAATCTGGCCCAAAGTGTTTAATAATGCTATTTTGCATTTTTAATGATTTTGTCTCTCTAAACCCCTCCTTACCGAGAGCCTACTCTTCTCTGATTGGTCAGAAGGCCCAGTCTGTTGATTGGTCTACCCGCTTATAGAGCCTGTCGGAAACCAAACAGCATATCTGAACTTCAGCTCTTCCTCAGTGCTTGATACACAATGCATAGGAACAGTAACGATGGCGTTGGTTTTTCCATATCAGTTTGAGCCTGAGTCTTCATCCTTTTGAAGTGCATGCTAAGTGGATTTGCTTCAGCAGTGCAGAAAACAGCGTCTTCTCGACACGTCGACAACACAAACCAAACTCCTCCAGGCCTCAGCTACAACAGTGTTTGAGGGTCAAAGTAGACATTCACAGGCAGCCAATGAAGACCTGGCATTATGATTTTTTTATGATGTGTGTGTGTGTTTTGACCATAATTGTATATTTAACAGATATATAGGTGAATTTATTTAGTTATTTATCTAGCAATCTTTTTTTATCATATTGACACCCCTAGTGTTTTTGTATTTAGCATGGATGACTGATTCATAAGTACTGTAATATATGCAGAACTGTCTTTGCGGTATTAAAAATGTATTTTGTGTATCTGTGAGGTGGAAGGTGTTTTATTTTCTGCAGGTTCACATCAATGAAAGTTGGTGATATTCTATGAGCCATGAAAACAAAAGTGGTTTCTCTTGGCATGGAGAGCAGTTAGCCTGAAACTATATCTCTTTCACATCTTCACAGATTCTTTCTCTCTGTTCTCTCCAGCACTCTCAGTTTCCCAGTTGGAGGAAATTCTATTCCACTGTATTGTGTGTGGGTGGTATGAACTCATAAATTCACTTATATCCCCACACACATGCAGTACCTTTCAGTGAGGGATGCTGGGAGATGTTCCCTTCCAGTGACATCCTAATTCAGAAAAGGCTTGTGGATGGAGTGGAAATGTGCAGCATCACAGCTCTTCTGGGCACAATGCTAATTACAAACTGACTGTATCATTTCCTGAATGCACAGTCAAACCGCACACTTAATCATATTCATTGGCTATTCAGACAAGCAATCCAACATGACAATACAGAAGAGCTTTACACTTGGGGGAGAAATTAATCATTACAGCAGACGTACACAACATTTACACCAACATTTTACATTACAGTTGCTGCCCTACTATGTGGGAGTATTATGATGCTGTTAATGAACAGCATTCACAGCAATGGTTCAATAAAGAGAGGGAAAGATGGAGTGGTTAGCATCTGGCCTGCAGACATGTTTAGGGCTTGTGGTCTCTGAGAATCTGCTTCCATCTCTGAGAAACAGCCTCACACACACACAATCTCCACTATCCCACTGGGTTTGAAGCTACTTGTTAAGGCAGTAAACCTAAAACCTCAAGAAAAATCTTCCACATAGACCTTGTATACGTTCAGCAGGTTGACGTAAGGCTATATTACATGCAAATTCCATATTTGAGGGTGAAATCTTAACCGTTTGCTTTCGCTGGTAGACATATCTAGACTTGAGTTCCTCCAGGCCAGAGATGAAGATGAAGAGATGGCATCTGTGCATCGGGTCTCTCTGTGATAATTAAGGTGTAACTGTGTACGGCTTATGAAAAGTCATATGTTTTTCAGTGCTTTGAGGCAAACTGAGGCGAAAGATGCTTTGAAATTTTATCAAATTATCAGGTACTATGTTTGTTCCAACTCTAACAACATTTTCCCTGGTAACCACAAAATGATAAAAGGCTTGGGGCAAAAGGAATAAAGTATTGATACAAATACTTTCAAAAATGAATTCTTGTTCAAATGAATCTAACCATGTCATGTCAACAAATGGAAAAGTCAGCCAGCTATTATCATGTTTATTATTGTGCCTTTCACCACAACAGCAGGGGTGCCTTTTACCTCAAATACCATACTTTTACATCTTCTTCATCGTTATTGAAAAACTCTTGCTTTAATTAGCTTGAACAAAACTGAAAATCATTAAGAAGACCTTTGTCTCAAAATATATTCAATAATTTTAGTGATTCTCATTTGCTACTTAAATCTACGTTTTCAAAAACATCAAATATTACATCAAATTAGCTCAGAGAAATACAAAGTTTAAGTTAGCATTATTTTGCTCAACTTGAAATATTTGACTAAACTAATTCATACATTTAACTTAAAATGATCATGTGATTCAATATTTTTAGTAGTGGAAACTTGGCTAGCCTTAGCTAATTCAGTAAATGCTAAATTGATAATTAGTAACACAATGTTTTGATAGCATTAGCATAGCATAGCATAGCAATTGCTCAACATAAACACCAGACAAACTAAAAAGAACTCAGAGCTGAGTCAGGGAGTAAGTTGTGAACTTTTTTTCTTATTCACAAGCAGTTTTGAAGCTGTTTCCTGAATCTTTTTGACTGACTCATTAAAAAGAACATCACAGTTCGCTTGTGCTGTGCTTGTTGTCTGGTGTACGCTCTAATAACATAATCTGACGCATATCAAGTTTTACCAACTGTTGCTAGTGGCGACTGGATTTTTATTGTCATGCGTTGTCATTTTTTGTCACAAGCAGTAAATCTTGACCACTGACATGCAAAGGTAATTGAAACTGAAATGCAGAAAGTGAATGTTTACACATACAGGATGAATGGCAAGCTCCCTTCCACAATAGTGTGACAGTTGCTGCTGAAACACCAAAAGAAGAAGGTGTTGAATTGTCTTAGCAACCTCCAAAAGCTCTTCTTTAAAACAATGACCCTTCTCACACACACAGAACAGATCAGAGGAGAAGTGTGCCTTCACAGAGTGACAGAGCACCTGTATGGTAATGTTGTGAGGGTGTTTCAGTGAGTGTATGTGTGACCATTGAGAGGATTTTATTGATCTCTCTGAAGCTTTACTTGAGGTCGAGGGATGAAGCAATAGTGATGGATGTAGGGCTTGTGCCTTTTGTTTTTCGGTTGAGGAGGGATTGTAAAGCTAAAGTCTAAAAAAGTACTCCAGAGAAGGACAGAAGTTTGACATGTGCCACGGTTGGAGAAGAGGTGGAGTTTTTAAATCGATTCTCTTCCCTCTTTAAAGGCCCTGTGAAAGAGACGGTCATTTTGGGAAAGACCTTTAAAATGGATTTTCTGCCTCTTTACAAAGAGTAGATGAGTGAAAGGGTATGAAGGGGCAGATGGAAAGAAGGAAGCTGTAAAATTGATCTCCAACTTTTAAGTGATGTGTTGAAGGTGGAAAATAGAATGTGCCATTCTTTATAAGGTCATTTCAATGGGTGTCATTGTGAAAAACGGTGGCTCGGAGTACATAATGATGTCTGATAGGATTCATTCTCCGGTAGAGATGGACTTAATGCCTGAGGTTTAGAAATGTAAGGAAGTGGTCAAATTTGAGGGGATGGGTCTGACAAATTTACGTTATTTTTTAAATCCGTATCATTACTGACAGCAAGAGGAAAAGAAAAAGAGAGATAAAGGAATGATGAGAAAAACAGAAATAGACAGAGAGGTAAAAGCTATTGCAACATGGTGACTGTCAGGGAAGAAAAGAAGCAATAAAACACTCTTTCCTCTGTGTCTTTTCTTTAACCCATGGTGCAGCCATATGGCAACATACATTTCCCTTTGCTTTCTAAGAATTCAGGATTGAAAAATTGTTGGAACTAAAAAGACAGACACTGAAGAAAGCAATAAAATGCTGTTTTTAACCCACATTCTCATATATATGCGCTATGAAACATATGTATAATAGAATAGGACTTTGCTATATAATTAACAAGTTATCTTTATCAATGTATCTTTTTTTACAGACAATTGAGAATATAAATGTTGTCAGGCATCTCCACAAAAAAACTGTAATAATGCATTTGCTCATAGATAATTTTTAATATATTTGTATAATTAAAATTTAGTATGCGTACATAATACAATTTTATATCATGTTTCATGTGTTCTGAGGAAATGTGAACAGCTATATTATATTTTTGTAGAAGTTCTAAGTGTAGTTGATATTTGATATATTTTAGAACATTTTCACTTGTGGTACAAAATTGCCTAATGAGATTTTTTTTTCCTTTTTTCCCCTTTAAAAATCTGTTATTTGAGCTATTTTATGTAAAAGCTCATTGTAAAACTATTCCATTTGTTAGAACATAATACCATTTGATTTGATTAATCAAAGGAAAGCTAGCCAAAGGAAGTAATTGTAGAAGTGTGGCGCGTTGGGATGAGGGAGTGGAAGGCTCTAAAGAGCAATAATATGCAAAGTTTCCTCTTAAGTAATAAGACAGATGAGAAAAGTGTGCGTCTCTGGAGAGCTTGGTACAATTAACTTTCCCTTTTACCACTCCAAAGGTAAAATTAGCATATATGAGAGGAAGACTGTAAAATTGATTTTTTCATTCTGTCTTGAAGTGTTCACCTACTTTTAGGTAATGAAGCAGTGCTATCTATATCTATCTATCTATCTATCTATCTATCTATCTATCTATCTATCTATCTATCTATCTATCCATCCATCCATCCATCCATCCATCCATCCATCCATCCATCCATCCATCCATCCATCCATCCATCCATCCATCCATCCATCCATCCATCCATCCATCTTTCTAATTATCTATCTATCCATCCATCCATCCATCTATCATCTATCTCATCTATCATCTATCTATCATCTATCTATTTAGCTATCTATTTATCTATCTATCCATATATCTATCCATCCATCATCCATCCATCCATCTATATATCTATCTATCCATCCATCCATCTATCTATCATCTATCTCATCCATCCATCCATCCATCCATCCATCCATCCACACATACATACATACATACATACATTCATCCATCCATCCATCCATCCATCCATACATTCATCCATCCATCCATCCATCCATCCATCCATCCATACATTCATCCATCCATCCATCCATCCATCCATCCATCCATCCATCCATCATCTATCTATCATCTATCCATCCATCCATCATCCATCTATCATCCATCCATCCATCCATCCATCCATCCATCCATCCATCCATCTATCTAATCTATCTATCTGTCTGTCTGTCTGTCTGTCTGTCCGTCCGTCCGTCCGTCCGTCCGTCCGTTCGTCTATCTGTCTATCTAGCTATCTATCATCTATCCATCCATCCATCCATCCATCCATCTTTCTAATTATCTATCTATCTATCTATATATCTATCTATCTATCTATCTGTCCGTCCGTCCGTCCGTCCGTCCGTCTGTCTATCTAGCTATCTATCATCTATCCATCCATCCATCCATCCATCCATCTTTCTAATTATCTATCTATATATCTATCTATCTGTCTGTCCGTCCGTCCGTCCGTCCGTCCATCTATCTTTCTATCTATCCATCCATCCATCCATCCATCCATCAATCATCTATCCATCCATCCATCCATACATACATTCATCCATCCATCCATCCATCCATCCATCCATCCATCCATCCATCATCTATCTATCATCTATCCATCCATCCATCATCTATCTATCATCCATCCATCCATCCATCCATCCATCCATCCATCCATCCATCTATCTAATCTATCTATCTGTCTGTCTGTCTGTCTGTCTGTCTGTCCGTCCGTCCGTCCGTCCGTCCGTTCGTCTATCTGTCTATCTAGCTATCTATCATCTATCCATCCATCCATCCATCCATCCATCTTTCTAATTATCTATCTATCTATATATCTATCTATCTATCTATCTATCTGTCCGTCCGTCCGTCCGTCCGTCCGTCTGTCTATCTAGCTATCTATCATCTATCCATCCATCCATCCATCCATCCATCTTTCTAATTATCTATCTATATATCTATCTATCTGTCTGTCCGTCCGTCCGTCCGTCCGTCCATCTATCTTTCTATCTATCCATCCATCCATCCATCCATCCATCAATCATCTATCTATCCATCCATCCATCCATCTATCTATCATCCATCCATCCATCCATCCATCCATCCATCCATCATCTATCTATCATTCATCCATCCATCCATCCATCCATCCATCCATCCATCCATCCATCCATCCATCCATCCATCCATCCATCCATCCATCCATCCATCCATCCATCCATCCATCCATCCATCCATCCATCCATCCATCCATCCATCTATCTATCTATCTATCTATCTATCTATCTATCTATCTATCTATCTATCTATCTATCTATCTATCTATCTATCTATCTATCTATCTATCTATCTATCTATCTATCTATCTATCTTCATGCCAAGTTGCTGAACACTCATGACATTTTCAGCAAATCTATACTTTTTTTAAAACATTTTTTATGAAAAAACATTTCAGAAGTCAGAAGCCCCTGTGCATCCATCTACTTAATTCTATCTTCTTGTATTTTATCAGAGGTTAATGCAGTGTGATATTGGAAAGAAAGAGGAGGAGAGGACAGTACAGTTCATTTTGTGATCAGCAGAAGTGTGGCAGATGGGGGGGTTGACCGGACATGTGATGGAGGAAGGCAGTAAAATGTATTCTCATTCTCTTGAGTAGTAAGAAGCAGTGAATGCAGAAGTGTGCCAGTATGGATGGGAAAAGAATGGACGCAGAGGTGAAAGGGAGGGGCAATGTCCATTAAAGTGCTTTTTATTAGCACTCACTAGAACCCAGCAGAGCAACAGCCATAAGTTTATCACTGCATAATGGAGGGTAGACCACACACACACTGTAAAACAACAACTGGAGTGACCACTCGAGTGTATATTTACTCGCTTTATTTGACCTGGCTGGCAATGTGAGTCAAGTGCCTTTGTTGAGGAATTCTCCTCACTTCTAAAAAGAAAGGTTCTTCAAACTTTGCTCCACCTGATCAGCAAAGAGCCCAGAGTATCAGGTTCTTGGGGTGTCTCTTTTGTCCTTTAGAGATTTAAAAAGTAGACTTTAAAGCAAATATTACAAATGCATGCTAGTTTTTAAACCAATGCACATGACCTGATGAAGTCATGTGCATTGGTTTAAATTCTGTCTATCCATCCATACATCAACAAACACTGCATAGGTTGTATATAAGTAGTCAAAAACACATGAAGCCTATACAACCATCAAGTTTTTTTAAACTTTCAAATAAGGATTTGTTGAGCCAGCAGTGATTTTTATCCTGACCAACTTTCTAGTTCAAATTAAACCAGTGCCTCTTTCACTGAGTTAAATTATGCATTTACATTTATTCATTTAGCAGATTTACAAATAAATGCAAACTTTTCTATGTAAAAAAAGATCCTTGCATACACAAGAGAAATACATATGGAACCATGCTGGTAACATCAGTGGAGTTTGGTTGTCATCACAACAGAAACATGCCTCATGATTCCATTATGACATCATTTGTACAGTTTTTAGAGGGAAGTGCTGTCGAATGCGATTTGTCTTGAGTCTAATTACAGTATAGATCCCGTGTCAGTGGTGGAAGTTTGTGGTTCTGTCCCCAAACTACCTCGAATTGCTCTAAATGATTCAAGTTCTTGCTTACAAACAGCTTGTTTGTACATCCATGTAGAAATGAAATCACATTTTGGAGCTTAAAAACACCCTGTGCTTTATTTCAGTCCGATAACATTAGCTTGAGAAGCAAAAAAGTACAGTTTATCAGTATATAAACACATTACTGTTAAAAAGTTGGAGACTATTAATGTTTTTTGAAAGAATGCTCACCAAGGCATTTATGAGATCAAAAATACAGTAAAAACGGTAATACTGTGCAATATTATTATGCTTTTTTTAAAACTGTTTACTACTTTTAATATATTTAACATGTAATTTATTCCTGTGATGGAAAAAAAAAATGTTTATACTAATATATATCAGATAATTTTACATGGCTCTGGGAATAAATGCGTATCAGTGATGGAGCTCACGCTGCCCTGAAAATAGTGACAGTTTCTCGCCTCCATGTGAGGATGAAGGTTCTGACAGGTTTAGACAGCCCTGCGTGGATGTACAGAGAGTGGATGGTGTGTTTGGGTTAATGCAGTGAGAGGAATATACCCACTTATCTCTGACATCTGGCCCCTGGTGCTGTGTGTGTGCGTGTCCGTGTGCGTGTGCGTGTGCGCGTGCGCGTGTGTATACTGCAACAGCGCTCAGGAGCTGCTATAGTTTCAGACAGGCTGCTGGTATTGTGCTGTGTTGGGAAGCTAACATGCTGTGTATCTGTCCGGGTGGTCCAGCCTCTGTTGAATTTGTCTGTGAAACACAACGAGCGTGGGTTCTTTATGTGTCCACAAAGACCACTGCATAATACCCCGCTTCCTCGGCCACTTCCTCTGCGTTTTACTTTAATGCTGTTATCAGCAAGATCCCTGAAGTATTGACTCTTTTTTTCCAGAAGCAACAGAAATTAGCTGTGGTTATGAGATATTTCTTTCAGAATTACATTTAACCAAAATGGCATTTACAGTGCAATGTAAAGAAGAAAAAAAAAAGTAATTATCTGAGGGACTAATTGCACATGGTTTTGGTTAAAGCCATGAGCTCTGTGGTCACATTTGGCATTTAGATGACTTTTCTTCTTGAGAATGTCATCTTGTACACTGCTTTAGACGCTATATATATATATATATATATATATATATATATATATATATATATATATATGTATATATATATATATATATTTATATATATATATATATATATATATATATATATATATATATATATATATGAAGAGTTCAGATGCAAAAGCCTCTAAGTGCCATCTGAAATTTTCTTCTAGAATGGTCATTTTTATAAAGCTTGTATATTTGGGTTAAGTAATTTCACTTAAATTACAATTAATAGGTAATTTGCATTGCCATTTAAGTGAAATTATTGAACTTAAATATACAAGCTTGAAGCTTGATAAAAATGATCATTCTAGAAGAAAATTTCAGATGGCACTTAGAGGCTTTTGCATCTGAACTCTTCATATATATATATATATATACACATATGCATATATATACATATATACACATATATATATATACATATATATACATATACATACTGTATATATATATATATATATATATATATATATATATATATATATATATATACATATACATATACATATATACATATATATATATATGTGTGTGTATGTGTTGGACATTTAAACAAATAAATACTTGAAAATACATAAATGCAACAAGTAGAAGTTAAAACCATAACCATTTAGTAAAATCTATCTATTTCTATTTTATCCATCCATTCATCCATCTATCTATCTGTTAAAAATTGTTTTTGGTAAGTAAAATAAAGCTAACATATAATTATAAATCTTAAAAGAACAGCTTAAACGAAAATTCGAAATGTTGTCTTGGCAAATAACTGAAATAAATAAGTTGAAGTACTATTATTTAAAACTTAAAATTAAATTAAAGCTATAAAGAAATAATAATACAAAACAAAAACTATTAAAATGACAAAAGGACATAACAAAATGACTAAAATTTAAATATAAAAGGAAAATATGAAAATAGAAGCTGATTTAAAATATAAGTAAATACTATATTATTAATCCTAAATTTTCACTGATCTATACATTCAAAATATAAATGCGATGACATTTCAAAGCTTGCTGAAATGTTAGAAATGTTAGAATATTATTTTATATTAGAATATAAATATTACAATGAAAGCAATCGTGGCAGGAGAGCACAAGTTATTTTTTTTTTAGAGGGAGAAGTGGATGCTGGGAAATTTTAGCCTGTGAATAAGAGAGATGCAATCTGGGTGTTTTTTGTACGAAATCCAAAATGAAACAACAAGTCATCTGAGAAATAATAAAACTGCTCCAACAAACAGCAACTTTCCTGGCCAGAGCTAAACATGCGTAAGATATCTGAAAGTACCTGGCATGGATCATCAGTGTTGCAAGATAATGAAAGAATAGCCAAAAGAAAAGATTGTGCAATGTTGTGCACTGGCACAAAACAGGCCCCGCTTTAGTTCACGGCATAGTTCACCCAAAAAATGGGTGAAACATTTTTTTTTACTCACTCTTGTATGGCAAAAACATTCTTCAAAATATATTTTTTGTGTGTTTAACATAAAGAATGTCATATGACACAACAAGTATATTTTTATTTTTGGGTGAACTGTCCGTGTAAGGAGTGTGAATCTTCTGTATTGTAGAGGATTACGGCCACAGATCATTCACTGAAGTTCATCTGTGGGCACGGTTTAAATTAGCCTTATTAGTATCTATTCCTGGATTTAATACTACATTTCCGGCAAATGCTTATGCATTTGGATTTCAGTTTTGACAGTCTACACCTGACCATCTTAAGACTCTTATATCACATACATCAGAAGAAAGACACAGAGCACAGTGTTCAGCTTAATGTGGGCGAAGCTTGTTTATTAATATTGCTCAGCTGTTCTGAAAAAGGTCCAGCTTCAGTGGTCTCTTCCACTTTTTGTGGGGGTGAAAAAAATTGCTTACTTTTTTTGCCAGAAAAAAAAAATTTAGATTTTGTGTCAGTTTTTTATAAGGAAGTATTTCTATACAAGTAACTTTGTCAGCTTGGGAAAAGATACAGTACATTGTGACAACTTATAAAAGTTTTCCATTCACGTATTAAACTTAGCCCAGGGCTAAAGGTCACCGTTGACATTGATTCTCCTCTGAATACCTTTTATAGTCCAGGAATCTGTTTCTAGGTAACAAAACCTTGGTATCAAGAATAAGGTTTTATAACTTTAAAAGTTTTGTTTTTCTCCCTAGTGTATATTTCCTTTCTATGTCAGAATTTTTGTATATGTATTCACTGTGTGTCATACATCATCTTTATTCAACAATATAAATATGCAATATACACTGTGATGTGATCCATGCCAAAAAAGTTTGTGCCAACCTTCAGCGATTTCATTTATGGTACGGCTGCCATGGCAGTATTGTTTCAGCGCTCTCTCCTCTCTATCTGCCTGTGATAAATGTGAACAGTGTGCAAAAAAATGGGAAATCAGTTCCCTGTAACATTTTCAACTTTATGATGCCAAGACCAGAACAAGGCCCAAGAAATAAACACGTTACTGCAAGCTTACAGTGGCTTGTTCCAAAACCTTGTGAACTGCCTATATAGCCAGCATCCTACCCTCAAAAATGACTGATTTGGAATGCTTAACAAGACAAATAGCAGGACAAACGTCTCACAAAAAAAAGCATGCAAAGTTCACAGAAACTCAACTTAAAATTGTTTACCACAATTGCCTTTATGACGTGGAAGCAATGTTGGGAAAAGTTACTTTTAAAAGTAATGCGTTACAATATTGCGTTTGGAATGTCTGTTTACACTAAGTGCAAAAAGCCCACCTTGTTGGTATCCGAAATTCTCATCCAAAATTTTCGCACGTTAAAAGATAAATACGACCTCACGTTGGGTCAATCACGTTTACACTTTCGTCTGTCATAAAAAAATTGGATCGGGCATCCGTAGCAAGCATTTTGAGAGGCAGTTTTTGACAATTCAGAGCCACGAAATGACGAATACGAAAAACGCACGAAAATTTCTGCCTCAGGGCCCCGTTTTAACGATCTTACCGCATGGTCTAAAGCGCACTGCGCAAGTGATCTTAGGTCGTGTCCAGATCCACTTTTGCTAGTTTAACGACGGGATAAATGGTCGGCGCACCCGGCGCATGGTCTAAAAGGGTTGTCCCTATTCTCTTATTGAGTAATGGGTGTGTTTTGGGCGTAACGTGCAAAAAAACAATCAGAGTAAAATATGAAATCATAAAAATTGGAAATGTATTATTAGACTTCGCCCACGGCTATATAGACATCTTTTTAAAATGATATTAAATATTTCATTATACTTTAGTATAGGAAAGCAAAGGCCCTGATAATTTCCCATAAGCAATCATTGACTAATTATGAGGTTGACATCAGGAACCTGATTCATTTGCTTGATGTTGAGTAATGTCCAATAGTCATGAGGAAGTTGTCTGTTCTGAGGAAGATATATTGTTACCTGTCCTGTCTGGCTTACCTCTTATGACATACAGCTGTTGCAGACGTCACATACCTCACTTTCAGGACCAAACTGGATTGAACTAGGAGGCTGACGGTGGTACAATCCAACAAATCCTGGTGGATGTGTGTCATATAACTGTTTCAGAGAAGTGAGTAAAGCTAGACTGTGTTTGTGCAATACACATATTAGAAGGTGGGGATTTCATTATATCCTGCCATTTTGATGGCATAAGTAAAACATGAAGATCTTATAGATCTCAAAATAAAATGTAAGATTGTACGTATTGCAAAAAGGGATTGTGAATATGAACAACGACCAGTTGTTTCTGTTTTTGTGTGTGTTGTAGAATATTTATTGTTTTTGCATCATAATTAACACTGTCAAATTAATTCCAATTAGAGCTAAAGTTTTAAAAACCTGAAGAGGAAACTTGAAAACGAACTTACATACCATAAAACATGATTTAGAAGTAATGGAATTGGCCCGTAAAAAGCTTAACAGTATCAAAGTGAAAAGAGTTAAGATCTTTCTGAAGTTACTAACTAATTGTATGCCTTTTGATGTATTTCTATTTGTTGTTTAGTTCGGATCATTATTAAAAGGAGAGATAGAGGAGACTTGAGCCCCGTGATTTGTTCTATGAGAGGTAGGCTACATGAATTATGTATTAGCATTCAGCAGAAGTAACTGCTGTTTTGACAAGAGTGCTAAAATGCCTGCTGGCTCTTCTTGAATCTGGCAACAGACAGTGTGTATTGTGCAATACACAGTCACAAGTGTGTATGTGTGATAGTAAAAATATATTGAAGATGTGAGGTGCACACTAGACATTTACTAGAATGAAAAATGATTTCCTGAATAAGCATGGACAGCAAACTACTTTTCTTTTATTATTACATTATCCCTGTGTCCAAATATGCATACTTCCCTGCTATATAGTGTGCAAAAAGTAGCATGTCAAATGAGAAGACTATTCAAATACACATTGAACAACACCAAGATGACCTGCGTGCCTAAAGAATGTACTGCTTAAGTTAATCAAATTGAGTGTGTTAAAAGTAATTCAAACACAGCATTTAATTTTAGCCTATATAGGAGTAAATAATTTGTTTGACTCTTCTAGGTTGGAAGTTGATCAGTTGTATTAAGCTAATTTATCAGTATCAATTGTAAACTAGATAAACAAAAAGAAGACAGACCAAATTGGATCTAGTCTAACTTACATTTCGAGTCTGTGTGAAAGTGTCAATGGCTTGTTCTAGAAACTTTTGTTGATTGTGGAAGATGAAAGCATTTATACCCTAAGTGTTAAAATGGGGCATTTCGAACATTTAGCACTCAAGTTCGCTCGTATAATGCAATCAGAACGCGATGCCCTTTGACTGTCCGTGAGGGAAGGGAATCAATATTAAACTTTTATTATAAATCATTTGGTGTTTCCATAACCATGTCAGGTTTCCGAGAAAACTAAATTACAGTATATTCAGAATAAACGTTAACAATCGATTCCACAACCTCAGTCTGAGGATCCAAACTATAGTATATCTGTAGAGGGCGATCGACTGCTTCTCCGTTGTAGGGAGGAAAGCCTGTGAGTTGATTGGCTGTTAGAAATGTAGGCGTGGCTTGTGCGAAGGTCTTTCTACAAAACCAAAATGCGACGCTAAGAAAGTTTCATTCAGCACTGACTTGATAGATAAGAGACGCAGAACTCTTGATTTATTGTCAATCTTTGTAGCGCTGAGTACAAATCGCATATTAACTAGCTTAAGAGCAGTTTCTAGCAACACGGCTCTACGGGAACAGGGCTTTAAAAGAAACATTATCTATTGCTGGTTATTTTCTTAATTTGGATTGAATCACAGAGTGTCTATAATGGATCTGGTGTGGCTTTTATACATCGCAGCGAGTATGTGCGCTTTGCTCGCCTCTGCTGAGAGACACACTGTTTTCTGGAATAATACCAACCCTAAGTAAGTATAAACTATTTTTTTTTTTTTAACCACGTTTCATTGTAAAATACTGTTTCATTGTAATGTTGTGATAATGCCTAATGTTATTTACTTTACGCTGAAACGCTGCTAGTTAGAAATATATATATATTTTTAATTTTTTTTGCGAACTTCAGCATAATTTTGCTTTTGTTTGTTTACTTTTAGGGTTTATGTAAATTGTCAGAACTTTTGCCTCTATGTGTGTGAATGTTTCTTTGCAGCTTAATGCGGGTTTATGGTCAGTGTATTTCTGCAGAATCGGAGACTCGTGCTTGTTTACATTATGGATGCGTTTTGACGTTGCGGTGACATCTTTACTTGTAACAGATTGCATAATCCAGGCACTCTTATTGCGTCATAATCTCTCTACTACCCATCACCAAAATGTTTGTTTACCTGTCCTGTGTACATGTGATCCGGAATGAAATCTGCCTCTAAGACGAATTGATGCTTGCTGGGTGTGTGCTGACTATGCTCGTTCTCGTACACTAGTAATAGCAGCCTAGTAAGTTATGGTTTTGGCCATATTAATTTACTAAACTCAACAATAAGGTACCCTCACGGTCTTGTCATATAGGCTATATGAGTTGAAAGACTGAAATGAGAAATACGTGAAAACTTCCAGGAGTGTTTTGCGTTTTTGACGTGTGGCTATGAGTCAGTGAGGTGTTGAAATAGGTGCTGAATGCTGAGTGACTTTTCCGATGACTGATAGGCGCAGAGCTGATGACTTGAGATGGGATTGCAAAACTCGAATTGCCGATGCGATGCATAAGCGAACGAATCAATTCTGGATGTTTGTTAAGATTCGGTTGAACCGAGTCACCGAGCGTTTGCGATGGACTGAAAGGAGAACTTTATTTCAGAGTATACAATTTAGGGGTGGTACTATCTATTTTCCAACTGGTATGTAATCTGTCAAAACAAACTCTAACAAAATAGTGTATGTAACTAAGTGAATCAACATTTAACCAAATATTAAACCACAGAAATACATTTTCTCGCATGGAATTCTGAGAACACTTTTGAGTGATGACTCAAAGGAGTCATGATTTGAAACCTGTTCACTGAAACAAGCCGATTCGTCCAAATGAATCAGGTTTCTTAAAGCTAACCCTGGCAAATAAGATAAGTAAATAAGTAATGATTTAGTCATTTTTTTAACAATTGGTGTTAATATTCTATTCCAAGAGCCTGAAGGGATTAGTGTAGAAATGCTGATAACAAACAGAAAAGAATTAGAGCATCTGCTCCTTCACACTCCTAAACACACAGTCTCTCTCTCTCTCTCTCTCTCTCTCTCTCACACACACACATTTAACCCATCCACTCTTCTTAGAACAATAAGCGTTTGCTTCAGCAGATGTATCGATTGCGTCAATGTCCAAACAACAGTGATCATTTTAGTGCCTGTGTAATCCACACACTTACTATTTTTATTCCACATCTTAATCTTTCCCTCTCTCTCTCTCTCTCTCTCTCTCTCTCTCTCTCTCTCTCTCTCTCTCTCTCTCTCTCTCTCTCTCTCTGTGATCTAATCCTGTTTTCATAGAAATACTAGAGGGGCTGGGGGAGATGCTTTCTTTTTTTTCTGCCTTTCTGCACTTTTTTTTTTCTTTTTTTTTTGCGCCTTTCTGCACTTTTTTTTCTGCATTTCCTTCTTTCAACACCACGAAGGAAATATAGTCTGGTAAATATCATAATGTGATTGCATTTGTATGCATTCATGTCTCTGATGCACATGTTTGACAGAGTGTGTGCATGTGTGTGTGTGTAGGTGTGTAAAAGCCTTAGGGGAAGGATGACTCTAGGGTCGACAGACCATTGCAGCTGAGCACGCTTTGTTTTTCAGCATGATTCTGACTCGGGTCGTGTCAACGCGCATGTTTGAATTTGTTGGTGCACGTTCTTGATGTGCTTGCAGCTGCTTGCTGAAACACGTGTTGTAGTGTTGCTCACGGTCAATAGTTGATCAACTGGAAGGTGTGTTTCAGTGGGAGCTGATTAAGGAGTGTCCTGGTGAGCAGTTGTAACTCGGCACTTGTTTATGATTCACTGACTCACTCACATATTTATTAACCAAACTTCCTCAATAAAATTTTCTGTGCACTCCTGAAGAGTGTGTTTTTCTCTGTTTGACCATTTGGAAGTACAATGACGTAATTCATTAAAGGAATAGTTTACCCAAAAAATGTAAATTAAATGATGCATTCGTATTGTTGCAAACAGAAAGCGTCAGAAAGCAGTGCATCATCATTATATTAATAGTTATCATAAAAGCCCCAAACAACTATATTCCAAGATTTCTAAAGTCACATTATAGCTTTGTGTGAGGAACAGAACGAGTCATTACTCACTGAAAATGTGCCCTAGATTTCTTTGGCATGTTAATGAAAATTCATGAGATGAAGACAAAGTCCAATTCATGAACAATTCATTCTTTTAAGTGGAATTTTTTCAATGTTCAATCAGTTTATCCAGTTCAAAAAACTTGTTTGTTCATGAATCACATTCTCACCAACTCAATGATCTGGACCTAATGAATTTTTTTTTTTTTTTTTTTTGTGAATAACGTCTAAAATTTTGTTTTGTTCTTCACTTAAGCTACTGTATGACATCAGAAGATTTGGAATATAGTACATAATTCACATTAACCACTTTTATGATTTTTTTTATTGTTTTATGATTTTGAAGCTTGAAAGCTCCAGTCCCTATTTATTGTAATAGAAGACTAGGACACTGTTCACATTTGTTTCCTTTCATGTTCCATGTAAGGACAAGAGAGGAAGTAAAAAAATGAAAGAAATTTCATTTTGTTGAGCGAACTAATCTTTTAATATTACTCATGAATGCTAAGACTTTTCTGTAATTGTTGTTCTTGTTATTTTATCATCACTCAAAGGCTTATAGAGATTTCTTCTCTTTCTGTATCTTTCTTCTGTCTCTTTTTCTCTCTCTCCTACAGTACCTGTCTTTCCCAAACCTCCTCCCTTTCCTCTGGCTGCGTGCCCCGTACCGCATGGTTAACTGGCACAAAGTTCAACCTCTCCTCTGCTCCTTTTCTTTAACTCTTTCCCTCTATCGTTTCGCTCTGCCCCGATCCCATCAGTACCCCAAAACTCTCTGACCTACTCAAATTTTTGTTTCTTCTCCGCTTGTCCACGATCACCCCATTGTGTTACTGTTTCACCCTGTAAAAAGGCCTTTTACATGGTTTAATTCAGCCAGAAATGGGGCTTTCTTGGTTTTCGACCAAAAATGTCCCATTCACTTGTGTTTTTTCCAGGGAACGGGGCTTTTTGCTTGTGGGGTTTTGCCAGCTAAGTGCTTTTTTGTTATATGTTCCAGCCAAATTAGCACGCTCCCACCGCAGATCTGCAACGGAACAAAACCAGGGGCTAGTGTGACCAATTGCGGGGCAGAGTTCACAGCCGAAATGAAGTGCCATTCATGCGGTGTGTCTGTCACTGTGCGCGTCTGTAGATGTGTGCGGAGAGGAGAAGTGGAGATAGAAACCGGTGATAAAGTGCCATTTTGCTTTTGTCTACATGTCACTTAGCATTAAACTCATCAGATCTGTGTGTGTGTGCGTTACATTGACAGTGAGAGAGTGAGTGATGAAGTGCCATTCACTCTCTGTAGTCTGTCACTCTCTCTGGTGGCCTTCAAATAGGGAGCCGCCACTCGAGGCCACCTCTCTCCCGATCTCCTGTCTGGCTTCTCCCTCGTTCCCTCTTCCTTTTATCTCAGCCGTACACGCCAGTGCTTTTCATCCTTTTATTCGGTTCCTGTCCTTATTTCCTTTCCCTCTGTGAAAGAAGGAAGAAAAAGAGGTGTTGATTTTTTTTTTCCTTTGCCTTTCTTTAACGGTTTTGGCAGCCATAAACACCAGTCTGTCTCGCTTCCCTTTTCTCCTCCCTTTCACCTTCTTCATGCCTATTCCGTCCATTCTCTGACTCTGAATTCTGCGATATCCACAGAATTCAAATGGCCGTCATTCACAAAGCTCTACAGATTCTTGCCCATTGAGTGTTTGTTTTTTAGCTATTTACCCAGAAATGAAAATGGTCATTGTTTACTCACCTTTATGTCCATAGGCGCCAATCCCATGAGTGATTGGGGGCTCAAGCACCCACAGAAAAACACAAGATATTCCCGATTCATTTTAACCAATGAAAAAATCGATTGAGATTCGAGAACCTCTCTGATTGATGGATCTCACATCGGGTCCCGGCTGGACGTGATGCACACAATTCTACTGTTATATTTAGCATCGCAACATAAAAGCTTGTGCTTTCTGTTTTTGTGGTGGGGGGGTTTGCACAATGATAAATTGAATTTTAAGTAATTAACTCTATAGTCATCACCAGTGTATCCTGGCATAGGCAATATAGGCAGCCATCTAGGGGGCACTATAAAGGGCACACGCAGCTTCATGAAGTATGGGCACCAACAGGCAGAAACATAAATCGGCACTTAAGTCATTTGAAATCCATACGACTTACTTTGAAAAACAAATGAAGATCAAGGAAGTACTATATTCGTTGAGCTCTAAGTCAGTCGATGTTTATATATGAATATAAAGTGCTCAAAATAAACCCCTCAGTTTATATGGATCATGTTTACTTGGATCATGTTTCCTTATCCTTTATAAAGCGTGAAAGTTTTGGGTGAATTGACTTTAAACGGAGGGACCAAAATCTCTCAGATTTCATTAAAAATATCATAATTTATGTTTCGAAGATGAAAAACATTTGACACTTTAACACATTTTTAAGATAAATAAACCCATTCCGCAGAATTGACCTCTTCATTCCCTCCATGCCTTCTCCAGAATGTAATCAGCTTTGAATCTCTCGTCTTGTGAATTGAATCTGGGTTTTTTGCGCTGATTGCTGAACCATGATAATCTTTTCCAGCAGAGTCCTTGTCCGTTCAGGCTCCTACATACACAGGCAGAAGTGTTTTCTTTAGTAATTACTTACATAATGTTTAACAAATTGTATGATATTTGTCAAATCAAGAGGGATTTGCCATATTGTGATTTACAAACCTGAGTGAGCAAGTGAACTCTGTCCAAAGGTTCAGGAGACGGCCTTTTCCCTCGTTAAGCTTGAGTTTCCTGGCCAAGTGTTTTCCCGGGAAAATGGCACATCCTGCACGTACAATAAACAATACCTTTCTCACACACTCGCGCACGCAAGCAACCCGCTTCTTACACAAGTCTCAGATACACACTTCCTCGTACACACGCATACTCTTTGAATTATTATTCACACGAGTTAAAGGGCTTGGGAAAGTGATAGTTTTGTCTACAGCTCAGTATCAAGAAAACACGTGCCTTTACGCCCTTCTCTCCCATTTGTCCCTCACTACTTTCCCACACACATTGTTTAGATATTTGTTCATTACACTTGAAGTAATATCACTGTTATCTTTCTGTTATATCATAAAGTGCTGTCACGGCATTTCATGGCCTTATGATTCCCAGAATTGTTCTTCCTTCTCACAGTCATTCCTTTTCCTCCTTTTCAACTTATTCTTGAACATCTTTGATTTATCTCAAATGTTTAATCAGTTTCATATTTAAGAACACATGTTCAGCCGAATGTATTTAAAGGTGTTTTTAACTGATTATTACAATCATGCGATAAGTATTTGTCAGAAACGTGTTATGTTTTCACGTGTATGTGTGTTGTGTTAGGATCTTGTTGTCACAATCTCAACCCCACTCCGGAACTCTTGTTGTTTGTACTGTTCTTGAATGGACTGGTTTTTAAGGTGAAGGTCCATTCCCACGACACGTTGCACGCATTTTATTAGAGCATGGTGCGAGAGGCCACTCCCCCTGCTGGATGGCTAATGCTTAAACAATGCAAGGAACTCAATCCAATTTCATAGCGATATGAGTCCCCTTCTCATTTCCCTTCACACTGACTGCTCCCGTGTTTCTAATTATTTACGTAATTTATTTATCTATGAGAGGATATCAGAGCTGGGCAGAGCAAATTGGAACAGTTGCCCAGTCGGGACTCGGGACTGTAGTTAGTGTGACAGATCGGACAAAAGGAATTAGACAACTAATTCCTAAGGCAGCTTTTAACACTCCGCCATACCAATTAAGAGTTTAAGGAATGTAGCTTATGTTATTATACACACCTTAGATTGTCAGATATATTTGGTTTAAAAAATGTGAAACATTGCATTTTCGAGCAGATCTTTATCACATGCCATTTCTTTACAAACGAGAAAAGAGTTCAGTCATTTGAGAAAGCAAATCTGACAACTTGATCAATGGTGCTGAGAGGCAAAAGAAAGATTGAGCGATTTGAAGGGACAGAAAAAAAGATTGATGTGGATAAGTTGAATGTAAACAAGATGGATTGAAAAAACCCCAGTCTGGAATATTGTCTTGAATGGGGGAACCGGTCGATTTTGGTTGCCATGGCAGTCGCAAAGGGCCGGAGTTAGTGTCCACAAACGTAGGTCACTAACCAACATACCGTGAATTCCAGCGAGACGGTTTATGATTGGTTGAGAGCGCCTTGGGGGCGGGGTCGCGGGGAGAATGAATGGGGGATCAAACAGGCTTATTGAGTGCTGAGAGACAAACCGAGGGAGTGGACAGAGATGGATGGATAGAAGAAAAGATGAAAGAACAGGACTGGTCCGAGTCGGGGCAAGGACAAGCACAAGAGCTGGCTGCGTTTTGGTGTATCAAAGGATTCTTTGCTTTTTTCCTTTCTTCACATTCTTTATCTCTCTTACACCTGCACAGTACAAAGCTTTTTTTTCTCTTTTTTTTTTGAAAATATAGACAAAATATTCTCTTTCCAGTACAAACTGCCACACCAACTCATTTCCCTTTTTCCTTCTATCGCTCTCTTTCTATCTCCCGCCAGCCTTTGTTGCATTTCCAACCAAACCACTCCACTGTAACGCTCCAACTGTGTTTCAGAACAATACAGAGCTTGCTATGGGCCCCTCATCTCTCTCTCTCTTTCTGCTTGCATTAAACTGAATGAGGCCCCTGGCCCCTCGGCAACCTAGGCCGGGTAATCCCGGAGCACAGAGCACCCGATGATCCTGCCGCACTGCATTCCGAACCAGTCAACCAGAACAACAGAGCCTGCATTAGCTCTGAATTAAAACGGCAAAGGTTTCAGAGGCTAATGACAGTCGTTTTAGCCAGCAAACGCAGGTGTGAGGGCTAGAGTGAAGGATGGATATTTGAACAGATCCGGTGGTCAGAATTTCGTTAATTACCGTTTAGACTGTAGTATCAGGTGGTGAAAGCTACAAAAGATCACAGATCGAATGACAGGGATGTTGGTGGGCCTATTGTTGGTGAATGTGTGTGTGTGTTTGAATACACCAGACCTTCCCTTTTAAACAAGTGAATGTGGAAAGAATGTTAACTTGTGCATTTCCTAGAGTATTAACTAACATCAATGCTTCTGTGTGTGTGTTATAAGTGTGTGTTAAGGTCTGCACTGCTGACTGCGAGCATTTCCTCAACCTCTCACCCCCCACTGATCATCCCCCCTTTCTCTGAGCTCCAACATTCCAGCGAGTGATAGAGTGTTGAAATGAGAGAGGGAGAGGGAGGAGAGACCAATTGATAGACAGACTTAGAGGGGGTAAAAAAGAACAACAACGACAAAACTTTGAACTAAAGATTAAGAGACCCGAGATTAACCCTACAGTTGCCCATTTGGCATCAGATCAGTTCTACTGGCTGATAATTCCACTGATATTTACAGGAAGAGGAGTTCAGAATCAAAGAACTTCAGCTATTCACATTTTACGGTAAGCACGGACGTGACTCACAAGCACCCGCATTCGTCCGCCAAGTTTCAGTCTTCATTTACGAAGCATAGAGTTCATTCATTCAATCACGGTTTCTCTCTAATAATTAACTCCACACTCTAATAATCTATAACAATTTTTTTAGACTTAGTTTTTTTATCAATTTGTCACTGCTTAAGCAATACATGGATAATACTAATAAAGCATAGGCCTAGTCATTTACATGTTTAAGACAAAGAGACAATTTTTTTAAAACCTTACGACCATTATCAAGCCTCTTTTGAAGCCCAGGACAAAGCATAAAGGATTTAAGTTCATCTATGGATGCTCAAGATGAAGTTGAGCCCAGTATCTGTGATGAATGATGCAATAATGAGCGAATGGCATTACTGTATGAATTAAGGCATTGATAAAGTAACTGTAGCGTTTGAAAGGACACTGGCGTAGGGAGCACCCGCTGACCCCTGTATTGAGACAGAGTCCATCCCCCACTGCTTTCTCCCACCCTCCCCACTGACTCCCAGCCCCCGGAGGCTGAGGGGGGGAGCAGCATAATTGCCCCCCTCTGGGACCACTTTAATTCCAGTCTTTGTGTTTTAATTGTCCCCCCTCCCGACCCCTTTTTGAACACATTGGGGCCATACCACAAACAGATTTTAATCAGGGCTTTAACGGGGTGTGTGTGTATGTGCTGGTGTACCAGATGACTGCTCCCAAGCATCTGGTGACAGCAGTTAAAGAATGTGAGATGCAAATTATTATTGGCGGTGAGGTATATTTGCTTCATTCATCAAACAAAGATGCATCAGTATGTGACTGCTGTACACGGCCACCAGAGAATTGAAGTGTGTGGCCGGGAGTGCTAAGTTTGGCGTTATGTGTAGGGCTGTGTAAGTGTGTGTGTGTTTGGATCTGCAGTGAGTGAAAGCAGCAGGCCAATTAGAAGGGCTGTATGTGTGTGTAAGACTAGAAGGGGTCTGGAGCCAGATCGTCTGTCCTAAGACCAAGGGGTCCCCCCATCAACAAACAAGAAAAAGAGAGAGCGAGAGAGACTCCGCAGACTTTGATCATCGACCAGACGTGTGGATGTTGTCACACACCGACAAAAACACCCATTCTGGGAAATAACGCTACTGCCATTTACACCAGACAGGGAGGAAAGCTGAAATTCTCCAGAATCTAGGAGGATCGCAGTTAGTGTCTATGACGCTCATGTTGGCCCTTGAGATGTTTGTTATCCAGTATTTCAATATTTCAACCGATTCTTTACAACGCTCCTTCATTATAAGTAATGCCGATGTTTCCAGATGGAAACTGGAAGTCTAGATGTTTTACATTTAGAAGCCACACAATTCAAGGTATCAATCAACCAATGCAAGGTACAAATATGTGTAGTACTTAGTTATTATTTTCTAAATGATCGTTATTGATTTTCTGAACAATTCATCCATGCA
Organism: Scardinius erythrophthalmus; assembly: GCF_964197995.2. Lineage (NCBI taxonomy): Eukaryota > Metazoa > Chordata > Actinopteri > Cypriniformes > Leuciscidae > Scardinius > Scardinius erythrophthalmus. The sequence continues at coordinate 14,188,509 of NC_138230.1, forward strand.
TATTTTGTTTTTAAAATTATTCACACAAAATGTGATATCTTCTGATGAAATTACAGACATTTCTCTGGTTATGTATGCTGGAATTCTCTAATCATTTAGCCCACATAAACCCTGCCCTTTTTTTTACCATTGAAGGCCTCCTTCCAATCAACCAATGGAAAGAACCAAGACCCCGCCCAACATTTAGTCCCCCGCTAGTCCTTTTTACTCGGATGTTCGTCACAATACGGAAGAAAAGATTTGTCGCTACTTCTGTTTCATCATGACTTTAAGGGCTAGGAAGCATCACTCACAAAACTTGACATTTAACAGCAAATCTCAAACTGCAAAAAATTCGACTCCACAAGAGAGAGATCCTTTTGAGAGAAAGAGAACTCAACCTAATCACCATCCAAAAGGTTGTGCCCGGGGAGCCCAAAAAAAGTTTTATAGCTGATTTTAGACCTGGCTGATGTTGAGCTCATAATGAAAATGTCTGAACCTGAGCTGAGCTCAGAAACTAACATATGGAAGCTAAAGTGGCATCCGATGATGGATGGATGTATAAATAAACGAGGGCTTTCTTTCTACCTCTGGCATTCTTCTATCAGTGGGCAGCACATAAACAGAGATAGCACACTGCCAGAAGAGCTACAGGAGCAGAACTAAGAATGAAGCAAATGCTGGAGAGAGGGAGGGAATTGAGAGAAGCAGACAGGCAGACTGTCTCCGCCACCTCCCTCCGTGTGTCAAATGAAAGGGAGAAGTGTGGCGTAGACTGGGTGTGTATGACTCCGTCAGCCGGAGTGCGTGTGTTTATCTGTAATGAGTAAGAGACTGTTGACGAAACGCAGATTTATTTCTCTATGTGTTTGTGAGTGTTTCTGCCTGTTTCTTCAGATAGTCAATAGTCATCACCTGGTGATGCAACCTGACAGATTGCAAATGTCTGCACAAATAAGACTCTGCTCTCACGAGGCGAGCGAGATCAATACATAGCAAACATTCACGCCAACATGTCCATGTTCCTGCCATTTTCACCAGCTCTGACCTATTATCTGTGTACGGACAGCATGCGGTTCGATCAATGAACCGATGTTTAGAATAATCTATATTCATGCATCTGTCCCGGCTCTTCTTCTGCAAAGAAATCAACAGACTCATCTGTCTTTCCATTGTTCGCATTTTTTGGCTTTTCTTCCCCTCCGCCATCCCTTTGTGATTTGCCGTCTGGTCGTCTTTGAGATGGTATTGTAGATCAATGCAAGGGCAATTGAAAATGTGATTGCATCAGGCTTGGCATTCAAGTCACTCGCTCTGTGAAAGTTCTCTAAATGAAGAATTCATGTCACCACTGAGAGTGATTTCGCTGGAGTTATTCTCGTTTTCTTGCTGCTTGTTTTCTGCCGGTCTAGATGATCTTGTCTCCCAAAATTGAGTTTTAAAGCTTATTTATGTATTTGCTTCATTGCATTGCTCTTTTACCAAAAAAATATTTATGAAATCCGTCTTATTCTTACAGCTTCCGATGGAACAACTATGCGGTTGAGGTACGCCTGAACGACTACCTAGACATTGTGTGCCCTCACTACCCACTGGGCGAAGTGCCGTCACAGGATGCCGAGCGCTACGTGCTCTACATGGTGGAACGTGAAGACTATGACTCCTGCCGTCCACAATCTTACGACCAGATGCGCTGGGAATGCGGCCACCCTTTCGCCCCTCACGCACCCGAAAAGTTCTCCGAGAAGTTCCAGCGCTTTACGCCATTCACTCTGGGAAAAGAGTTCCGACAGGGCGAGAGCTACTACTACATCTGTGAGTACAGCCCTTAAAAAGTCAACTTGCACTTAAGCTATGAATGTGAACATTTATGGTGGATCGTTTTGAAGAATGGTTAGGGGTGGAAATGTTTTTGAACATCTGAAAACCGGTTATAGATTTATTGCCCCACAAACCATACGCTGAATGCTGTAAGTCTGAGTCATATTTGAGCCCTTCTTTAGCACCACAGTAATGAATACATTTCAATTTGTGTTGCGGACTGCTAAACTGGCAGCAGAACCGCTACGTGTCTTTCTGGCATCCCCAGGGGCTATCCTTAGGGAGTTTGGGCTGTCGGAAACACAAGGAGCGCAATTCAGCAAGCATGTGAACTAGTATATGGAGGTCTAGAATTAACAATGGTGAAATTTGACAACCCAATATAGACCCTTCTAGGAAAGCGTACTTCTAAAAAGGCTAATTCTGCAAACTCTGTGAAGTTAAGGGTGGAGCATTTGATGGATAAAATGCATTGGATCCGCTTTGATGGTGTGGAAAGATCCATGTCAAACAACAATACAGTGTTTTTCAAAAGCATTTGTCAATGGATTTGCAGCTCTGCCACAGTGTAAACTCTAGTGTGTAGGTGCCTTAAGAATTAGAGCACAGTTTACCACTGTCGTAAAATAGATCAGACACAGGTCACAGGTCCAGGTGGCTGCTAAAGAGAAGTGGATTAGCCACTACACGTCTAACACTATTAACCTCCTTTCTAATTAACCTGTCTGCTACCCATTTACCTCCCTATTATCCTTTTATCTTCCTCTATCCTGATGGCCTTCTCTTTTTTTGCCTTACAGCCAAACCACTCCACCACCACGGAGAGGAGTGTATGAGGCTAAGAGTAGACGTAGTTGCCAATGATGGTGAGTATCGCCGCCCTGGTGGTGTGTAGGTGAACTGGCAGATCATAAAACTGCACATGTTTTGCATTTCAGTTGATCTGTGTATTCACTGGTGTTTTCTTCCATTCAGGTTCTCAAGAAGCCAGGGTTGGCACAGGAAGTGGAACTAAGGTGGGCACAGAGGCAGGAACTCACACAACGTCTAATCGGTTACCAGCAGGTACGGTCACATGGATTTAAGTTTTAAGGAGATAGTTCACCCAAAACTGAAAATTCTGTCATTAATTACTCACCCTCATGTCATTCCAAACCTGTAAGACTTTCGTTTATCTTCGGAACACAAATGAAGATGGAGGGACTTTCTGTCCCTCCATTGACCATCCATGCAACTACCACTTTGGCGCTTCAAAAAGTTCATAAAGACATCTTAAAGCTAATCCATATGAATCGAGTGGTTTAATCCAAATTTTCTGAAGAGACACAATCTCTTTATATGAGGAACAGATTGAATTTAGGCTTTTAATCACATATAAACATTCATCAACACACACATCAGTTGTGGTAAACGGAAGCTCAAGCATGTTCATTTGACGTACGAGAACCAATGAGGTTCATTCTCGTGTTACACAGCACGTTTGAGCTTCCGCAAGAACCAATTATGTTTGTTGTCCCGCGTCAAGCAGGTTCAGTTGAGCTTCTGTTTATGTTTGCTGATCAGTGATTATATGTGAATAAAAGCCTAAATTCAATCTGTTCATCAAGTCTCTTCAGAAAATTTGGACTAAACCGTTCAATTCATATGAATTAGGTTTACGATCTCTTTGTGAACATTTTGAAGTGTCAAAGTGGTAGTTGCGTAGCCATCAATGGAGGGACAGAAACTCATTTAATCAAAAAGATCTTTATTTGTGTTCCGAAGATGAGCGAAAGTCTGACACGTTTGGAACAACATGAGGGTGAGTAATCAAAAATGACAGCATTTTAATTTTTGGGTGAACTAACCCTTTAAAACTCTTTGTTATGTATAGCCTTAGATAAGGTTTCTGGCCTTATCTTTGTATACCATCTCCAACAACTAAAAACTGAAATATCTAATACATTATTTCCATGTTACAGATGATCCTGTTGTGTCTCTTCCTGAAGTGCAGCAAAGCAAGCGGACAAACTCCGCCATTTCAGGAGCATCCTGGACTGTTCTCACAACCTTACTCCCACTTTTATTGTTGTTGGTCTTACAGTGAGATGAACATTGACTAAATTTCACTTACAAAAGACTGTAATGACAGCGGCCTGTGTTGACGGAAGCACACAGAGGTAGCTCTTTACATCCCAGTGCTGGCCATTGGGAGAAGCATAAAGGAAGTGGCGTGGAGAAACCTAACTGGAAGAAGAGGGCTTTCGGACACTTCTAAAGAAACAAAAAAAAACGAGACGTCAGTATTTTTCTGGAAATATTGTTCATGCAAAGGGAGATGTTTTCCCTTTTACCATTTTTTTTTCTTCATATAAACAAACGTCTGACCACTCAAAACCTGGATAAGAACAAACTGAAACAGTAATGCAGATTTGGAATTAGCATGAACTTGGAGTATGGACAACCCCCTTTATTTGAGTGTCATAATGAGGGGATGCAAGCCAAGAATGAGCCAAAGACCACAGAGCTTCTCACGGAGTAGAGCGATCAAAACTATTCATTGTTTTTTCATGTTTTGTATATCCAGAGAAATAATTGAGTTTCGTATTAATTTATGTAGCATCAGCTCAGTGGGTTTTATTCTCACTGTCTCATGGTTTTACAAGACTGTGCTGTACCTGGATTTAACCTGGAAATGCAGTTCAGAACACACACGTACCCCTTTACCACCGAAATGGTGCTGGTGCCTGTGATGGGACATCTGTGGAAATGAACAGAGTGGTTCCAGATTGGGCGCCGGCACCCTGACGGCGGAAAACGGCGGCATCCGATAATGTTTACCAAACCCACTGACACACTTCCATTCAGAAATGCTGTGTTGTTTTTGTACATTCATTGTTTAAAGAGTTAGTAAATTATTAGTTTTGCTGCAGAACAAATTACTGTATATAGTGAGCAAAAATGTTTACTGTGTGATGGAGAGAGAGGAAATGAGACGTGAGAGAGGAGAAACTCGTTGGATTAATGTGTTGAAGTGTAGATGAAAAGGTGACAAAAAGGGAAATTGGATTATTGGATAAATACACACATTTCCTCCCAAGAGCTGTGATGGTATGTCCTGGCACGGTGGGTCAGATCAGCGCCCTCAGCATTTAAACTGCCAAGCACAATCAATGAGAAGCACACTCTCACACAATCACTAATGTACACCTGGAAATGAACTTTATAATTAAGAACAGAAGTTTTACTTCATCTAAGCTGTTCATTGGGTGGAAAGAAAAAGGAAATTCAGGAAAATTTGAACTGATTTGTATCGGCAATTGGACTACACTAAATATTGCAGTTGGCCAAATTATATTTTTAATTTTAAAACATTTATGCTGGTACTGATATCAAAACATCAGGGTAGCACATGTGTAATATAACACTGATATAAAAAAATGATAGAATTAATGATAGAAGACATTCAATCATTAAATTGCATTATATGAACAGTGTTTTTTTGTGTGTATACACACACACATACACATATATATATATACATATATATATATATAGATATACATATATATATATATATATATATATATAGACTGGCCTGTCTGATATACTGGTCTGTCACTACAATGTAAGCTTTGCTATTTTGTTGTAAATCGACATATACTATACTATCAGGAACATTTAGTGTGGGGATACTGGACCAGGCTTACAAACATTAATAACACTAATCAGCTAAAGCACTATGAATGAAACACCACATACACACTGACTCTGACATGATGTAGCCGTTTAAGCTCAATTCCGGACAGTTGTTCGTACGACTGGCACAGCTGTATATGATTAACGTTGGGTCACTTTGATTCATTTTTCCATTTTGTTTTTCTTTTTTTATTCTCGTATTCTTATTTTGTACATGTATTGTGTAAAATGTATATTATGTATATAAAGAGGATTATATAAAAAAGACCTTTGATAAAATTTAAAAAAAAAAAACAGTTAATGTGAAGATTCTTATGTGAAAATAAATGATATTTTTGGAAAATGCGATTGTTGCCGACCTTGTTTTTTTAATATATATATATATATATATATATATATATATATATATATATATATATATAAGCAGTTGTCCTGCTTACATTTATTGAAGTGCTTTCAAGACTTTATTCCTTAAAGTCACCATGAAATAAAAATGGACATTTCTTGTTTTTATGGAATATTGCTAGCCTGGCATCAAGATGTTAGGTCTGGCAATTCTCCATAGACACGGCTCAATCCGAGGGGCGGGATAAACGGCTGTCTTTCAAATTCCCTCTGCACGCAATAGGACAGCGCTTCAACCAACCAGAGCGTTTTCCCAACAGCGGAGCTAACCGTAGTTAGTTGATAGATTCAACTTTTGAATCTGGCCGGTAAAACTACGAACACATCTTACTTTTTTAAGAATGACTTAAGTGCCGTTCTTTGCTCTTTTCTCAAAGAAAAACTTAACTCCAAGTCCTCCAGAGTCGCGGCCAAAGCCGATTCGAAAGACTGTTCGCCAGCAGCAGCCGCCATTCTTTGTTTTCAAGTAGCAGGGAACCGTCGCAACTCTGTCATCATTATGTTAAGCCCGCCCCGCCTACTCTATACACGACGTGATTGGCCTGACCCAATTTAGGTTTTTACAGCTCCGAAAGTCAACGGAGAGTTGCTAGACTACCCTGGCTGTCGATTTTTAGATTTCTAGGCTAGAATATTGCAGTATTTATTATAAATTATTTTGTGCACATAATTTTTTTTTAATTCATGAGTTCTTTTAATATTTCCCCTCCCTTTTGCAGCAACATCTCTTCTCAGATGAAATGTTTACTGGCGTGAGGGCGGGGCAACCTGTCACTCACATGAGATCGACCAATAGCAAACCACAACCATCCAATCAGTTCCCAATGGACAAAATCAAGTCCCGCCCTACATTTTCTCTTGTTCGAGAGTAGTTTCACTGGGATATTCATCACAATAGGGAAGAAAAGACTATATAAACTTTCGCTTCATCTCGACTTAAACAATAACAATCTTATTATATTGTATATTTTGACCACTCAGCATCCAGGACCAGAACTATCTGAGCTCATTTAGAACAATGATAATTCCGAGCAAAAGCACATATTGTCCTGTTCGTGTGTCAATAGGATGAAGTATTTTGTGTCTCAGGGTTTATGATTCACCGGTAACAGGAAAAAAATCACAATGGTCGGAGGTCAGCCGCATCAGTTTGACCGTGTGTGTGTGTGTGTCTCAGGAGGATGGCTCTTCCCTTTGTATTCTGGCTAAACTTGGAGCTTTGCCAGACGGCTCAGTAAACATACGCACACCTCTTCTGTTATTGTTTGCCATTTTAGAAGCTCTCATTCGCTTCATTCCAATGTTGTGTATGTACGCATCAAGCTCAAACGATTTAAACATTTGTTTGCCATGAAAACATTACAAACAAGTATATTTCTAGAATTTATGGGAAACTTTGTTTATTAAACCAACATTTGGTCCTTAAGCTACTCCCTACTGAATGACTGGTCAATTTAGCTATTTTGGCAGCTCTTTTATAAATTGTATACGTTTTGTCTATGTGATTTTAATGTGCATTGTGTTTACTAGAAAATTACAAATTCACAGAAATCACTCTTGAGTCGCAATATTTGCAAACCTCACAGAAAATGAATAGGAAAAAAAATTCTCCTCAGGTTCTAACCTCCTTTCACTGACCATTTGTTAATGCTGTATTTTATACCTATGCTAATGCAGTATCATGACCTTTTCTTTTGTTTTATTTACCTATCAATGACTCCATCTCTTTCTGTATCGCAGCATCTCATTTTCTCACTCTCTTCGTTTCTTTCAGCCTCAGTTCTTCGTTTACCTTCCCTTAAGCTCTCTTTTTTCTCTCTCCGTCTCTCTGTCTGTCTCTGTCTCCTACTCGCTATTGTTCCTCCCTTCCTCCTGCTCATCTCCAGAGGCCTTTCTTTTCTTTTCTTTTTTCCTCTCTTTTTATGGCTGTGACCGTAAGAGCAGCTGTCACACTGCAGACTGGTTCCGCAGCTCACACCCTGACTGTGTGTTTTCAGAGCTTTGACCCCACGACTGTAAATCAGCCCCTCTCTTAACCGTTTGACCTCCTCTGAAGAGTTTAGGGAGTTTAAAGGGAATAAGTGGCACTTCACTAGAGGACTTTTGCTTTAAATAGTCATTATTGCTAAAGAGAAACCACAAAGAGTCAGTCCAAAGACCGACAAAAGGGGACAAAACAGGAGCCGTATGAAAAATCATGTCTGGAGACAAAGCGCTCAGTATGATGTGGAAAAAAGACATCTGTTTAGGTAGAGATACCAAAAAAGTTTAGGGGGGGGGGAATAAAAATGTACAATATTTATAAGTATAATTGATGTATATTTAAATTAAGTTAATATCGTTTCAATAATTTATAATATGTTTAGCTTTAATGTCTTGTCCTGTAGACTTCCATTTCACAGTTTTCACTTTGAACGGACGAGTCAAAAGTGTTGTTTGTTTGTGCAATTCCACAAATTTGTGCATTTTTCTGCAATTGAAATAGATGAACTTCAGCAGTGTCAAAGAGTCTAAAAAAAACGAGAGGCAATATTTAACGAGAGGCTCTTCCTCCTCCCTGCATATTATTCATCTCACTTCTGGGAAAAATGTTGGCCTTCTCTTATCAGCTTTGAATGTCTCCTGAAGATTGAGAGTGTTACTTTCTTTTTTTTTTTTTTGCAAGATAATGCATTAAGTTAGTCCTGCACATCTGTTTCTGTGCTTTATGATAAATATATTAAGCTTTTGTCCTTGAGCTACAGATCCACTTTGAGAGAAGGTTTGCATTTACACACACACACAGAACTTTGATCAAGAAATATGCTTAGCACGGTTTATACTCGTGCAAGTTGGGGCAAATACTGTGGCTTTGTATCCTATTTCTGTTATTCATCTGATAAGACAAACACCATCTATAAGATTATGATAACACTTTGTCTAGCCATATTTAAAAAGGTCCTGTTAAACTGTTAAAAAATAATAATCATTTTCATTCAATGTTTAAGTATAATCAACTTGGATGTTTGTCATTTCAACTTAAAATTGACTTTAAAAATGACTTGTATGTTGTAAATAAGTTGTTATATCTTATGGATCATTTAATTTTTCACAGTGTATGCTTTTTCACATTTTCAACTTTCTTTAGTGTGTAATGTTGCTGTTTGAGCATGAAAAGGGAATCAAAGTTACAAAACACTAAGTTCGGTCCAAAGGGAGTTATGCTATGTTCTATTTCTAGTGGTGCTCACTGCAGAGCCACATGACGTCCAGTTTCCCCCTCTCTGGATGTAATGGGTGGAGTCTAGTCCAGCTCCACCTCTGTAGACCTAATGGGTGGAGTTATGTTTAGCGATAGATAGGGTTCAAGTGTGGTTGGGCCGTCTAGCTCCACCCATTACGTCCAACGAAGGGGAGTTGGATGTCAAGCTCCATCCATTGGCAGATGAATGAGCATCCTATCTTCCGTTTACATCGGAAGAGGGATGTAAGAGCTGGGATTGACATCACACCTGAGTTGACTGCGTTCCAGGTTGGAAAACTAAGATGGATGCATCCAGGCAAACCCTTGATGTGCTTGCTCTTTCGGAATACAAACACATAAAAAGCAGTATTTTTCATAGATAATGCCGAAGTATAAAGTTCACAGAGATTAGAAGTGCTAATAAACAATTTATTACTACTGTTTCACTACGGTTGATGCGCTGAGCAGCCATATTGGATTCTGAAGGTCCCCCAAGATTCCTAGTTGTAATTTCGACTTGAGGGGATGTTTCAGATACATGTTCCAACTGAATTAGGAATTTCCTACTTCCGAAGACAAATGGAATGCACCATTCTCTATATCAGTAAGCAGTACTGTTTCTGAACTCCCTGAAACCCCTCAGTTGTTGTCTTAATTTTTTTTTTCCTGGAATGTACACGTCACAATATTCCCTATTTAAATAATTCTCGTCCAAGGCATACGAAAAAAAAAAAAAGAAAAAAAAAGAGGTGAGGCCAGGTTCAGTTACATTAGTACTGTGTTGAAACTCACAGTTATGGTAAGGGGCGTGACATTTCCGAAACACCGTCAAAGAGGTTGGCCAATCACAACACACTCAATCCAGCCGACCAATCAGAGCATATTGCATTTTCAGAAGTAGGGGCTTCATAGAGACTGGAGCTAATCAGTGTGAAGAGTAATTAGCTGGTGAAGTGGATTTACTTATCGTAAAGTTAACGAAAGTTATCAAGAGCATTGTAATGTTTGAAGCGGATGTCATAACAAATGTCAGTAGACCGGGAAAATTTTAAAATGAGCGGTTCATTCATAAATCTGTCAAATCTTAACTAGAACCAGAAGACAACGACGGCAGCGCTGAAAAGGGGCGGGGCTACATAAGGTCTATAGAGCTGGTAAGTCCCGCCCCTTCGGCTAACCCCACTGGACCTCTAGGTTGAAAAATCGTCAATGCAAGTGAATGGGAGAAAATAATTATTGTCTGGTCCCGTTTGAATTGTGCCATGAATGTGAACATATGTTGTCTGTGGATTTTTTATATAATCTTTCGTGTGAAGAATGATACAATTTAGCGTGTAGAAGTTTGATACAGTTAGACTTTGTGTGAGAGCACTTTGTGGACTACAACTCTTCGCTGCTTTCGATGCGTTTGAAACGTCACCACCATTCGCACATGGACACTAGCTCACGGATCCCGCTAAACATGGCTATGTCTTTGGTGCACTTCACCGCCTTCTTTCAGGGAGAGGACAAAATTGTTGAGGTTGGTGAAAACCACGGGTAAGTCAACTTTATGGGGTGACGTCACATAGGCGACATGTAGTCTTTCTCGTTATGTCTTTTCCACAACTGCTAGCCGAAGAATCATACAATATACTGTCAAACTCGTAACATGAAAGATTATATAAAAAATTCACAGACAACATATGTTCACATTCATGGCAGAATTCAAACGGGACCAGAAAATAATTATTTTCTCCCATTCACTTGCATTGACGATTTTTCAACCTAGAGGTCCACTTGGGGTTTTACGGAAGGGGCGGGACTTACCAGCTCTATACAATCACAACAGGAATAGTGGATGAAAGTCACAAATTTAACAGGAAGTATATGGTGAAATCAGCACAGGCTGTTCAAGCAGGTCTTATGTCTAATATCATTTTTGCACATTCCCATATTCAGTCATCGGTGGAGGAAGCAGGTTGGAGAACAGCAGCAACTTGTCTGGGCACAGCATGGGCATCAAGGGAAGAGAAATATGACACAAGTCTTCCTCAGACAGCATATGTCTCATACTGTTATCCAACATGAACAGGGGGGTGGAGAGACTCGTAAAAGAATGATGACATTAATATGCAGGCTGAAAAAATGAGTTTGTTCTAAAATGTAGCTCAATTCCTTATAGCTTTAAATGTAGCTTATCTAAAACTCAAATTAACATGTGTGATGATCATGTTGATGTGTACAAGTATACACCATTCAAAAGTTTGGGGGTGTTTTTGAAAGAAGTCTCTTATGCTCACCAAGGCTGCATTTATTTGACCTAAAATATGCTACAGTAAAAACATTAATATTGTGAAGGATTATTACAATTTGAAATAACTGTTTTAATATATTTTAAAATGTAATCTATTCCTGTGATGATAAAGCTGAATATTCAGCATCATAACTCCAGTCTTCAGCGTCACATGATCCTTCAGAAATCATTCTAATATGCTGATTTGATGCTCAAGAAACATTTCTTCTTATTATCAATGTTGAAAACAATGCGGCTTAATTTTTTTGTGGAAACCATGTTATATTTTTTTCAGGATTATTTGGTAGATTTAGGTTTTTTGTTTTAAATAATGGAAATAGAAATCTAAGTATGTGGAATGTATGTAAATAGTAATTACTACATAAGTTAATTTTATTAAAAATACAACAAAGAGATATTTTGAGAAAAAAAATAACATTACAAGAAATTATTAATTATTAATTTCACACCTTTTCTGAACATTTTTTTTTACAGGACTTTGCATTTAAATAAACATTTGAAAGCAAATTAAAACAGGTTTTAGGTTTAACCTTCACCAATAACTTGTTCAGCAAGAATACAGTTATTTTATTTTCTCTGTGTTAAAAACAAAGGTAAGTGCTGGCATACAACCACGTAACCTAACCTCGATTTCTCAATCTTTAGATGAATCAGAGATAGCTGGAGAAATTGGGAAATCAGATTTTTGATTTGGCATTAAAAGTAGACCGATCAGTGAACCCTGAATGAACATGGTACAGTTCCAGCGTGATACGGTTGCCAAGTCAAAGAAAATAAAGCTGGCGTTACAAGTAATGTCTTTGTGAGCATTGAATAAAACCTGGATTTCTAAGATTTTCGTTTGAATTCATTGGGGATTGAGAGCAAGCAAATATATTGATAAATTGACAAGAAAAACTTCATTCGTTTTCATTGTTGAATGGGTTATCCTATTTCAAAGACTCAGAGCCAAACCCAGAGAAATACTACACCAGTCCAACAATATCAGAAATATGAATACATAAACCCCATAATTATTATCAAGCCATTTAAACAACAAAGACTGTCAAGCAGCTTCTCAGAATGGGGTCGAGGGCCGCTACATCTCGATTTTAGCTCGGCTTGATGGATTGGGCATAAATTCTGGTTCAGACAATGAAAATGTGATTGAATTTCAAGCTATGCTTGCCATAAATTTCTGGAGAAATCCACCACGATGCTATTTCTGAAAGCACAGACCAAACTGCTGAGTCTGATACGGCCAATTTTCTTACAGAGCTGCCGATTTTAGACATCTGTTCAACCATTCATTCTGCATGTTTGCTGGCAAAATAAAATAAAACAAAAGCTTCGATTAAGATGTGAAAATAAGACTCACAGAGTCACTCAAGCCAAAACCATAAACGCTACCAAGATTTTGATCGGACAATTTAATAAGCTATTGAAGCAAACATGTAATACAAACTCTTGTGGTGAACACCAACGTCTCGGAAAATTGGCATTTATCGATTTTATAGGACGTATTATCTTCTACATACTTTTGGATGGAAGTATCTACTGGTTTCTGTCCTAATAAAGGCATATTTGGATACTTATGGTCAGAGAGAAAGAGAGCTGGAATTGTGCCATGGTCTCACATTCTTTGACAAACACACCTTGCTAGCACATGTTACTGAAACAGTTAGCTAATTAGCTTAAACCAGCGATTCCCAAACTGTGGTCCGCGGACCACTAGTGGTCCGTGAGGGTACTGCAGGTGGTCCGTGGAAAGGCAAAATGAAATATAAAATAATATTTTTTTTACCTTCATTTTACCAGGAAATTCACATAAAAAAAGTAAAAAGAATATGTAGGCCTATATTGATGTAACATTTTAATTAAATTGTCAAGTTATTGTGTGATTACTAAAAAAGCCTAGTGGTGTTCGGCCGTGACATTCAAGTTTGTGCCGTTAGAACCACAACATTGGTTCGGTGGATAGCAACAGGTTCTCTGAAGAGAAAAGGGCAGTGTTGCCAGATTGGGCGGGTTAAAAAGGGTTTGGGCGGGTGGACAAAATTTGGGCTGGTTTGGTATCAGTTCGGCGGTTTTCAAACATCTACATTTTAAAGTCTAATTGGTTAAAAAACTAAAATAAAGTGTGCATGTAGTCCATAAAATCAGTCATCATGACATTACTGTACACACACGCCCATGCAGAGTCAGCTGGCATTGGTGTTGACATCACCGACGAGCACGCACTTTTAGCCAATCAGCGATCAGCAGGCAGATGCGATTGAGCGCGATAAGTTGTAGCTGTATATTCAAGTGATGGCTAATGCCTCTACTAAGTTGTATGTACACAGTAAAGAGTGAGATAGTGAGCAAATCTAAAAATGTACACGTGGTGGGATATATCGATGGTGACTATAACTCTGAGAGGAGAGCACAGTTATGTCCATGGTCATGTGCACACTAGCCTAACCGTACCAGACATCGGCAACTTTACACCGTCCAGACTGCACTATACTCGCCCCTGACACCTGCTGAAAAAGGTTTGAATCAACGATGAATCAGTTTTGACTGCTAAATTCTGCGTTATGTTCTGCAATGTGTACTTCCGAGGGTTAAAGTCATCGGTTCATTTCTTGATTGCCGTTTTGACAGTGTCCATCTGGACATTTTAGTCATATTGGCTAATTCTCCTTAATTATTGCCGTTTTGATCTGTTTTCCTGGATTTTTTTATTTTTTTTTTTATTTTTTTTTATCATTGTTATTTGTTTTAAGGAGATACAAATTGTGCTTATCAACCTTGAATGACATGGTAATGAAATTATATCATATTATTTTGGCAGTAAAATTTTGGGCGGTTTTTTCTTGTAGTGGGCGGGTTTTGGTGAGCTTTTGGGCTGGAAATCACCGTTCCAATCTGGCAACACTGGAAAAGGGCAGAGGCAAATATTATCTCATTATCACATCACACGCATATCCTTTAATGGTGCGTTCACACCGGACGAAATTTCGCTTCAAACTTTTGTTTTGACGCGGGAATTGATACAAAGTGGTCAAGCGTATCACTAGACGGGGCAGGCGCGATTTTGACATATGATCCCTTTTTGAATTTGACGCGCTCGCGTCCGGTGTGAACGCACAGTTAGGCATAGGCAGTTTATATGAAACGAAATGTTTATAAATGGAATGAATAAGGCCTGTTATTATTTTAATTTCCAGTTAGTTTCTTGATCTCGCGTTTCTGAAATGTTTTGCGGATGTGCTCTTAAGTGGACAAACTCAAGCCTAGGTACTTTTTGAGGAGTTGTAAAATTCTGAAGATTAATAATCCCCTAAAATCACCAAAGGTTTTGAAATGTTGACTATATTCCAGTGTTCTTATTACTGTATAGATTTCATACTCCATTGCTATGGAAATAAGCCTGTTGTTCAAATGAACCTGATTATGCCCTCGGGCGCTTGAGTAAATAAATAAATTAAATATGTGGCAGCCGTTGTGTGCAGTAAACTTTCTTTTAACAAGCCTGTTGTACTGATGTGATGACCAACGATAGTTTTAGAGCTAGTAAGCCTATTTAGAGGTGCAGATTAATTCAGGTAGGACTCTGTGTAGACATATTTTATTATGTGTATTATGAGGTGGTCCGCGAAAATTCTTGATTACAAATAGTGGTCCACACACACAAAAAGTTTGAAAACCCCTGGCTTAAACAATAAGGTTTACATTCACTGACGTTTACCTTCAGAGGAGGTAAAGTTTTCAGGCATTACTCTACACTTCCACTCATTTTTCACATTCATATTTATTTTAAAAAGGCCATGGAGAACGTTTGGCAGCTGGCACACCAGATAGTATTTCTCTTTGTTCATATGTTGGCAGCGCACGACTCAGACATTTTTAGACGTTCAGACGTTCGGTGTACTTGGAGTTTTACTGAACGTCATTTCAAGTCAACATGGAATCCAAATTGATGCCATTTACTTTATTGATACACATTCCTGGTTTTCTTGTGTATGATTCATCAGTGCATGTTATTCCAAAGGAAAAATAATGTTTGTCTTTTGTTTTTTTTCATCAAAATGTAAATCACAATTCCTTTTCCTGACATCATTTTGGCTGCGTAGCCTATTGGAAAATGTTAACTGATTTTTTTTTTCATAGCCTTTTTCCTTTAAGTTTGACATCAAGAAAATGTCCAAATACTTACACTGTATCTGAGACAATAATTATGTGTAATTATATTTTACAAACAAAGTGTTGGGGTAACGCATTACAATGTGAGCTATATGTAATCAGGTTACTTTTACTGTTTTTTTTTTTTTAAATAACGGATTACTTTTAAATTTAATACAAAATACCTGAGTTACTTTTTCAAAAAAGTAATGCAAGCTACTTTGTTTTCCCTTTTATTGACTGACATCTCTCCTGTCCCCATGTTGAGAGAAATCGGGAGAAAATGCAGAGGTTGTGTACGCTGTGTAACATGATTATTGTAGTTCAAGACTAAATGTGAGCAGGCATTTACTCATCTCACAAAAACAGATTCAGTATTCCTCAAAATGAAAAGAGTGAAATGCAGAATCAGAATATTACTGCAATGATGAAATATGTTAAACTACATATACTTTATGTACTTAATATCACTTTATTAATCAATGTCTTTGCTGCTGATAATCCAATTCAGCTATACTAATAACCAAAAATGACTTAAGATAAACATCATATTTGTGTTTAATTTTTTTTTTTTATTATTGCTAAAGTAAGAGTGTTGAACTTTCTTCTGCTGTGTCTGATTCTTCTGGAATCCAGAATGGCAGCACAGCTAAAAGGTTTCTTTGAGCTGCGCCCTCTACAGGATTGAATTTGCATTTACGTCACCCTGAGGCTTTACATTTACCAAAAATGTAACCTTCTTGTTATTTAAAAACAAACAAGCAAGCCCAGCCGAGAAAATACGCAGAAGTAATGTAACATTACTTAACATAAAAAGTAACTAACACAATAAGTTACTTTATAGGGAGTAATGAAATATTGTAATTAAAGTAACTTTCCCCAACACTGCACACATATAATAATATTAATAATAATAATAATAAAACATTTTTAAAAATTTGTATATTGTAGTATGTATTTAAAACCTTTTACTTATTTTATTTATTATTTATTTATTTATTTTTTATAAGTGTCCATGTGCTTTCTTTAAAGGGGTCCTTGATTATGATTTCACTTTTTTAACTTCAGTTATTGTGTAATGTTTGAGCCTTTTGCACATCTGCAAAGTTATGACGCTCAAAGTTCAATGCAAAGGGAGATATTTTCTTTTACAGAAATCGCTTTTTAAGGACTACAACAAACGGCTGGTAGGGACTACAACAAGCATCTTCCTGGGTTGGTGACATCACAAACCCTAAAATTTACATAATCCCTGCCCCCGGAAGGCAACAAAGGGTGAGGCCATGCTGGGCTGCTTTAGAGAAGAGGAAGAGTTGTTGTCGCTGTTTTATACACCCCAGAAAAAGTTTGTCCTAAGGCTGGCGAACTTAGTGAGGTTATTATTTATTTTTAACACTGTTCCTGAACATTATGACCTTAACGTTTGTCTGTGTGCTGCACATTTTACGGAGAACAGCTTCCAGGATAAAGTATAAAGCAGGCTTTACACACAAAAGCTTCTCCTCCTGTAAGACGTTGCCATTCCCATTTTGTCAGAACAATCTGTTGTTTTTGGATCACAACTTATAAGTTTGTCTTATTATTTGTAGTTGTGTTGAACTATTAACAGTTCTAATTATAGCCTAAGCTTTATGTAATGTTAGTTGCTATGATGTTAACGAAGGGCAAAGCTTTGCCTCCGCTAGCCTGCTAATTAACAGTATTGATGTTGTGTTTACTTAAGCTTTTGTAAGATCTTGCTTTTGTAAGACTGTTCACCGCCCCTTAGGAAAATGATCCATGATTTTGTGATCAATTAGGCTACTGTTTGTATTACCATAGTTTTCTGACCAATATGATTGATAATATTGTTATAAACCAATATGGTGGATAACATCTTATCTATATGAAAATTACACACACAAAAAACGTACCACCCTGAAACGTCCTGAAATGTTTGCTTGCTTGAAATTCGTTCAGCAAAATCCTCTTGTTCGTTAACATTTCAGAGTCTGAAACTGGCTTGAAATGGTTTGAAATTGACGCCATTGTTTACATCTGAGTACTAGAGCTCGCGGTTATGGAGGGGCGGGACATTTCCCGAACACGCGCTACGTGCTGCCAATCACAACACACTCGGCCAGCTAACCAATCACAGCACGTTTCTTATTTCTATTTCTATTTCGTAAGGGTTGGGGCTTCACCGAAAATGACGCGCTCAACTAGACTGGGGAGAAATGTAAAATATGTGAAAAATAATGCGGTTTTTTTTAACAATCAAGCAGGAAAACATATTCTAGTAAACCCCAAAAACAAAATCAAGACTTAGTAAAAGCCAGAGCATAATAGGCCGCCTTTAAATTAAACACCATTTTATGATCAAATACAATAACATTCATACATTTCTCTGTGACTTAAGTGTCCAGATTCTTTTTTGAGTCACTGTTGGTTTGAGTTATAACCATGTATTCAATCTAAATGAGGCACATATAGTTCATTCTCCCAACAATAACAGACCAGAAGAAGTATCATGTTGCATAACAGACAAAATGTGAAGTATGGTGCATAAAGGTCTCTTGACGTACAACAGCAGCGTGACCTGTCTTACATTTTACAAAATGTGGCGTCTCTAACCCCTAAAGGCAGTTGAAACAGGTCAGCTGAGACAAATGTGCTTGTTGTTTTTTAAGCCATGTTGTACAAAATGTTACTTTCAGTCCTCAGAAATCCAACACTCGAAATAACTATTACAAATTCTGTTTACTAGCATCTAAAAGCTTGGACTTAATACATTCTCTTAAATTAAAGAAAGAATTCACTCAAAAAAAAGGAAGATTTACTCACCCTCATGTCGTTCTAAATCTGTATCTTCATTATTTAATGGAGCAAAAAATTATTATTATTTTTTTTAACTTGTGTGCTTTAAACATACCCAGACTGACAATGCCTACATTTCAAAGAAAGATGTATTGATCTGGACCAGAAAATTACCATGGAGCAGAAAATATTCTTTCTTGCTTCTCAATAATGGGTCATTGAATCGTCAGATCAATGAATCTTTCTTCATTCAGGCACATATATTCAAAACTCTTAACACTGCGATTTTGCTCAGTTTAAGCTGCATCTCGAAGCATAAACGTGGTGTTAATTAATTTGTGGTTTCAGAGGAAAATGCTGATGCTGTTCTCTCATATGCTACTATGGGTTTGTGAAAAACAGGCCTTAACCAACAACAGCTTGTAAGAGGCTGCAGGGGGTGACATCACTTCAGAGCTTTGAACAGGAGCCAATCAGCCTCCTCATATGAGAAAGTGCAAACTTATTAAAAAAACTACTTTTTTATTGTTCTACAGACAGGTATAGGCCTGCTCACAGGGACTATAAGGGGCCCAAAAATTGAGGTTACAGCAGCCTACTTTAAGCCTGAAGAGAACGAATGAGCTTTGCTTGCCAAAAGCACCAGATTAATTCAGCACTATATACAGCGCCCGTGTGCACTTAGTGGCTTTGGGATTAGTGTTTTAAGAGCCAACACATGGACCTGGATCACATTTCAGAATTTATGTGCACAGAACTTCATTTTTTGAGACCAACATTTAAAGTCACGATGAAATCAAAATGGACAATTCTTGTTATTGTATGGAATATTGGAGTATTATCCGTGCACATCATTATTTTTCAAAATTCATCTGCCCTCATAATATTTTATTTAATCATCTCTTCTCTGATGAGGTGTTTACTGGCTGAGGGCGGGACAACCTGTCACTCATAAGATCGACCAATGGCAAACCACAACCATCCAATCAATTCCTGACAAACAAAATCAAGTCCCACTTTACTTTGCTTTTTCTTCTCGAGGATCTGTTTCACTCCAATATATACGTCACTTTAGAGAGAAAAGACTTGGGCTGCATCCGAAATCGCATACTACCCTACTATATCGTAGACGAAAAACAGTATGCGACCATGTCCAAATTCACAGTAAAAGAGCAGGCAAAAAGTACCCGATGACTACTACTTCCAGCGAGATTATAAAGTGTGCATAATGGACACTTTACTATCCCATGAGGCCACAGGGGAAGTTTTATAAATGGAAGTGAAGCCATGCTGTTAGGTCACATGATAATGACAACATGGCCAATGTAGTACATCCGGATTACATTCACACTACAAACCTTCATACCATATAGAACACACTTTTTAGTGGCCTTAAAGTAATTACTTATTCAAAATAAGTACCTACTCAGGGTATACAATTGCCCTTAGCAACTTGTGTTTTATGCCAACTTTAATGAGAAGAGTGTCGAAGGGAAGGTTACTTTGGTATAGTAATTGAAATTGACGCCATTGTTTACATCTGAGTAGAACTCACGGTTATGGAGGGGCGGGACATTTCCCATTACAGATTACAAGTTACCCCATATAAAATGTAATAAGTAGTGTAACTATTTCTATTACTTTAATAATGTAACTGATTACATTTGATTATTTTTCTAAATTTCTAGTGAACGTTTTCAACTGTTAACCATTTTCAAACATTTAAACCAGACAGGGTTAATCTTACAATAGTCCTCAACACTGATTACTGTCAGACTTTCGAAATCCTTCGCTTGAATTAAGATTTAATTTTAAAACGAACCACCACAAAATCAGACTTTAGCGCCTATTTTTTACTTTGAGATTGTTCTGAGGTTAAATACAGATTTAAAATCATAACAAGAAATAGCTATGATACTGTTTTTGAAATCAAATCTTTCCATAGCTATGGCAGGAAACACTGGAAATTCAAACAAGAGAACCAATGAAGAGCATCGCTTTTCTAAACGGCCTTTAAATGGCAGGTGTCCTGCACATCAAAAACAGGCAAAGCAAAAAAATTATATTATTCAACATACCCTAGCATTTCACAGAACATATTCAGATGTAACCCCCTTTGTAATCGTTAACATTTTCATAACTGTAATTTAATGACACTTTTTTTTTCTCAGTAACTGTAACGGATTACAGTTACATTTACTTTGTAATTAAATTAAGTAACACCGTTACATGTAACTAGTAGTTACTTCCCAACACCGTGAGAAGAGCAACAGAACATGAATTAAACACAGTCGAGAATGAATCAGTCTGTAATTTGTATCAAAGTCACGTTTTGTATCAAACATACATTTTCAACATGTGGAATGTCTTATGAGGAAAAACAGTTTTCATCTGTGCATTATTTTCAATACACAAGCAGGTCACTTCATTTAATCTGAACCACATAATTAAATTGTTTGACCCATCTTGTGCTTTAAATTACTTGGATTTAATTTACAAATTGAAACCCTAATTTAAGGTAAAAGGGACAACAGTTTGTGAGCCTCAACGCAATAATTTTTACATTTTACATCAAAATTCTATTCCACATCTTTTAACGCTACCCTTGTTCAAGCGTGAATCAACATAGTGGGTTTGTTTCTAAGTCTGACTCAGAATTCTGACTCTGTTAAAAACATCTGGGTCAAAAAAAGACGTATTCATTCCCAGGCCAATGCAAAAAAATGTGCCTGTAATGTTCTAAATGAGCCTGTCCTGAAGCTGGAAATAGATCATTCACAGGTGTTTAGGCTATTCAAACCATCATTTACATCATACTGAAATAAAGACTTGAACCAAGCTGGGCAGCTTTGAGTGCATATTATATCACATAAATCCATAGAATTAGCCAAGTGTCAATGTAGAGGAAATGTCGGGCACAAAGTTAACAGAAACAATGAGACTTGCATTTGTATACGAAGAAAAAACAGGAGCTGCATTTAATTCTCACATCTTCAGTCCCTTCTTCTTCAAGTCCGCTTTGGCTTCCTTTATTTGTGCTTGCAGCTCCTTGGCTGCGTCCTCACAGTCATTAAACGTGGCCACACGGTAGCCGACAGTTGCCAGTGAATAACAGCCGAACACCACCAGCAGATACACAGGCATCGGCCACGCAAGCTCTCTATACTGGGGAGGCAGCTGCAAATCCAAGAGGTCGAAGGTAACGAGTCCCCATGCCATGCCTATCAGCGAACAACCAAGAAGCCACTCCAGAAGCTTGGTCATGGTTCAGATGATTGTGGTATGGAGGAGGGCAAAATTATAACCGAAGAATCCACCTATGAGGATAAATATGATTCTATGAGGTTAGACAATACTGTTTAACATATATTAGATGACACACAGTTTTTCTTTATTGATTTCAAAGTGACAATTTAGATTTGGCCATACATAGAACACTGTATGAATGTTTTACATTAAAAAATATACTTATTAATATGCTTATATTACGTTACATTATAAATAAACCATTTCTTCTTGTGCATTCGATTAAAACTGACAGTAACAATTTATATGGCTAGTGCTGGAGCTGAAGAAATCGGAAGATAAAGAAATGAATAGTACAGAAAAACCATGAAATACACTAGCGTTATTTACAAATGTACACTCACTCGAATTGAACTGCTAGCATGAATGCTAATGATAACAGGCGGTTACAGTGAAATCTGACAGCCAACGCAACACAGAGGTAATCTTTTAACTTAGTAACAATGATCAGCTCCTGACCATTAAATAAGTACAATGAAAATGCACTGATAATATACAAATAAGCTCTCTCACCCGCTATCCAAAGCCAGCTCACCACTTTCAAAATAACGCACGTTGATGACGTACGTGCCGAAAAGCATTGTGGAACATGTAGTGTACGTCCTCAGAATCATGCACAACAAACACTACAGGACCATATTCGACTAATTTAAACCAGGTTTCAGTATTTTTATAACTGTCTGTTTATCTCTTAAATATTAAATGAAAGATAAATGAAGAAACCCAAGTTTATTTAATTGTTTGTATTTTGTACAGTTGAATTTGTAATAGTTGAAACAGTTTAGGAGTTTAGGAAATGCCATTTGTTTATTTTATTTATTTATTTAACCAGTTAGTTAGTTAGTTAGCCAGCCTTAAAATATCTTTAAAATACCCTAAACATCATAACCCCTATGACATGGGAATTTTCTTGCTTTCTCTTAAATAAAGAATAAGTGAAATCTACTGTTTTAAATGCTTAAAAAAATGGATGTCAGTTGTCCCTTTAAATATTAAAATAAAAAATTAAAGAAACCCAAGTGTATGTTTCGTGCTGAACTGTTGTGCCAATATTTTTGGATATTTGGAATTCTTATTTATTTATTTGATTGATTGATTGATTGATTGATTGACAGATTTTTGTTTAAATTACCTTAAAGAATATCAATCCAATCAATTAATACATAGAATAAGGTCTCTTAAAGGCATAGTTCACCTAAAAATGAAATTTCTGTAATTAATTACTCACCTTCAGCCCGTTGTCGTTCCAAGCCGGTTAGACCTTTGTTCATCTTTGGAACACAAATGAAGTTATTTTTGATGAAATCCGAGAGCTTCCCTCCCTCCATGGGAGCAACGCAGCAACCACGTTCAAGGTCCAGAAAGGTAATAAAAACATCATGTAATCCATGTGACTCCAGTGGTTTAAACAACATTTTATTTACTAAAATATTGAAAGAGGATCACCACAGCGCATGCGTGTTGAGTTGACTCGAGAGCTGACGTAGTTTCGTGAATGCGCTTTGGATAATATTAGTTTATAAATAAAGTTGTTTTATTGTGCAAAAAAGCACTTATGTTGCTTCATAAAATTAAGGTTAAACCACTGGGTTAGGCTACTTTAATTATGTCTTTCCTAACATTCTGGACCTTGAATGTGGTAGTTGCTTAGCTGTCAAAAGAGGGACAAAAAGCTCTCAGATTTCATAAAATATCTTCATTTGTGTTCCGAAGATGAACGAAAGTCTTACGGGTTTGTAACGACACGAGGGTGAGTAATTAATGACAGATTTTTTTCATTTTTGGCTGAACTAACCCTTTAAGCCACGTTTTCCTCGAGTGGGATGCACTGGTTTATCTGGAACCCTGGCAGGAAATGAAACGCCTGCGCGGTATCAGTCTGAAGCTGTGCTCGTCTCTGTCTCTCTGGCTGTTGGCGCAGTTCAGTGTCTTGTGGATGCCGCGGGTGACATCCGCCCATTCAGCACGGAGAACAGAAGCGAGTCCATGACCCATCACACCTCCTCACCAGCCAAGAAGGTATAAACATTACTCACAGACAGCACCGAGGCTCCTGAAAAACATCACCCTCACAGCAAACGCGAGGTTATTCTTAGTGATGTTTACACTTGTCAGCGACTGCTTCTTTCAATACTGCAAGTGCTTGTAAAAAATGAAATGTGGCCAAGGATGGCATTTGTGTGGGGGTTTGGCCCTTTCAGTCAACTGTTTTGTGCAGCACTACCTTGATTTCATTAAAACTATCATTACCAAAGATTTAAGAGCAGAAATGATTATGCAAATAAAAATAATGTGGACAAATTCCTGCAAAAGGCATGCACTATAGGCTATCCATTTGTAGTTCTGCCCAGTAATGTATGATAACATCACATCTATCTATCTATCTGTGGGGACCGTGAGGGCTGTGATTCTTTTCGTAATCTGTGTGATTCTTTGCTGCCTGAGCGTTTGCGTAGGAGTACGTGTTCAATGAGCAGAACATACACGAAGCTCAGTGGGAAAAAAGCAAGTTGGCCGTTCACAGTGTTCGAGGCTGCCAGTCCCCAGTTCTCCAGCTCAGGAAACCTGTGATCCAGCAGGGAGCAGTTGGCAGACACAATAGAACAGGCTGCACTGAGACAGAGGGGGTGATGGAGGGAGCGAGGGTGTGAGGACGCGGACAACACACAGAGAACTTAAGAATAAGATAAAGGTCGAAAGAGAAAAGAGGGATTCAGGGACAAGACTCTTCAAAAAAAATTGTTTTCAGAATGTGGAAGCTTTGGTGAAATGACAGAGAGAAAGTGTAGAAATAGTGAAGACTGGCAGAACAGAATGCGAGGAGGGGCTGTTGGGTTTGGTGGGGAGATCTACAGGTGCAGACTGGTCAGCCGTTGACCTTAATGGTGCATTAAATCCAGATGCTTAAATAGCTTACATGCTTAAACTCTGGTCCCCTGCCACCACCCAGAGAGAAGAGATCGGCACTCTCTGTGTGTGTGTGTGTGTGTGTGTGTGTGTGTGCGCGCGCGCGCGCACGCATGTGTGTGTGTGTGTGTGTGTGTGTGTGTGTGTGTGTGTGTGTAGGTTTACATTGCTACACTTTAGGTCCAAAATTGTCCCCAGACATGAGCTACTACATTGTACATACAGTAAACATATTATTCCATTTATTGTTACAATTTAACTGTTTTGTATTTTAATGTTTTCAAATATAATTTATTCTTGTGGTGGCAAAGCTGAATATTTACTCCAGTCTTCAGTGTTACATGATCCTTCAGTAATCATTTTAATATGCTGATTTGCTGCTCAAGAATCATTTCTTATTATTATCAATGTTAAAAGCAGTTTATTAATTTTTTGTGGAAAACGTTATAAAAAAAAATTCGTTATACAATTATTTGAAATATAGACATGTATTTTTTTTAAATATATTACTTGGACACCTCTACACACACTTTGGACACAGTCATATTACTCTAAATTGTAATGTAGACATGCATCTTATTCAGAATTTTTCATCTTTCAGATTTTTCTGTAAAGCTTTTATTATAAAAGCGCTTATATAATTTTTTTATATTACTAATGATATATAGAAATTAGGCCTGTAACTAGATGTGCCCTAAAGTCTTATTTTTTCATTTCTAAAAATATTTTATTTAATTCTAAAAAATAATTATCATTTTCATGAATCTATCATATATATGTAGCTTAATATAAAAACAACAGAAGTTTATGGTGTGGTCCCGGTTTAGGTAAACCCTCCAATATGGGGATAAAATGTCCCCAGATGGCCATGTCCGAAATCCTTGTCCTTCTGGGGACTTAAAACAAAAATGTAATCTTATAAATTATACTAAGGCATGTTTTTTGGAAATGCACAAATTTAGGGGTAAGGTTAGGGGATAAAATGTACACTTTGTACAGCGTGCGTGTGTGCGTGCGTGCGTGCGTGCGTGTGCGTGTGTGTGTGTGTGTGTGTGTGTGTGTGTGTGTGTGTGAGAGAGAGAGATTGGGATATATAAGGAGTGACTCGCCAGTGGTGGAAAATGTCCTTGAAATGATCACTGTTAACCCAAGCAACAGTAACTAAGCAGGATGTAGGATCACCGGAGGCCTGATGTGTAAAAAAAAATGTTCCTAATATGCAGGAGGAGGCAAAGAGAAAGAAAAACAAGATAAAAGTGAAAATTAATTTAGGGTTTGAAAGGAGAAAGCACTGTAGACACTCCATGGCTCCAATGTGAGCCTTTCTAGATGAGGCAGACAAAATATGATATAAAGGGAACAATTGCAGATAAGTGTGTTTATGAGAGAGAGAGAAAGAGAGGGAGGGAGGAAGACAATAGTGCCTGGCTCACAAACAGGAACCCTCTGTTTCCTGTGCCCGAGTGAGATCTTAGTCTCAGTCTATTCTCTCTTTCACACACACACACAAGCTCATATCGAGAGACTGACCGTGAGTTCATGAAATGACATTGTTTTGTTGTACAAATTCTACGAAGCAATTATGTTATCAATATAAAAGCATTACATTAGTTGTGCTTTCTGATGCTCCACAGTATTTCTCATCGGATTAGGGATTTGTACACACCCAAACTTCAGTTCGAATTTGTTCTCTTTGCAGTGACATGCACTGATGAATCATTCATGCATTCAATCAAGTAGCTTCACCTTTGATTTCATTCATGATGTTGACTACATTTTGAAGCACAATTTGTCACCATTTGCTAAAAGAATCACTCAGAAAACCTCAGCGAGCAAAAGGCCTGAGGTCCATCCTAATGACGGCTAGTTTTGCATGGGCAAACGCTTCTCAGATTTTCTTTATAAATGTGAAAATCACTTATTATGTTTGGCTGATGTTCTTAAATATTTGAACTGATCTAAAATACACAGATGTGATTTTGATGGAAAGTGTCTATGCCATTCAGAGTCGACCTGGCTGGATCTGTCATCATTTCCCAGTATCTGTGTATGTTGGAGGAATGGTCCCATCATTCTTGTCTTCAGTATGAAAACCTTTCCTAGGCTCAGTCTCGGCCAAATCCTGACACGGACAGTCAAGCTGTCTCGGTGACTTGTGAGATCACTGCTTTGATCTCTTGCAGTGGGTTTTCAGGCATTTTGTTGATAATTCTTCATACAAGTCAAACGCTTCATTAATGAAGACAACTGAGCAAAGGACAGCTGGACTCATAAATATTCACAGTATGGGGAAATATAAACAGCATAAATTCTAACCTGCCTAAATACAAAGTCAGAAGGTGTATGAGAGCGTAAGCAAGGGATCTGTGGCCTTCCTGTCAAAGTCCACCTGTTTCTGCTTCTGCCGTGGAAAAAGACCAGAGAGACACAAAGGATGGAAAGAAAGACATATGGAAACAGGAATGTGCTTTTCTCAATCTCCTGTCAGCAGTTCTCTGGTCTATTTTAGAGCCCCTCCATACATCTGTTTCTGCACTATTACAATATTTGTACATCGTAAGCAAAAGTTAATATTATGGGGTGAATGTTTTGTCTTGTATAAATAATATATATAAGAAGAATGGTTTGTGAAGGATCATGTGACACTGAAGACTTCTTTGAAAAACTAAATTGTACAGCAGTAGCATGTCTTACTTTCTCACAGCAGTGTGTTGTGTATGTATTGGCAGTAGCCTTCATATTACTTCATATTAATACAGTACATTGTGCCCTATTTTTACATTGTACTTTACGATTGGCTCACCATCTGAAATCTGCTAACTCTGCTAAGTTAGCTTAATGCTAACTTAATGCTAACTTTTGAATTTTGCATTCAAAATAGCCAAAGCTTTAATAGCTTGTAAAGCTTCAGTCTGTTGAACTGAGTTGACATTGAATTGATGAAATATAAACATATGTAAATGTTTGGTGTTTCAAATGTTGTGTATCTTCACAGTGCATTGTTTCACATTCAGACAAAAGCTGCATTCAGGGAGTTTTGGAGACTCTTATTGTTCTTATTGTTTGTTTTTGGTGAAACTGAGGTCAATCCCATGAACTAGCAACAGTATAATGTCATACCACTGACATTAAAAGTATGACCAACTACAATTACTAATTACACTGACATTGAAACTTAAGTAACTATTCAGATATGAGTTAGCTTTAGTAGCCTATACTATTAATCAATCACTTTGCATATAGTGCTACATGAGCAAAAGCCATTCTGCTATACTATAAAAACTGGTGTACTTGCCTACTAAATCTGTCCGATCAAAGCATGAAACTTTTGTTTAGAGCCCTGGAAATGCTTTGAAGTCACAAATGTTTCAAATCTGCGTCATTCTGACCTCACAAAAAAGTATATGGAAGCCTATGTTTCCATACTTGATCTCTGTAGGAGTCCCAGACTGTCACTTGAACATGTATAATGCCCCAGAGAGCAGTTTTATTTTGTTATTGAATATAACTCGATATGACAGCATGTCTATTGAGAGCTCTTTTCTTCGGGTCATTTCACACAGAGGGAACAAATCTACAGCCTTCCTATATGACATACATTGTGACAGGCAACACCCAGGGCTGCTACAAAGCCTTTTAATAAAAGGAAAATCTCATTCTTAGATGCTTTAGGCCAATCAACTGAGTCCATTAGTTAGCAGCTCTGTGAGAGCTTGTAGTCATGCCAGGTCTCTGTTCCCTCTCATAACTCATGCCATGTCTGTGTGGTCCAGGGTTATTATGAAGCCTGCTGTTATAAAACAATAAACTGGACACTGTCATATTTATTTTAGCAAGGACAATTCTGGCCCATCCACTTGTTTTGACTGGCATTGAGGTCTCGGCATCTCAGAAAGTGATGTTAAAATGGAAAAGGCAAGTTGGGAAAATATGTTCAACAGAAGTGAAATGGAATGAAAAGAAAAAAATCCTTGAACAAAAACGTATTCGGGAAAATATGCTAGTCTGAAATTTCAATGTGCTGGGTTTGTTTGGCCATTTGAAAAAGAAAAAATTACTGTTTTACATTTTCATTTGTACTTTATTTTTATCCACACACACACACACACACATATATATATATATATATATATATATACAGTACCAGTCAAAAGTTTGGAAACGTTACTATTTTTAATGTTTTTGAAAGAGGTCTCTTATGCTCATCAAGCCTGCAGTAAAAAAAAAAAAAAAAAAAAAAAAAACAGTAATATTATGAAATATTATTACAATTTAAAATAATGGTTCTCTTTTTTAATATACTTTAAAATGTAATTTATTTTTGTGATGCAAAGCTGAATTTTCATCAGCAAGTACTCCAGTCTTTGGTGTCTTATGATCCTTCAGAAATCATTCTAATATGATGATTTATGATCAATGTTGGAAACAGTTGTGCTGCTTAATATTTTTTTTATAACCTGAGATACTTTTTTGAGGATTATTTGATGAATAAAAAGTTCAAAAGAACTGTATTTATTTAGAATAGAAATCTTTTGTAACAATATACACTACCGTTCAAAAGTTTGGGAACAATAACTTTTCTCTTTTTTTTAAGAAATTAGTACTTTAATTCAACAAGGATGCGTTAAATTGATAAAAGGTGATGGTAACGATTTATATTGTTAGAAATTTTTTTATTTTGAATAAATGCTGTTTTTATGAATAAATGCTGTTAACGTTTTACTCATCAATGAATCCTGAAAAAAGTATTCCAAAAATATATATTAAACAGCACAACTGTTTCCATCATTGATAATAACTGAGTATCAAATCATCATATTATAATGATTTCTGAAGGATCATAAGACACCAAAGACTGGAGTACTTGCTGATGAAAATTCAGCTTTGCATCACAAAAATAAATTACATTTTAAAATATATTAAAAAAGAGAAACATTATTTTAAATTTTAATAATATTTCATAATATTACCTTTTTTTTTTTTTTTTTTTTACTGCAGGCTTGATGAGCATAAGAGACTTCTTTCAAAAACATTAAAAATAGTAACGTTTCCAAACTTTTGACTGGTACTGTATATATATATATATATATATATATATATATATATCAGCTTGTGAAAAGCTTGACTTAATTTACACACATTGACATTTGCATTCATGAATATCATGAATATTACAATTAAAAATATAATATAAAAAATTATGTATTAATGCTATTATATATATATGTATATATATATATACATATATACATATATATATATGTATGTGTGTGTGTGTGTGTGTGTGTGTGTGTGTGTGTGTGTGTGTGTGTGTGTGTGTGTGTGTGTGTATGAAGAATTCAGATGCAAAAGCCTCTAAGTGCCATTTGCAATTTTCTTCTAGAATGATAATTTTTTATCAAGCTTGTATGTTCAAGTTCAGTAATTTCACTTAAAGGGTTACTTCAGGATTTAGCATTAAGCTTTGTATTAGTAGAAAACCTGTAGTATTTTCGAATTACCATGCTTTCCCCCCTCATATCCCCCTGAGAGGAGAGATTTATGTATTTTTTGTCTGGAAAAAATCCTCCGATGACGCAAAATTCGTCATTTTGCGTCATCGGAGGATTTTCTGTCCAGAGGCTAAAGACTACAGCCAGTAGATGGCGTTGTTCCGCATGTTTTCAACCCACCCATACAGGGTGGGATCTCACTCACAGAATGTACACAGTATCAGCCGTCTTTCTTTGGAAGCTAAGCTAGCATGCTCTTGTTCTGTGGAGAAAGCTGAATAATAGGAGAAAGCTGAGTAAGTAGGGGTTACCATCTTCCTTTTCCCGGACTTGTCCGGCGGGCGAGACTGTTAAAAATGTCCGGGATTCGGCTTTTGCGTTCTGCGGTCGCCATTCATTGTTTACATGCACACCTCTCGTTTCAATCTAACTGAATTAATTCCGATCGGTGAATCTGACTGTAGTGTTTACATGAACGCTAAACATGTGATCGGTTGATGTGCGTTTTAACATTGCTAAGAAAATTCCCGCTCCTCCGTGAGAGATGCGAGACCCGGCGCGTCTCAGTAATGAAGCCACCGGCCTCGCGCCGTTCTCCCGCGGCCGTCAGCCTCGTCCTGCTCGCCACAGTAAACATGATGAATGGCGACTGTAGAACGCAAAAGCCGAATCCCGGACATTTTGGGTCTCTAAATCCCTGGCAAACTCATCACTTACATAGGCTAGCCTTGTTGTTTTCAACTGTGCTCTCTAACCGGTAGGCGTGGCCTTCTAAGGCAGCGAAGCAAGTGCATTCTGGGAGTTGTTGTCTTTCATCCACATAAGCCAAAAATACATTTTCTGGCTTTTCTCAGTCTAGAAAGCTCCAAATTCAAAAATTTCTCCACATTTCTTCTACTTAAATGACCTATTTTAAATAAACATTCATCTTCCCAGAGGTGAAGTATCCCTTTAAATGGTAATGAAAATTACCTATTAATTGTCATTTAAGTGAAATTACTGAACTTAAATATACGATCTTGATAAAAATGATCATTCTAGAAGAAAATTTCAGATGGCACTTAGAGGCTTTTGCATCTGAACTCTTCATATATATATACTGTATATATATATATATATATATATATATATATATATATATATATATATATATATGTGTGTGTGTGTGTGTGTGTGTGTGTGTGTGTGTGTGTGTGTGTGTGTGTGTGTGTGTGTGTGTGTGTGTGCGTGTGTGTGTGTGTGTGTGTGTGTGTGTATATATATATATAATTTAATTAATGTTTATATTGTTTTTTTTGATAATATAAAAAATATTTTGTTTAGAATATAGATATGTTTGTTTAGATATGTTTATACATTAAGACTTTCAAAAGCCTATAAATCTTTAGCATGCTTTTAGCACATTTTAGCTGAAAGCATTGTTACAGTCAATAGTCATTGACGCGTTTGGACGTATGCCTCATCAGCTGCTTGTACAGTTAGCTCGCCGTCGTACCCAAACACAAAGTGACAGCATGCATAAACATAAAGTGCACCAAATACCCATAATGCCTGGCCTGCCTTTCATGCCCTTTGTAATTACATCTATTGACATCATAGTTAATTGGCACATGCTGAGCGTACAGTTATTTCTAGCGTCAGTAAGCGCATGGGGCCGCAACAGACATCGGTTTTAATGAGCTAATGTAGGACGGACCGTAGTGACCTCCATGGGAGTTCACCATTGCTGTGCATTGAGACCGAAACAAACCTGGAACAAAGAAGATGGGGGATTTGAAATCTGTCTTGAGACTGACTTACTCTCACAATGGGATTTAATTGGTTGACAGTTGCATTCAGTGTTTGTTTTGGTGCCGTGACCCAGTTTTGAACCGTGTTGATGCCCTCTGATGAACTGATTAAAAACAAACATATATACGGTTTAACATAACATAAGACAAGCATTAATTATGGTGAGTTGATATAAAAAGTTGAATAAATGGAGTCAGTTTGCGTCTTCAGCAGTGTGGCCATAACCAGTCTCTGTAAACATTAGTGACAGTCCTGAGTGTAAATTTGAGCTAGCTGTTCATCTCTGCAGAACAAAAGTGTCTGTGTGTCTTTATGGGATGAAGGATGGAAAAAGGTCTGCGGAGTCTAAGTAGACATTCTTCGTCACGGTAAAATGTGTTTATGGAAATAAATGAATGATTGATGGTTTATTGTTCGGGCTGTCACAAAAATGTTTGCCAAAAATGAAACCCTCATGTCATTCCAAATCTGTAAGATTTACTTTTTCTTTGGCCTATTTTTTTTTATTTTGTTGGGTTGCTTTCCTTAGTTCACCCTGTAGATGTCTGACCCTAGAACCTTCTTGACGTTCTACGCTTCTCTCCCTCTCGTCTTCTTGCATCTGTCAACCTTTGACCTTTAACCCTTGTCATATAGAGGAGAAAAGAAGCATGTGTTGACCGTGAAACAGATACCATCACTATTTTCTCTCTCTCTTATTTTCTCTCCCATATAAAGGTCAACTGTTCTGACCTCTCCAGCTTCATCTTATCGCTGTCTCCATCTGCTTTCCATCTCTCTCCTGATGTTTATCTGTCTCACTCTGTCATTTCGTGCTTCTCTCCTGGCCCGATCTCCCCCATATGTGCAGATGACAGTGTGCCCTCAATGTTTACTTGTTTATCTCTTTTTGTTACATCTCTTTTTGTGTTTCTGTCCCTGATTCATTCTGTCTCTTAGTGACCATTCAGTGTAGTGATGTATGCACAGCTGTTCTTGACAGAGCGCTAGAAAAACATGTGTTTTCTTTACAAACCCCCTGTTGACTGTGTCTCGCCTTGCCTTTTTGCTTTTTATGGGATCTGGAATTTTTACAGCCACGGTGCGTTTGACAAGTGTTCAGAATAATGCTGAAATTCATGGTAAATTACGTCAAAAATGCCAAAAATAATAAATTGTACAAATGTCACAAATCTAGTGTCCAGGTATGAGTGCAGCTGGTCTACATTTTTAAACAAAATTGCTAGTTGGCAAATTACATTTCTAAAACATATCTCATAGGACTTACCTATTTGCCTACAGTATATATATATATATATATATATATATATATATATATATATATATATATATATATATATATATATATATATATATATATATATATATATATATATATATATATATATATATCATGCTGAATCGGAATTAGAATGTATGATCTGGTGATCAGTATGATCAGTAATCTGCTGACTGTCTGTGAATTGACTGAAATTTATATTAAACACAACACATTTGATTGTGTGTGTGTGTGTGTGTGTGTGTGTGTGTGTGTGTGTGTGTGTGTGTGCGTACCACTTTCGTCCATTGGTGTAAAATTACAGGAATCGTTCGTGTTCGACTGCAAACTGCATAAGAATATTATTCCTGTTATTTTACACCATGGGAACAGTGTTAACCTGCTCACAGTGAGTTATGGGCCCACATTAGACATCTATCTGAGGTTACACCTTTACTCCATCAGCAACTACAGTCCATTATGACAGACTGTTCAGCTAAACGCATACAGGTAAAAAGAAATGCAAAAAAGTATATAAATGATTCAAATATTCAGTCTTTAGACTGATATATCTGCCTCAACGTGTCTCTTTCAACTTGTCAATAGGTTTACATTCAATTCTTTAAAGAAGTCATGACATGGGAAATCAAATTTTGGATCTTTTGACATATAAGAGGTCTTTGTACCATTAAAGGTCCCGTATTATGCCCCTTTTCACAAGATGTAAAATAAGTCTCTGATGTCCCCAGAGTGTGTATGTGAAGTTTCAGCTCAAAATACCCAACAGATAATTTTTTACAGCATGTTTAAATTGTCATTTTTTGGGGCTCAGAAAAACGCGCTGTTTTAGTGTGTGCCCTTTAAATGCAAATAAGCTGCTGCTGGACGACACAGGGGGCGGAGCTTCATGAGCTCGCGCTCAGTATCTCAGGACAATTTCACCTCACGGAATGATGATAATATCAGAAACTCTCAGTAACGTGTTCATTTCGAGTCGGACAATAATGCCTACAGAGTCAGAGTGCTGTATAGAGATGAAACAGGTATAGTTTAGTAGTTTAATTACGGTTATTATAACGTATTTGTCATCTGCTTTTATGTATCCATTATTAATAGCCTACAAGTCTGCTGTCCGAATGATGATCAAACATATACTGATGAGTTTAATAAAGTTTATTGTACATCACACAAAAGATGAAGCGTCAGTTTTACTTCAGAAAATCACTGTATAAGAGCTGAGTAAACACAGTAAGTTATTAGAAGTGCGCAAGAGTTGAGGAAGCATTCCTGTGGGCGGAGGTTAGTCAAAAAACGGTTCTACTGACGTCATTAAAGCAGGAAGTAGAGGGATGTAGTCCAAACGGGCCGTTCGATGTAGGTGACTTCTGTTAAATAAAATATCTCGCTTGCCATTGAACTTTGAGCTTTATAATTTTACAGATATTATTTATACTCTAACAACAACATTACACACTAACTAAAGTTTGAAACATGGGATCACGAAGAATGGGACCTTTAAAACATCATAGCTTAAAATGTCCTCCTCATTTTAAAAGCATAATCAAGCTCCAAAAACGTCTCGTTTTGATATTGCAGGATCTGTGATGTGACACGGGGCAAATACATTTGCATATGACTGCCTCCAGAGCAAGACATCAACGAATAGTTTTACATCATCTCACCATAGGCCCCGCCCACTAACATCCAGTCACTTAATGGCTGACATTTGTCTACACTAGATGTGAGCGTCTCGTCAAAAGCAAATAAAACCCATTTTCATCACTGATGCTGTCTACAATGCTTTGATGACGTTAGCCAATCATATCAGTGGCCTCTGACAAGCCTTAAAATTGATAATTTCAGACAGAGGTTCAGAATGAGGGTTGAAAATATTTTTCCATATATGTATTTGTTTTGTGTGCAAACTATTTTTATTAACATTATACATGCAGCCTCAAGGAAAATATTAAAACAATAAATATAAAAATCAATGTCATGACCCCTTTAACTCAGTGCTATACAGCCGATAAAGGTTTATTAGGGAACAAGCTAAAAATAAAACAGATGCACTGCTGAGACATACTTTCAAAACTTGATGCTTCCAGATGTGATCCAAGACATTTAGAACAAAATGGAAATACCGAACAGATGCTGGTCAAGATCCATAGGGATGCATTATACTGTACATTTGAGATGATGTGAAACTTTCTTTTGCTAGAGTCTACCTTAGACAGACAATCAACAGGTGGTTGGCATAACTGAATATATGACTAACATATTCCCATTAAATCTGGTTCTGTTTGCTCAGAATGTTTGCTAAATTTGATTAGTATTCCGATGCTGGATTGTGCTTCTGGTCTATTGAAAACTCCTTGGTCTATGAGATGCACACCTATTTATAAACCCTGATTCATTGTTGTGATATTCACATTAAGGATAGTGAACAAACCTTTATACTTGCACTGCATTTTATAACCAAATTCTTTCAATTTGTGAATTTGAAATTGCTAAATGCGCTGACTCCTTTTCAGACAAAGAACAAGAAAGACTTCAAATCAATGATTGATGCTTCATATGTGAATGTGAAAACAAGGTTAAGGTGGAGCCTGCAGCATGCTTTTAACATTCATGCTGTATCCAGACATGCCTAGCTCATTTTCAGATGTCTGAAATGGCTTATTCAGAGGAGAGAACACCTGGAAGGCGTGACACTCTGGTATACTGGACTTCTTTCCTAGTATATGATGTAAAATTGATGAAAAACCATATGGGTCACTTATGATGCAGAACCAAACAGGTGCTCTTTAAAAATGAGTTTCATACGATGTGCTGTCTGGCTAATTCACCGGCAATTAGTCGCTCAGCTGTTATTCTAATATTAGCGTACAATGAAATGGTTTTCCACAGGATGGAGCGGGGCGGATTACATTTGCACACAGTTAGGCCAAACGCAAAATGTGGTGCAAGTTTAAAAAACGGAATGTTTCTATCGAGGTCAGCTACACTTAGTCTTGCTCAGACCACTGAAAACCTGCCTCGGCAATGATCCTCAAAAGCTTCTATTTATCTGTGTGGATTTACTAATAGCGGGACAGATGGGATTGCTGAGAGGGGAGGGTGAAGAGTTGAAACAGTTAAACGTGGGCGATCCCTCCACTCCAGCGCTCTGTCCGGAGAGGATCCATATGGAGACAGGAGAGTATTAGTGTAACGCTCATGTATACAGAGGGGGAAGGGAGTCGGGCGATAGCTTTAACTCTCAAATCTTCTTATCGAGTAATGAAACGGGTTGATTTTGTTCATCCTGATTCTCGTTTAATTTGGGACGAGGATCTTGCAAGTTAATAGTATTGCACTTTTCTAATGCTTTCTTTCCAGTGGTTATTGTGCCAAAATGCCTTATTTTGATTGCTAGTGGCTTTAAAAGATGAAACATCCAGATTTTGTAAAGGTTTTCAGTTGCCATGCTTAAGTTATAGGGGAAACCAGGGCAAGTTGTCACACTTTGGATTAAAAAAAAAAAAAAAAAACTTCACCTAAAACCTTATTTTTTAAAGTCAATTTCTTTATAGAGACCAAATTTAAAGTGTTGGCTACAAAAAAATGGCTACTATTTCCCTGTAAAAAAAAAAAAAAAAGTTTAGAGTTTAGAAATAGGTTGTCACACTTTTACTACAGTGAATATTCATATAGGGATAAAAAAAAAAATCAATATCTGTATCGGCAAAAACCTTAAAGGGATAATAGGAAAATAGGTCTAATAGGTTAGACAAATTTAGTCCCGGTCACGTTGGAAGTTACGGAGCAGGGGACTATTTTCAGGCGCTGCGTCATATCATTACGCCTGCTGCACACATGGTACGGCAGCAAAGTTTCTTGATTATTACGCAGGAATGAGAGTATAGTTCCTAGCCATATCAGCCCTAGAAAATCGCAACTTTTCATTTTCCGTCGGTCTTAGTACACGATGTAACTACAGAAGAGTTGAGTTTTAAATAGGAAAAATATCTAAACTCTTTGTTAATTTTTTTGAGAGAGATGCTAATGGTCTTGTCCGATTCAATGATCTATGCTAAGCTATGCTAAAAGTGGTACCGCCAGACCCGGAGATCGGCTGAATGGATTCGAAAACGGTAAAACTCAACTGTTTAACTCTGGGGGAGGTGTAAAATGAGCCTATTTCCAAAAAAAGTGGAGTATCCCTTTAAAGTCTTGACTATAGAAGCAGCATTTTTGCTGAGGGGGAGAAAAACACATATAGTTTATTTAACACACATTGAGAATTTCTGACAAAATGCCCAGTTTTAGTTTTAATAGAGTTTTGATTTGTCTTTGAAAACAACACACAAAGATATTTCTAGATAAAAACCCATTTGTGTAATAGGATGTTTGACCTTTTTAGTTAGTTTAGTAGTAAATATATAGGATTTTTTTTAAGTCAATTTTCTGAAAAGTCTTGACTATGGAAACAGCATTATTGCTGAGGACAAAAAATATAGTTTATATAATATCCCCCAGTAGTCAATAATTGTATCCCTTAAAACTCATCTTTGATAACCAAAATTACATATTTAAACGTTTTTTCCTGTGAAAAAAAATATATATATTCATGCCTTAAAATAGCTTGAATGCAACTCTACACCCTTGCTTCATTTAGTATACGAGGATCAATGAATATGCTAATTAGCCCCGCCCCCACACTCATACCAGCTCAGAGATGGTATCACAATGGTATTGCTCTTTACAACGTCGGACACATAACGGTAATTAATATGATTAGCCTTTTGCTTGACAATGCTATCAAACAGCTAATAATATGTTGCTAATATTACACAAACCATGTTCCCATTCGCATCTCCGTCAGAGGTTCGGGCTGCGGGCAGCTGCCTTCTTACAATCAGAAACGCTTTGTTTGAACAACTCAGAACGTCAGTGGAGAAAGGCATAGTTCATCATAATATCGTAATATACATCATACACCCTCTATATTGCAAAATCTACATATTTTTCATTTCATAAGATTTTTCATATCATCAGAAAAACATACCGGGATAACCTGGCATCAGTGGCGCTCCCAGAAAATGTTAATAGGGGTGGCCAGAGGAGGCCACAGCAAAATCTTGCACTGTCAGAAATAGGGGTACAGTAGGAGTCCATTTCTGTCCCCCAAGGTACAATCTACACTAACGTACCCCATTGGGCTTATTATTGGACCTCAAGGTACATACCCTTTTGAGGGTCAAAAAGCATTAAAAGGTATATATATATATGTACCGTTTCTTTTAAAGGTTAAGGTACAATATTGTACCCTTGAGGGTACAGCCCCAGTGACAAGCCATTGTACCCCTAAAGGTACAATTATGTACTTTATTTTCTGAGAGTGTGGGGTGGCACCAAAAACAAACAAAAAATTCTTATAATTCTATACTTGTTTACGTTTGTTTTGTTGAAGAATTTCCCTTGATAAGAGAATGGAAAAGTACCCAAAAAGTCTGTAAATGCAGGTGCTGGGATGTGCTGTTCCACCAATAGAAGAAGGTTTAGGGAGAGATTGGTGGCAAGACCACAAGGAGTGACAAAGAAGAAGAGATCGATATGAGGGTGCCCATTGGGCACCTAGCGATAAGAAAAAGTATAAGACATGAACCCTGGCCATTGTAACCTCAGATGTCCAGCTGGCTTCTCACTTTGTTGCTTGTCAATAAAGTTAATTCTTCTGACCTGGAACCTCGACTCTGAGAAACTTCTTTGACACCTGAACCAAAAAGAACTTTGAATTTGTCACAACAGTTTCTGGTTAATGTAACAATATGACTTTAAAGCCGCAGTCCGTAACTTTTTTTGGTTAAAAATTTGGTAGCCAAGTCAACAAAATCAGTCTTTTTCTGATTTGTTCAATGTATGGATCTGTTTTTACTGTGGCCGGGTATCACTGTCAGTCATCTCAATTTCATGAATGATTCACAAACCAATAATTTAGCAGATTAAAGACAAGCTTCATCATCTTCATTTTCTGATGCGATCGGCTGACAATCTGCCGTTTTTGCAGTTTTGTCTCTGTGCAGCAGCTCTACTGGAATGTAGCAAATTTATGTTGTAATGTGCCATTGATAATTAAACAAAATGCTTGACTTTATTAACTATTTAAGCATCAAGAACGGTAAAACATAAACGCTGTCGGCCAACATCAGTTAACAGCATTGTATGGCTTCAATATCGTCTAAACGCCTATTAATAAAAATGACACAACAGGAAAAAACAACAAATCAAATTAAACACAACAAAGCTCCGAAAAGTGTTTCGAATCAATAAATTAATATTTCAAAAGTTGTAATTTTGGACAAATATTAAACTAGAGACAAAATTATAAAGATGGTAGAGCTGAGATTTAATCTCAGAACACTTGAAGCTCCGCGAGGCACATGTTGTTGTGTTGACCACAGAGCTATCGTCTGAAAGCTAAAGCTAGCAATTGAGTGAGTTTAACGTCTTTAGCCTCATTGATGTAGCCTAATATTTTTCTACTGCAATGTTTTATGTTGAAATGTTTTTACTATTTATTTAAGAAAATTAAAACATAAGAAAATTATACTAATCATAACAACCTACTGTAAGCCTATTTAAATCTTAATAAAGAATGCTAAAACACAAATGCTGCCGACTAACATCGGTTAGCAAGTCCTGATCAATGTTTTAAGTTTACGATCATTTAGTTTCATTTATTTCACTGTTATATTTCAGTTAATAAATCTGCAGAAAACTTAAAATAACACGAAGTAGGCCTATAAGAC
Organism: Scardinius erythrophthalmus; assembly: GCF_964197995.2. Lineage (NCBI taxonomy): Eukaryota > Metazoa > Chordata > Actinopteri > Cypriniformes > Leuciscidae > Scardinius > Scardinius erythrophthalmus. Next base: position 14,228,401 of record NC_138230.1, read on the forward strand.
ACATAACCTATTGACATGCATAGCCTTTCTAAATTATAGAAAAATGAGACGCACAATTTTAACGTTTAGCCTACTTTGCAATAACAGAAGCCTACATTTGTTTCATTTCTAAATTTGTACTGTAATTTGAAAAAATGTAGATGTTCTCCTGTGATTGAATCAGACAGTCCTGCTTCTTGCACTGACTGAGCAGTCAACGACGGGATTGGAGGGGGCAGTGAAACAGCTACTCTGGTGGCGCCAATCAATCTACAATTTTTGGTGGCTGCAGCGGGTGTTGCATTTTATTTGATTTCACTTATTCAAATTAATAGTACCCTGCAAAATCATACTAGGGGTGGCCAGAGTTTACAGTGGTGGCCGTGGCAGTCGGAGGACTCTCCTGGGGTGCGTTTCCCGAAAGCATCGTAGGCCAACTATGGTCGCAAGTTCATCGCAATGTCCATTTAACTCTATTGGTAACGACGGAACTTGCGACCATAGTTGGCCAACGATGCTTTCGGGAAACCCACCCCAGAGCGACTGCACGAGCTCTGATGACAACACAGCTGTTCTACGATTGGCCGAATCCACCACATGACAACGATCACGTGTGTTTCGTGTTTATTCTCACCTTCAGTTCCACTTATGCTCACAAGTGTAAATATCACATCTGTTTTTTATAACAGTAAAATCTCTTTTCATGTAGTCGCAATGTTATATTGTGTCATGTTTATCATAATAAAACTGATCGTCTGTGTCACGTCTATATTCGGCTCCTCCCCGCCTGCACACGGCAACTCTCGCCGATAGTTACATTATCCAGCCTCAGCCGATATCGAACACGTTTGTCTTAAAGCATATTAAAAACACCACAAAGACATATAAACAACATTAAAAGCTTGATTTTCACACTTACTTTTACTTTAACACACCTTTGGATTCTGTGACAACATGCCCCAATAGTTTTAATAGAATTTTGAACTAGGTGTTTGTAAAAAACAAAAACAAAAAAAACCCATACAAAACCATTTCAATATATACACACATTTGTGTAATTGGATTTTTGACTTCCATTTATAGTTACTAAAATATAGACTTTCCCAGTGTGACAACTAGCCCCAGTCTTGAGTCAAGACTGGGGCTAGTTGTCACACTGGGTCTTGAGGAAACAAGCAAATATATCCAGTAGTACAGATTTTTTCTATTTATTATATCAAATGACTTTTGTTGAAAAGCGAACAGTTTGACAGCTCTTTGAAATTACTATTTTGTACGAAGCATTTTTAGATACATCTGCAAACTCCATGAAACTCAATCCTACAATTAGTCAATAGACATTGCGGTGAAAAAAAATCAAAATATGAGCGTGCAGTGGTCTGTCGAAAGTCTTTACCCTACAATAACGGAGTATTACCACTGTCTAGCCCTCCCCTCTAGTCTAGTCAGCAAGAGACTTGACGCAGATGGCAACAACCAGGGTAGACCTACAACAGCTGGTATAAGTCTATAAGCTCGTAACAAAATGGATCAACGGGCGCAGCAATACGACAAGCCACCGAGACTACGGTCGGACGCTTTACGGATATTTTAGTCTGTGGTGCTTCGGGAAATGACTGGTCTTATTAAACGAAAATCACATAAGGTTAAGCAGCTGCAAAGCTTCTGAGGTATTTAAAAATCCCCCCCCCCCCTGACTCTGCATAAGACTTCCTGGTATGGATTAGAGGCTGCAGCTACATGTGGTGTTGTGGCTACATACCTTCAGTCAGTCAAAACCCAATCTGGTGCTGAGTTTTCCCTCTCCCCAGGCCGAGAATCGCCAAAAGCGAAGTGGATGATGGAGAGAGGGAACGGAAAGGAGAAAAAGAAAGAGATCAATATGAAGATAAAGTGAGCAAAACTTCGCTGGAGATGAACTGTGGAAAAACGGGAGAGAATGATGGGGGAGACGGGATAGATCGGGCGTTTAGATGAAAGCACAGAACACTGAGATGAAAGAAAAAGAAAATCAACCTATGACACACAATCTTTAAGAAATATCACCCTCAGTTCTTATTGGGCCATCACACTCCCTAGAGCAGTGATTCCAGAGAGGGCCGAGAAGGTGTGTGTGTGTGTGTGTGTGTGTGAGAGAGAGAGACGACGTATAGTCTTGGATTTCTCTCACCAGAAACATAAGCCAAACGAGAAATCTGTGCTTTTAAAACTTTACATTTCTGAAACATTACATTCCATGAGAGGAAAACATTGGCTAACCCCTCATTTGGCTCATAGTCTCTCAAAGGGTCTGTCTAAGCTGAAACATACCTAACCACTCGACTTTGTGGTTTCTAACCAATATGGCAACAATTAAAGACATATGTGGATTTTCATATAAGAAGCTTTCTAAAGAAGCGTATACAGACATGCATATCTGCGTAGTATCAAAACTTATTTGGTCTATTTGAATTATAACCAATATAATATTAAAAGGAAAATAGGGTGCAGGTATCCAACCTGATATCACAAGAAAACGTAACTGTGTTACAAGATTCGGTATGATTTTGTACAATGTGAATAGTACAAAAACATATGATTGTTAGAAAAAAAGTATGCATGAGGGTCCGCACCCCTAAACAAACCCGTCACTGGGGCGCAAGAAGATCGTATCAAAAACGTACAAATGAAATCATGCAAATTCATACGAATTAGCCATCATTCATCAAAACGAAAAATATTTAAGAAGTAGCATGAGAATGTTGACATCATGTATATTATTTTCATTTAAAAAAAATCATCAGTGAGCATCCTCCTGAGGTGGCAGTGGAAGTAAGTCTCTCACTTTGCCTAAAATTGCTCCATATTCCCTCAATAATGCATTTTTTGTCATTCAATATATGGCAATACTTTATATGGGTGCATATATGAATAGTTGTATGCAAACAGAATAAATACATTCATAAATCTCTGTCTGCGTTTTCCTCTGGGCGGTTCAAGTCTTAAGGGTGGTCTTATCCTATCCTATCCTGTCCGGACGGGATTCGATTTCAAAGAACCTGAGTTAGCCACAAAGCAGTAATTTTCCAATTCTCTACCAAATGGAAAAACCGTCCATTTGTTCATGAATTAGGCTACAGTGGGAGTCATTTGTTTATGAAGCTGACTGACTTGATCACTCTATATGCTTGATAAAATTTAAAAAAGTGCCATACACCATTGCAAATGGAAAGCCTACTATATTTTGTAGATATAGATGTGACCTGAATTCCTTCGTTAGCTAAAAGATTGGCTAAATGGAGGCATTTGCAACAGTTCAATTCTAATCCACCTTGCAAGAGAACTGACACTCACATTCAGTATATTTGAAGAAACTGCTGCCCCCAGCTGATCAAAAAACAGTAATACACCGTTCTTTCTGAGTATTTTCTATGAGATATGTGATATTAAGAATAGAATAAGTTTCATTTTCAGAGAATTATTTATTACAAGCAGGCAAAAGCCACCATTCTCTCCAGCAAGATTCAAACTACACTCTAAAGCTTAAAGCTGGACTGAAATCAAGCACATGATTCAGACTCTTAAAAAATATTCTCTACAGGCTCGTATAAGGTGATTTATAATGGTGGGGTAAGTGCATTACACACACAAACTTTTAATCACATAAATATTGAGTAAAGCAGTGCACTTCCAATCTATTGCATTGAAGATTTTCATTCTTAAGAATAAGCTTCACTTAATTCATTTAAGCTTTAAATATTTTCCAATTGTCCAATAGCATATGGGAATTCAAAACAACAATTTGTGTAAGCTACAAGGTGAGGGTGTCCTAACAATTTGCTCAGAAAAAGTCCTTTTATATACCGACTGCAGTCTAGAAGCCACATATTTCAACAAATCAAAATTCTTCTTAACTATCTAAGGCGAAACAGCAGCGAGAAGCATTTGGTCTGGCATTAGACGTATGTTGAGTAAATATCTTTATAAATGCTCGAGTTGACAGCTGATAGAGTTTGACAGACCTGTCTTGACAGCATATGGCTAGAGGTTGAAAGAGCAGATGTTTACGATAGAATTGTGGGTTATAAAACAAGGCCTTGTGTAACAGTCTGGAATTTCTGCTCTGTTTGGAGCTTGATAAACGAAAGCACTTTAATACAAGGTATATTATGTCACTATAATATACACAATGTGGGGGGAAATCTAGTAAAAAAAAAAAACTTTGAGGCACATTTCCTACACAGAAAGATTGGTTGGGAAACACATATTTTTGCATATATTGTGTGTATATATAGGTGAATATGCACTTTAAAGTTTTCATGGGTATATAGTAGGTGGCATCACCAAATTCATAATTCAATTGAAGAGGTTCATAATTCAGCAAGCAGTGCAGCAATAAAGGCCTCTCAAAACAAAAACAAAAAGAATCAGAGGTTTATGTTGGGTGCAATTAAAAACAACCGTCTCTTAAAATCGAACTATAAAAACAATAATCAGAGTTCAGTTCAGTTTGGTAACACGTGACTGAATGGTGACTCGTCTTACTGGGGTTTGATTTGCGTTGCGATTGGCTACTAGCTCCTGTAGCTGCAGAGCTCCGCCTCCAATGAAACAGAATGCAGGGCACACGGGGGCGGAGCAGTCCACAGGTCCCTCCCATAGTGGGCGGAGAGAGTGGGCATCGTAAAACGTGACACGGCCCTTCTCAAAGTCGAGACAAATTCCTAGTCTCGGAGGCAATGGATAGGTAACGCCGGTTGGCGAAGAAGGGCTGTTGCCATTGGTGAAGCCAGACTCTCTGCCGTGATGGGAGTTGGCGGAGGAGGGCAGGTAGATCTTGCCCATGCCCATTGTGAGGAAAGCAAAAGGGGGAGGGGAATCTGACGAATCCTCGGCTCCACTGTCATGGCCGCTGTCTGGATCATATCTATCAGACAGAGAAGATGAGGTTAAAGTCAGCATGAAAAATGGTTGAAATCAAGTGCCATTCATTTTCCTCTTTAAATATGCGTTTCACTTGGAAATGTAATATAGATCAGGGGTTTTCAAACTGGGGTCCGGGGACTTCTAGGGGGCCACAAGGAAGTGATAGGGGGTCCGTGGAAATGTTTAGAGAAAAAAAAAAAGTAAAAATAAGATTTAAAGTAAAGTAATGGTTAATAAATAAATAATAAAATAAACAATACAGAGTATAGTACTACAGTGAGTAAGGGAAAACCATAAGAAACTAAATATTTATTTTAATATATACATATTTATTAATTTCACAGTATAAATTGGGCATTTATACATAAAAATTCATAGCTGCCTTTTAAAATTTTGGATGGGAGTCCCTCACATAAGATCATATTTGGGGGTCGGTGGCATCTAAAAGATTAAAAACCCCTGATATATATAAAATATGTATAATCTACTGTATATATAGAGATCAGTTAACAGAAAGCAAGTATGTATATGGTATGGTTTTAATCGTTTAAGCTTTTACATTTTGTTGTGTATAAAGGTATAAATAAGTGAAAGAATGGATATTTTTCATCATTTTGAATTTAGATGTGGTTATTTCGGTTTATTCTTTATAATGCTTTTCATTTCTATTTTAGTCATAATTTCAATTAGCCTGGCTAACGTCAGACCTCGTCTCACTGAGAACCACATGTTCATTTTCTCGTATTTGAGGCGTGGTTTACGAATGCCCAGAGCCGTTTATTCGGCGCTACGAATGTCTATCAAATGCGTCTGTACGTAGCTCATAGCCAATCGTTTCAATTATACCAGATGACGTATGTAGAGCGACAGAAATTCGCAGAGGAAGAAGACGATGTGTCAGAGATTTATGTGTACACGATGGCGTTCAGCTATCACTATCTAAGGCTGCATCGAAAGGTAACTTCGCGTCTCCTTGTTGGATCCATAGATATAAACAAACTGCTTCGGTGCGTCGCATAGACATCGTCATCGCCTTGCTGCTCCCTCCCCGTTCTGTGATTGGTCCCCTCGCTGAGGCGAAAATCTGGTCCATGGAATCCAGGCTGCCTAGCAGCGTGAATAAAATCGCGCTGCGCTCAAGGCAGCATGGGAAAACCCAGGCTAAATTTCAATAGTTTTGGTCATAATAAAACCAAAACTGAAGATAATAGGTGTCATATCTTAACAGTAACATATCTACTTTCTCTTCTCATGTTTATTTTCTGTTCTCTTCCTTTGTTCATTTCTGAGATTTAGTACTTACCTTGGACTAGCCATGTCTTGAGGCAGATGAAACCACTCTTGAAGTTTAGACTCCAGGCCCACTCCAACCTGTAGAAAAAAGAGAGAAAAGTGATTTAGAAGGAGGTACGGGAGAGACGGTTAATATAGTTATCCTTGGTTGCAGAACTTGCCTTAACCAGATAAGAGCCTGGCTCCACTGAACATGCCCAATAGTGTCGGCCCTGCGTTATGGCCACGTCCCCCACGAGCAGATCAGCTGTCAGGTGACAGGAAGTGAGGGCCCGATCGGCGGCCTGCAGAAGGGACAGACCGGGCACACTGCGGGCACAACGCTGCTCCTTACTCACCACCAGTCTGTCCGCGTGCAGACCCCAACGAGAGTCCAGGTAAAAATTCAACACTGCCGAAGAGGCGGGGGGAGACAACAGCGAGGGAATACGGGAGACATTTTGAGGAGGACAGAAGAAGAGGGGAAAGAGGGACACAGAATTAAGGCACCAAACGGAGGGAGGTAAGAGTGGGTGGAAAAGGAAGAATAGAAGTATAGGAGATATATGCAAAAGGAGGATATAGCATAAAAACAGCAATCAGGAAAACAGTAAACAAGGAAAAAGGACATAGAAATGCACTCTGGGAATAGCAGGGTGAAATCAAGACTGCAAAAAGGAGGAAGATTTGCGTTCCAGCAGACAGGCAGAGAAGAAAAAGTGTATTTCCTATTTTAATTCGTTTTAAAATGTAATTTACTGCTGTCGTTGAATATTCAGCATTATTATTCCAATCTTCAGTGTCACATGGTCCTTCAAAATTCATTCTAATATTCTGATTTGCTGCTCAAGTAACATTTCTTATTATTATCAATGTTGAAAACAGTGCTGCTTAACATATGTGAAAACTTCTTTAATGAATAGAAAGTTCAAAAGAACAGCTTTTATATGCAATAAAAATCATATGTAACATTACAGATGTGCTCACAGTCACTTCGGTTTTTAGTTTTTATGACTAATTAATATATACTATATTAATTTGTAAACTTTTACTGTTCATGATGATAATGTGATTTTTCTCGGCGATCTGTGTTTTTTGTCGATTTATCTCTGCTCGAGGTGTGAATGGGCTTTTATGCCTAAAACAAGTACAGGTGTTTAAAATAAGGACAAAATTGGGGATTATTTTTTTCCTCCTAATAATCTATTCTATTAATAATTAGCTATAAACACTCAGAAGATAAAGTTACTATTTTGTCGTGAACATCTGCCTTCTGTTTGGATGCAAACCTTGGATTATTATTTGTAACATGGGCCTCCATTTAATGTGTATGTATTAATAAACATTACACAGCATTAAAGTTAGCTTGTGGCCACATTTACAAAGCAGATGGGTCAACATTCACATCAGATCAAAATATTTCACTACATCGAGGGCTTTGGGTGGAAAATAAACATACTGGTGGATTAAAGAATAAATGGCTCAAATAATAAAAAGATGAGGGAAATATAAATAAGAATAAAGACACAATAACAGAAAGAGTTTTAAGGGCTATAAAAAGGGAACAGGGAAGGTGGCAGTATAGAGATGTTGTCAATAAAGCTGGAAACAAAACATGGAAAAACCAAAGATTGTAGAGACAAAGATAGATGGGAATGGATAAAAAAGGAAAAAGATAAAGAGTAGATGAGTATCAATTTGGAATGAATTCTCTTTGTACTATGTCTTGTGTTGAAAACACTTCGTACCTGGAGCTGGTGGTGTGTGTAAATATACTTCCTCACTGTATTCTCCGAAGCCGGCCTTATTGCAGCCTCTCACCCTCAGCACATACACACTGTCCATCTCCAGCCTGTCAATCACAGCGCAGGTCCCGGTCACCTCTTCCAATCTCTGCCAGCCCCAGCGAGCGGCAGCCAATCCCCCGTGAATCCCTCCTCTTGCCCCGCCCCCTGGCACCACCCCACGCCGCCGGAACTCCACAGAAAAATGCCAGGCAGGAGAGGAGTCTTGAGGCGACCGCCAACAGAGGAACAGCTGGTCGTAGGCAAGGGTTCGCTGGGTGTCAATCACAGGAGCGAGAGGGGCTGATGGGATAGGTCACTTTCGGTTAGGGTTAGATTGCGTGACACTTCGGACTGTTTTCTGACATTAAAATTTGTTCATTTATAAAAATACAGAAACATTTTATTAAAAAAATTACGATTCAGAAAGCTTAAAGGTGCAGTGTGTAAATTTTAGCGGCATCTAGCGGCGAGGTTGTGAATTGCAGCCAACAGAAGTTACGGCGGCCGACAGGAAAAGATGTCATCGTCTGAGACAGCAGGGAGTAGCCAGTTAAGCAATGAGGTTTCTTTACAAAGATAAAGTAAGATAAAGAAATTATGTTTACTTAATTATTCAGTAAAACGATATGTAATTTGCGAATATTATTGTTACTTGTTCATCATTGTGTCAGTGTTTTATTCGCTGACTTTGGCTAGCTTCTTTGCATGAAGAACAACATAGTAAACATGTTGCTGCAAAATGGCTATTTCAATGTAAGGGGACCCGTGGTGTATGTCGATAGAAATGGCTCATTCTAAGGTAATAAAAACATAACGGATCATTATGTAAGGTCTTTACACACCACTGAAAACATAGCTATGTATATGATATTGCATTTCTGTCAACAGATCCTCCTAAATATGTCCTGTTGTATCTACACATTTATGTGTCTAATTACCAGAGTTTTCCTACCCTGAATGAAGTTCAGGTCTGTGAGGAGTTTGAGCTCTCTGGAAACATCAAGCTGGAAGTGACGGAACGAGGGATCAGCAGAGAGAGAGAAACGCTGCATCGATTCAATAGACTGGGCCAATCTGAGAAAAAGAGAAATAACAGTCCAGTGTTTTCACGTTTTGGCAACAGACATCAGTGCTATCAGCAAGTCGTCCCACCTGTTGTGTGTTAATCTGGCTGCGTGCACAAAACTCGATGGGTCGTTTTCTTTGAGCAGCTCTTGAGTGAAAGCCATCAAGCCGGCGTGCTCCAGCAGGCTGCGTTTTTCAGCCACCTGATTGGACAAGGCCTCTGCCCTTCTCTGCCGCGAGCTTTCCAGAGCCTGAGCCAGCATTGTCTGTCGCTCGGTTAGCAACGCCATTATCTCCTTCACGCAGTGAGAGAGCTGCTCTTTGGCTGATACGTTGTTCACCTGCATTCATGCACACAGACAATAGCTCAGCACATCAAACACCTGCGGCCCTTTTGTGACAGAGATGGAAAAGGTGGGCGTACCTCAGTTTGAGTGACAGCATTCTCCAGTTGAGTGATCTGAGTCAACACCATGTCCTGATTGGACAGAATGTAGTTCAGCTCCTTGGTGATCTTGTCCTAGGGTTTGTAAAAACACAATGTAAATGATTTTCAACTTTCTCTTTCCAAAATTAAGACATTTATTTAATAATCTGACAAGATGTCGATGTATTTAAACAAATATGCATGGAAAACCAAAAGTGTGTTTTATGTTTTAAACACTTTCATCCCTGGAATATTTTAGTGGCAAGAAAAATTCAGAATAACTTTGCAATGCATTCCATTTTTGTTCAGATTTTCAAAAGCTTTCAAAAGCCATTGTGATCGTTATGTATTGTTTTTATGCTCGATGGATGATTCAGTTTGCGAGTACATGAAACGGTGTCAATCGCCAGTTGGACGGTACACTTTTATAAATCTAACAATGCAAAATGATGAGAACATGAATGTGAATGATGCTCTGGACAGTTGACAGGCCAGTGTTGCATTATCACGAAAGTTTAAGCCTGGCCAATTTAAATATTCAAGCTTAAGAAGACGCGAAAAGAAACTGTGTGCAAACATCAGACGCCTGCGCCCAGAAATCAGCATCTCAGACAGTGCGCGAATACTGAATTGAGCTCTCTTTCACGTCTTCTAGCGCTTGAACAGACATATTCAAACAAAATTATGTCAGAATGCCCATCTTGGCAAGTATCCTTGTAAACATAACATAGTCAGTTACGGTATGTCTTAACTGAACTTAAAGGGGGGGTGAAATGCTATTTCATGCATACTGAGTTTTTTACACTGTTAAAGAGTTGGATTCCCATGCTAAACATGGACAAAGTTTCTAAAATTAAATTGTAAGTTTGAAGGAGTATTTCTGTGCCAAAAATGCTCCTTCCGGTTTGTCACAAGTTTCGGAAAGTTTTTTTCGAGTATGGGCATGTGTGACGTCAGATGGGGCGGAATTTCCTTATATGGGTCCTAAGGGCACTTCTATCGGAAGAGCGCGGGCGCGCGCGCAACCGTAGACCAGAGCAAGAGAGCGGAAAGCAGTTCGCCCATCATCACAGCGCTGTGCTCGGCTTTAGGGAAGCCAGTGTCACCAAAGAAGTGGGTTTTTAGTTGCCAGGGCAAGACATCCCTGCACAGATTCCCAAAGAACCCGGCGTTAAGGGACCAGTGGATGGAGTTTGTTTTTCCAGAGCATCAACGGAGTTGTGCAAGACTGTTTGTTCCCTGCATTTCGACGATGATTGTTTTATAAACAAAGCCCAGTTCGACGCCGGATTTGCAGATCGTCTAATACTTAAGGATGGAGCAGTCCCAATGATAAAGGTTCACGGTCGTGCGTTGGAACCGCAGGCGGTGAGTAAAACTGCTTGTCTGCTTCAAATGTCTGTGTGTTGTTAGCTATCGGCGCGTAAGCACAGCCCACACGGCACGCCTCCAGCCACTCGTTTTTTTCCAGGAAAAACTCGGAACTGCCAATCTTTCATTTACAAATATAATAAAACTAAAGACTTTTTGGAGATATGAAGGATGCAGTACTACTCTATAGGTACTCAAGATTAACATGAGATTGACTGAAAATGAGTGTTTCACCCCCCCTTTAAACAGTTGAGAAATAAAACACATGTGTAACGGTATATTGGATCCGTGCATTAGCTCTTAAAGTGACTGCAGCCTAATATTCCTTCTCCTGTCTGTGTTTTTAATGTTAATCAAACAACAAAAGATAAATAACAATCACTCATTGCTACTGACTGAATAACGTTTGCAACTTCAATAAGGATTAATCTGTTTCATGGCTGGTAAAATATATTTATAGCTGATCAAATTTCTCAAGTCACCAGCCATTGGCAGGTGTGGCAAAAAGTTAGTTTTAGCCCCTGTCTATCATGTCCTTTAAATCTTGTACATATTGTAATCCTAAAGAAAAACCATCCCTGTTAGAGTAAAAATACCTCACTACAGAAGGATCACCCACAATGGAGTGTGTTTACTGGTGATTTCCTGGCTTTCAAGTGTTTATAAACCATAGATCTAAGACATGCAATGAATAGAGTTGCACATCACAGCTAAACAAACTGAACACCATTGTGCAAAATGTTTGTGAGGGATAAACTCATCTGATCACATGACTTTTCTCCATTGTTCTAGCTTTTTAAAGGTGCTCCTTATTCCAAAGTAACTGTGTGGTACTGCACTGGCAATGCCATTAGGGGGCACTGTTGTTTCATTAAAAAAATGGCAACTGAATATGATACAGTGAGTTATTCCATGTACACATTAAAATAGAGGTGAATTAAAACCATACCTTGAGACTCTGGTAGGCTTGGGTGACGGGTGCCATCTTGTGACCCGTATGGACTCGGCGCAGTTTACAAAGTGAACAAAGAAGCATCTGACAGGACTTACAGTAAAACTGCAGCCTCTCCTGATCATGTTCTGGACATGTCAACACCTAGAGATATGGAAAGAAACTTTATGATGCACTATGGATAAAATTTGCATCTGTATATTTAGTTTGCAAATATTCTTTTTCGCTTGGAAATGCATCATATTAGGGAAGCAAAATGGCTTGCAAATGCAGTTTCATGTTAAATAATTTGTTATCTTAAATCCTGAACCTCAAGGTATAAGAGGTAACCCTGGGCGGCACGGAAGAAGCGTCTCACCTTTGGCCTGAAGTTCAGGGTGGGCTGCACGTGTTCGTGCTGGGCGCGGGGAGTCCCCCAGGGGTGGTAGAGTTTGAAGCACTCGTTACAGAAGCTGGCTCTGCAGTCTGAACAGCCTTTAGTGGCCTCCAGGGCCTGTGGGGGTTTACAGAACTGACACATCACAGCCACACTGCCCAGACTCACTGTGTGTCTGTACCTAGAGAAAGCAAGAGAAAGAGGCAGATTCTACAGTGAGCGTTTCTTTGTTTGCCTGTATGCGGTTTTATTCATGCAGATTAAGTAATCACACTGGGTAAGTTGTGTACTAAAGATTCTATTTAAGATTGCCAGGTCACCTATCAAATAAGTAAATAAGTTTAAATCCTGAAATTATATTATATATTTAAGATTAATAGGTCACTAATCAAATAAGTAAATAAGTGTAAATGCTTAAATTATACTATATTTCATTACAAATATAATATTATATAATATTAAAATATTAAAATAAATATTAGTAATTTATTAAATGTATTTCAAATTCTATTTACAGGGATAGTACACCCAAAAAACTCATACAGGTTTGGAACAACTTGAGAATGAGTAAATGGCAAAATATAAATGTTTGGGTTAACTATCCCTTTAAGATTACTAGGTCACTAATCAAATAAGTATAAGTGCATTAAAATATATTATATTGTATCAAAATTTCATTACAGTTATTTAATATAATACAATACTGAATTGTGTATTTAAGATTCTGTTTAAGATTACTAGATCACCAATCACATAAAGAAAATAAGTATAAATGCATTCAATATAATATTATTATATTAAAATTTCATTACAGTTATGTCATTTAATACAATATTGAATTGTGTATTTAAGATTCTGTTTAAGATTACTATATCACTAATCAAATAAGTAAATCAATATAAAAGTAAACTGCTCAAATTAAATTAAATACATATTGTAGCCCATATCTTATAATGCCAAGATATTATTATTATTATCATTTTAAATTGTTTTGATATTTGTCGGTCATTTAGTGCATTTGCATCTATATTCTTTTTTTTCTGGATCACAACATTATTTAAAATATGATAATTTACTATATTAATCTAATGCTTAAATTTATCATTGGTACCTATACACATTACTATATCTATATATCTATATACTTCTTTTCTTTTCTTCTACTTCTTTTCTTTTGTGTGTGCGTATATTCGTCTTTGGTTCTTTCCTTTGTATAACTTACTTTGCCATTGCATGTTTTGTTCAGTTTAAAAGCAAAATAAATAAATAAATATATATAAATGCTTAAATTATATAATTTTATATTTTGTACAAACATTTTATATTTTATTATATTAAATATAATATTTACTTGAATGTATTTGAATGTGTGTACTACCTTTCTACAATTCTCTCCAGTGTAAGGTTCCTCATGCACTCAGCCAATCCTCTCTCACCTAGTTCTACATCTCGCCCACAGGGGGCGCAGGGGAAAAGCATGAGAGGTGCATGGCCTTCCTTTCGCCTGCGGCCTGGGTACGTCCCAGAGCCTAAACACATACATACATACGTTGAGATAAACTGAATAACGTACACACAATGAAAAAAACTGAACAGCTGAATATATCAACCTGTTTACACTGACTTTAAAGATGACGCATACGGTTTCTTGTCTTTACGCACCTGAGCGCAACAGGCGGTCCACGCGGTCAGACTTGGGCAAGGGTCTCCGCATCTGCCGCGGGGACCGCATGTTGGGGGTGGAAGCGGGCGAGTTGGGCTCCGGGGGGAGCTCGGGCTGGGGATACCCGCTCTGAACCAGCACCTCAGAGGCACACATGAGACACACGCTGTGCAGGCAGGGAAGTACAATTGGCTGCTTCACAATGTCATTGCACACAGGACACTGCAATTCCAGCTCCATACTCTTCATATTGGACTGGAAAAGGAATAGAGGGGGGGGGAAAGGAGAAAGATGAGCAGGAGCGGAAGAGATGGCGGGCAGAGATGTGGATGTAATTGCAATGGTTTTAATTAAAACGTACATCAAAATAACAAACACAAGAGCCGGAAACCAGGGAACTGAAACATGAATCATCTAAAGACATCCAATGCAAACAACTATTTAGAAGGAACACATGCAGCTAACAAGACACACCTGAGGCCTTTTGCATGAAGCCGGTTTCAGTTGCTACCCAGGTAAGTTTGAGATTAGTCTGAGCAAACTCTGTTTTTTCGGGCTCAAGAGGGTGGATTGTATTTTAGCAGTGTTCATCGCCATTTTATCTTACACTACACTGCAAACTCCGGAGCAAGTTTTATTCTGGGGTAGAGAACGCAAACCAAAACTGGACCAATCGCGAAACTCAGGGTTTGTTCAGCAATCGCTTCATCATGTAACAGGCCACTGGGAAGAATCAGACTCATCAACATGGACAACTACAATGAACTACAAACATGGCACTAAGGACAGGAAGTAACACAAAAGTCCTAACAAGACATAGGGAACATATAACTCTAATATGATTTGGTGCTTAAGAAACATTTCGTATTACTAGCAATGTTGTAAATGGTTGTGCTGCATAATATTTTTGTGGAAACCATGATAAAACATTTTTAGGATTATTTGATGAATAGGAAGGTCAAAGGAACAACATTTAGGCTACTCTAAATAGAATTATTTTGTAACAATGCAAATGTCAACTCAACAAATGTGCCCTTGCTGTATAAAAGTTTTAATTTCTTTCAAAAACCTTACTGACCCGACCCAAAGTTTTGAATGATAGTGTATGTCCAGGAATGTATTTTGTTGTAATGGTACAATCAGAACCTTTCCAAATATTTTCTGAATATGCAGAACGATGCAAAACTTAACATACTTTATGTATAACAATCACAACATTATTTATCTAAGTACCATATGCTCCTGGATCAACATTCCTAACCAGTCATAATAACCCTGAATGTCCCCCTAAAATCACCTAAAATGTTCCCTAAACTTGTTTTTTCAATAATCCCGCATAAACTTTATCTTCTCAAAAATACAAACGTGTACATACATGTTGCTCAAATATTATCGTAGCCCAGTTTGTGCTGAATACAGACTTTAGCCATTAATATGTTTATAAGCAACTGAAAAAAGCACAAATGTCAGAGCATGTCAAAACTTCTCCAGGGGCCAAAACCCCTTCAGACCCCAGAGTTTTAATTAATAATCATGAAAGCTCAAATGTGTTCCTGTCTGTGTTTACCTTTTTACTTGATGCACCCTTATCATATTTGTTGCTAAATTAATTATTAAATCTGTCCAAACTTTAAAGCTGCAGTCCATAGTTTTTCCTCTTTGTCGTCATCTCTGTTCAAAATCTGCAATTGCAGTTATTTGCGGAATTATCAACTTTGCGCGAGTTGTGCCTCGGCACGGCACAGTGCGGATGAATCCAATGTTTTGAGGAGAATGTGCGGCTGTCAGTCACCGCGCCGGTGTGGATACTGTCATTCGCAATCACAGATTCTACTTTTTGGAAGTATGACCAACATAAGAATTTTACAAGAAAATGTCATCTGAACAAGTAAGTAACATCCACTTTTGTTCTGACCAACTAAGGGAAAAAAAGCATTGCAGTAAATCGCGCTGATTATAATCTAACGATATCTTATCATATAATGTCAAACCGTGCAAATTATACTTTGTTCTCAAATCGTTAATGTTAACAACATCAGCATTGAGTGACTACAATAAATACCCTTCCGTAATTTATCCTTGTTTTGGGATAGGCCCGGTTGCAGTCTCTTTTTTTCTGTCGCCACTCCAAAGTCTTTTGCATTTTACAACGGGTGAATCTCCAGTTGTCACTGGTGATTGTCGTTTGAACCTTTCTGGATCCGCAATCAAATTGCTAAGTTTAATTATATCAAGTGCTGCGAGAAAAGGCTATAAATCTCCACCTCCAACATCCTCACACACATAGGCTACTAGCCGAGAGTCGAGACACCGTCTTTATGTGTACAGATGTGACGTAAAATGATGCAAAGACATGCTTGAAATCCACCAGTACCACTAGAATTAAAAACATTATTACAAGCTTTCCGTTTTGAATCGAGCTAAGGCAAACAGATAGTTTTGACCACTGGCTGATTATGTACTTGCTCAAAAAATTATTTTGGATAATTTTTAACCCAAAAAAGTTACGGACTGCAGCTTTAATTTAGAGTGAACTGTACACAATACATGTTGCATTTTTGAATTGCAATATATCGTGGCACGTATATTGTTACACCCCTAACAGCTTAGCAAAAACGCTACTCAAACATGCACTTCTATGATGATGGCCCTTTCCATGGTGATAAACTGAAAATTCACACTAGCATGGTTCAGCCAGATAAAAATAGGTGCTGAAGTCATATTTGGGTCAGTATTATTGATCTCCATGTCTCTGTTGCACACTGAAAGAAGCAGATAAGATGAGTAAAGAGACTAGATTTTCATGCTGCCTGGTTGCTGAGAGAGACATGCACACACCTTTATAAATAGCTGTCTCTGGTGCACTGCTAGTCTGCAATGCTCTTAAAAATGGATAGTGACCTGATGTAAATGATTTAAGCAGACAGCTGTGTGACATTGGAAGCTCTGTAAAGGCCACATCAGCTTAAGAAAGACCTTGTCCATCAGAAACACACAGTATAGACATATTTCTGGTGACGGTTTGAAGACATGCTGAGCAACAGCACCACAAACACGCACGGCACGTATACAGAATTTGCCTCTCCACAACCACATATAACACATATTTGTAACAATAAGACACGTTACAAATTAGTTTGAACTCTATGAACCACCATGACAAAGACATTCCTTAGTTTATTAATTCTGATAATCAAATTACCACAGTGCAAATAGCCTACTACAATACAGCTGGTTATCACTTGTAAACTAGTTATTAGTTAACCACTGCCTGCCCCATACAATGGCAATGTCATCTTAAAATCTAATATCTTTGCATTAGACAAACATTTTTTACTTTAAATCGTAATTTAAAAATCAAACCGCATGCGTTAGAAAGGCCTACAACAGCTTAAAGACACTAATGGGCTTCTTTATCATCACGCGGTCATTCAGCAATGTCAACTGGTCATATACGTCACTCCATCCCACAATACGAAAGATTTAACGTGATTTTACCACAGTACAAAACAAACGCGACTGAGGTTTGCCCTACCTACAGAGATGACTGTAATACTGTATGTGCGGTTTGCTCGAGCTGTATTCGGCAGCGCCCTTACCTTCACCTGAAATCTGGGCGCCATTACGGGATCCTGCTGCCTTTACTTCATATGAGAGAGAGCACTGATGTCGCAAATCTGTGCGACTTACCGTCATGCACATATTTTATTGAAATGAATGAAACCCCTACTTGCAGTTTCCAGCCAGGTAAATGCATTAGGCTAAAACACGGCATGCCATCGAAGCATCCACATGCACGATGCGGATTGCGGATACAAATCTTGAAAATGTACCGTTTATGTTCCGTTTCGTCGCAGTAGACCGTCATATGTCAATGGGGAAATCTTCCGTTGGCCGCCATTGCCTCTTTCAGGTTGAAATGTAGGTTAGTAGGATGTCGCTACATCAGCACGCAACTGGAGATGCTTTCCATCGCGCTCGTCTCCTGCACGCATCCCGTTTCCGTGGCAACGAGCACGTCCTCCATCAGCAGCGCGATTACTGAGACCATCCTATCTCAGGACGGCCAATGTCACAACTTAGATTTTGCGTTTTTGCGTTTATTTTCAGTGTATTATCAAGAGATTAGCATCACTTCCAGTCGTTTTAAAATATCGGCATTGTAAAACACAAGCACTGTAAAAAGTGAAAATGTGCAGATGTTACTTAAAGGGATAGTTCACTTAAAAATGACACTTCTGTCATCATTTAGCCTACTAATTCACCCTCAAGTTGTTTCAACACTGTATGAAGTTCTTTCTTCTTCTGAACACAAAGGAAGATATTTTGAAGAATGTCAGTATTGTAACCAGACAATTGATGGACCCCATTGACTTCCATAGCCTAGTAGGAACAAAAATACTATGGAAGTCAATGAATGGGGTCCATCAACTGTTTGGTTACCGACATTCTTCAAAATATCTTCTTTTGTGTTCAGCAGAAGATCGAAACTCATACAGGTTTAGAGCAACCTGAGTAAATGACGAAAGATTTTTTTTTTTTTTTTGTGAACTATCCCTTTAATAGCTAACACACAAAACAAGCTCTACACATTAATAAAACAACGCGAATTTTACAGAACGTCGTTATTTAATTTAATTTAATTGTATTTATTTATTTATTTGTAGATTACATTCAATAGATTACACTTTCATGAAAACATATGAAATTGTTTTGTAAAAAGTGCCATTATAATTGATTGGGCTGAGTTTGACCAGCAGATGTCGACAGCCAGTGACTTCAATTTATTCAGAGTTTCGTAAAGCTTCGTTTCTCCCATCATTTTCAGAAGTTGACCAAAGGGTTAAGTAACGCAGAAATCAAATGAATACATTTTGTTTAATTTAATTTAATTTAATTTAATTTAATTTAATTTAATTTAATTTAATCAGTAGGCTATTATGTGCATCTCTTTCAGTCTCATTCATTCATTCATTCATTGTATTTACATGTCATTTTCCTGCAGTATTTAACATCCTAAATCTAATATATATAGGCCTATAATATACACTGTAAAAATGATATGATCAATAAGTTATGACAACATATGTTTTTAACGTTGCTTTTACTCACCAAAATAAGTTAAGCAATTTTCAATTTTTTTACAAGTTACACAAAATTCAACTATTTTTATTAAATCAGTTTAATGTAATTTAAGTTGAACTTAAACATCCACTGCAAGTTTATTGTACTTAAAATCTTAAGGCAGCAACTTTTTTTGTATAGCCTATGCTAATAAATCAATATTTTTATTATATATATTATATATACTGTATATTTAGATGATATATTAATATATTATATACAAATGATATATTTAAGATTTTTAAGAAAATGTATAGAAATTAAAGAATCATAAAAAATCAGTCAGTGGAAAACGATATTATTTTACTTTATATGTATGTGATCTATTTTCCAAATAGTATTAAGCATTTTAATTGTATTGTCTAGCTCTATATAGAAATGTGTTCTGCTGCCGTTTACTTCAGAGTTCCAAACATGGAAATGTGAGAAAAAATCTAATCATTGGTCCAATTCACAATGTTGGAATGTTGTGGGTGAGGGTGTTGCAGTTGCTAAGATATTTTTCAGCATATTGCTATATGGATACTAGTTAGCAATGTGGTAGGCATGACTTATAAAGCTTGGCTGATATGAATATACAGTCAATGTCAGCTCATAAAAATATATATATGTAGTGTGAGATTTCTGGTGTTTCAATACCATTGCTGTTCACCTTGAGTTAATTAATATTGAACACACAAAGTCCGCTTAACTCACACACATTGGTATGCTGTGCTGTAATGAATTGCTCAACTTCCCTGATAAGAGCTTCTCCTGCCCATGGGCTCGGCCGGAGCCTATAAATTCTTGAGAGAGATATCTAGCACTTCTCAAATTCTTCACTCAGACGCCCAAACGGTAAGCTCTTTATAATGTGTGTTTAACTGCATTGTCAAGATCGGTTGTGTTAATATTAGATAAATTTCGGCTTTCTATAGTGCTGGACCCGAGCCGTTAGCAGCCATGCCTTCCCAACTAGAGACTGCCATGGAATCCCTCATCATGGTATTCCACCGGTACGCTGGAAAAGAGGGCAGGAGCGGCACCCTAACCCGCCGTGAACTCAGACTCCTGATGGAGAACGAGCTCTCTGGGTTTCTCAAGGTGAAGATCTTCTGTGATTCGCTTTCTATAGGAAATGCAGACCAGATAGAAGTTTTCTCTCGTTTCTTTAACACATTTCACTCTCTCTTCTTTTCCTACAGTCTCAGAAGGATCCGGGCACCGTAGACCGAATCATGAAGGACTTGGATGCCAATGGCGATGGAGAGGTGAACTTTGAGGAGTTTGTGTCTTTGGTCGTGGGTTTGTCCATCGCCTGTGAGGCCTGCTACAGGGCGCAGTTAGCGAAAACACAAAGCTGGAACCTATGAGTTTGTGTTGATGTGTGTACGTCAGTATCCAATGAAAAACCATAAAAACTACTTTTGCTGCAAGGTTAAAGTACAGTGGGTGTGTATGACGGGACTTTGGCCTACAAACAGTATTCTTTGAGCTTTAAACATGTCTGTGCTAAAAGCTAAATGTTTTTTGTTTAAAATAAAGCTTTCTTAAGTCATCATGTTCAGAACTTTATTATTAAAATATATGTAGGCTGCAACACAGACGTCACTGTTTTTTGTACTCTCTCTCTCTCTCTCTCTCTCTCTCTCTCTCTCTCTCTCTCTCTCTCTCTCTCTCTCTCTCTCTCTCTCTCTCTCTCTCTCTCTCTCTCTCTCTCTCTCTCTCTCTCTCTCTCTCTCTCTCTCTCTCTCTCTCTCTCTCTCTCTCTCTCTCTCTCTCTTTCTCTCTCTCTTAACCTCATTGTCACAATACTCTACTAAGGTGTGTCCAGCGTTGTATCAAACCAAAACCACAGTTAATGGTTAATGCAAACACAAGGCTGCTTAGTTATGGAAGTTAGAACTCAATTAGAATGTAACATTCTTAAACAGAAAATCTTTTTATAAAAATTAAAAAAGAACATCACATAATGATTATAACTGAGTTAATATAACCGTTAAGCATAGATGTGAATTACTATTATGTGTAATCTAATCGTTTGCAGCGGTAAAGGAAGGTAGTAATTGTTTTTTATATCATATTTTATATCATAATTTTTGTATATCCAATCCATATTTCTGCAAGTTACAGACATTTTGGTGTCATAATTTCACATAAGGTTAAAAATGATTTTGACTTTTTTTTCTTCAGCACATGTTGTCATTAGTCAAAGCAAGCAAAGCTACAAAAAACTATTTCTTGCTTATGTTTAAAGAAACCTGTAATTTTGTGGCTTCCTCGTGGTCAATTTAGCATTTTAGTATACATAATATATAATATTACATAATATACTGTTAAAACTATACTACTACTACTACCACTGTAATTGTAACTGTTGTGTTATGTTTGTGTTTTTTTAGTTGCTGTGTTTCCTTATTGTGTTTAGTTCCTGTTCCCTTTTTTAGTTCTTAGTAGTTGATTATCTAGTTTCCTTTGTTTGGATTGTAGATACTCGTGTTTGAATTATTCTTGGTCGGTTCTCGTTTGTGTTTTTGTGTGGTTAGCTTTTCTCCTGTGATATCCTGTGTTTTGATTTTGTAAATAAAGACTATATAGATTCTGGGATATTCCCTTCATCTTCATCTGCGTTAAGTATTCTGCTGGTTCCAGCCTCAAGTGTCCTTTGTTGCTGCTGGTACTGAGCAATCTCCCACTCCATCCTCCTCTGACAATGCCATTCAGTTCCACTCTCTTCAGCCCCTCGGCTCCTACATCAGTGGCTCCAGCCAGCTACTCTGATTCGCCTTGGGCTTCCAGGTATCCAGCTCCGCCCTGGTGTGTCGACCCCCTAGCTCCACCTTGGGCCTCCGAGCCCCCAAGCCCCAGACTCCACCTTGGCCCTCTGCTCCAACCCATCGGCTCCACCTTGGCTCCACGCTCCCTCAGCTCCACCATGGGTCATCATCCCTTGGGCTCAGCCAGGCTCCCTCATCCCACTGGCTCCACTTTGGTCCATTGTCGCTATAGCTTGGCCTCAGATGTCTGGGTCTCCTGCTACGACTTGACCCTCCACCCCGCTGGCTTCGCCGCGTTCCTCCTTCCATCTGGTAGTACCATTGTCCTCAC
The DNA here is from genome assembly GCF_964197995.2 of Scardinius erythrophthalmus. Taxonomy (NCBI): domain Eukaryota; kingdom Metazoa; phylum Chordata; class Actinopteri; order Cypriniformes; family Leuciscidae; genus Scardinius; species Scardinius erythrophthalmus. The sequence continues at coordinate 14,250,409 of NC_138230.1, forward strand.
TCCAACAGGCTCTGCCCCGGGCTGCTGAGCCCCAGTCACCTCTGTCCCATGCGAGCTTCTGGATCTTCCCTTCATCTTTGTGCTCTTTTGCAACCACACTGGTAACAATAATAACAATAATAAAGATAAATAAATGGGGTTCGAAATTAAGCCTTCTCGACAGGCCCAAGACAAACATGTATAAGATCTTATTATGCATCCTGGTTGTTCTCATTGCCATAATAAGTCTTGTTTACTTACACTGGGCTTTGCCAATGTTGCTGAAATTCTGACAGTTAGCCACCTTGTTTGCACTGCTAAAAACACATAGCAAACCACCCCTTGAGCAAACACATTTCCTCCTCCAAATGGTTATGGTTCGTATGTTTTCTTTTATGCCACAAGAGGGCAGAAAAGACCTGTACAAGCCAAACTACATCCATTGGCATTCACTTTCAAACATGCATAGAAAAATATAATAATATAATAGTGTTATACTATTCGAACTGTGGTAAAAAATCAAAGATGATGCTCTAAAAAACAACTCAGTGGATGATTGTCATAGTTTTTTGACATTGTTGTTTTATCCAAATGTATGTTTTGTCAAAATGGATGTAATTTATTTGTTGCATTATCATGTCAGATCACACATAGGCTACATTGCCATCTAAATTGTCAAAATACACCATTTATTCTTACTAATGTATGACTGGGCATAAAGTAGAGGGAAGACTAGGGCTAGTTGTTTCACTTTAGTCCAGTGAAAATTTCTAATTTGACCTGCTACCCCAGTGGTGTTGTTAACATAAATAAAGAGTTACATTTTGACAAATGTAAAATAATAATAATAATAAACAATATACAAAATATTAATGTTCTGGCCCAAAATATGACAACTTGCCCCAATATATGAAAAATATTCTAAAATCTGAAGATCTGAAACTGAATGATTGACTCTTGTCAGAATAGTGTAATTTTATTGAGTTCAATTGTTTACACAACAGCTGTAGCAAAAAAAAAAAAAAATGTTATAGAAATGTATTTTGGCAACTTGCCCTGGTAATATTTTGGTTGGCTACATCATCATGTCACTTTTTATTTGCTATCATGGTAAAAACACTAGTGATAGCAGCTTCCAAGCAACCATCCTTGGCTTCAGCTGTGCCTCGTACTGTTAGTCTGTTACAGGATATCCTCTTACATAATTCACCTAAACACAAACGGACAACCTCCACAAGAGGCTCTCCGTCCTCCTCTAAACACACTGGACACAGTCTGTGAAAGTGAAAGAAGTCTTGTGATGGTTGGGCGGGTCACGCGTATTTCTGGCTTGTTGTTTTGAAGGCCTCCGGGAGAAGAGGGGGTGAAAAGCGAGTTAAAGATGGCGGAAAGCGAAGGAGATGAGACTGCTCGGCCCGCTCCTCCGTCACTGCTGCCCACAGCGCCCCGCGTTAACGGATCGGGGATGCTCGGTTCTGGTAGCCAGACCCCGACCTTGGTGACTTCGGGTCCGCGCGTGGTTCGGATAATAAAGTCAGAATCTGGATACGGATTCAACGTCCGCGGTCAAGTGAGTGAAGGCGGCCAACTGCGGAGCATTAACGGGGAGCTGTACGCTCCTCTCCAGCATGTAAGCGCCGTGCTACCCGGGGGTGCGGCGGACCGGGCCGGTATCGTGAAAGGAGACAGAATACTAGAGGTGTAAGTCTTTTATTTTTCACTTTACTTCTCATTTTAGCCTGGGAATGAGCTTTGCTCTACTGTCAGTCTGTTTGACACATAGTCACTGGTGGCTTTGCGTTATTTTTACACATTAGCATTGGACTTGTTTAAGCCTTCGTGGCCGTGCATGCCAACACATCCCTGTTAATGCAATAAACAGATCATTATTATGTAAGGCTTGAGCAGATAACACGTACTGGAAGTTTTCAAACGCAGAACGGTTGTTGTTCAACAGGGTCATCATCGGCGTTTATTCAATAATTCGTGCGTGCTATATAGCCTTCCTATGCCTGTGTGTCATATAAATCCAGAATAGTCTCTCACTATGACTTGTTGATGCATGACAGTTGCATGATCACATGCCGTCATATTGATCTCTTATCATCGATGCAGCTGATAAATGTAGTTCTTGACAAGTTAGCATCCTAAATTATGCCTGATATGAGCGTTACTATCCTGGCCTAGGAAGTGCATATGATTGACCATTTTAAAAAGTGCAGTGGTCAACATATGTGTTTTTAAAATGGCTAATAACTATATTATTCTATATTCTATGTGGTCGATATAATGTTCATAAGTAGCAAATAAGATTACATAAAACTAACAAATTTAAAGAAGCACATATTTTTCATTATTTCTATCTATCTATCTATCTATCTATCTATCTATCTATCTATATATATATTCACTAAAAGTATAAGAAAACATATATGTGTGTGTGTGTGGGTGTTTTCTTATACTTTTAGTGAACGTTGTATAAAAATGGTTTAATATCATCATACACACTACTGTTCAAACGTTTCAGTCGGTAAGAAAATAAGTCACTTATGCTCACCAAAGCTGCATTTATTTGATCAAAAATGCAGTAAAAACTGTAAAATTGTGAAATATTATTACCATTTAAAATAATTGTTTTCTATTTTCATATGTTTAAAACTGTAATTTATTCCTGTGATGGCAAAGCTAAATTTTCAGCATTCTCCAGTCTTCAGCGTCACATGATCCTTCAGAAATCTTTCTAATATGCTGATTTGATGCCTAACATTTCATTATCAATGTTGAAAACAGTTGAGCTGCTTAATATTTGTGTGCAAACTGTAATTCATAATCTTTTTTGAGGATTCTTTGATGAATATCAAGATCTGAAAGAACAGTACATTTATTTATATCATTTATACTTTTGTAACATTATAAATGTCTTTACTTTACTCAATTTAATGTGCCCTTGACTCCTTGAATAAAAGTATAAATTTCTTTAAAAAAAAATTTACTGAACCCAAACTTTTAAACAGTAATGCACATGGCAGCCTATTATATGTCAGTTGCCTTAATTAAGATTTATTGGCCTACATTACATATATCTCAGTATTATATTGGCTGCTGTGCTCTCTAATTATTGGCACTGGGCACTAAAAACATGTCAACCACCAATAATATTTACTCAAATTTCACCAGAAAATATTTGAAAATGTGCACTATTAACAAGGCTGTCAGTAAGTTTGACATTAGGCAGAAAGATGATCTTATTAATAAGCCAATAATAATATTTATTTCAAAATATTGGCAGATTAATTGGCATTTTACTATATAATAGTATTTGTAACTACTGGTAAAATTTATTTTTATAGTTAACTGCAGTGAGCAATCGTGTTAACATTGAGAAAAGGTTTTAGAAAGTATCTTCCTTCTTCAGTGAATATTTTACAGATCTGCTTTGCATGTTAATTCATAAGCTAGATTATGTAGCCTATGTATAGAGCCACGCCACTGGTCATAGTTATTTGGAGGTGTGACGGGTAACATGATCAGCATTGTAAAACTGAGACGTATTGGGGTCACTGTTTTATCTTATGGGAAAATCAGTTGTATAAGGATTCACAAGGACCGCAGAATGTAGTGCAGTTCTTCACAATGTCAGTTTCAGTCAATAAGGTGGTGTGCTGGTGGTGTGCTGTTGTCGGTTTCACTCAAACCACTTTTCTCAGACAGTCTATCTCTGTCTGAACTCAGTGTTTGGCCATCTAAATTGTGTGTATTAGATAAACTCCGGGCGTGTGTGTGTGTAAGCAAAGAAATAATTCATGTAGGCTACTGCACACTAATGTCAGGAGACTATTTTTAAATAAAAATGATGCTAAACTCCTCTATAGTTATTTTTATCACTCATTGTTCTCTGTAAAACTTCACATTTACTCAAAATGAAGGTCTGATTCAGTAATGTGTTCGATTTTTGCTAATTTTATCCCATGATAATGTCATGAAAACATTTATCCTACCCCTCCCTGAAAGGAAGGAAATGCAAAAGGTTATTAGGGACATGAAGGTTGTTACTTACTTAGCCTCGGTCAAGTTTACTTTAACAAGTTCATACATTTCTTTACCTCTTGTAATTCACTGGAAATTCTCGAGGGACGTCTTTAGGAACATGATAAATATTTTGGTTAGTATGTTTTTTTAAGAACAGTTGTTGAGCAATGCTGCTAAATAGTCTCTTTAAACAAATCAGCTTTGAAAACAGATTTTTTTTAGATGGTTTTGGTTATTAGGGTTGTCAAATGTACTGGTACTACTGGTACCAGTCGGTACTAAAGCAAAAGTTGATGGCACCAGCATTTCTGCAGTACCAGTAGTACGAGTACCCGGTATATTTGAATAGATGTGTTTGTTTGACTGCTGTCTGAGCATCGGTTAATGTGATTTTACCAAGTAGAACTGTTCCTGGATCAACATCGTTGTTGATCCTGGAAGAACAACATTTCAATAAACCAATCCGATTTGAGGGATAGTTTTTTAGTTAATATCAAGTTTAGGCTTACAACAAGGGTTAGCGGCTTATTTCCCTCTGATTTTAGGGATGAATTATGGGTCGGGTTAGGTGTAGGGATAGGGTTAGGACTGTGTTTGGACAGGAATGTTGTTCAATAGATGTTGAACCAGGAACATGTCTTGGGAAAATCACAGCGACCCTATGCATCAGGTTTTTATTTACAGCGTTTTTTGTTTTTACAAGCGTTGAGCATTGTAGCCAATCACAATCATATCTGTTAAGCATGTAAACAAGGTGGCCTATCAGAGGTGCTAGTCAGTAAGTTATTCACAATGCGATATTGGGTGACGTCACTTCTTGTTGACATTCGAAGTATTGTCAAACGAAATGGAGGCTAGCTCGACCCTCCCTCCTCATCCCTTCCCCTCCCGTCCCCTTCCGTGCTTTTCTGATGTAAATTCGGGACTTTGCACGTTCCTTCTCCTTTTTCCCTCTTCTTTGCTATTTGTTCATTGGAACGTCGTCTCTTTGGTCGTGTGTATCAAAATTCAAGAGAATATAATTTTAACGTTAGTCGTTGTCATGGACATCTCTCCTCTAGCTAACTTCCCTCTTCATGCTTCACCCCCCCCCCCCCCTTCATGTGCACGTGCACTAACCCCCCAACCCCCACCCCCAAATCATTCTTGTCGGTTATTGTCTGGAACACTGTTTGTTATGTTTCGTGGTCCAGGTTGGGCCAGTTTGTTTTTGTTGCTGTTTGTCTGTCTACAGAGACCGCGTTTTTTTACAGTGTATTCAGGGGACAGGCAGCTAGCAGATAGTGTGGAGATGTTTGCTGTAGGCTATGTGACAAAAAAAAAATTTGGCCTAAAAAACGCGTAACATCGAGAGAGCACCTTTAACACCACTGAAAATGCAAGAGGATTTGTTTTGTTCTATAATGAATCCTTTCATTATAACCAACAAAGTGAAAACACGATGTAAATAAGAGATTCATTGTGCAGTTTCCGGATTGACAACTGTATTTAAATGGGCGATTAAATCTAAACTGCGATGAGTGACCATGATAACCAACGGACGAGACAAAACAGGACAAAATATTTTGAAGTTAGTACTTAAATCTAAACTAAATTGGCACCAAGAATGCAAAATTTTACTGGTATTTGTATCTGCTGAAATTTTGGTACTGTGCCAACCCTAGTTGTTATTGTGTTAATCAATGTGAATGTTATATATTATATCTCACATGCTAAGTGTTGCATCTGGACCCTTTTAAAGAACCAACTGGCCATTTGTGATGAATAAATGGGAGGAACTGGAACTTTCAAGATTGTTTTTTGTAATGCTTTGACATTAACCTTTTTTTTTTCTTTTTTTTGGAAATAATCATAGTACGTAAAGGTTTCATAAGCCCAAGGCTGGTTTCCTGAGGAACTCCTTTAAGGAAGAAGGAGTGGGTTCACAATCCAAGGCTGAGTTTGTTTATGAGCTGTTTTCCATTTACTGTCTTTGGTGAGCGTCGTCCTTGTCTTCAGTTCAATGATATAAACATGAATATGTTTAACAAGGAAAAGAAAATCAATATGGTATCTTCTTTAGAATTATAACAGTACTTCCAATCTGAAATGAGGAAGTATCAGGGAATCATTGCAGTCATTAGCTAGTCATGTGAATGTCATGTTACACAACAGTTTGTTCCTGTTCCAAACTCATTGTTCAGCATGTTCAGCAAGTCTTCAAGCATGTGATTTTATATTGAATTGGATTAAAGTACGAGACATTGGCATAGATTTGGGGAATGGACAGTTGGGATTTAGGATAAGTTAAGAGACCTCATAATAATCCCTATCAGTATTTCTGGTGATTTAAAATTAATGTCAGAGAATACAAGCACCATATTTTTCTGCTTTATATATTTTGTTATAAAGTGAAAGTATTTATTTCCATTACTAGAGACAGTGTCTTTGTTTATGCCATGGATGAATTTATTTTTATGTTTTTTTCCTATTGAGAATGTAAATGAATTATACCAGAAGAGCCTTGCATTTTTTATTTCCCTCCACTTTTAATATAATCAAATCACTAATGGATTTCGTTCTGTGGTAGTGTAGAAAGCCGGTCTGTCAGCTTTGTCTACCCTCATTTTTGCATGGCGTCATGAAATATACCTCTCCATTACTGTCTTCCTCCATCTGTCACCTGGTTTATGAATAAGTGATGGTGGTAATAATAATAATAATGAATGATGGGCAGGTGGCATGTGCTATATGGGTCATTGTTGATGGGATCATGTTCATATGCAAACAATAATTCATAACTAAAGAGAGAGAGCCCAGTGACCCTCAACCTTTTATTAGCTGAAAAACCCTGTAAACCAGCTGCAAAAAAAGACTTTTTGTAAAAGACTTTAGCAGTTCCCTAATTGAAATGTAAACCTTTGGTTAATAGACTACTCTGGGTTTCATTTCCATTAATTGTAAAATGGCTTATTACACCAGTTTAAAGAGAGTAACCTTTGCTTTAATGATGAAGGAAAACAATGTTTGGATTGTTTTATTATTGAAGATCTCAATGCTTAATGCAGATATCCAATTAAAACGGTATGCTAAAGGGCTGATTTGCTTGCAAATCACAATTAAATGTTTTAAAATAAAGCCAATTTTTGCCTTGTGTGGTCAAATGAGTTCCCTCAACTACAATGAGATTTTGAATATCTATAGACATACAGTGCCATTCAAAAAGTCTGGGGTTTATTTTGAATTAATATTTTTATTCAGGAAAAGATGCATTCAATTAATCAGAAGTGACAGTAATAATGTTACAAAAAATAAACATGAACACAAATAAATGCTGTGCTTTTGAACTTTCTATCCATCAGTAAATTCTTAAAAACAAAAAAAAACAAAATTAAGCAGCACAATTGTTTTCAACTGTGATAATAATAAGAAATGTTGAGCATCAAATCAGCATATTGGAATGATTTCTGAAGGATCATGTGACCCTGAAGACTGGAGTAATTGCTGATGAATATTCAGCTCGCCATATCAGAAAAAAATGACAATTTTAAATATATTAAAACAGTTATTTTAAATTGTACTAGTATTTCAGTGTTTTACTGTATTTTTGGTCAAATATGCAGCCTTGGTGAGTATGAGAGACTTCTTTCAAAATCAGTCAAAAAAAGATGAACCGGCCCCAAACCGTCTTAATATTTCACCCCTGTAACATGACCCACTTTTTTCCGTTTCTCCTGCAGTAACAGGGTGAGCGTGGAGGGGGCGACGCACAAGCAGGTAGTGGATCTGATCCGGGCCGGAGAGAGGGAGCTGGTGTTGACCGTGCTCTCTGTCCCGGCACAGGAAGGGGACGGACTTGATGCCGGAGAAGAAAGTGCAGTGCAGCCCAGTTACGACTACAGCGACAAGCAGGCCGTCCCCATTTCAGTCCCCACATACAAACATGTGGAACAGCACTCCGAGAAGTTTGTGGTGAGTTGCGCAGAAAGCATAAAAGCTTTTTCCTTTTTGGCTGTTTAGTGCTAATAATCTTTGCTTCCTCCTGTTTAAGGTGTATAACGTGTACATGTCGGGCAGACAGATGTGCTCGAAGCGTTACCGGGAGTTCGCAATACTTCATCAGAACCTGAAAAGAGAGTTTTCCAGCTACACTTTCCCGAAACTGCCAGGGAAGTGGCCCTTCTCTCTGTCTGAACAACAGCTGGACGCTCGCAGGAGAGGATTGGAGGAATACATGGAGAGAGGTGAGAGAGAGGAGGACATTAAGACCCGGTTTTACAGACAGGGTTTAGATTAAGCCAGGATTAGGCCTTAGTTCAGTTAGGATAAAATCTTAAATCCCCAAAGGTAAGATGTTTAATGAATTTATTTGGTTGTTTCAAAGATTAAGCATTATAACGTATTAACGTAACACTAGCTACATATAAAACATAATACTAGTATGAGTGACGCGGATCGATTATTAAAATAGTGATCACTTCTCGAGTGAACGCGTAGGCTGTACATGATGCATTCACACTAGCTAGAACTAGCGACAGATATAGGACACATTCACTCTATAGAAAGTGCAAAACGACGTTCTGCATCTTCTTAAGATCTTTTAAAATATCTATTTTAACTTGACATGGTGCATTAAAAACATGGCGCTGACTGATTAACTCCCGTCAAGCCAGTCGTGACCAAAATAGTCTGCACTTTTATAATGATAACTACAGCAATCTGCAGGCAGTGCAAAAATACAAGCTTTGAGGTGTTTTTTTTCTTTCAGTGAGCCTTCCAATAACACCAAAGCCTGTCAAAAAAAAAGTGTTCGAGAATTGCACTTAGGAACATTCTTATGAACTTCTTAGAAATTACCTTAAGGATTTTCCTAACTTCTTTCTCAAGAAGATTTTGTGAATCTGGCCCCTGATTTATTTTTTACTTTTATTACATTTGTTTACATTTGTTTACAAGGATGTTTTTGTATTGTCATCTTTGCAGTAAGCCACCATTGGATGTGGTTTTGTACACTTGCTCGTAGATGCATGAGATGTGAAATGCACTTCTGCTGAGCTCTGTATAAATATATATCCTGTCTCTCGACTTCTTTCTATTTAGTCTGCTCAGTGCGGATCATAGGTGAGAGTGACATTATGCAAGAATTCCTGTCTGAATCAAACGAGGTAAGTATGTGTGTGCAAAAACTGTAGATCTGTGTGGAAGTGGTTTTGCTCAACGACTTGCTTAACATGCGCTTTGTGTTATAGAACCACAACAGTGTAACAGATGTCGAGTTACGGATAGCGCTGCCTGATAAAACTACAGCTTCAGTGAGAGTCCGAAAGAATAGCACCACTGACCAGGTTTACCAGGTAAAATGTCATATGTTCATGCTACACAGTCTGACTATTTAAAGGGGTCATTAAATCTAATTGTATTTGATATTTTGATATATAAGAGGTTTTGTACGATTAAAGCATCCTGCAAGTTTCATAGCTTAAGATGTCATCTTCATTATAAACAAAGCATTTATTTATTAAAACTCCAAAAACAGCTTGTTTGGATGTTGTGGGATCTGTGATGTCACATGGGCTAATACATTTGCATATGACTGCCTCCAACATCGACAAATAATTTTACATCATCGCACCATAGGCCCCGCCCACTATTGTTCAGTTGCTTAAAGCTACACTGTGTAACTTGTAGTTGATTCTTAGCAAAAAAACACTTTGTTCTATCAAAAGTAGATGTGCTCATTCATCTGTAATTACTTCCACCAACTAATAAAGCATTTTCGTAAGCGTAAAATCTGCCATTTATAATACATACGAGCGAGTCGCTCGAATGGCGGCAGCCATGTTGCGCCTCCATCTTGAAAATACATTTGCCAAAGAGGGACGAATGCGAGAGGGAGATTACTCGCGACTGCCGGCAGATTTGAAAGATTGCTGAAGATGGAGGATCACGCCTATTTTCGAGGACATGTAGCAGAGTCGCCTAGCAAGCGAGAGAGAGAATTAAAACGTCAACGCGACAGGCAAATCAGCAAGACCAAAGTCAATATTGGAGTAACTGACTAAATAACTAAATGCACTTTGTAATAGTTTTCTAAAGTAACCTCATCACTTGAAGGAACACTCATGGACGAAGTCGAACTGGAAGCCATGTTAATCTTGGAATAATACGGCCACCGTAGGAGTTAAAACGCCCTCGGAATTGAAAGGAACAGAAACTAATGAGTAGTCATATACAATTTCACCGCTAGATGGGGGAAAATATCACACAGTGTAGCTTTAATGGCCGAAACCTGTCAACGCCGGATGCGAGCGTCACACCAAAAGCAAATAGATTATAATCACTGACGTCGTCTACACTGGTTACAGTATACATACACGTTCAGTCATTTGACTGCAGATTGTTTTGTAAACGAGGCAGTGTAATGGAGAGTTCGCTAAGAAACTTCTCTTGAAACTTTTAGCCAGCTGTATTGAATGAGTCTGACAGCAACTGCATCGCAAACCGTAAGTTAGCAATTTCATAATGGAATTGAAAACCGAGCCCTCAAGTTGGGACACTTTCGCCTTCCTGTAGTGACGGTTGCGCTGTATTTGCGAACTTTATCAAAGGCAAAGTGGATTAATACACAGACGTTTCAGATGTTTTCCTGAAGCAACAGAAACACTTTTCATGTACTGCTTAATACAGCGCCATCTGTACGAGAATAAAGTTCAACATTAGCCTATACTATTTAAATACCATTAAATGAGGGCCAATATATGTTTTATCAGTTTTATTTTGATAAACATGACAATATAACATTATAGTTACATGAAAAGCCAATCGTGAACAGTGACGTGGCGGCTGCGCTATCTCAATGCTTCAGTTCAGACGCCACTCAGTCTGTGCAGCGCTGCATGAAGTCGAACACGCCTACTAATTCCAATGCAGTGACATTAGCCAATCATAACACGGACTGTTTACTGACAAGCCTTAAAAGAGCCGCCCCTTAAAAACAGATCATTTCAGACAAAGGGTTAGAAATTTATTTTTTATTTTTTTTGTGCAAAGAAAGTGAACCTCTCAAGGAACAATTTTAAAATAATAAAATTCCATGTCATGACCCCTTTAAATATCAACTCAGTGACCTCAACAACAGCTCATCCTAGTCATAAACAAGTATCATTTTCCCTTTTTCAGGCTCTTGTCATGAAGGTTGGGATGGACAGCATGATGGCCAGTTACTTTGCTCTCTTTGAAGTTATTAACCACTCATTTGGTGAGTAATGGCTCTATTTTCCTCCACGTGTCTGTGTTCTGAGTTGGCCTCTAACAGGAAGGGAAGAAAGCATTTAGATATTCACTGAGGAAAGCAGTTGACCTTGTTATGAAGTCAAAAGTAATTGCGCTTATGATTCTTTTAAACAGTGATTAAACTGCCGCTTCGTGATCTTTTCTTAATCAAACAAACAATGTTTTGCCCCAGCTGGCAAGCTCCGATAAGGTGCTACTGAGCTCATAAGGACATTGAGCCTTGGTAATGAAACATGAACAGAACAGATTTCTGTGTAAATCCTTCGCAAAACCCTTCTTGCATACGTTTATAGAAGAATGTTTGGTCACACTTTAGTTTGGGGAACACATATACACTATTAACTATGACTTTTGCATCTATAAACTCCTAATTTACTGTTAATCAATAGTTAGTATGGTAGTTGTTGTAGTGCTTAATTTAGGTATGGAGTGCGGTTAAGGTATGTAGAATATGGTCATGCAGAATAAGGCATTAATGTGTGCTTTATAATATGCAAGTTAATAAGCAACAAGTTAATAGTGAGAATTGGTCCCCAAACTAAAGTCTTACCGAATGTTTTTGTCTGTAAAAATACACATGTAGTTATGCCTGTTATAGGACAACTTATTTTGAATAAAATTAATATTTGTGTAGTGTTCAATGTTGTTATCAATAGAGATACGCGGATGGGGTATTAGTTCATCCGCAACCGCATCACAAAACTCATCATCTGCACCAACGTTTTTTGACCAGATTTCAAAGCCGCACCCGTCCGCCATCCGCTGATTGTTTTGCGGTCTATGGACGACGCAATGCTCTGCTGATGCGAGCCGCAAGAAACCCCTTGTCTGTTCTATAAAGGATGCAGCAAAGATATTTAATGCTAATGTATGAGGCATAGGCCTACGCCGAGTTTCATTCATTTACGATGAGATGCGCTCTAGTTCACAATGCAATGCAAGTGAACGTGGCGCACCGGCGCCTCCATGTCACGGTTATTATTTTGTCTACTATATTTGCTTTTTATTTATTAAATACATGCAATTGGTTCATGAAATATTTATTAAAATTAAGATACAATTTGTACAAAATGAAATTCGCTTTAAAGAAAGGCTTTCTACAAAGCAAAACTTAATGAAGTGGTAAAAATCATGTCTAACGATTGACAAAACAAAACTTCATTAAGTGGTAAAAACCATGTCTCCCGATTGCAAATGGTCATTGCTAATGTTTATTATTGCAAATGTTTTTCATTTGTTTAATAAATCTGATAATGATACATCACATCACTATATCATAGCTTTTATTTCTATCTCAAATGATTGGCGGTCGGTCAAGGGGTAGGCTACTTGGCAAAGAATCAAATACAGTCAAATACAGTCTTGGCAAAGAATCAAATACGTAGACCATTAATAACACAGACTATTAACAATTGTTTTTAATTAGTATTTAAACATTCTCTATGATAAGAAATGTTTGTAAAAAATATTTTAATTACACGGTTTTGGCGGTTATAGAGTTCTAATGACGGTGTTCAACTATAACCGTCGGTCTCACGGTTATACTAACCGTCACACCCCTGCATATATGACGGCTAGATAGTTTCAAATATCAAATATTGAGTTGAAACATGTAACTTCTATGGGGCTTTCAGGCTTCAAAAAGGAAGAAAACGTACCAGAAAAGTGTCATCCAAGTGGTCCATGTGAATTGTTCTTTATATTCCAAGTCATGCGATAGCTTTGTGTCAAACAGATCAAAATTTAAGTTGTCGGTGAAAGTCTTCCCCTCCATTGAGTTGATAACCATCAGATAAATCAAATGTTTGGGGTCAGTAAGATTTCTTCAATGTTCCTTATATGTCCATTTCTTCAATGTTCCAGTAACGTATTGAAATATTGTTACAATTTAAAATAAGTGTTTTCTATTTTAATATATTGTTTAAAATGCCAAGCTGAATTTTCATCATCATTACTCATTCTTCAGTGTCACATGATCCTTCAGAAATCATTCTGATTTGCTGATTTAATGCTCAAGAAACACTTCTTCTTATTGTTTATTGAAAACAATTGTGCTGCTTAATAGTTTTGTGGAAAGCATGGCCGCTTTACCACCATCGGGCCAAACCAAATGTATTTATATTTAAAAAAAATGTTACTTGACCCTAAACTTTGAACAGTAGTGTACCTATGGCAGATTTGCAGTGTATATTACACTATATAAAGATATTACATTTACCATGTAACACTAAACTGTTTGCAGTATTTACTGAAAATCTCTCTCTTGTCCTCTTTTTCTGTTTTGTCACTTGCACTTTTCTTCCTAAAGTGCGCAAATTGGCTCCTAATGAGTTTCCGCACAAGCTGTATGTTCAGAACTACACGTCAGCTGTCCCTGGGACGTGTCTCACGGTGCGCAAGTGGCTCTTCAGCACACAGGAAGAGGAACTGCTGCGGGACAACCCACTGGCCCTGCACTACTGCTTCCATCAGGTCAGTCCGGGTTATTGTCAATTCTCTTATCGCAGATTAAGTCATTTATAGTGTCTCCAGTCATTATGTCATTATAAATATAAACACGTCGCACATTATGGTAAATGCGGACCATAAACCTGGACTTTGACCAGCTAGCAAGGTGTCAGGTTAATGCATCATCTAATACCACACATGCTTGCTTTGTTTTGCTTTAAATTTTGGTCTCTTTTCTTCAGGCACAGGATGATGTGAAGAAGGGATTCATTAAAGCAGAGGATAAAGCGTACCAGCTCCAGAAACTAGCAGAACAGAGAAAGATGACAACGGTCTCTCATACTTTATCCGTCATATAATGCCAAACAGAGTTTTAAATAGAATGCTTAATTTAAATGCTATTCATCTCTTCATTGAAACCCTGTGAATAACATGTCCAGGTCACTTTTCACCTTAAAAATCTAATTAAAAGAAATTATTTTACATGAAATGTAACCTGGACACTTTACCTTTTTTGTCACAAAGCAAAATCTATTAATAATATGTAAAGGCATTTTGTTTGAACACAAAATAAACATTTGTTTTCCTTCTTTTCTGTGATCTTTCTCTCGCAGTATCTGAGTCTTTTGCGCTCATGTGAGGGATATAACGAGTTGACTTTCCCTCACTGTGCGTGTGACTCGCGGAGGAAAGGTCATGTGATCACGGCCATCAGCATGAAGCATTTCAAACTACACGCCTGCACAGAGGACGGCACTCTTGAGGTGGGCGAAAGATGCTTTTAGAATGTACAGACATAACCTAGAGGTTGAGAACATGTTTGATTTGCTCGCCCATAGTAACACTTTATCTTTGACTCGCAGAATCAGGTGATTGTGTTCGAATGGTCAGAGATGCAAAGATGGGACACCGATGAGGAGGGAATGGCCTTCTGCTTTGAGTATGTGCGGGGAGAAAAGAAACCTCGTTGGGTCAAAATATTCACTCCTTATGTAAGTCAGCCCAAAATGAAAATGATTGCTTCATTATTTACTTGCTGAATTTTGTTTCTCAGAACATTTTGAACAGAAGTAAGCCCTGGTTGAGTGTGTTTGTGTTCCCTTCCCCAGTTTAACTACATGCACGAGTGCTTTGAGAGGATTTTCTGTGAGCTCAAATGGAGAAAAGAGGTATTAATAATTTGCACACATTTCTGTTTTAACTTCTTTGCCTTTTTTGTCATTTGTTAATGAGTTTCTCTCTTATATGTTAAAGGTTGAAGAGGAGGCCTCAGACAAAGGCAATAAGAACTGTAGTAATAATGGTAAGAGAACCTTTTGCCCTCATTTAATCACACACAAGTTAATGGGATTTTTCCAAGCGTACTCACGTGATGATCATACTCAGAAACCTGAAATACAGGTACATACTTACCACACTTACATTTTAGTACGAGTACAAAGTCACATGTTATGCGTGTGATGCTCATTTCAGCCATCAGAGCATAAAATGAACCCTGCACCTTCTCGGATGATCAAGTAATGGAAATGTATTCCTTTATTATGTAAAACAAAATGCATGAAACATTGATTCCAATGCACTGTAGGCTAGCGTTGATTGGAAATACTCCAGCAAATGTGCTTTTTGTTACTGAACACTGTTTTATTCATTGAGCAAATAATATATTCGCACATTTCAGTTGTGCTCGTGCAAAGTTAATATTTGAAACAATACAGTAACTTTTTTTTGTTTTTTTCTGTACTGGATTCATTTAATCTAGTGGTATGAACTGAAATTCATTTAATAAATAATTTATTCATCTATTATTTAATATTCATTGATAAAAAAATATATCATTTACAATATATAAATTATATTTTATACATTTTCAAAATAATGAATTGTATAATTTTTAAATTTAGGCTATAATTAATCTAAATAATAATTTGTTAAATGATATATATATATATATATATACATATACACGTGTGCGTGCTAAAATACTTTAAAAATAATAAAAATTATGCACCTTTTATATATATATATATATTTTTTTGTGCTGTCAAATCAATTAAGTGCGATTAATCGCATCTAACATAAAAGTTTGTGTGTGTGTACTAGTAGTATTCATTGTTGTGAGCCCAAGTTGCCCCATTCTAGGCCATTGAAAATGACTGGTGTGTATGGGAATGTAATTCCCCTAACACTAAATGTGATTTTAAATTTAGTGAACCTGTAAAACAGAAGGCAGAATTTATGAATCCATAGGCATAGGGGATTTAAGATTTTAAAAAAGCTTTACAAACCCTTTTAAATGTTTAGTAAAGCTAATGAAACACTTCTGTATTGCAGATTACATCTCGCCGCTGGAGCAACAGAAGGGATGGCGCCACCTAGGGGGCGAGATTGCCACTTCCTAAAACCCCTCTCTAGACCCCTGTGGAACAGCAGAAATTGCGCTGGATCATCACACTCGAGCAGACCACCATAATGACCATGTTACCACGGCAACACCCCCAGCGACACCATAACAACCATGTTTCCACGGAGACAAAAGTGTGCCTTTCAGATGCAGAGCTTTCCATATGGCAACGCAAAATGCCATTATCATGGCGGAGCAGAGGCTGCAGGGATGTTTCACCCCAGATCAAGAGCACCAATGGGTTCTACTGTCATTTCATCCATAGATACTTTGAACTTGCTTAAGTACATGTAAAATACCACATAGGACGAGATCGAAAGATCTTCCACGTCATTGGTTTAGGAGACAAGCTATTCTTTAAGTCTACTGGCTGGATTTTGGAGAGCATTAGCTAAGGTAGAGCTGAATCGGCACTGTTATCAGGGCAGCGTATTAACAAATGACCACTTTGTGATTTGGAATGGCAGCCGCTATCACAATTGTTTGACTAAACTATATATATGGGAGGGGGACGTCATGCCTTAACAAAAAAAAAAATTAATTTGTGTAGCAAGGTCACCATACAAACAATTAGTGTGGGATCTCTCTAAAATAATATTGTGATGGCATTATTGCTTGATTTTCCCAGTATTGCTGACTAAAACGAGCTCTTATTAATTTTATTTCAATTAAATGAGAAGTAAACAAGGCTGTAGGAGCAGTGACATGGGAAGTGTGTGTGTGTGTGTGTGTGTGTGTGTGTGTGTGTGTGTGTGTGTGTGTGTGTGTGTGTGTGTGTGTGTGTGTGTGTGTGTGTGTGTGTGTGTGTGTGTGTGTGTGTGTGTGTGTGTGTGTGTGTGTGTGTGTGTGTGTGTGTGTGTGTGTGTGTGTGTGTGTGTGTGTGTGTGTGTGTGATTGTGCGATTAAGGACAGGAGTGATTATGAACTGACATTATAGGGATAGTTCAACCAAAAATGAGAATTCTGTCACCATTTACTCACCCTCGAGTTGTTCCAAACCTGTATGAGTGTCTTTCTTCTGCTGAACACAAAAGAAGATATTTCGAAGAATATGGGGAACCTAACAGTTGATGGACCCCATTGACTTCCATAGTGCAATGGAAGTCAATGGGGGCCATCAACTATTTGGTTACTGACATCCTTCAAAATATCTTTTTTTTTTTGTGTGTGTGTGTGTGTGTGTGTGTGTGTGTGTGTGTGTGTGTGTGTGTGTTCAGCAGAAGAAAGAAACTCATACAGGTTTGGAACAACTTGAGGGTGAGTAAATGATGACAGAATGTGGACTATCTCTTTAAGGTTAAGTGTAGTTCGCACAAGCGACCTGTAGGGGGCCTCAGCATCAAACACAGAAGCAGCTGCGCTCAGGAGACAGTTTATTTCTGTTCAGTTTATGTGTTGGCCTCTGAGGGAACATCATCGAGCGAGTCCTGGTCTGAGTTTGTTTTTGTGTAATTTATTGTTGGAGACTGCAGAGGCTTCCCTCACAGAGAGACAACAGCACCACCTCGAACCTGCTGACAAGATCTGAACGGGGAAAACAAGAGACAGACTGAGAATATTGTGATCTCAGTCCTCTCATATGTTTTCTAGAATAAGAACTTCGAAAGCAAAAGGCAACTAGTCTCAAATTCCCCACAGTGTGCTAGAATAACAGCCAGGTTTTTTTTGTAGTGGTCTACATTAGCTATTTTTCTCTTGTTGTAACTCTCTTCTTTTAATGCATAGTAGAGAACTAGAGCTTAAAAAATGGTATAGCAAAAACCTTGGTTGCCCCCCTCATCACAGGACAAGGCACAGCTTAACATTTTCTTAACAGACACGCATGTTTAATGCAAGTCAGAAGCTTTCACCATTCCATTCCAGCACAATACTGTGATAAATGAGCTTATCCTCATCCAAATGCTTAAGCCACCTTGGCTACGATACCTTGATCAATAAGTGAGTTTGTATAGTGTGTGTGTGTGTGTGTGTGTGTGCTACATCAGATTGCTCTCTGGTTAGAGTAAAGGCTCCTATTACAGCAGCACAGTAGCATCTGTGGTCTAAGCGTATTTACAAAAACTTGATTTGTCTTCAGTCCTGATTATTTCCATATTTGATTAGTTCAGATAGTTAATCAATGTGAATGAAAAAAAAAAAAAGTTTGGCTTGTGTGTTTTACAGTCGTGTAATTTGTCCTTTCGTCAGGAGTGCAGGTGCGACACTTTTTGTATTGTCTAGAAAATGTCAAAAGTGTTCCACCTCGTAATGTTCACCAGCGCTATAATATTAATTGTTTGGTCAGTATTTCTTATTTTGTGTCAATGTGCCGGGAGGGAAGAATATGAATGTACCAGAATGTATTTATAACATGGATGATTATTTGTTTGTTTTTTTGTCATTAACTTGAACTTCAACCATTAAAGATCATCATAACTCTTCAGTTTAAAACTTAAGACACTAACCTACTCTTATCCTTCCATTGAGTGTTTTCTTAACTTTTGGCCCACCTTGAAAGTATTATTAATGTTTTGAGTGTTTTCCCCAAAATTGGTATGTTGGGATGAATACTGTCAAGTTTAATGGCTATTTGTTTTGTGTTTTCTGTGCTTCATCTGTAAATCTTACTGCTTCTGTGTAGTACTGACAGAGTCTTTGTAGCTTTTCTGACTGAAAGCGTTAATTTATTTTTCTGCTAAATGGAGGGGATTGAAACGAGGCCTGTGCTGTGGTGGGTTTAGGAAGGGGCTTTGTATGACAAAAGATATAATGCATACGTGAAGGAGATGAACAGGCGTGCATTATTTCATGTAGCCTAGATAATGGCATAAATTAACAATAACGGGATACAATAGTTTTATATCTGAAATGTGTGAAGGTTAAACTAACCAGAGTTATAAAAAAAAAATTAAACTTTGAGAAACATCATGTAGGTTGAAACATTGTAACATACTATTTTAAATAAAATTACCTATTGAAAAAAAAACTAATTATTTATTGTTTGATTTCTCTTGAATGTGCTGGCCTTTTTTGCAACATAACTGATATCACTTTAGCAGGCAAACGTGAATGTCTCATGTGACATTACTAAAGCATCCTAAGTAACCAATTGCATTACTGCATTACAGGTACACCTTATGTAGCCCCGCCCCCTTTCAGCGCTGCGCTCGTCTTTTAACTTCCGGTCTGTATTTTCACAGCGATTTTGCTTGTTTAATAATGAACGGCTCGTTTTAAAATCTTCCCGGTCGACTGACATTTAAGTCATCTGCTTTAAACATTACAGTCCTCATAACTTTCATTAACTCCTCTTCAAAAGCTAATTACTCCTGGACAGCAGCGCCATAGAAATATACAGAGCGACCGCAAAACCGGAAGTTAAAAGACAATATTCTAAAGATGGCGGCGCCCTCGTTTGTCTGGCGCATAAGGCCTATATAGGCTAACATTTTTTTTGTTTGATTGTTTTTTAAATCATTTCAAAATTAGTCAATACATCATCAATCCTTCCAAACTTGTTTTTGTCTTACACTGAATTCACAATGGTAATTTGTTATTGACGGGTTTCTTGTATAAACAATACTGGATGCGTGCGCATTCAGGGGGAAAAACCGCTAACAGGTGTAATGCCGAGTTCTGTATGCACCTCACGGGAGGTAAAGAGAAAAGGGATGGATGCAAATATCTGCAGGTAGCCTACAACATTTGTTCTGTCGAATTATTTATCACCATTAATGAACCCCACCGTTTTTAAAGGTGCTCTAAGCGATGTTAGGTGATGTCACTTCATGTTGACGTTCAAAGTATTGTCAAACAAAACGGAAGCTAGCTCGACCCTCCCTCCTCCTCCTCATCCTGTCCCCTCCCCCTCCCTTCCGTGCTTCCTGAAAAAGTCATGAACGAGTCGAAGGCTTTTCCGATGTTAATTCGGGACTTTGCCCGTTCCTTCTCCTTTTCCCTCTGCTTTTCTATTTGTTCATTGGAACGTCATCTCTTTGGTCGTGTGTCGGCCATATCAAAATTCAAGAGAATATAATTCTAACGTTAGTTGTTGTCGTTGTCTAGGACATCTCTCCTCTAGCTAACTTCCCACTTCATGCTTCTCTCTCCTCCACTCCCCACACCCCCCTTCATTAACCCCCCAACCCCCACCCCCAAATCATTCTTGTCGGTCATTGGCTGGAACACTGTTTGTTATGTTTCGTGGTCCAGGTTGGGCCAGTTTGTTTTTGTTGCCGTTTGTGGAGCCTGGGCTGTCTACAGAGACTGCGTTTTTTTACAGCGTGTTCAGGGGACAGGCAGCTAGGGGATGGTGAGATGTTTGCTGTATGTGATAAAAAAATGTTTCGGCCTAAAAAGCGCGTGACATCGCTTAGAGCACCTTTAAACAGTAGCCTACTTGGAGGTGCATGGAATTCTTGCAGAACTCAGCAATTAACATAGATTTCGCATTGTTTGTAAATTCTTGTTGACTCAATAATAAACTGCCATTTCAGAGTTGGATCTGTTTGTTTGTGTTTCATTTGCATATTAATATAACAATATGTAAAACTTTAGCTAACAACAGTTGACTAGTAGGCTAAGTTTTAACGTTAGTCATCAGGTCTCTGAATAAAATTGTCCAACTAAGTTTGCTAATCATAAAAACCTGACATATCCTATGAATTTATGAACTTACCTGATTTTGTTGGTTGTTGAGCCTTTCTATCCTAAATGTTTACGACAAGGCTACGTCACAACAGGCCACATTTGAAAGAAACATACTGTACAAGACATGAGATGTGTGAGTGAGTGAGGAAATGGCTAGCATCAATTACTTTGGAAGCCTAGGTAGCGCAGACTCTGCCGATTATTTAAAGAAATTAACTCTCAGTAGGCTAATGGTGAGACATTACCTGGATCACATATGTCCAAGTGGCCAGCAATCATATGGCCCGATAGGGCCGATATACACTTATTTAAATTGACTGTTTTCTATTTAATCTATTTTAAAATGTAATTTATTCCTGTGATCAGAGCTGAATTTTCAGCATCATTACTCCAGTCTTCAGTGTCACACAATCCTTCAGAAATCATTAATATGGTAATTTGATAAAACATTCATTATTGTTGAAAACAGTTGTTTTTTCAGGATTCTTTGATGAATAGAAAGTTCAAAAGAACAGGATTTATTTGAAATAGAATCTTTTGATAGTATTGATTTCTTACATTTTAAATCCATCTTTTTGGCGGTTAGTGCAGTTTACAGCACACCAGCTCCATGTCATCTCTGTTTCTGCTAGATATGCCATAAAGAGTGCTCCTTTCTGCCCCCTAGTTGCGTGTGCCCGTCTATAGGTGTTTATATTTTAGACCTGTTGGGATGTTTTTTGCAGGAAGTGCGTCTTGTGCAGCTTGTGCGTGTTTCGTCATGTCTGTAAATAGAGAACAGTTGCTCTGGCAACTTTGACACAAGAGGCGTTTCTCAATGTCAAGGAAGGATCCTCGGAAGCCAGAATTTCGAGGATGCTACGTCATCGACATCCGTCGAAGGACTGTTCCAATGTCGAGGATCCTCGGAATTTCAACCAAGGACTGAGTCCTTCGTTCGAAAAATATCCCATATACAAGAAAGGATGCATATGTGTAGCCTTTGCGCTCTTCGCGCTCTCAAATCACCCACAATCCTATGCGCGCAGCTTTGCTATCTTGTTCAAAAAATTCAAAAAATGTCGGACGTTAACGGAGTCGGAGCGTTAACGGGGCAATATGCTTTCAAATGTAATGTTTATATTTACGTTACCAAACATTTGTTTTAAAAAATAATTACATCCATTATGTTATGGGTCAAATTTACCCGCACTGTTTAAACACACTTGACAGTCAAATAATCAGTATGATTAAAAAGGAGTTTATTGATTTAAAAACGATCACAACTGCCCGAGTGAACAGAACTGGTCCATAGCAACGCTCTGTTTTTCATTTTCACTGACGTAATGATGCAATGACGTGCACTTGCTAGCCTGTTCCATTTACGTGTTCTCCAAATGCTAAAGAGGAGCCTCGCCTAGCCTCTGAAGGAAGTGACTTGGAAGGACCAGTCCTGCCAAGGAAGTATCCTTGACATTGAGAAACACCTATGGTGTGGGAGTGGCATTGGTTCATGGTCACATCCAGCAAGAAAGGTTGATATGGAGCCGGTAAATCTCAAACCTCCGGGAAATCACCTGTTCTAAGAACAAAAAAACGACAAACAGAGGAGAGTCTGCTGGTAAAAAGAGAATACGATAGTGCTCATAAAAAAAAAAAAAATCAACAATGGCTTGGCTTTTCAGAGATGGCGAGGCCTGATGGATCTGAAATGTTGTAACAGCGACACGGAGATGGCATTTATATTATTCAACAGGTCAGTAAGTAATTTTATTGAACGCTGTGCTGGAATTTATTTTCAAGGATGTGTCTATTAATATGTATCAGTATGGTATTCAGCTTGTCAGCTTGAGATTCTTTCCATCTAAACTGGTTATATCACTTAAAGCTACACTGTGTAGGACTTTCTCCCATCTAGCGGTGAAATTGTTTATGACTGAATATTACTTTCTAGCCCCTCCCATTCCGAGGGTTTTTTAACTCCTACAGTGGCCGTATTATTTCAAATCTGCTGGCAGTCGCGAGTAATCTCCCCCTCGCATTCGTCACGGTGCCACTGAGTGTCAAAACGCGAAAGGCGAAGCTTGAATTTCCAGGTATGTCCCTCTTTGGCTAATGTATTTTCAAGATGGAGGCATAACATGGCTGCCGCCATTTGAGCGACTCGCTCGTATGTATTATAAAAGGCAGATTCTACGCTCACGAGAATACTTGATTAGTTGGTAGAAGTAATTACACATTAATGAGCACATATCATTTTGAAAGAACAAAGAGTTTTTTGCTAAGAATCAACTTAGAAAATTACACAGTGTAGCTTTAAGTCTAGTATTCCGCACAGTCCGCAGAGCCGAAGCATGACCAAAACAATATTCTTCCGCGAAAAGCATGAAGCTTCGTTTTTTTAACCACTAGAGGGCCAAAAGTAACATTGAAACTACTTGCTAACCTTGCTGAGCTGATATAGTTGCCACAGAGCCATTGTGTGGCCAGTTGTTTTTTTTTTTTGGCAATG
Source organism: Scardinius erythrophthalmus (assembly GCF_964197995.2). Classification (NCBI taxonomy): domain Eukaryota; kingdom Metazoa; phylum Chordata; class Actinopteri; order Cypriniformes; family Leuciscidae; genus Scardinius; species Scardinius erythrophthalmus. The sequence continues at coordinate 14,273,658 of NC_138230.1, forward strand.
ACAACTTTGATATAATTACTTTATAATTACTGACAGAAGTGCAATTAATTTTTAATGATCATTACAGAAGTAGGTAATTATGCGATCATGTAAAATCATGAGGCCTATGTATAAATAACTAAAAGTATTTGTGTTACTGGATTTCTGTATTGGATTTTGGCTTTTCTGGATTTCTGTAGGCTTTGTGAACGATCTGGCCATGACTTTGTTAGCAATCAGAAAACTCTGCCAATAAGCATGACTATACAGTGCTGGTCAGAATTATTTGCCCCCTTGGTAAATATGATCAAAGATGGATGTAAAAAAAAAAATTTATTTGCATTGTTAATTCTTTTGATATTTTATTAAAAGATTTGCAAAAATCTAACCTTTCCTTGAAGCAAAAGAATTGAAAGTGGGGGGTAAATCACATTATAAAATAAATGTTTTTCTCCAAAACACGTTGGGCCACAATTATTCAGACCCTTTTATTAAATACCTTTTTGCAATCTCCTTATGCCAAGATAACTGCTCTGAGTCTTCTTCTATAATGCCTGATGAGTTTGGAGAATAACTGACAAGAGATCAGAGACCATTCCTCCATACGGAATCTCTCCAGATCCTTCAGATTCCCAGATCCATGTTGGCGCTTCTTCTCTTCAGTTCAGCCCACTCATTTTCTATAGGGTTCAGGTCAGAGACTGGGATGGCCTTTGCAGATGCTTGGTTTTGTGCTCAGTGACCCATTTTTGTTTTGATTTTGACGTTTGTTTTTGGATCACTGTCCTGTTGGAAGATCCAAACATGGCCCATTATAAGATTTCTAGCAGAGGTTGTCATATTTTATCTGTTGGTATTTGATCGAATCCATGATGCCATGTATCTGAACAAGATGTCCAGGACCTCCGGCAGAAAATTAGGCCCACAACATTAAAGATCCAGCAGAGTATTTCATTTTACACATGAGGTACTTTTTTATTCCTGTAAGAACCAAACCCATTTAAGTGTTTGCTGCCAAAAAGCAATTTTTTTTGTTTCATCTGACCATAGAACCCGTCCTGTTTGAAGTTCCAGTAGTGTCAGTTACTTTGCAAACGTTCTATAGATGAAACAAAAAAAAGAGCTTTTTGGCAGCAAACACTTAATATGGGTTTGACGGTTCTGAAACACAGATGAAACAAAAAAAGGGCTTTTTGGTAGCAAACACTTAAATGGGTTTGGTTCTTACAGGGGGCAAATAATTCTGACCAGCACTGTAGGTTGGCTTGAATTTAAAGGGGTGGTTGATTATGATTTCACTTTTTTAACTTTAGTTAGTGTGTAATGTTGCTGTTTGAGCATAAACAACATCTGCAAAGTTACAGTGCTCAAAGTTCAAAGCAAAGGGAGATATTTGGGAAAAGGGAAATCACTTTTTAAGGACTACAACAAACGGCTGGTAGGGACTACACGATATTCCTCCAGGGTTAGTGACATCACTAACCCTAAAATTTACATAAACCCCGCCCCCTGGACATGATTTATAGATTATCAAGACAGAATACTAATCAATGACTAGAAGATAACTACACATAAGCTACATAAATTCATCAACTAACCATTCAGAAACGTCCTGTTGCATTCTACATTGTTGTCACTTCTTCTTGAGTCTCTCTATCATTGTCTGAATCCGGTTTGAACATAAAAGGCGAAACGTTTTTGAAATTTTCAGTGCATGTCTGTGTGAGTGCAAGCTGTTGAAGCTCCGCCCCCTGTGCCGGGAGCAGCAGCTCATTTGCATTTAAAGGAACAGACACCAAACGGTGCGTTTTTGCTCACCCTTAAAAAACTGACAATTTTAACATGCTATATAAAAATATTTGTGGGGTATTTTGAGCTAAAACTTCACATACACACTCTGGGGACATCAAAGACTTATATTACATCTTGTGAAAAGGGCATTATACCACCCCTTTAATTAAAAAGTTTAGAAACAAACATTTTCTTTGCAAAAATCGATCACAGCTGTTACTTTTGCTTGCTGTTTACTATTATCATCCCGACAAAACTTGGAAGACTTAAGGTATGTCAAATAGATTTGTTATTTAAAGGGATAGTTCACCCAAAAATTTTAATTATATCATCACTCACCCTCATGTTTTTCTGAAAATGTGAATAAAAGCCTAAGTAAATGTGTTCAGCGTATAAAGTGATCATGTCTCTAAATTAATTTTGGACTAAATCACTCTATTCATATGGATTAGTTTTAAGATCTCATGGTAGTTGCGTAGCTGTCAATGGAGGGACAGAAAGCTCTCAGATTTCATTAAAAATATCTTAATTTGTGTTCCGAAGATAAACAAAAGTCCTATGGGGTTTGGAACGACATGAAGATGAGTAATAAAAGACAGAATTTTAATTTTTGGCTGATACACTTCATACTGTACCCTGTCAAAGATGTATGTTGAAGTCAAATGGTCTGAGAATATTAGAATGTTTCAAGACAACCTGATCACCTTAGATGATTATTTAACATAAATACGATGAAATAATAAAAGAAAGCAGAATTCCATAAAGAAATGATCCGGTATTCATAATAAAAATAAATCTCGTTCCTGTGATCCTGCTGTAGAATTGCCTCTGGAATTAAATAGTACAAACTTGTACCCTTGTCTCTCATGCGCAACCACTTGGGAAATAATTTGCCTCAAGCCAGCTAAATACTTAAATGAATTTCTTTTATTTACTATCACAAGGACTCCAGGGATTTCAACAAGAGAATTAGCCACATATAAAGCACACATCTGCTGAATGACAATATGAACAGAGGCTTCAGCAGGCAGATTTGGTTTCAGTCATAGGTTTCAGATTTGAGCTGATAAAGCGCAGAAGAAGAAGCTATGATTTGCGAAATTAACTGGATATTTAAGCCTAAAACTTGGACCCAATGCAAAAGGATTGTAAAAATGATTTTGTGTGAAATGATATGTCAGTCACGAAACAAGCCACAAAAAAAAAAAAAAACCTTTAAGATCTAAAATTGTCCAAAATATCACTAAACTATACTAGTACAGTCATGTGAAAAAGAAATTACACCCTATTGAATTCTATGGTTTTATGTATCAGGAGATAAAAAATGATCTGGTCCTTTGCTTTGCAGGTCTTAAAATTAGGTAAATAGCCTCAGATGAAGAACAACACATGACATATTACACTGTGTCATTATTTATTTAACAAAACTAGGACAAAATAGAGAAGCCCTGGGTGACAAAGAAAGTACACACTTACTGCTTCCATCAAGAGCAGTCAGGCACTGCTAATCAAATGTCTTTGATTAATTGATCATCAGTGTGATCACCTCTATAAAAAGCAGAAGTTTTGTCAGTTTGCTGGTCTGGAGCATTCAGGTGTGTGTTAACACAATGCCAAGGAGGAAAGACATCAGCAATGACCTTAGAAAAGCAATTGTTGCTACCCATCAATCTGAGAAGGGTTTAACGGCCATTTCCAAACAATTTAAAAGTCCATTATCCTACAGTAAGGAAGGTTATTCAAAAGTGGAAAACATTCAAAACAGTTGCGAATCTTCTCAGGAGTGGACGTCCCAGCAAATTCACCCCAAGGTCAGACCGTGCAATGCTTAGAAAAATCGCAAAACACACAAGAACTCCAACTCAGACTCCACAGGACTCAGTTAACATGTTAAATGTTAAAGTTCATGACAGTACAATTAGAAAAAGACAGGTCAGGTATGGCATGTTTAGAAGGGTTGCCAGGAGAAAGCTTCTTCTCTCTAAAAAGAACATGGCAGCACAGCTTAGGCTTGCAAAGTTGCATCTGAACAAACCACAAGACTTCTGGAAAAATGTCCTTTGGACAGATGAGACCAAAGTGGAGATGTTTGGCCATTTAATGCACAGCGCCAAGTTTGGCGAAAACTAAACACAGCATATCAGCACAAACACCTCATACCAACTGTCCATCACACTGATGTAGGGTTGATGATTTTTGGTTAGTTTTGCAGGCACAGGACCTGGGCACCTTGCAGTCCTTGAGTCAACCATTAATTCCTCTGTATACCAAAGTATTCTAGAGTCAAACGTGAATCCATCTGTCCGACAGCTCAAGCTTGGCCGAAATTGGGCCATGCAACAGGACAATGATCAGAACACCAACAAATCTACACCAGAGTGTACAATGGCCTGTTGCAAGCTGTTGCAATGGCCCAGTCAAAGTCCAGACCTCAACCCGACTGAAATGTTGCGACAGGACCTTAAGAGAGCTGTGCATAAACAAATGCCCACAAACCTCAATGAACTGAAGCAACGTTATAAAGAAGAGCGGGCCAAAATTCCTCCAGAACGATGCGAGAGACTGATACTGTCATACAGAAAACGATAACTTCAAGTTATTGCTGCTAAAAGTGACTCTACAAGCAGTTGAATCATAGGGTGTACTTAGTTTGTCGCCCACGGCTTTTCCATTTTGGCTTTATTTTTGTTAAATAAATGATGACACAGTGTAATTTGTCATGTGTTGTTGTTCATCTGAGATTTTATTTACCTCATTTTAAGACCTGCTAACAACCAGATGATTTTTATTATGTTCTGGTACGTAAAACCATAAAATTCTAAAGGGTGTGCTTCCTTTTTCACATGACTGTGAGTCTGGGTTATTTTATTATCATTGATATAGAATACACCGAAATTGATTGAATCAGGTTTTGATTGACTCCTACTGGATTTCAGAACAGAGACTGAGCTACTGAGTTATCATTATCAGTTATCATTGTGTTCAGTGATGTCCATATTGAAATGAAGACAAATTTATACATATAAAATTATATATAATACAAATCAAACAAAAGTAATTGAAATAGCTCAACACAACAAATGTTTCAAGTGGTTTCCCCAAATTCAACTGAAAATGCAATTGATGCAGTCTCAAAATTATTCAACCCCCTGAATAGAATCCCTCACAACAGCACAAATCAACAAAACAGGTGTTGTCTCAAGCACACCTGATGCAACTAATCAAGAGCTTCATTAGTTGCACCAGGTGTGCTTGAGCTAGAACACATGAAATATCTGAACTGGCTAGGTTTGTAGAGTGTCAAGTTTGACTGCATGTCAGAAAAGTCAAAAGAATGGCCCAAAAAGTTTAGAGAAGATATCATTGCCCCTCACAAACAAGAAACAGGATACAAAAAGATAGCGAAGGCATTAAATGTTCCTAAAGACACCATTGGAAGCATAGTTCACAAGTTCAAAGTTAAAGGAACAGTGGTTACACTACCTGGACGGGACAGAAAAAGTAAGCTATCAACGGCTGCAACCAGATTTCTGAGAAGGCAGGTTCAGAAAAACCCTTGAATCACTGCAAAAGACTTGCAGCAAGACTTGGTGGCAACAGGCACTGAAGTCGTCAGTGAGGAAGCTGATGCTTGGGCGTCGATGGACCTTCCAACAGGACAATGATCCCAAGCATTTCTCAAATTCCACCAAGGCTTGGTTGCAGAAGTAGTCCTGGAAGATTCTACAGTGGCCATCACAGTCACCTGACTTGAACCCCATAGAAAATCTCTGGTGGAATTTGAAGAAGGCAGCACGCAAACCCAAGAATATTACTGAACTGGAGGCCATTGCTCATGAGGAATGGGTTAAGATTCCTCAGAAACGCTGCCAGAAGCTGGTGTCTGGTTATACATCTCGTTTGCAGCAGGTCATAACATCAAAAGGGTGTTCTACTAAGTATTAAAGATGCTTGCCACGGGGTTGAATAATTTTGAGACTGCAGAAGTCATTAAAAGTTGCATTTTCAGTTTAATTTGGGGAAACCACTCGAAACATTTGTTGTGTTGAGCTATTTCAATTACTTTTGCAATGGGGGTTGAATACTTTCGATTACAACTGTATATATTGACAATTATATAAATATAAGTCAGTCACAGTGATAACAGTATAGGGTAAATAGCTGCATCTTCAGCATTACATGACTTTTTACACTTGACCCTAGTCTCCACATAAACATAGGCACTTAAAAGCTTTAGCACGCTCCGCCCTCTATTTACATACATAATTACATCATCATAAAAGCATTGTAAAGCTTAGAGGGATCGAGAATGTAATAAATTGCCATTGCAGGCTCGAAGGATGAAGCTGTCCATGGGGTTAGAGGGAATCAATACAGCTCTAAATGGCAACGATCTGCAGAGGTCAAACTGGATGAAGTGTCAGTCCACTTTACCTTAGATCTCAGCTGTCTGAAGAGTGCTTGTGCGTCTTTGCCTGTAAGTGGTTGATGCTTGAAAGAGTAGAGTCCAAAGTAGGGAACTGTGTTTGAGAGACCACAGTGGTGTCAAAGGGCCACTTGTGGTCACTCCGGTGGGCTGAAGGTGTCTGTGAGCCAGATCAGTGCTAACGAATGCTCCCATGAGAAAACAGTCATCAATCTAATCCAGGAAGCATTCTGACTGCATCTTTATTCTATTGCTTTTGCATGTTACAGTAGTGGTGTTTGCTTACGCTTATTAATAATTATATGATAAACATTAATAATAAAACAAGTAAAAGGTTTACATTTTAAAGTATTAATATTAGTATTAATACAATGAAACTATATTAATAATATAATAATAATATATTGTAATATAAAATAATAATAAATAACATGTAAAAGGTTTTAAGTATTTTGAATAATAAATGTAAAATTAAATACAAAAATACATTTAATTTTTACAATACATTTAAATTTGTCATTAATGTTTTTTCTGCATTCTAAACATGAAAACTCATCATCATGGGATTTTATTCAATTAAATGAATAAAATATTTATTCTATAAATATTCTTAAATATAAGAATATAAATATAAATATTATTCTTATTATTTTATTTAGACAGATACAATATCAAAAATAGCGCCCCCAAAATGCATGAACACACAATGCAAGAATGGATGTGTCTGTATCATAACTTAAAGTAAATATTTTTCAAGTAATATTTTACACATTTAAAAAGTGTCAGTCATATTTGGGCATTTAAATACACCAAAATTCTGTCTTTCTACATTTCTTTCTGTGTGCATTTCTTCCAATTTCATTTACAGACCTGCATCTTTATATCCTAAAACAGCCCATCCCTTTACCTCAATCACTCTCTCTCACTCTCCCTCGTCATTATTATCGATCATGCCCATCTTACCCTGTTAATTAAAAGCCATTGATCGCCGGCTACATGCCAGCAATATCGTGGACGGGGTCACAGGAGGAGCCATTGACTTTAAGAGGGACGTTGAATGACAACTGGAAAAAAAGAAGAAACACGATTAACACTTTTAAAGTCTAAATGTTCAAGCACCTTCAAATATTATCCTTTCATGGGACCAGATTCCTTGTTATCAGCTTGTTCTCTTGCAAATGAATCTGATTTTAAACTGACTTTATGCATTTAAGCATCATTAAGGAGTCTCAAGATGTAATTTCACACTTTGTCGCGCCTTCATTGCCATTTACACATCTTATATATACATAAATCATATCGATCTTTACCGTTACATTCCTGTCTTTATCTTTCTCACACACTGAGAGACCAATCTATCAATCTCTTCTACCCACAGTTCCCTCATTCATGCTCAAATTCACACAAGTTTCACCTTCACACAATCCTTCTCCAGCTCATATAATCATCATCTCTGCCATATCTCTGCAAAAACATGTGCCATGATCACCTTTATTTGACACACACACACCCACTCTTATTCCCCTATATCCTCTTTTTCTCCATCTGAGTGAGCACTGTAAATCTGGACAAGTCAATGTGCCAGCACAGCACATTCACAGAGAGAGGCGAGTGAATTACTCTGGCAGACGAGCCATGGCTGCCGCAGTAATGGTAGACACACGCAATCTTTATTCATTGATGCATTGACTGAGTGCCATAGTGCATGTTGCGATAGGAAATTGAGCTATATAGAATTTCTTAAATGCTGAACTCTGTGGGGATATTGTGGCTTGTATCATCATAATGTTGTCAAAATAGCAATCAAAGTGGACATTCACTTATTTAATCAGGCATTTTTGGCCCAACATCCTGAAAACGGTGTCAAAGCATCAGAATTTTGGAGTTAGTACTATAACAAAATAGAAATTTGTGGATGAAAATGTAGTTTCACTGGCAAAATCATACTAGAGCTTAATTTACCAACTTAATTTGACTTTTACTGTCACAAAGCAAGTTTTAGTGAAATTTCCAATGTGATAATATTTAAGTTAATTAAGTGATTAAAGAGATTCTTTCAACACTTTTATATAATCAATTAATAAATTAAAATTGTAATTATTGAATGAATACATGTTATCAAATAAGGATGTTCTAAAGCTTTCATACAATATTAAAGGTACAATATGTAACATTTTTGTATTGACTCATTTAAATAGTCAATATATAATTAATCTTTCCAAAATAAGTTTTTGTCTTACTCTGATTCACTATAAGTGTTATAAGTGCTTATATTTGGATGTTTTTTTTTTTCGGGAAATTGTGCATGCGTCACTCGCCCTGCGTGTCTCATCATATCCGTAAATAGAGGACAGTTGCTCCGGCTACTTTGACGCATGTATGGAGTGGGAATGCCATACATCAATTTTCACAACGAGCGAGAAACATGGAGCTGCTAAATCTCAAACAGAGGAGAGCCTGATGGTAAAAAGAGAATGCGACAAAGCTCGTGATAAAATGAGAATCAACATTGGCTTGGCTTTTTGAGGATGGCGACATGTTGAAATGTTGTAAAAGTGATGCGGAGATGGCATTTTTATTACTCAACAGGTGAATAAGGTATTATATTGAACATATAAATTGCCATGTGTAGCTCTCTAACAGAGTTCAACAGAGTTGTTGTAGCTGGAATTTATTTTCAAGGAAGGAAGTACCGTGTCTATTAATGGGTATAGCCACAGTAACGTCTTCAGCTTGTCAGCTTGAGATAATTTCCATCAACATCTGAATTGGTTATCTCTTAAGCCTTGTAGTTAATGTTTTAAGAGCAGTAGGATAATCTCTTTTTTTGTTATAAGAACCATATTCATTCGCAAAGTCACGCAGAGCCGAAGCACAACCAAAACAATGTTCTTCTGCAAAATGCATACAGTTTTGTTTTTTAACCGCTAGAGGGCCAATAGTGTACCTTTGAACTCAATCAATCAAAACGTATTGCTTGATTACCCTTTATTTATATGTAGAATCTTAATAATTGCATTAAATCTAATAATCCCACATTCAATTACAGGTCAGTAACATTTGTATTTAGTAACATTTTGTTTGTGTTGTTTGTAGTGTTTTGGCAGTTCAGGCGTGCGCAATGAGCAATTGCTTTCCCTCGGAAATCCACCTAAGGCCTGAGACGCTGCCTCTCTTCCCATCATTAACTTTCCACCCTCCCTTGGTCCATCCCTCCTTCATGAATGAGTGATCAATTGAAACTTTGTCCAGCCGGGACCGCATGTCAGCATTTCCCCATCTCTGTCTGTTCAGAGTTCTAAATTTCCTATTGGTCTGCTTTAGTCCCTAGAATACTACCATACTACATACTGCAATTGTTGCAGGATATAGTATATTCAATCTCTTGCATGAGGTCCGCTTCACTTTTGTCTAGTGCTGCATCTCGAAAAAGCTGATTGAAAGTTTTTTTTTTTTTCTTCTTATTTAGATGACCTGCTTCTACAGTATATGAATCGAATTGTAGAAAATATGAACATCAAAAAATATCAAAGGGTCCTATTATGCTCATTTGCAGGTTCATAGTTTTGTTTATGGGGTCTACTAGAATAGAAGAACCTGTTTTTACCCTCTGTCAGAACACAGTTTTAGTTTCGGTTTCTTTAAAAACCTGCCTTCAGTCTGCGCTAATTGGTCATCCGGCCCTTAGACTGTTGTGATTGGTTTTCCGCTTAAAGTGTGTCGGAAATGTAACACCCTTGCCATAATTGGGCAATCCTGAGGTACTGTAAACACAAATGTAACTATGGCATCAGTTTTGCCATATCAGTTTGAGCTCGAGTCCGTTAATGACAGTCAGGAAGAACAAACTGATCAACCCGAACGACCTTTGCGAGCACGAATTGTACAGAGGTGGAGAAAACAGTGTCTCTTGGACATGGCAACAACATACTAGGGTTGGGTATCGTTAGAACTTTTTCATTCCGCTCATCGATCCTGATTCTTATCGATTCCTAATTTCGATTCCAATAAGGTAAAAAAAAAAAAAATTAGATATCATTCAAATTTATTCTAAGTCTTATTGCAAAACATTTCATTGTGGCTGAACACCATGAACAAAAATCAACAGGCTAAAGAACACTTACACTTAAAAACACCATCGCAAAAACAACTAGCCTAACAAATATAAATGTCAAGCATTATTAAAGACAAGTAAACATTAAAAAGAACAAATAAAATATTAGCAATCGCTTAAATAAATACAACTAAACAAAGATACAATTGAAATTTAACAGTGTTTTAAGATTTTCAGGTATTCAGGTACAGAAACTGTAATCAAATGTAAAATAACACTGCACTTTATGAAAAATAAATATACATTACAAATATAGTTACAAAGGTTATTCGTTCAAGAACAGCGCCTGAATTTTCTCTTTGTCTTTTGTTGTTTGATTAACGTTAATATAGAGATGGCAGCAGGAATATTAGGCTGCTGTCACTTTAAGAGCTGCACGACGTGTGCGCAGCACAGAAAACAAGTCTTCTTGCGCTTTGAATGGTTTAAAATCATATTAAAATCCCTTTTTCTATGAGTGCGCTTTGGATGTGTGTGCAGCAGACAACAGTGCGCTAGTCTTTTGCACCTGAATGGTTTAAAATCACATTAAAATGCACACACAGGAACACAGAATAAGCGGAATCGAAATGCGCGTTTCTTATCGAATCACAGGGTTCTTGGACATATGGAACCGGTTCTAAAATGGAACCGGTTCTCGATACCCATCCCTACTACTAACGCAATTCAACCAGGCCTCGCCCCCCTTTTTTGCGTATGCCTTGGGCAGGAATTATTTAAATGAGGAATATTGTGACGTGTACGTTCCTAGAAGAAAACTGAAGACAACAGTGCTGACTGATATAGAGAATAACACCCTTTGGAGAGGACTTTGTGCTTAGTAACTTTGTAGACCTTTTCATGCTCCTCAAACAGTAACATTACACAGAAAGTTGAGGAAAGTTGGAAATGTAAAAAAACAAACATAATAGGACCCTCTTCAAAATGACTGTACAGGCACAGCCCTACTCGTCTCTCATTCTGCATCAGTGCCGTCACGTTTCCCACTCTTATTCCTTATGTAAGCAACAGCCAGCCATGAAATGACGAGGCACAGACTGCATATTATTAAAGAATACTTTATTCAAACACGAGAAATGATTTGTGTCTGCATCTGAGAGAGAGAGAAAGAGAGATTTGAAAGTCATTTGCTTGGTCCCCCATTAAGATGAGATGGCTGGCATTTCATGAGCACAGCGAACAGCAGCAATCTTTTGGCAGCTTGTTTTTTTTGGATGAACTTTAATTAATACCATAACAACCACTAATTGCTATAATGACTTTAGCAATAAAGTAGTACTTGCAATGAGAACCAGAACTGTTTGTAAGGACCAGATATGTGCTGTCACCAGAAATGTTTAGCAGGAAACGGGAAAAAAAAAGTTTCCCAAAATGTACCTGAAAGATGTACGGGCCCCAGAGGCAGATTGGGAACAGTATGCAGTTCATTCAGTGCAAAAACGACAATATACTTAAGTCATTACTTCACCTTCACTGTGAATTGTTTATCTGCAACTCTATTTCTATTTTTCTGTAAATTGCCTAGACGAATAAGTCTCAAATTCAACAACACAATAGCCATGTTTTCTATCAAACTCAACTATAGTCACCCAACCTTCAAATGAAAAGTCCACTTTATTTACAGCTTGGTGCGGAATGTCATTTCTACACCACCAGCATCACCAAACACAGTTTCCCTGAACACGTACTGCATCTTATACTGCTTTCAAATGTCTTGGAGAAATCAAAGGCTACGTTCACACTGTCAGTCCAATTTAGAATATTTGTGTATCCTATTGAAATCTAATCTAAAATGATTGATGTCCACAATGTGTATCGCAACTGTTTAGATTCGATTTGTGTGTCCATGCAGCTCTTAACATGATAATGTGTAGCTGCAGCGCTGGACTACTGCGTCTTATGAGGCAGCGACAGAACCGTAGGGGGTTGGTATGCGTGGCTTTATTTCGTGCTGTCGTCTCCGCCGATTTCAAAATATTTCTCCGTTATTAAAGTGTCATTTTCTGCTCGTCCGGCACTTTGCTTCAACACAGCATTGTTTCTGCAGCGACTTTCAACATATTTTCTTTAACGTCTGTAAATTTAGGCTCACATAAACCACGAGAAATCCGATCAGGGCGGTCAGACTGAAACGGATTTCCAGAAATGTGATCTGAATAGGATTTCAAACCACATATGGATGTACGCATTTCATGTGATTTTTTGCCATTCACACTAGCTAAATCTGATCGGATTTCTATCGAAAATGCACAAAAATTGGATTTGGACTGACAGTGTGAATGTACTCACAATGACTCTTACCTCACAGTTAAAACAGCCAATCACTTTTTTAGAGGCATCTCCTGTTTGATTACTCTTGAATACGAACCTGTAAATTTGAAAAATACATTTTGCATGATTTGAGCTAAAGAAGCTCAATTTATTAAACCAGACTTTTATTTAAACAGAATTTTGGCCAAAAATTTGGGAGATTTTTCTTTCCCCATTTAGTATGCTAACTTTGGGCTAACTTTGAAATGCATTTGCTGAGCACTCTCAAATATCAAGACTGGCTTAATGGTATGGGTTTTACCCAGACTCATTACTTGTTTGCCCAAACAATGGCAGATGGGGGGAATGTTCAAAAACCTGTTTGGAAACGGTCTATTTTATTTTATTTTATTTTTTTCCAGTTCTGTTTGGTGCTGCAGAAATTACACTCAACAGCTCTAAAGGAATAGTTCACCCAAAAATGTGATAATTTACTCACCCTCAAGACATCTTAGGTGTAAATGACTTTCTTCTTTCAGCTAAACACAATCAGAGTTATATTAAATAATATCCTGGCTCTTCCCAGCTTTGTAATGGCAATATAGTCAAGTTGTAAATATAGTCAAAAAATACTGACAAACCAACTAAAAGCTTAATATAGCTAATAGTAATATTCTGCCTTATGTTCATACATCCATCAATCCTCTTAACTTTTTAACCCCTTTGCTGGAACCTATGGGCACAGGCTGATGAAACCCTGGAGAGATGGCCAGTCCATGTTTTGGGTTCACACAAAAACATCTGTACTCTCATTCGCACCTACAGACAATTAAATCCACCAATCCTGTTTGTTTTTGGATTGTGGGAGAAACCAGAGCACCTGGAGGAAGACCACGCAGACACAGGGAGAACATGCAAACTCCAGACAAAAAGGCCTCTTGGTTCAGTCTGGACTCGATCCTGGGACCCTCTTGCTGTGACGCAACAGTGCTACCCACTGAGTAACCTTGCCCTCATACAGTGCCCTCCAGAAGTTTCAAAACACCCCAAGGAACCATTCACAGAGATAGCATTTTTTGCGTTTTAAAACGTACATTCTAGAGACCCAATATTTTTTTAAAAGCTGACATTTTAACTGGACACAGCATTCTAAAAATGCGCAAGTGCATAGGTCAAACACATCGGTCTAGCGTGTTAACAGAAAACCAATGGAAAAGCAGCACAGTGGATCGCAAAAACATCGCAAAGGTTCAAAGAGGGGTTTGGGCCAAAATCAGTAGAAATATTTCTCAATCATTTCTTGGCATTAAAGCAACCAACAATGATTTTCCTTTTGATTACATAATAATGGAAATAAATACAGACAGACTGTGATGTCTGATTACTGGATGAAACTGGCCAAGGTTACTTTTTTTAAGATTTTTGGGTCAGCACAACTTTTACTGATTGGCAAACAAATCAGAAAACAGGTTAAAAAACAGATCAAGGATGTTAGAAATTTATTAAAGGGGCTTTATGTAATAATTTTCATGAATTAATCACCTTTTGTATCGCCAATGTGTGAACACCTCATAACGAAACTTAAAAAACGAGACCTTCCCAGACTTTGTCTATGAAAGCATGTAGACTGATTTTTATATGAAGCACTTGAGGGAAATTCAAAGGATGTGACTGTTACGCGCACTCCGTAGAACCTTTCTTCAATTCAATAACACAAGAAATTAATTCAGGAGACTTTCCATAGAGCTATTCTGTACTGTAATGTCAATGTGTCATGCAAACAAAAGGGATTAATTCCAACTATAGTCTCACATAGCTGCATCTATAGTCTCAAATATACTTTAGAATCAAACTATCATAAGTGTAATTTATATTACGTTTTGACATGATGCCGGTGAATTGCAGAGCTTGTGCAAACATATCCACATCACTATCATCAGATGCTTTCTTAACTGCTGTTTTCTCACCGTTGTCATATTTGTTGTGTATTTATTTTGTTATTGAGAGGAAAGCACGCAGCACATATTTACATATTTATCTAAGCGTCGCTCTCAGCAGCGTGGATAGCCTCAGTATGTTCATTAACAGTATATCGCTGCAAAGGTATTCCAACTTCTTTTTACTTCTAAGCAAAGAACGAAAATCGTGACTATAGCCGCTTTCCGACCAAGTAGTTACAGGAACTTAGTTCTAGGAAATGTCCACTTCTAAAGAGAACTACTCTCCCCCAAACTCGGTTTTGTTGTTTGCGTTCGCACTGGCCAAGTGGCCATAAGAACTGGTAGGAGGGGTAAGGGAGTGACGCAAGCACGGCGACTTTTATTTTGACGGCGCGACGGACCTTTATTTTGGCGGCGCTGAGAACGCCAGAGCAAACAATGCTCGCATTCTGTGTTTATTAGTTAGCAATCTGTCTAACAGTACTGTTTAACATCTTATTAGATAGAACTGTTATAGAAAGTAGACAGTATATGAAAGAAAGGTTATTAGCCTATGCCGTGTGGTTGATGTCCAGTGTTGCTAGCTGGGCAGATAAACATAATCATGTTTGGCTTGGTCCCCTCAAAGTTGCATTGGATTTTCTCTTCAGCATAAAGGTTAAGAGACCTATCTATCACTGTTTTCCATGTTTGTATAGTTAGTTTATGGAGTAAATATATAGGCTATAATCTGTGTGTTTACATTCTAGCTGTTTTAAAAATGACGGGTGCTGGTGTTCCATGTGCATTCAGCGTACACTAACGTCACGGGTAGTTCCTATAGTGCTGGTTTAGACCCTACTCTGAAGTAGGACCTAAATTAGTTCCTCCAAATGGAGTTCCTAGAACTAAAATCGTTCCTAGTTCCTGCGGTGCGAACACGCCGACATCCGGGTACTTTAGCCAATAGTTCTAGGAACTGTGAAAAGGTTCCTCCGGTCGGAAAGCGGCTTATATCGGGGCCTTGAATCACTTTCAGTGTCTTGTACGTTAAGTGTCCACAAATGAGGACAAGCAATATGTTGCTGTCTGTCGTTCAGTTAACGTCCACTGGTGTCGCTAATAACAAGGGTTTCTGAATAACATATAGCCCCTTTAATATATTATTTACTGATATGTTTTTAGAGTTTGTGTTGACCTGTAATCCAACAGTCAAACAATAGCTATGTTTACATGCACCCAAAGAATCCATTTATAATCACATTGACATCAATTTATCCGATTGGGCTTGACCCGAATTAAATTTTGGTAATTTGATCAACAGGAAAAAGCATGTTAAGGCATCAGTACCACCATGATGCATATGTTTACATGCATTTTACATTATACGAATGTGGGTATATTTACTCATCTCATCATTCTCATCTCATATCTCATGAACTGGCCAGTTGCTGAGACTGAATATTTACTAAATATTATATTTTCTCAATTCACTAAATTCTAAATTCTAAAGTTCTAAACTCACTGGCATGCACTGAAGTTTTGTTTTAAAAACATATAATGCACATGTAAATGAATTTGTGAATCATAACGTTTAGGAATCACATAAACACAAATTTCAGAATCTTAGATCTAAGGAGCCCCAAAAGGGACCTTTGCAAAAATAAAAAATTATAGGACTTTTTGTGAACGCACAGGATTTATTTTCCCGTTCTTACACATTACAATTTCCGGAGTAGATAAAGTCATTTTGCGTCATTGATGATGGGAAGGGGATGAGTGAAGTGTGTTTTCGAGCTTAATCTTAAGATTTTTCATAAACTCACGAGATATTCCTCAAGATTCAATTGAGTATCTAAAAGAGGATAAGCTAAATTGTGTTATAATAAGGCAAATTATAATTATCCACGAGTGTAATATTGTGGTCTTTACATGATATTCAGATGCATTCACTGCAAATATATTTAAAGCTGACATTTACTTTTAGATTATCATAAGTGTCATTGTCAATTATTACTGAAGACAAACTTTGAAAATCAGGTATGCCATCAGATATGAAGAATCATTCCGAAAATTAGAGCATGTAAACATACCTAATGGTCAAAATGACCAATATTTATGTTAAAATTGTGCAAACCCCTATTTTACCCAAGACATTTCCAAACATTTGTAGGACACTGTATGTGTAAGCAGCAACAAGCAATAATAGATTTACCTCACATACTTATTTTAAAGGTGCAGCAAGCGATTTCTGGTAAACAATGTTGATATCTGAAATCACCAAAACAAACACGCCCCTACCAAAAAGGATCACACCCCTAACTTGATGCCTCCACCCCCACATTCACGTACACGCTATGCAACACAGGCAACGACTATGGCGTAATCTGCCGATGTGCCTGCCACCCGGACGTCATCAATAAATTAATGCAATTTGTGTTACTATGATAATTCAGGTTGAATGTCTAATTGTAATTTAGCTCCTCTTTGGGAGCTGATGCTTGAAACAGACGGTGGAGGAGGTTTAGACATTCCAGGCATATAATAATATTAATGCAAATTAAAAAAACAGCGAAGATGACACACGAGTATATTCAAGCAAAAGACAGCATATCTTAGTTCTGTGAAACACAGCAAAACCAACGTTACTCACGTATCAAGAAGAAATAAAGCAACCTCTGCTTCCATTTTCAGGCCTTCCTGCTTAGGTCTCTCCGGCGCTGGAAAGCTTCTCCGATATTAACATGGGTCCTTCCTCTTGCCTGAATGTAACCTTTCTTTTTAAAGTTATATTCCCCTGGCCTTTTCCTCTTTTGTGTGTTCCCTGCCATTTCTCTTTCAATAGTCGTTGTCTTATACACTGAGCTCTCTCTCCACCCCCATCATGCGTGTACACGCCCCTTACTGCTAACTGGCTAAAAGTTTGTTTTGGTGCTCAGTCCGATCCACTTTTCAACAGCGTTTTTCAAAAATCGCTTACTAAGTGACAGTAGAGAATCAGGGCACAGTTACTATGTTTGTGGCTCTGCACCCACTTAGATATGCAGAAGATCATCTCTGCTGTTTGAGAACACCTCACACTGTCTGTCATTTCACAGAGATGATGGGAAAGAGGAAGGGAGATATGAGATTCTACCCATGTCTCCACTGTCTTTGTGCCATTTCTCCAGTATGTCTCAGGGGATTATCACTCTTTCTTCCCACACTCTCTCCCCCACTTCCTTTCTGCATTGTGTTTTTCTCTTATCCGTTTTGTGACGGATGCACTCACTGTTTGGCTTTCTGGGGCATGATGTGCTATTTCTCTCCAACAGTGAAGCCATACTTTCTCTTGCCAGTAAATGTTGCTGAGTCTCACTTACCACCGACCGCCTTCTCTGTCTGTTTCTGTCCATCCCTCTCTAATTCCCCTATCACTCTTTCATTTTCTTATCCACTTGTCTGATCCACTTCTTTAGCCCATCCTTCTTTCGTTTTGCGCTGACTGTGTCTCTTTTTCTCTAATACACTCGGTCTCATTTTGTCTTTAATTACCCTTGTTCTGCTCGTGCCTCGTCTTCCTGTGAGGCCCTAATCTCTCCATTCATCTACATCTCTGTCCACGTCAGGAGGGAATTCCATCTCTCACTTCTTCTGTATCTCTCCATTAACTGAACCACTCAAACCCTCCAGCAGTTCTCCAAATCTCTCATCTGTCCTTGAAACAAGCGCCTTTTTCATTTTTTAAGAAGAGAATTTTTGATCTGGGTTCATACAAGCCATTCACTGCACGTCTGCCACAAGTATCAATATTTCTCTCTGTCTTGTCTGCTCTTTCCCTCCCTCTCTCCTCGCCTACTCATGGATGAACGTTACCAAAATATATTTTGACATCATAGAGAAGTTTTGTACTGTGCTAGATGTTAGATGTACAATGTCACACAAGTTTGAGTAACACGACTGGCCATTCCTCAGAGGTTCATGTCGGGTTATGAGGCGTTTGACACAGTTGAAAGGTCATTAAGCAGTATTTTCACTTTTTTATGTTTAGCTTTTCATTCATTCCATAGCCGAACATTTTACCATATAGCGAACCAACCCCTTTGTCATTTACAAACACCTTTCGGTGAAGGTCGTTAGCGTTCCAACAACAAAGTTCAGTCTGAGATGTCTTGAGTGGGCCTTAAATCTCCAGGACATTAGCCCATCAGAAGCATTCTCAATTCAGACCTTGGGATCCTGCATTATTCCAATCACAGTCTTGGAAAAAAAAAGCTGAGTCACTGTTTTGAGGAGAAGAATACTTCCCAATTACAGTCAAACCCAAGTTTCCAGAATGCACGTTCTCTTTCGACACAGCAATCAGATGAAGTCCTTAGAAACTGCCTCCACAAAGTTAGGTGCCGACATAAGAATGGAGATGGTGCAGATGATGTTGAAAACGCTGAACGCCACCAGACAAAGTCTGTCAATTACAGCTGCAGCAAACTTCCACTGTTCGGCCACGCTGTCGTTCTCATCCTGTCCGCGAAACCTGTCTGCAACAAAGCGCATCTCTTCTAAAATAGCCTGAAGCTGTGGGTCTCCTCCGCCGCTGGTCCCCGAGCAAGAACAGCCTCCACCACCGCCAGACACCGTGCTCGGACATCCCGTGGCCTCCAGATTGGGCGTGGGAGGCGGTGGAGGGCTGCAGAACTGTGAAGGCAGGTGAGGTGGCGGACTGGAGCCTACCGCTGGGGGCGACACCACCGCAGATCGCGGGACGCCTGACATGCTGTTTGGCATGGATGGCGGCAAAGCATCGTCCAGACTGGAGAATCCGATGTAGAGCAGATTGCCATTGTTGTTGGCGCTGTTGGTCTGGTTGTGGAGATGGTGGGTGTGCCCGGCGGCAGCGGCGGCTTGAAGAAGGCTCTGGGGATGAAGCGGGTGGAGCGTTGAGGATGTGTGGTGGTGATGGAGATCTGCAGAGGCGGAACCGGGTGCGTTTGGCAGGCTGCCGCTCTGGGAACCTGAAGAGCAACGTCTTAAGTGGGGGGCACAAGGAGGGCGCTCAGGGTCTTCGCCCTCACCTGGACGCTTCATGCGTAAAAACCAGGCCACCCACTGGAGCAAAACTACCTGAACCTAAGAGAAGGAAGATGAAGAGGGAGAAATGTGTAAAAGAGAATGGGCAATGGTGTTGTATAAACATTTTACACACATTTGTACATTGAGTAATAAAATATACAATAAATACAAACATACAACACATATAACACATTTTCTTATACTGTATATTTATTAGCGCTGTCAAAATGAACAAATTAGCGCATGTAATTAATAGAGTTTAACGCGTTAAAATTGATGATAAATAAAATAAAAGCCATCTACCAAATGGGTTTCTTAGTGCTACTAGTTTCATTGTTGTTAGTATTATTCATTCAATGCTGAATTAATAAAACTGTGTAATTGGAGATAATTAAAAAAAATGAGATTGGGAGATACCACATTTTTTCCCTCAAGCTAAAAGAATATTATCTTTATATAAATCTCCAATCTTACTTATTCCTCTACGGTACCAACTTTTAAAACCAAATCAGATTTCCCCCATTTCCTGTTTTCTCAGTAAACAACATTAGCTTTGAATATTAAAAGTAAAATCCCCTCCAGCAAAATGTAAGCTGGCAATTTTATGCATGTATGAGAAAGCATGCACTTCACAGCAGTGCGTCAAGCCATTTTTAACTATATATTGCACATGCTCTACACGTACACTCTGAACAAAAGAATACAGCACAGTCTGCGCAAAAGATAAAGCAAATCCATGCAAAAAAAATTCTGAGCACTAGTTAGCGTGTCTGCTGAGTCAAGAGAAGTGAAGTTTTGGACGGAAAGTTGTTGTAAAACAGCAACATATGACAGCAAGGACTATGACACAGAGAGAGATAAAGAGGTGACAAGCTGGAATTATTCAGTTGTACTGCCAAGTCCTGGCCAAGGAGATGCATAAAGCATGGCAAAATGTATGACTAGTGGTGTTGGCACTGCTATCATTCACAGAAAAAAATGCAGTTTAAGCAACTAGGTCCTTCTTTGGCATCTTCACACATATTTTTGGTGTATTAAAAGATCACCCAATGCATGTTTGGTTACATAAACAAAATGAGTGCCACTAGTGCAGTATTAAAGACCTTGCAGAATATATGTAATGAAAGAACAGGTATTACTAACACACTCTAGTCTAGACAGTCTTGAATGAGTTTCTCTTTTATTTCATTCTATAAATACAAGTCTAGAAGCCCTTGAGGGTTTGACAAGTGTTGCAAAAACATCTTTCCCCGATCAGTATCCACCTTAGCCTTCCTTTTAGCATCTTCTTCTGAACTGTATCTCTTTTAGTTCTTTACATTGTAAGATTACAACCATCACTGTTATATAAGCATTGCTTTTTCCAGGTTGTTCAGAGAAAGTCCTTATGGACATTTTCAATAACTACACATGCCGAGTATTGGGTGTGAATGATGTTAAAAGCTGATCCCAGGAGAGGATCCTAGGACTTTATGCTACGAAAAGCACACCACTATTATTATTGCTCATACCTCGAGTTAGGGTTTAAAAAACCTCTACCTTCAGTGTTAATCCTCAACTCGTGTGGCTAAGGATGTGCTATTACTTTTCTAAGCAATGAGGCATGCAATTTTTGTCTGCTGCTGGAAAAATTCCATAAACTTTTGGGGAGTTTGGGGTCAGTACGATTTTTTTTCTAATGGCTCATTTCCACCGAGCGGTACAGTACAGTACAGTACAGCACAGTACGGTTCGGTATGGTAAACCCTGATCCGGCTTGCGTTTCCAATGGCAACAGTACCCTTAAAGAAAGTAGAGATCAATGTCATTCTCACGCAAAGAAGAAAGCGACACAATAAACAACAATGGAGGACAAACAGCAAATCTTGTTCTTGCTTCGCGGCATGTGGCTGTTTGTCACAAGAAGAAGACAAGCTTTGTTTGAGCAAAGGCTGCAGGCTGCAAGGAAAAACACGGCTGAAAAAAATGGCACCTCTTGTGTTGTCATTCCCCTTGTAGCCCGCGCAAGTTAGGTTTCTCTGTCAACCAATCAACATTCTGCAGTGAGTCTAGCTCCACCCTTTAGGTACCGGACTACTGTGCTAGGTGACCCAACAGAAGGGTCCAAAAAAAATAGGTATGGTATTTTGGTATTGCATACTGTACTGTACCGTACCATACCGCTTGGTGGAAACGAGCCATGAAAGTGACAGTAAAGATATTGCAAAATATTTCTTTTTAAAACAAATGCTGTTCTTTTGAACTTTCTGTTCATCCTGTAATCATGAAAAAGGTATAATGGTGTCCACAAAAATATTAAGCAGTACAACATTAGAAATGTTTCTTAAGCATCAATTATAATGGTATCTGAAGCATCATGTTACGCAGGAGAGACTGCAGTAACAGCTGCTGAAAAATCTGCTTTGCTACCAAAGGACTTAAGTACATTTTAAAATATATTAAAATATAAAACAGTTATTTTATATTGTAATAATATTTCACTGTATTACTGTTTTTAATCAAATAAATGCAGCCTTGGTGAGCATGAGAGACTTTCAAAAACATTTCAAAAATCAACCGACCCCAAACTTTTGAACGGAAGGTGCATATATGCACTTGAGACCACTCACATTTTCTTCAGAAACATGTCAAAATCTAGTTTTGATGCAGAATTGATATTAGTCTCATTGAGTAAATACACCTGTCAGCTTCCTCTTGTTGTTGCATTTGGCTTTGTAAGTGAATGGGGTTCGATCAGTGGGCCCGGGGCACATCAGCTGAGCTGCTAATTGGCTTGCAGAATACGATCAAATACGGTCATTCATCAGCGCAGACAGATTGCAGATCTATATCCATCTGCATCCAATTACTCATTTAGTCCCCTTCTGTTGGCTTTATCTCTATTATCATTGAATAAGTAAATTACTGCTTTCAGTGCAACTGACATGTGAGACATTGTTGCTTGCTTAAAGGAAAAAAAGCATTTCTGAATTCAGGCACAGTGTATGTACGTGTTTGTGTGTGAGTAGACATACCCATTTTGGCATGTTCCCTCCATTGGGGTCATGATGGTGATATTGGAGCACAACCACAGTCGCAATAACTGACATTCCAACAATGATCATTATACTAGCAAAATACTGCCCTAAGAGAGAGGACAAAGAGAGAAAGGAAGAGAATATAGTATGCATAAACCTTTCATTTATTACTCTCTTAGCAGAATAACTTTTTATCATCCAGTCATACTAGCAAAAACCAGGGCAAATGTAACAAAAAAGGGGCATTGATTATAAAAGAGTGACGGAAGGAAGAAAGGGAGAATGAGGAAAAGATGAGTGAACCATAAAAACTAAATCATAAAGGAGAGGGGGAAGCAGACAGGAGAGACAAAGCGCGGTAGGTGAACACTCTTCCAGCAAACGCATTTCTGAAGATTACATCTTTGCGGCTTCTGAGGGCCTATAAACCAGAGGATGGGAAAAGAGAATGTGGGGTGAATTGCTTTTTTTTTTTTTTTTCATGGAGGATCATCTCTATGTCTGGGTCTGTTTCATTTTTATGTTTCTCCTGCTTCTCTCTCCTGACCTGCCTATCATTTCCAGTTAACAATCTTTTACGATTCATGTTGCAAATTACTATGAGAAGCCAAGCATACGGTTGCCAAGACCAGGGCTTTTGGCCATGATACAGAATAGTGATCAATTTATTATTCAGTGGTGCAGTGTGTGGATCTGAGCACACACAAACTATACATCGTTGTGCACTAAATTTTACATTTCATTAAGTTCAAAGACTTGCATAAATACTAATATATTCAAAGCCCGGTGTTTTTATTTTGCAAATGAACTAAGTGGGGCAGACATTCTAAAATATACTGTATAAAATACAGAGGAAAAATATGTGCATTAAAAATATGTTAAAATATGCAAAAAATGGACATGCATGCTTTACCTATTAGCGGGATGGAGTCTGAGGTTGCTGGCATGATCTCTGCCACCAACAACATGAAGACTGTTAATGAGAGTAGCACAGTAATACCTGTGAATGTATAAAACAAAAAGAAATGGACTTTATGAAACATACATGTCATTGCATATAATGAATTCTACACAACTGCTAAGACATTAATTGTTTACTGATATGTAGGTCCAGGCTGATTAATTGGTCAATATTTGGCCGTTTTTAAACATTTATAGTGTCTTTTCTTTAATTGAGTTCATTAAACTGTATGAAATGAATGCTTATTTAAGCTAGTTCCTGTATCTCTTACAGTATTTACAATAAAACATTAGATAATCAGAAACATAAAAATAGTGTTTCCGAATCTTTTAATGGCAGTATAGTATTTACATTTGTATATATACATCATATATATAGTAGGCATTAAATCTCCAACCCTGCAGTCTAGATATCAGCATCTGCCACTAAAAAAATCAATATCAGCTGACCACTAAAATAAATGCATAGTTATACAGCCTCTCTAGTTATGTACGACATTGGCACTTCATAAGATGCCCAACCACAGCTTCTTATTGGATGTAACTCATCTTGACAGAATTTGATTGGATCTGATTAGACGGCAGTGCAGCGTTTGATGGAGTGATACATAAAGTGAATTACATCAGGCCATTTCTCTTCCTCAATCGCTCTTTAGTTCAGTTCAAGTCATCTCCCTCCCTCTCCAGCTGCTATCCATCTCTCCCTCCTCTCTCACCACACACACAAACCATTCATCTCTATCTGCTGTTTAAATCTGCTTCCGCTCTTTCTCACTCAACCTCCTTCCTCTTACATATGTTTTTGCTCAGATTTATAAGTGCTATCTTGGCATAATGAAACCTCAGTAAAATTGTCACCAATGAGACTAACTGAATTCATCAACAACAACAAAAACACTCTTAGCTTTAAATCAGGGCTACCATTAAAATCTAAAACGAATTAATTCCATGATATGCTGATTAATTTCATGATATGCTGATTAATTAACTGCAATTATTTCACTGTTTGTATCACTCACTAACAGCTTGTGCATTAGTGGTGAGGATGAGTGAGTCACTGAATCATTCACTCATCTGATTTGTTCAAAAACACAGATTCATTGGTTGTTTGGAAATGTTTCCATTGGCAGAGCAAGAATAGAAAAAAAAATAACTGCCAGTATCGTTTCAAAAATGTAAGTTACTCAAACTTAACTTGTTTATTGAACTGGTGTATAAAAGCAAAATAATAAATATAACTCATTAAATTAACATTGCGTTTTTTAAAAGAAGTATCACTAACACTCCCTTTCAGTTTGAGGTAGAGGACTTTCTTTCTTTATTCTGTGGAACATAAAAGATAATATATTAAAGAATGTTGGTAACCAAGCGGTTTCGGTCCCCATTGAATTTTTTTGTCCATATAACAATGTTCCACAGAAGAAAGTCAGATTTGGAAGGACATGAGTGTGAGTAAATGATGACAGAATTTTCATGTTTGAGTGGACTATCCCTTTTAATATATGCTTCTTAAACATAAAGCATATATTAAAAATGATGTATGACCTTGTTTTTAGGTCTGTCCTAAATATTCTGATCCTTTATCAATCAAAGATGTTTCAATATTGCAGGCCTGGTTCCTGTAAAGTGCAATGCATTCTTTCTCTTTCTATCTTACGCACACTGACTCATCCCTGCTTTAATTACATCAATAGATTAATTGGCCATATGAGTGTACAGCAAAGGACTTCCCTTCATCGTGCTTGCAGTGATACGCATTCTTGAAGTGAGGAAACTGCCTCATTTCCTTTCTCTTTGGTTGCTCTAAGCTTCTGTCTTTTGCTTCTCCACTTAAATTTATTGTGAATACCCTTCAGTTCACGCCTCTTTACATTTCCTGATAGTCATATCTAAAGTACCGTCCATACCATCTCTGATGGCAGTTTTTTTTGCTTTGAACTGTATGCTTTTTGATGGTAAATGTCTCTTGACAGAGAGTGGGGAAAAAAAACATGGATAAAAGCTCTTGATGTAAACCAAGAGTTCATTTGACATGACACAATCACGAGATATCTTTGAAATGAGCACCCACACATTTTCTGTTGCATGTCCCAGCTCTCTGTTCTGTGACTAGACCTTGGCAAGGCTGTGGAATTATTTTTTCCGTTGCACTGAAATATGCCAGATATGCAAACCTATACACCATTCTTCTCCCAAATCAATCATGTTTATTTACAAAATATGTAGATAATCTCTTTCTATCATAATACCTAGTGAGATCTTTTCTCCGGAGTCGGCAGGCAGTAGGAAGATAAGCAAGGTCATGGATGAAAGGAGGACACAGGGAACGAGAAGGTTCAAGGCGTAGTAGAGCGTCCGCCTACGCATGGTCACCACAAATGTCACATCTGGATAGGGTTCCTTACAGCAGTCATAGTACAGCTCGCTTCTTGAGCCAGGCACACCTGATTAGACACAGCATGTAAGGGGAAGAATGAATATATAATGATGAAGGTATATAAAAAAAAAAACATGTTCAAAGAGATGCTGTTGTCCTGAAGAGCGGCCGATGCTGCTCTTCCACCTTTGATCTACTAGGGGGAAAAAAAACATCCTAATCAGCAGATGCCAGCCAGAGGCAAGTTCTTCTCTGAGACTGAGCATCATGCTTTTGTGTGAACATCATTAGAGTTCCTCAAAACTTTTGTATACCGTCCTCTATAGCCTCTCAAGAACGTGAAAGGAAAGTAGAAACCAAAACTAAGGGGGGAAACAACAACAAAAAAAATATTTGTGTGAAATGTGTTGCTATTAGATGTGCTGCATCAGATTTGACATCTATTATGTTTGGTCACGAGAGACGGAAGAACCAATGGCGCTTTGTGTCATTTATGTAGTCCATTTCATAACATGAAAACAACCAGCAAGGATTTTCTTCAAAAATGCACCTTTTATGATCCACAGAAGAGAAAAAAAAACTCAGGTGGTGATAGTGAGTAAATGACAGAAGTTTCATTTTTGGGTGAACTATTCATTTAAAGTAAGCATGGTTAACCAACTCGAACAGCTTAGCCAAGGTGAACCACCTGCCTGCTTTAACCAGGGGCCGGTTCCATAAACACAACAACTATTTTCAGACTGTGACTTAAAGGTCCCATATTGTACACCTTTCTGAAGTTTTATTTTAGGGTTTGATGTCCTTAAGAATATATATTTGCGGTATAAGTACCAAAAACCATCCCGATAACTTTTCACAGAAAATCCGTTTCCTTTCTCAGGAGCTCTGCTAAGAACAGGTTGATTTTGGCCTTTCTAATTAATATTCATGAGCCTCTCTTCTGATTGGCCTGTTGTTTTCTGAGTGACGCACGGCCAGGCCAATCACAGGTAACTAGAGTCATGTATGCTGTAGCCTGCTGTGGCTTGGTGATGCTCACTAACAAGGTAAATAAAACACCTGTAATGATGGACATTGCTGAGGGAAATGTTACCCGGCCTTATATGTTCGAGACGGACTCAGACCCCGAATCGGCGACAACCACCTCCTTACTTTCGGCGTTATTGTGAGAGTATTATAATTACCATTACATCAATGCTGCACGCAGATTTAATGTTAACGCTAATTTAAACTGTCTTAAACTGTCTGTGGTAAACTTGTAAAACTTTAACTGTAGAGATTTAAACTATGAACGCTAATTTAAACTGTCTGTGGTAAACTTGTAAAACTTTAACTGTAGAGATTTAAACTATGAACTGCAGATTTAATGTTAACGCTAATTTAAACTGTCTGTGGTAAACTTGTAAAACTGAACTGTAGAGACTGCAGCATCTTTGAGGAGTAGCTTCTTTGAAAACCGGCATTGAACTGTGCCTGATTTACGAAGCAGTCATTCGTAATATGCAGAACAGCCGGTTAAGGTCGAACTAAATTGCTGTGGCGTTTCTTATATAAATAAACATTAGCCACTGTTCCCTTATATTAATCTTGTTCGGAAGCCTGTGCAATGATGTAGTTTCGTGACGGTGGGCAGTGCTTGGGGTGGGACTGAAGGCGGTGACTGAGTAGTTCTGACATCACATTTATACGGAAGTCACAATGGCTTGTGAAAAGGCACAGCTACTTTATGCAGGCTGTGTGTATTTGTCTGTGGATTGACCTGTTGACCTCTGTTATCATGAAAAAAGCCAGTTTTGACAATTTGGGACCTTTAAGAACTAGTCTGGCCAACTAGCAGGGCAAACAGCCTTAATTTTTGGATTCAAACTAAACCAATCTACAAGTTATAATGAGTCTTGAGAGAGATGAGAGAGACTAGTCTAAGCAGTTTTTGCAACAAGCCACAAGTTGAGTTTAGCTATAATGGCTGTAATCCAGCAAATTAACTACCTAAACCAGTTTGGACAAGCTAATGATGATATATAAACAACTCTGACCTCCAGTTTTAATTACTACCATGAGCTGGTTTTTATTCAAAACGGGTTGTAATGTTAAGACAATGCAAATTTTTCTGTCTTTTTAGTATTGAGTATGTACGTGGAACAATTAAAAATGTTTAAGAGTTCAAGAGTGTGACTGGTATAATATTACAGACGTGAACAGCAAGACAGAAGCAAAATGGTGAATTACGCAATGAAGCAAATCAGAAGAGGGTCAGTGAGAGACAGAATTGTGCAGTGCAAGATATTTTCCAGTCCGCTTCCTCTTATCCACACAATTTAATTACATTAATTTGAATACTAACAGGCTCATCGGATGGACTATGAATGAACATGAATGGACATGAATTTAACAAGAAGGGCTGGAAATTTTCAATTCTAAAGTAGATTTCTGTTCTATATAGGAGGTAAGAGTTATTCTCAGGCCTGTGAAATCTACTTAAAACATTTTTACTTTTAAAAATATGCAGAATGCATTTTAACCGTTTAAACATGCAGCTGCCAAATTCACCTCTCACTGCCTGAGTCATTTACTAGTCAGTTACTACAGCAACACAAAGTGCACATCTGCCTGTGGGTGTTATGTTTGCTTGATCGTGAGAAGTTTACAGGAGATGTTTTCTGAACTCACTCACCCACAAGGTCCCATTCTCCGTTGGGCATGTAGCCAGAGATATCAGCCTCATTCATCTGGAGGTCCAGCAGCCACCCGTCAAACGTCCACGAGCCAAATTTGAGCTCGCACTTCTGGATGTCAAACGGAAACCAGCGTACATCCACGTTGCAGGTGCTCATGAAGATACCTGTAATGTAGTGAAGAAATAGGAGAAAAAAATATTTATGCTTTTCATTCTGATCCAGAGTCAGTATTGAAACTGCCTAAAGAATGTACTGTTTCAAAATGCCACACTGTTTCTTCATCAGCGCCGTATTGCAGCAGCCAACTTCAAATTAAATCCAATTGACCTTTTCACTGGAGTAAAACCAGACAGTTAAAAGATACACATTCAGAAACGGCGGAGCCGTAAGAAACCCCATTACATAAAGACCTTTATGCACAGTACGAATACCCAGGCTGACACTCTCATTATTATTACACACACACACAAAGACACCAGCTAGATGAATCATATCACTAACTAAATAGACTCGCTCAAGTTTAAATACTGCAATATAGGCAGATAAACTCATTATGGTTTCAAACAGCTTGCAAATAAGCCATTTTGAACCCTGAAAATGAGAATTATGACCGACATGGATGAGATAATGAGTGTAATTTGTTTTATACCGCACAGCAGTCGAAGGCACAACCACAAAGAGCTTCCTAATCATACACTTAGATATTTATTGAAGAAATCACACTTGAGATGGAACAGAAGTCGGAAAAGGGAAGCTCAATAGGGCTTATGTTGCCTCTGAACACTGATTGAACAATCCTGCAAATTTTCACAGAACAGCATGCCATCAACCTTTTACAGTGATTCTCAGGCAGCAAACATATTAAAAAACATAAGGACAGAATCACCATAGATGTGTAAGTGAACAAGACTTGTGCTTCAATGAGATTATTGAAGAACAACTGCAAGCTGCAGT
This sequence comes from Scardinius erythrophthalmus, assembly GCF_964197995.2. Taxonomy (NCBI): domain Eukaryota; kingdom Metazoa; phylum Chordata; class Actinopteri; order Cypriniformes; family Leuciscidae; genus Scardinius; species Scardinius erythrophthalmus. Next base: position 14,303,172 of record NC_138230.1, read on the forward strand.
ACGTACACTTTTCAATTGCGAAAGTGTTTAGAGTGATTGCTAGGTGGTTAATTAATGGCCCTCCTAAAAAGAACTCATCCTGATTTCAATCATTTACTAAACTAATAGCACATATATCACTTGTGTACTAGACTAGTAGGTATCATGCATGCCTGTAGCACGAATTGAGGGTAAACAGAAGTTTAATACTTAGGGCCCTATCGTACACCTGGCATAATGCAGCGCCAAGCGCGATGCAAGTGTTTTTTGCTAGTTTCAGTCCGACGCAGTTATCATTTTCACGTCCTGCACCACGTTGTTTAAATAGCAAATGCATTTGCGCCCATTTGTGCGCCCATGGGCGTGCTGGTCTGAAAATGAGGTGTGTTCTGGCCCATTGTTGGCACGTTGCTATTTTGAGGCAACAGAAATAGACTGCGCCACTGACCAACTGAAACCTAGTCTAAAGTCAATGGCGCATTTTTTTTTTTTGTTATTTAAAGAGCGCGTTAGTAATGTGCACCTATAGGCGGGTCCACAACGCGCGTACACTCTGCTTATTAAACACACAGGGAAGCGTAAAGGATTACAATGTAAAAGATTATTATCGTGTACATAAAGATATGGTGGAATCCGGCTTGTCCCATAGATGGTCTGCTTGCACACTTTTACCTCACGCACGAGCAGTTCCGTTTGCGCTCTGGAGACGGCTTCAGTCTTTCCACTATCAAATTCTGTCATGTAAATAGCGAATCTGCCATGGCGCAAGCGAAACTGGCATTTAAAGGGAATGGGAGATGAGACTCTGATTGGTTTAACGCATGTAAATCATAAAACACATCCATTACTCATTAAGAGAATAGGGACAACCCTTTTAGACCATGCGCCTTGCGCGCTGACCATTTTCTCCAATCGTTAAACTAGCAAAAGTGGATTTGGACACTCCTTGCCACTCCTTGGACACAACTTGCACCCTGCGCTTTAGACCATGTGTTTAAATCGTTAAAATAGGGCCCTCAGGCTTAGTTTGTTCAAATGAGCAACAGTAATAGTGATGCTTGCTTGCCTTAGCCAACACCTCAGGATTGCATAAGTATTTCAAAAGACATGTGCATTTCAAATGTAAAAAAAAAATATAACTTTTTACTATTATTCCAGAGCTGAGAAAAAGAAAGAAGACTCCATAAAAAAAAAAGAGAAATATTGATCTCCCAAAAGAAAGTGACATTTTTCAGGTCATACATTATGTTCTGCTGTACTGACTCCATCCACAAATCTCTTCAAACTGATCTACACTGCTTCAGAAAGTTCCTAAATAATTCACCTCTGTACTGGGCCTCTGATATGAAACACAAGTTCCCCTTTAATCTCTGGTACAGATGAAGACCAGAAAGTTTTCTGAAAATGGTCCCAGCAACTCAATTCCCAGTTTGGGCTTCCAAAAAAAATGAACTACTTTGAAAAATGCTTGGCCTGATCATACCACAATCGTAAGCCACAAACGTCATCACTTCCTACCAAAGAAAGGACGAGAGCAAATAGCTTCTTCTAGATATGGGGAAAAGATGAGCCAACAAAATATGTGTATGTTTCACGTCAGTATTTCATGTCAACTACCCATTTGCAATGATACTCTCATCCCTGGCTGGGGGGATGAGAGTATCATTGCTTCGAAAAGTTAAAGCACAACTCTTCTCAACAAACTGCATTAAGTCTCGATTTATATGCCAAAGTTTAATATCTAGCATTTCTATTTAAATCCCTAACCCTAAGTATGAGCAATTTGCCTTATGAAACATCACTAATTACATTTAGGCCTACTTATGGAACTGGGGTCTTCCATGTGGCTAGGATCCAATGTCAGTCATAATACATTTGCAAGAGGGTTATTTCTTCTTCTGTAAAAAAAAAAAAAAAAAGACTGTGTCGTAGGCACAAACTAAAATATGCCTACCCGCTGACAGTGAAACTAAGTGGAGGTGGCCAGTTTGCGACTCACTTGTATTGCATTTCCAAAGGTTTCACTACCACAAATATCATTCAACTTACAATTACTCAGCACTTAGACTGACACCAGCTTTTGAATTTGCTAACTGGACCCTCTGGTACCTTGACATTTAGAGAAATCTTATCCAGGGCAGTTTACATTACACCCAAGAGCACAATGGTCATTTTTTCAAATCAGTCTAAATCTAAATCGATACAGGACTTAAACACAGCTCAGTCTAAGCACCTTAGATCTCCGCTGGATTTTTGCTGCCTTTCTTTTCCGTGTCGACGGCTTCTACTCCAGGGAACCAGGTGACTAATCCTAAAAGATAATCAATAACAACGGCTAGCGAGCTAGCAAACCCACTCCCGCTAAATGGATTCTTCAGATGAGAGGCATGGGGCAAGCAGTAAAGACGGTGAAAAATATTGAATGAGATGACGCAGTAGAAACCTCTAGCTGAGTGAAGCAGTCGTTGCATGCTAAAAACCTGTTAAGAGCTGGGCTGATATGTAATATTTGATATGCAATCATGTATTTTTATGTGTTTCACTGGTCTCCACCACCCTTTTTTCTGTCACAAGGTAAATCTGCATAAAAAATCATTTGTGAATATATATATACACAAATGATTATATATATATATATTCACAAATTATTTTTTAATGTAGAATTACCTTGTGTGTGTGTGTGTGTGTGTGTGTGTGTGTGTGTGTGTGTGTGTGTGTGTGTGTGTGTGTGTGTGTGTGTGTGTGTGTGTGTGTGTGTGTGTGTGTGTGTGTGTGTGTGTGTGTGTGTGTGTGTGTGTGTGTGTGTGTGTGTGTGTGTGTGTGTGTGTGTGTGTGAGTGAAATTTTCATTTTAATATCAACTACCCATTTGAATTTCTCTGAGATTAACAAAGATACAGAACCAAAACATGATCAAACCCTTCTTTTTATGGCAAAAATGAACAAAATGGACCAAAAACACACCCCAGCTCTGTGTAATACACACATGCAGGCACGGTAGTTCGCTTTAAACCTGTCAGAAATATATGAATCACCAGCCCTACAGGGCATATCCTGTCAGTATCAACAGGAATTCCAGCAAAATGTGCATGAGTCAATATTAGACTAGAGTGATCTACTCCGAAAATAACTTTGCTGTCAACACTCGTTGCAGATCATTCTAAATGAGTCTCTAATCCACTGCACACTTATAGCAGCTGTGTTCATATCATTCAAAATCAGAGTACTGAGAAATCATGAAACCTTTCAAGAACATGTTCAGTTCACATTTCAGCCCAAATTTAAAAAGAAAAAGATTTATTTATTGCATGATTTTGTTTTTCATTATCTGCATGACAATTAAGCAAAAATACATATATTTTTTTTTTGCAATTTGAATAACGGGCACCAAACATCAATGTTCACATTCAATAGCCACTAAGCCACACGGTAACACTTTAGAATACTGCTCCATTATTAAGGAATAACCACACAGGAACAAATGAGTAACACAATATTAACACTCTAGTAACTATATTAACTAACAAGAAACTCTGATTAATGAATTAATAAGTAATAGTGCTGGGTCGAAAGTGGTACTTCACTGTTAGCTAATCAATAACTACTATTTTTTCATACCTCCCAGAGGACTACTATATACAGGTTTCATAATTAATGCATAATGTATAATTAATTCTAATGTTATGGTCATGATAACCCACTAGTAAGTATTACCAATTAGTACCATTAGTAGTATTACCAAATCCTTCTAAAGGAACTACTAATTATTTGGATCAGTATTTTTAAGTGAAGCTCATGGTAACCCACTAGTAATGACTCAAGTGTAACCAAATCCATCGGAAGCAATTACTATCCAAAACCTTTCAAAAACTTCAAAAGTTTACAATGACTTCAGTCATCACTAGGGAGTTATCATGCTTTTCACTTTAGAATACTATTATTTATTAATATTATTTATTTATTTATTTATTAAAGTTTTTTTTTTATCATAGATTAAAATCTATAAATCAAACTATGTATTGCATTTATGAAGAAAAGGCTCAGCGCCCAAGGCTCTATCGCTATTGCCTCAATTGTGTACAGTGTATTTGGGCGGATTGCCAGCAACAGCCATTAGGATTGTTTGTGATTTTGTCTTAGTGACTTAGGAGTCCTCCTGACTACTCCTAACATTTCACAGATTTAGGAGCTAGGTTTAGCGCTGAAATGCTTTGTGAAATACTATTAGAGCAAAAATGTAGGACTCCTGACAAGCCCATTTTTTTTAAGAGTTTCTCCTAAATCGGCAAGTTAGGAGCTACTTTTAGCCTTAAGATGTTTTGTGAATATGGCCCAAGAGTTCCTTGTTAGTTACTAGTAGTTAGTTAATAGAGTGTTAATATTGCGTTACTCATTTGTCACTCACTGTGTAGTTATTCATTAATGACGGAACAGTATTCTAAAGTGTTACCAGCCACACCTCGACAAAATAAATTGTGATTTATGGCTTTGATTAACTCAGTGAAAACTAAATATGAGAAAATATTCCTGTGTGTATACACGCATACATACACTCACCGGCCACTTTAATAGGTACACCTGTTCAACTGCTTGTTAATGCAAATATCTAATCAGCCAATCACATGGCAGCAACTCAATGCATTTAGGCATGTAGAAATTGTCAAGACAATCTGCTGAAGTTCAAACTGAGCATCAGAATGGGGAAGAAAGGTTAAGTGTCTTTGGACGTGGCATGGTTGCTGGTGCCAGACGGGCTGGTCTGAGTATTTCAGAAACTGCTGATCTACTAGGGTTTATGGAGAATGGTCCGAAAAACTGAAAATATCCAGTGTGCAGTAGTTCTGTGGGCGAAAATGCCTTGTTGGTGCCAGAGGTCAGAGGAGAATGGCCAGACTGGTTCGAGCCGATAGAAAGACAACAGTAACTCAATACCCGTCGTTACAACTGAGGTTTGCACAACACATCAAAATCAGACAGGCTACAGCATTAAAAGACACACCAGGTGCAACTCCTGTCAGCTAAGAACAAGAAACTGAGGCAAGGCAATTCACAAGGGCTCACCAGAATTAATAGAAGATTGGAAAAACCTTGCCTGGTCTGATGAGTTTTGATTTCTGCTGCAACATTCAGCAGGGTCAGAATTTGGCATAAACAACATGAAAGCATGGATTCATCCTGCCTTGTATCAACGCTTCAGGCTGGTGGTGGTGTAATGGTATGGGGGATATTTTATATACACACTTTGGGCCCCTTAGTACCAATTGAGCATCATTTAAACGGCGCAGCCTGCCTGAGTATTATTGCTGACCGTGTCCATCCCTTTATAACCACAGTGTATCCATCTTCTGGTGGCTACTTTCAGCAGGATAACACGCTGTCACAAAGCTCAAATCTTCACAAACTGGTTTCTAAAACATGACAATGAGTTCACTATATTTAAATGTATAAATATGTGGTAGATTTGCAGATGCTGTAACACCTTTCATTGTAAGTGTGTTCTCATCAGCATCCATGTGTATAACATCACTGACCGACACAGTCGCCTGAACAGTTGCAGCAAATGAACAAAGCTTTATTTTGCATCAGACTTTGTCTCCGTGTGTGTTCTTTGGCATCGGCCCAGATCACTGGATTACCAAAATCTGTTCACACCAACAAGCCAACAGTGAATAAACATATTTCAAGATGTGAGACTTTCTCTCTCTATTTATGTCTGTCTTCTCCTCCCTACTCATTTCCTCTCCTCATCTCTCTGCCTGACTTGACTTCAAAAAGGCATTTGATTTCTGTTTGCTACTGAGGGACTGGATTGCTTTAATGCAAGGAAGAGAAAAGCAGAAGCTAAATTGCGATGAAATCAGCATGAGCAGCAAATACGAGCCATTGGGGCACGATCTGCTTGTGATAGCGAATGTGTTTGTTTGCATCTGCAGTGACTCTGAGGGTTATTTAAAGACTCCAGCTTCATTGCTGAGCGAGTTGTTGTGTATGATTCTGCATGTGTGTGCAAGAGAGAAAAAAAGAGATGTTTTTCTTCACAGACACGAATTGAAGAATCTTGTGACTGGAGAAACCATGTCATTGCTTATACATACAATGCATATTCTCATCAAAGGGAGATTTTCGTTCTCATTCAGTTTTCCAAAAATAAACGTAATATGCATTTGCAATGCATATTCTTAAGCACTACTGCCCTCAGAGGAAATAAAGTAGCTGTAACATAATTCATGAACTCCCTATTTCCATTTGCACCATAAACGTCCCTGTTTCTGATGTGCAAATCTATAAATTGATGACCCATAAACCATCATTTACAATGGAACATGAAATAGGTTTCTTTGATTTCCATACTCGGTATGCAGAGAACTCTTTAATACTTCAACGGCTTCAAAAAATGTATTTTCGTCTGTATAACTGCACTTCTACCGACAATATTCATGTGGGCTTTAACTGTTGCACTTCCCATAAACAAGATGACCTTTTCCTACTTCCTTTCTATGTTCATTTCCATGCAAAAATCATTTTATAGCCTAACGCTTAACTTTGAATGGCACTGGTGTTTTTGTGTTATGAACCGCAGCTTACTATTGCTTTTATCATTAAATGCGTCATAAACCTTAAGCATAAGCGTTCACACTGACCTGGAGGCAACCAGTTGCAGTAGCCACTGGAGTTCACTACAATATTCGACTTGAAGGTGGAGTCAAACTTGTCATCTGCACTGCAAATGAAGAGAAGATGAATATTTTAGACATTTAGGTTTAATATTTTGCATTTTGATGTTACACTGATACAAACAGTATGGAAAGGACAGGAAATTATTGGGAGAGGATGAGGAGGGCATGCAAGGATCCAGAAAGCCAGATTTGAACCATGAGCACTAAACATCAATGTTCACATTCAATAACCACAAAGACAAAGACACAATTAACATTCAGACACAGTAAGAACAAAATCTTGATGCAAATTTAGGAAGTCATCAGATTTAGGGCTTTGATTAACTCAAAGCGAAAAGCAAATATGAGAAAATTTTCCTGTGGTTCATAAGGTTATAACTAGGTATGAATGAATAATGTGCCTTTCAAAAATTAGCTTGAGGCCATGATTAAATTGAATATACAACTAAGCAGCAAGCTCCCATGTGAATCAGCTCTGAGTTAAAAAAACAGAAAGTCTACAGCGAAGGATGATAATAAGCTGTTTGGACACCAGCTCTTCGACTAACAATCTGCTATTGCCCAGGGACCAAATTTTCAGTACATTGATCTGTAGTTGCTCTTCTGTTTAGCCTCACAGTTTGAATTATGGCTCCAATACCGCAATTCTCAATCACAAGCGCACATACCTACGTCTGCTGATTCTGATTCCCAAGGATTCTTTACCCATGCACACACGGGTTGCCATTTTTGATGTTGCAGTTGAATGTATATCATTTCACAGAATGATTTTATTCTTATTCTGAAGTGTCTGCCTGCATGATCACTGTAAATACTGGGTTTCAGATCTATTACTTCATATCTCGTTGAGGGACGTACCATATACTTGTTTTCATTTAGCCAAACACCTTTTTCCCCAAACCGACTTACAAATGAGAAGTATTCAGATACAAGACAAAGATGAAAATAATGTTTATCCTGTAAAAAGATCCCTAGAGGAAAAGCAAAACCTTACAGGGGAATAATACTACTATTCTATGCAATAATACTGAAAAAAATGTCTGGTTTCATAAATATAAATGCTTATATACCTATTATACAGCAGAATGTCCGGCGTCCAGACTTGGTCTGTGGTAAAGCGAAGGTTTTTGACACCTGGGTATTCAGATTGGTTCCACTGAAGGTAATGATCATACCAGTGCTAAAGAATATATAGAGAAAGAACCGTTTCAACACACGTACATGTTCTAAATTAGTATGCTTTAAAAGGCCAGATTTAATATTGGCGTAATGTTGAATACCACAAAAAAATCATTTTGACTTGTGGGCTTTAAAAAAAAATCAAGCTTACAGTGACTCACAATGGAAGTGAATGAGGCCAATTTTTGGAGGATTTTAAAGCAGAAATGTAAAATGTTTAGAACTTTCATAAAATCTGTTAAAATGTGTGTGTTATTTGAGATTTAAAGCTGTTTAAGTAATTTCTGTCAGGACCACTATCGTCAAAAACGATTGACAATTAGCATACAGTTAGGATTGGCGCTATGGTTCTGTTCTGGGCAAGAACTCAACATGAACTCAACTCATTATGTTCTGCAGCCTAACATGGATAAGAGCAGGGAGAGCAGCAATAACCCCCCTTAGGGTAAACAGAACAGAACCAACATGAATGTATAGCAGATATCATTAATTCATTCAAAATAATTAGAGAATCTTAGTCTGATTCAGGGGGAATCAGAATGCCAAATCCTGACTGACGAGAGAAGGAGCTGGGGATGGAGGAGGGTATTTAGCTCCTGAGAAACACGATAGCTGCTGATAATACTGAAGGAGATTGTATATGTATACAGTGATAGGTGTCGTATTCCTATAGGTAGATGTGGATCAGCTGATGCGAGCTTCATTAACGTGACCTGCCAGAACAGATGCTACGCTTAATTTTTACAGATTTTTTTCACATTAATGTTGTCATGTCAACAAAGTTGTAATAGAAAAGGATAGTAAGTGATTTGTTTTGTGATGCAATTATTGGTCCCATTCACTTCCTTTGTAAGTGCCTTACCCAGATTATCTGTTACCCAGATTTTTGCTTATTTAAAGAAAAGGGAGGACAAATTTTGGACAATTTTTTTTTTTTGGTTTATAATAACATCATGCCACAAATGCAATCAACTGAGCATAACAAGTACTGACCCAAGAACAACTGATGTCATTGATAGATATATTGAGATAACACTAGGTCATTTAGTTATGTAAAATACAAAAGTTTACTAAGACGTGGCTTACCATGTTAAGCCAGATATTGGAGGTCAGTACTTGATTTTTCTCATCCTGTATGAGCAAAAATGTTTAGAGTGAGATTAAAATCCATTGTGAGCTTAATGATGAATGTCACAAAATGACAACTGTAAACACAACTAGACCACTATTTTCAGCTCTAGCCACATTCAAAACATATTTTAGACAAAGAACATCAATATGTTGGTGATGACAACAAAAAGGAAAACAAGGTGAAAAACGAATAAAGATTTTCATGAAACATCCAGAACCAGATAAAAATGTAATTTCAGACAGGTTCAGAAAGCAGCATGCGTAGCATTTGAAATGTACATTGCATATGCATTTATACAAGACTAGAGGAATTAGATCAAATACACCTTGGCTTCCATACCTGATAGCCATACTCCATAAAGACAATAAAAAAAAATGAGAGGGAAAAAGTGTGACTTACCACATCCATGATCTGTATCAAGCTCATAGACAGAAAGACAGTGAGAGGTTGAGAGTCGTTGGCAATAGGCCTCTCCATGGGGTTATAATCCTTCAGGAGGTTTTTCAACAGGGTCCGCTGGTATGGACCTTGCACTGACACTAACAGAAAGACAGGAATGTACTGTACCACCCAGAGCAGACACTTCAAATCAAGACATCAGTTCACTGAGCCACACATGCAGAGACAGTTAGTATGACGACAGATACATCTATCTATTTATATATATATATATATCCATCTATCTATCAATATATATATATACATATATCAATATATCTATCTACTGTATCTATCTATCTATCTATCTATCTATCTATCTATCTATCTATCTATCTATCTATCTATCTATCCAACAGATAGATAAATAGACAGTCAGACGGATAGATAAATAGAAAGACAGATGGATAGAGATAAAGAGATAGATGACAGACATATAGATAGATAGATAGATAGATAGATAGATAGATAGATAGATAGATAGATAGATAGATAGATAGATAGATAGATAGATAGATAGATAGATAGATAGATAGATAGATTCTAAAAACTCAATTATTTCTGCCTAATATAGCCCCAGAAAAGAGGTTAAAAGCAGTGTGAAGAGTCTGTATGTGCATGGCATGTGTGGATAAGGTATGACTGAATGAAAGAGAATACATTTATCTGAAGTTTAAAAGCAAGAATGGACCCGCTCTTGAATTGATTACTCTCATTCACACTTGAAAAGCAGTGCCAGCCCCCAGCAATAACAACAGATTTAATATTAACAGATTCCCACTGGCATTCTCAACTGACTATGACCACTAACAGCAATGAACGCACAATATATAGTGCTTGTAGCATTACTGACATCAATAATCCTTCAGGGCAATTCTGTGTTGTTCAGCCAAAGAATCAAGCAGCATATGACAGGTTACAGGGCATGAGACTCGACACAATCCGAAAACCCCCTTGGCTGCATAATTACTGGGGTTTAGAAATAAATAGAAATAAAGGTGGAGGGATGCCATAAGCATTGTTTACAGGAGCGAGGTAAACAGCCGTATACCCTTGCAGTGATTGACAGAATTTAACAAAAATGTTTGTACCTATTACACCTATACACATTTGAACCTCTTACTCTTCAATCAAAACATCAATGTGTAAATTCAGTAAGGGCCAAGTGTTCACCAGTATCTTGACACTCAATCAAGAAGGGTAATTAGACCCAAGAAATTATTTATATTCAAGGATAATTAAATTTAATAGTTAAAATGTTCCTTCACCATGTTAATGACTGCTATAGCCTATCTATAACCTTTTCTCTGGGAATTATATTACATGGTTTTCTTCATCAAAAACAGAAAGATCAACACTGGAACATTTAAGGGGAGGTTTTTATTGCTTTCAAATATCTTTTGAACTATAGATAATATAATAATATAATATAAACTATAGATAATCACTCACTGATCACATGACGTGCATTGATATGTAGTTTGTAGGAAGCAGAACGAATAAAATAAATATCTGTTAAAAAATGTACGTTTTAAAACACTGCAAATATGCAGATATATGAAGCTAATGTTCTGTTTGGGATCTGGATTATTTTTTTAAATAACATTTAAATGAATATAATTTAATAAAATAGCATTGAAATATCAGGTTGATACTGCATAACTTTTTCTTAGAGAAACAATTATAAAACTCACAAGAATCCTTCTTGAAAAATGTTTTTTATAATGGTCAAAAAGAAGAAAAAATGCAATTAATTTTCAAATGCAAAGACTCTGTCTCTTGCACACAATTTAATTTATTTTGATTTATTTTACTTGTCTACAGTGCGTTTAAATAGAAGCAACATTACTAAAATGAATACCATTTACCTTTCTGATAAGTGAAGGTTTAAAGCTTCAGTCAATTTTTTATTTTCTTTTTTAAAGTCAGCTCAGAATCTGATACCCAGAAACGTAATTTCTATCAAAACACTTCATCTTCAGCAACTGTGAAAACGTGAAGATCCATGAATATTCTGTGATGTGACATTTAAAAAAATTATGAAGAGAATTACATATTAAGAGAATGTACGTGAAATGAATCCAAATGACCTGGTGTGAGATTGACAACCCAAATAAAAGTTCTGCTTTACGACAGACATGTGAATAGAGAGGGAAAGAATGAAAGCTAAAATAGAGAAAGGCTTTCCATGGCAACACACACACACACACACACACACACACACACACACACACACACACACACACACTCCCTCTTTAGTCTTTCTACTCCACTGCAGCAACATGTCCATAGAAACAGCCGGAGAACTGAATCTACAAATGCTTTCTGTGCCTCTGTCACCTCCATGCAGTCTCATGTACTCAAGGATTTAGAGGAATGAACGAGAGAGAGAGAGAGAGAGAGAGAGAGAGAGAGAGAGAGAGAGAGAGAGAGAGAGAGAGAGAGAGAGAGAAGACGGGAGGGGGAGAGAAGGTGCAATTTATGATTGCAGCTTCTAATTCTTCATGGCAAAGCAATTTTGTCTCATTCTCCTTCTTGATCCCTCTGGTTGAATCTGATTCCCCCTCTTTCTCTCTCTCTTAACTGCAACAGTGGTAAAAAAAAAACAAAAAAAAAACCTTGAAACATCTGGGGGCACGAGGTAGCCAAGAGGCAAACCGGTTTACAGAACACATAAGCTAGAACCAAAAACAAAACAAGATCGTAAGCTGCTTTTTCTTAAACGTGCACCTGCGTTCCAGTCTACATCTCTTTCCTGAATAATTGTTTCCTACACACACAGATTTATGTACATGTGAACATAGTGAGGAACCTACCCTGAATCAAAGCGGAGATCCCACAGAGAGTGAAAGCCAAAGAGTACCACATTCCAGGAGATATGAAGGAAAAGCAGGGCAGAAAAACAGGAATATGTTTCGGATATGGAGAGAGGAGGAGGAAATATCCTGGTGGAGTGAAGGAGAGGAGAGGAAAGCAAGAGCTGACTTGATGCAAGCAGTGGACAGAATAAATGTGGAGAGAGAGAGAGAGAGAGAGAGAGAGAGAGAGAGAGAGAGAGAGAGAGAGAGCTTACCCAATGATGTCGGCAAATTGCAGCAAGTGAGAGAAGAGGAAAAAAAGACCTGATTGATTTGAGACTCACAAGTCAGCTCTCTCTCCACCCAAATCTCTGAGATTCCCTAAGAAGGACAGATGAATGGGAAGAAGGATTGGGAATACAAAGGGAGAAAGATCAAAGACTAAAAAAGGGGGGAAAAGGGGAAACTGATCTTGAACTGAAACTGAAAATCACATTTGGTTTAATCTTCCACTGTTTCGTCTCTCTTGTCCTACTTTCCTTCTCCATCATTCCTGGTCTTATAGAATCATAAATATTCTCAAAGTGAGATCTTGAGAGGAATTGAAAAGCGTGGTCACTAGAAAAACTTTTGTTATATGGAGGAAACTGTTTTTATAGTTTTTTTTATAATAAAATAAATTTACATTTTACTACAGCCCTATGTAATAGACCGATATATTGTGTAAGCAACAAACAGTGCCTTTAAATATTACTATATTACATAAGTTTTGGGTCAGACTTTTTTAAAGAAATGAATACTTTGATTCAGCTATGGCGCATAGCCTACTGATCAAAAGTTACAGTAAAGACATTTAGATTTTTACAAAAAAATCTATTTATCGAAGAATACTGGGAAAAAATGTATTGCGGTTCAAAATATTAAGCATCACAGAAGAAATGTTTATTGAGCAAATCAGCATATTAGAATGATTTCTGAAGGATGTGACACTGAAGACTGGAATATGATGTTGAAAATTCAGCTTTATCATCACAGAGATAAATTACATTATAAAGTATATTAAAGTAGAGAACCGTTTAAATAGAAATAGCACAGAATAGGAAAAATACATAGAAAAGTAGGTCTACATTACCAATAAAAAATCCTGTCTATATCCTCACCAGCGATACTATTTCATCTTGATACAGTGTTGCCAGAAACGTTGTAGCCCGCTTTTTGTAAATGAATTCAATTCATTTTGAAAATTAATTTAAAAAGAAAGTAGGCTAAATGAATTATACTCAAAAGTTTTAATAAGACACACAAAATATGCCGCAAATTGTCTGTTTTCTCGACATCATGCTGAGGCGAGCAACACTTTGAAGAGACGTTTGCCAAACAAATCAGTCTAAACATCTATTCTGTTAGAAAAAATATTCAGCACGTAAAGGTGTTTTAGTAGGCCTATACTATATAGGCTAACTTAGTTTTAAGTTCGCATATAATAGCCTAATTTAAAAAGTTAAAGCAAAGACAGTACGTTTTGCAACTTACCTGAATAAAAAACATCCAGTTTAATGTCGGAGGTATTTGAATGTCTAATAAATATCGCCCCCTTAAATAATGAGATTTGCTATTACCGCCAAATCAACTAGAATGTTCCATCTGACGTCCATCGCTCGTTTGCCATGTGGTCCTCAAACTCCAATGATCCAATCAGTTCCCGATAGACAAAATCAAGTCCCGCCTTACATTGTTTCTTGTTCGCGAAGCTGTATGGATATTCACAACAGACCTCATTTTGACATCAGCGCCATCTTTGATTTTTAACGGTCGTAAATAAAGCGAGGCTGTGAGGGATAGACACATCTCTTCAGTGTACTGTTAATTAATGTGTTTTTGGATTCTTCTGCTGACAAAACACTGCGAAATCTTTTTCTGAGAAGTTGCAGTAGACAAAAAACGTATAAGTAAGTCTAATAATTAGTGAGTTTTATACAACTATTTACAGCGGATGCCATTTAAAACACAGTAAGTCTATCCCTCAGCCTCGCTTTCATACCATGGCACTGCTGATAGGGAAGAAAAGGGATACAATAGGGACTTCCATTTCTTGCCGACTTAAAAAATGTATTCATCTGAAATGCATGCTGGGAAATCGCAACACTGTTTAATATGAAATGAATTGTTCAGATGGTTCTTTAAGGCTAGTTGCTGCAAAATTCAGAGTAATATTGTAGTTCTAACATGTATGTACATTCAAAATAATTCACAATTCTTAGTATCTCAGAAAAACAACTATACAATGTAGGCTAATTGCTTTTTAACAGTCTGAAATTGGCAAATTTTCCAAATAGGCCTATACAAAAAAAAAAATTGTAAGGGACACCAGTAAGTCAAGCATGCATGCTTGTGTGTGTGCACGTGTCTTAATGGGATAACGGAGATTATGTTGGAGGGGGTTTAATTGAGGAAGTGCTGGGATATGCAAGTGGCACACAGTAATGTGCTTAGTTAAACTCCTCCTCTCATTCGTCCTGACGAAGTGCTGAGACAGGGGCCTGGGAATGGGAAACCAGAGAGCGAGTGAGAGCCCTATAATAGATTACCCTATTACTACAGATGCCCTTCGGTAGCCTCTTCACGCGGGGAGGGAGCCGAGGTGAGCGGAGCTTACAGTCAGTCAGGCATCTGGAGAGGCTTTCACACCCCACTGCTCTCTGAGAGAAAGCCTAACAGCGGTATAACATATAGATATGTCATGGAAAACAAGCGTTTAATATATCACCTAAAGACAGCGCCATTAAAAATGACGATGCCAAGATGTTTGATTCCATTTAGGAGACCTTCACAAAACTGTTGTTCTTCAAAAAAGGAATGCTTAAAAGCTGTTTGTGAGTAAGAGTGGAAACTTAAAGTCCAGCAGGAATTGATCGGTTCATTCAGTGGTGATTGCATAACTGAATGGACCCAGACCTGAATGAGTTTCGGGACTGTGGCGGCTGAAGGTCAAGTTCACCCTTGAGAGCATCTTTTTGTATCACAATAAAGAAATGTGAGGCTATTGTTTACCCAATAGAACCTAGAACCAATAGCCCACACAGCCTAGGGGTTTTCAATCTTTTACGATGCTACGGACCCTCAAATCTCCTCGTATGAGGCACCCCAATCCTAAAATTTAAAAGGCATATAGTTTCTTAGATAAAAAGATCCAGTTTATTCTGTAAGAATCGTCAAAAATTTAAATATTAATTTGGGAAATATTTGTTTTCTATGAAGCTACGTAATTATGTTCTTTAATGTGTTTATTTTGAATCTTATTTTTAAGTATTTTTACACTGTTTGCTTAAACTCTTGTGTCCCTCTGGGGGTCCCAGACCCCCTTTGCTCATCCTGTTTAACAACTTTTTCCCAACAAAGCATGGTTTGGTGACCAGTAACACTATTCAAAACAGAAAACCACATGTGCTAAAGATGTGCAAAAGCAGACTTCTGGGTTATAGATTTCCTGACACTATGTGGTCATTTCGGGAACTGCATTTGTGCAGGGCGGTAGAATCTGGGCTCTTGCTCAAGTATATGAAATGAAGGGAGAAAGCGTGTGGTGCTTAGACTAATGTTCTTCATAATGGGAAAATTATTATCCATAGCGTGACTGCGTTGTTCCATAACATGGTTCATAGGAAAACACCATGTGGTAAAGATGCATCCTGATGATTTCGTGAAGAAATATAAATAAGAGAAAGTACTGTGATGTTCAAAAGTTTTGACTCTTGAAAGTAATCATGAGATCCTCCCATGAGTCTGCAGTTTCATTCCCACAAGGCATCATTAGGCAGCCACAATTTGCAGTTGATTTGGTTAAGCAGGGACACAGACATCTTTGCACACCGCTCTCGTTCCTGGAGGGTAGAGAATACAATTGAATTGATTTCATCATATTATCATTCAGGAACCACTGAAGATAGCAGTTCGGCAGAGAGAAGCAATCAACTAATGATCTGGGAGACTAAATGACATGACACCACTGTTTCCTGACAAAGGCTGCTCTCTGTCAATGTGCTGCACTGTGGGATTTTAAACGCTGCGTAGATGAGTTTGAGTATTCTAGCACACTGACACATTCCTGTACTTAATAGGGAATTATTTACAGCTCATCTCATACAGTATCGTAAGCAAACAACTTAAAAGATACTGAACCTCTTTTGGTCTACCACTTTATCTTGCAGGTTAGTCCTGTTTCCCATGTATACTATGTACTAATTACAATAACTGGTTAATAACCCTGAACCTACCCCTAAACGTAACCTTAACCCATGTAATTATCTTATCTTACCCAGTACTCTTAGGTTAGTTCACTGTAAGTACAAATAAGTGCACATATACTGTAAATAAGTGTCACCTCTTGCAGTCCTTCTCTCAGGTATTGATTAATAAAAATGTCATCCACTGATGCTATTTGAATATTTCTAACACACAAGTGTTGCTTCAATAATATCCCATTCATCGGTCTTAGTCCAATGGCCTTGATGATGAACGTCATCTCTATGAACCTTTTATGAATACTAGGATGATTTTCGCCCAAATGCTGTTTGAAAAGCTATTCAGAAATCTTTATGCATTTTTACTTTGCGTTTTAATAAACTCCACTCCACAACCTAAGCATTATTGCTGAAGTATTATAACATCGCATTTTCCCACTTCTCATGGAAAACATGTACGCTAAATATATCTAGTTCTAGGATTATTCAAATTCAAAGACTCGTTTCCATTCAATGTTGGTCGAATTAAATATGTGCTGTTTTGTTTTCAATTTATTTCAATATGTTTGTTACCAAAAATCTGGACTGTTACGATGTTTAAAACCTTTTTAATGGTTTACATTTATTTGTATGTTTTTATATTCTAGCAATAAATATTTATTTTTATTTATCCTTTTTTTAACAGGATAGTCCCAATGAGATATGAAATCTATTCTTCCAAGGAGTCCGGGCCAAAATGGCAGTTTCACATAAAATAAAAAAAGGTTGGTGTCACTAAGACTTTAAGAAATCTATACTTTCAGCAAGAGTGCGTTAAATTGATCAAAATACAGCACATTTAGAACGTTTTTTTCTATTGCAAATAAATGTTCAAAGAATCCTAGAAAACTATTTCCATAAAAATATTACGCAGCATCATTTTCAACAAATGTTTTTCGAAAAACAATTCAAAATACTCGTATGATTTCTGAAGGATCATGTGACCCTGATTCGGCCTTGCATCACAGGAATAAATTTGTAAAAAAATACTTTTTTACTGTATATATTTTTGTTTAATCCTTTCCCTTCAAATAACTTAGGTAACAGGGTTTAGTGGTTGACAGTTTGAACAAAAAACTCATTACAACATCATTGTAGCCCAAACATTTTATTGAGACCGAGACAGAGAGAGAAAAAGAGACGCTAGGTTGAAAGGGTGTTCCCGTCGGTTCTTCAGACCTCTAAGGGTGTTTGGTTTTATCTCCTCATCTCTTGCCTGAAATAATCAGGCTGCTGTCACTGAGGCCGGTCGCCTCTCTCTCTCTTTCCGTCTCACTCTCTGAGGAAGCATCCAGAAAAGATCTTAATGCTGCTTCCTTCGAAAGGAACACCCTGGAGGAATGAGAATAAGAGAGGTCATTATCAAAAACAAACACTAAGCTCATTAACAACAAAAGCATGAAGAACACCCTACAATGCCCTCAAACGTTTGTCTTTATCCTGTAATCTTTAGTGAAGTGTAATTTCTGTGCCTTTAGCAGCACCAAAATACAAAAACTCTGAGCACAACCATATCTTCTATTATATGGACAAACAAATAATCCCACCACAGAGATACAGAATTCATACTTTTCAGGAAAATCTACCAACAAAGGGCTTAGTTATCAATGCATATTAAGCTGGTATAGAAGGCATTTTAATACAAAAATGACAAACTTCACCTTTCAATGGACCATTGCAATTATTATCTTTTTGCATTTTTATTCTCCCTTTGCTTCTGCCAGCACAAAACAAGGATTCAACCATATAAATCTCTGTTCCGAAGCAGAACCACAAACATCCATCCAAAATATAGCTTAGTATCCATTTCAATCAGATCAACATTTGCAAGAGTTTTAAGGTTTGAAAGATGTCAGAGAATATAATGAACTGCAGGCCTATAACAATAATGATATTCAGGAACAATATCACGCACATCAAAACCCCTGCATTACTGCAATAACCACAAATCAGACAAAATCAGCTTGTGCGAACAATGACTTTGAGTTTAGAACTTCAGCATCTAAACTCACAATAAAGACTTCACATGGTGTCATACTCAATGAAAAACTATTTTAATCTGTCATTATTTGAAGTCGGAGCCAAAATTATGTTTGCACTAGATGGCGGCTGCTAATTTAAAGTGGGCTATTTTCTTTGAAGCCATTTACAATATATAGTGACAGTTTTAACCAATGACATCACAGATCTCCCAGCATCAAAAGTAAAACTCGCTGTAAGCACAATCACTCATTTCCATGAGTTCAACCCTAAAAGCCTGCATTCCAAATGGACAACTTCGCTTATGCATCATTCCTTACATCCAAAGAAAATCATATTCCTGATTCTTAAGTAATGCTTTATTTTGTCCTTTAAAAACACAGATCTACTACAGTTAATGTCAAACCTCAGTTCTTAAGTGAATGACATTATCGCAACATGTTATTGATGATATGAGAGTTTCTGACTGTCATTCTAATAAACAACCAAACAGCTTATTAGATTTTCCAACTCCACTTTCGCTCCTAAACATGTCCCAGTACACATTGTACAATTTTGGGCTGTCCCAGACGAAAGATGACTAATCGTGGCTCAAAGGTTCAGGTTCAAAGACGGCTGCTGTCACGGTCTTGCGACCAAAGATAGTCTGCGATCATTTTCTGACAGTGTCTGATGACCACATCCATATTCTCCTCTTTCGCTTGCTCCACTTTTTTTCAGCACACATAAAAAACACAATTGCCAAAGTGCGATTCATCTTGCTCTGTTTACCACTAGCACATGCTGTTGATGTTTTATTCTTCTATACAAACTTGCGTCGTGGCCTATGATTCAATCATCGTACAGTCTACATACATGTCATACACAAGTTTATTAGATCCATGTCGTACGGTGTGATTTGTAATGATCTTACAGGATTGCCAAAATCGCAGTCTGTAGTAGGCATAAGTCTTAGTAAAAACACAAACAAACCCTCTGTTAGTCGAGCTTTGCCTCCGGTGGGTTGACACAGCACAGTTGAGCAACCGACACAAAGCACGACCGTCTGTGCGTGGCTGAACACCGTTGTGATCTTATAACATCCTGAAACATAAAAAACCATGTTTAAGACCATCCGGACTCGGATAGGTACAACCATCCAGTATATTGATTATGTGAAGGACACCCACCTGGACACTTGACATCCATGAAATAAGAATTGGGACTCTGTACGAGTCGCTTCTTCTTGTGCCTCCTCCTCTCCTCCTCAGGGGTGGGGTGCAGCAAGTCTTTTGCGAGCTATTTACATAAATAACATGGTATTACATGAGAAAATGCTTTTAAACACCAACTGACCAGCTACTTTACATAAACTTGTATTGAAATATGGTGAGCTGCCTAGCCAGACAGCATCTTTGGGCATTACATAAGTGTGCGTATGATGCCCAAAAATAGTGTCCAAGTAGGCATCACATTAGATTTTGAGGCAGCCGTTCAAAATCCTTTGAGTCTTGAGCATTTTCAGTTAATTTTGGCAACTCCAGAGAGCTTTGTGTAATCGCTTACAGTCATTAAGCCATTTGTAACATCTCAAATGCGGGAATTAAACAATCTAGCAGTTTTAAGATTATGAATGAATAATGTCATACCGCATAAACACATCTATACTTAAATGTGCGACACGTTACGGTTAAACGTCCATGTTTTGTTATATGTGCGCCGCCATCTTGATGCAGAGCGCGAACGCACGCTTCCGAACCATTCAGGACTTAACACTTATTTTTATGTTCATCTTCTCGTTCATGCGGTAACGCGCACATTAAGGTCAGTAACATGGATATGTTCGTGAACGCGCTTCAATATTTAGGTCTGGATGGCTTGTTTGTGGTGTATATTGACATGTTTTTGCTCTCTGGTACTCACTGGCATGTTGGCGAAGATTAAGCCGCTGCCAGAAAGGAAGTTCCAAGCGGAAGCAGACGAATATCATCGGAGGAGCGCGGACGTGAACGGAAATGCGTCATCGGACGTAGAGCGCGGACATGTTGGTAGAGGCAGATGAGGTCAATAACAGAACGTAACTTTGTTTGTATACCATTGTATTGTATTGTTTTCTTTTTTTATAGCCTTTTTTTTTTGTAAATCTTCTTTTCCCCTGGCTGTTGTTTTTATTTTTATTTCTCCTCCCTATTTTTGAGTGTTAGGTAGGTTATATTGTATTTTGGCTATCTGAATGATTAAACAAGACATAGGCTATAATAAGGACACATGTATAAACGGGTTTAATGGTTCCTACATAAAATATATGCTGGCAATGTATGGTAAAAGATGACTGTTTATTTTAATGATCTTTAGCCTATTTTTATTGATGTTTTAAAACGAGACTATCTTATATAGCTATATAAAAAAATATCCTACCAAATTGTAGCTACCAAAGTATGGTATCTGCATGAGTTTTTTTTTTTTTTTTCAGATAAGATATCATGGTGACCTTTGTCTTTTATTTTTGAAGTTTCCTCATGAAGACAAAATATCCTGGTGCATGATTATGGCAATTATTCTGTATGGACATTGTATAGAGCTGGTAAGTCCCGCCCCTTCCGTAAAACCCCACTGGACCTCAAGGTTGAAAAATCGTCAATGCAAGTGAATGGGAGAAAATAATTATTTTCTGGTCCCGTTTGAATTTTTCCATGAATGTGAACATATGTTGTCTGTGAATTTTTTATATAATCTTTCATGTTACGAGTTTGACAGTATATGGTATGATTCTTTGGCCAGCAGTTGTGGAAAAGACATAACGAGAAAGACTTCATGTCGCCTATGTGACGTCACCCCATAAAGTTGACTTACCCGTGGTTTTCGCCAACCTCAACAATTTTGTCCTCTCCCTGAAAGAAGGCGGTGAAGTGCACCAAAGACACAGCCATGTTAAGCGGGATCCGTGAGCTAGTGTCCGTGTGCGAGTCGTGGTGACGTTTCAAACGCGTCGAAAGCAGCGAAGAGTTGTAGTCCACAAAGTGCTCTCACACAAAGTCTACCCGTATCAAACTTCTACCCGCTAAATTGTAGCATTCTTCACACGAAAGATTATATAAAAAATTCACAGACAACATATGTTCACATTCATGGCAAAATTCAAACGGGACCAGAAAATAATTATTTTCTCCCATTCACTTGCATTGACGATTTTTCAACCTAGAGGTCCAGCGGGGTTAGCGGAAGGGGCGGGACTTACCAGCTCTATAGGCCTCAAAATACGGTGGCTTAGGCTACTATTTCACATGGTGTTTTTGTAAGAGTTGTTTTATGCATTTTAGCTTTTCATCAGGCCTATAATACAATTACATTCATTTATAAGTCCGATATGAGTAGGCCGTAGTATTAATTTGTTAAACTGTTTGATGATGGGGGAGTTCTGGTGTGGAATATGCAGCTGGTAATGGGAAGTGTAATGCCATCTCAAGTGCACTAATAATGTACTTGACCTGTCCTTTAGTGAGCAGAACTCCTCCACACAACATCAGGAGGAATCAAGACTGCTCACTTCCAGCTAATGATGAGGGACAAGTGTCTGCAGATGCGGCCACCCCGAGACTTCACACTGGCAGCTGGGAAGCATCATTCATGGGTCACTGCAATTGCTTCAGCAGCTCCTGACCAGCATTCCAAAACAGACAGTTCATCTATTATGGGATCAAGGGCAGTTTGTTTGCTACAATAGAATAATGAGAGTTTGCCGATAGGATCCTGAATGACATGCCCAGGGTTTACAAAATGTAAAAGAGGATGTTCAGGAGAAAATGTTGGGCTGGTTAAAAATAATTGCCAATTATTTTGGCCTGGTTATCTAACACATATCGTCAAAACAACCTGAGGTCAAAGGGGCCAGGTGTATTTCATCAGATAAGTGAATTGTGGTCAGGTAATTCATGCAGGCTGTCCCAGGCTTTGGCAGTAATCTTTGAAAGATCTCTAGTAGGCCTACACGTGTAGTCGATTTGGCTCAAATGGTCTGAGAGTGCCTCTCAGTATGTGAGACAGCTTGATCAATGCCTTCCTATCTGAAGAGCTGAAAACCCCATTCAGATAGTGGAAGTTACCAGCAGCATCACTTTTGCAGGCAAAGTGGCTTTAGACAAATTCTGTTTACTTGATTGGGCCTAATGAAATCCGATATTCCCACGAAATGAGAGTATTTTAAATGTGACATATTTTCCTGTAAATGTATTTTCCTTGATAAACGTTTGGTCCAGGGGCGTAGCCACGGGTGTGCCAGGGTGTGCCGGTGCCACCCACAGTAGATGGCACACCTAAAAATGGATGCAGAATTATTTTTTATAGTCTTAATAAAAAATGTTTTACTAAACTTGGGCTACTGTTGTTTACCTAGAATATATTTATTTTTTGAAATCAACCCTTTCATGCGTAAGTTAAAAATATTTTAACCTGACCCCTTGTTTCCATGGCGACGCGTCATGATTGTCACGTGACAGACACACCGCAGCCACAATAACTAACAGATGTATCGCTATTCGTTTTATTTCGTTTTTCCTTTAAAAATATTCACAAACTTGCTTACCATGTCAACTATCTGATATTCCGATTCTTCGTTTAAAAACCTTTATAAATTATCTTGATCTATAACGAGATGAGCGCTGCAGTTCAGAGTCCTGTCAGCCGGATTTACAGCACCTGAATTCCCCAGTTTCTCCCGAAATACATGAAAGTAAGTGGCTGTTGAACTGGGAGAAAAATAGAGTAAACTTTATAGTTCCGCTATGTGTGTCTGATATATAAAACACGTCGGCAAATTACATTTGAATAGATTGTTTTTGCTGCTTCCATAGACATCAGTGTGTATTTTACAAACTACAAATGTATTGTTTTACTAGTACTTATGTCTATTTAAATGTCTGAAACATAAAATAAACAATATGTGGTTGAAAACACTGCATATTAGTTGTGATAGCTGAGCGCGTCCGTCTCTGGCTCAGCGCCAGCCAACGCGCGAAAGCAGTTTGAATCTGGCAGTTCTGTGACGTCACTGAACATTCTAAAGTAACGCAAGTGTATTTCCCTCATATTTAATATAAAGCGCATGTGTATACTGATATTTTTCTAACGTCTGGACTCCTTTATTAAGGGAGTCTGGATGTATAAACAGACGTTTCAATATATTAGTATTAAACGCATTTTCTGATCATTTAGGCTATATTTCAAGTTTTGACTGCAAATGTCACGTCCATAACGCTGGAACTCCCCAATAGTAATGTAAAGATGTGGTAGCATTGGATCTGGACGGGAAGGATAACTCGGGGAGCTGGAAGCATAGGTTGGAAGGGGCGTGTGTCGCGATTCTGCCTTCTCACACCGCGACCAGTGTTGTGTGTAACTTATTACAAGTAACTTGAGTTACATAATCGGATTACTTTTTCAAGTAACTAGTAAAGTAACGCATTACTTTTAAAATTTAAAACAAAATATTTGAGTTACTTTTTCAAATAAGTAACGCAAGTTACTTTTGTTTTCCCATTTATTGACTGACAGCTCTCTTGTCTCGAGAGAGAGAGAGAGAGAGTGTAAACATGATGGTTATTGTAGTTCTAAACTAAATGTGAGCGTGCATTTACTCATCTCACTTGCACACAAAAAAGATGAAATATTCCTCAATATGAATAAAATCAGTGAAATGCAGAATCAGAATATGCAAACCTCCAATAACTAAATGTTAAATAAAACAATTATTTATGCATTTAATCTCACTTTATTGACTAATATACTTCTGACATCCAGAATAACAGCAGCTGAAAGGTTTGTTTGAGCTGTTCCTCTACTGTACACTGCTGTACTCTATCTCTACTGTACACACGTGAATCTGCATTTCCTTCAGCCTGAGGATTATTAATTCACTTTCGGTGTGAAAGGGTCTTTACATTTGCCCAAAAATATAACTTTTTTTGTCATAAAAAACAAGGCCAGCCCAGATGAAAAAAAAAAGTAACGCAAATGTAATGTAACACATTACTTTTCTAAAAAGTAACTAACACAATTAGTTACTTTTTAAGGGAATAACACAATATTGTAATGCATTACTTTTTTAAAGTAACTTTCCCCAACACTGACCGCGACACAGGTTCGTGGCCCTTAGTGTCGCGATTTCAGTTTCATTTCGCATATAGCCTACAGCCCTTATAATCATAGATGACGCCACAGGTTTTTATTTAAAATATAGAGCATAGCCTATGCTTGTATGTAGGTCTATGGGCAATTTCAATTCACAATACTTACTAAAATATAATGAATATCATTTTATTGCATTTGTATTAGTTGTTTGTTGTTGTCGGTCTTAACGCAAGTTTACAACAGACTAAAAGGGGGGGGGGGGGGGATTATTGGGTCGGTCCTAAATTGACAGGGTCGGTCGGGTTACGGCAAACAAGAATATTTTTAAGGCTGGCCTAATCTGACAATAAATGTGGCACACCCAGATTTTCAGATGCACACCCAGAGTATCTTTTCTGGCTACGCTACTGGTTTGGTCCACATTGCCAGTATAAACAAAACTAATATTGATTATAATTTGAAGATAATTAGAAATTTAATTATTAACATAATCATACATTGGGTTTATTCTAAAGGACTTTAATTTGTTAGGCTAATGCACCGTATGAACTACGATTTTTGGTTAGGCAACTTAGTTTGGTTTAGAAAAAAAACTGGATTAAACTTTAAATTAAATCCCAGTTTTATTAGGTCAGTGAATAAGATCAAATATTTTCTAACGTTTAGAAACTTCCTCTAACAAGCTTTAACAGGTTTAGCGTCACTGCTGCATGATAATATCAAATTTAGCATGCGTCGTTTGCCACGCGCTGTATAAGACGTAATGTAAATTGAGGTAAATATTGCATACGTTTACTTCCGTGTCTGGCTCGTTGGTCTAGGGGTATGATTCTCGCTTAGGGTGCGAGAGGTCCCGGGTTCAAATCCCGGACGAGCCCGGTGTTTTACTACTAAAGCTTATAAAACCAAAGAGCCTGACTGTAGAATTACGTATCTAGTCACGTACAGCAGCCCAAGGCGCCTGTCAAGACTTGTAGTAGTGTTGTGCAAAAAACTCCAACCAACCAAGACTTCTGAAAGGCTTCTTGTTTATTTGTACTTCCAAAAAATAGCATAGTTCATAGTATTGTATAGCAACGTGATCCGCTCTCTGTATTTTTAGTCCCTTTGGTAGGAAAGTGTCTGATTTGAATCTAAATGCAGTATAAATATAATGCAAATAGAAGACAGGACACAAAATAATGTTACATAAAGTTCCTTTTATTTCCAGCTTGTTCAAACATTTGGCCATGACTGGATGACATAATATGTTTTTTATTAATTTCTGGCATAACATACCTCATTTCATGATTAAAATGACAATGATAAAGAGAATTTGACAATTGTTCATCATTGCATAATGCATAGTCTTCCATTCTGAACACAGATGTAGTTTTCATAAAATCCTTGCGTTTCATCTGATGTGTTGGATTGGCGAGATCACAGGATATTAGTTATTTATCTGCTCCTCCTGATAGGTGGAGGTGGAGATGGCTCCGTATGGATCCACAACTGTTTGAGCGCAACGCACGACAGTAGCAAACAAGAAGAGAAAGAGAAGAAAGAGAAAAAAGATGGCAAAGCCCAAATCCACATCGATTTCCAGCATTGGCGGCACTCGCTGGTCCATCGGTGATGTGCGTTACAGGAAACTGAGATGTTATCCACCCTATGTTATTGTTTCCTTGAAATGTAGTCAAATTCCTTTGGTAGAACTGGGACAGATACCGGTACAATGGCAATCCCTGTTTCAGTGATTGTTTTTTGACAGGAGATCTTCACTGCGCCCTTGCGAATTGGATCCCAGAATACGAGTGCTTGCTTACGGTGTATAAAGCCACATCACCCTGATTAAAAAAAACAAAAAAACATCATTATCAAAATGAAGCAGTAACATCATACAGGCAATGTAACTAAATATTTGCAGCCCACATTTGATGTCAAATGAATTAAGGCATGATTGAACATGAATTATAAATCAACTGAAATAAAGAAACTTGACAGGCTCTGTTCCCATTACTTCATCAAGAAACAAGACAGGGGGGATATTGATGCTAAAGGATGAGATATAACCCTTCATTGGCCCTGTTCTAAAATCTAGAAGTTGTCTACTGTCTAGGTGTCTAAGTTGTAGTCACATTAGCGAAAATTCAGCCAAAAGGGCCCATTGTCTATATTGACAATAGTGTTGAGATGGTATAACGCACAGCTCACACAGAAGTCACTTTCATAACAAGCAGCTTTCTGTTCATCAACATGGCACGACCAAGTTGAACCCTTTGCAAAATCTGTGGGGGAAAAATTCAGTTTTTTAGCAGGTGAAATCCAGTCATTTTTAATTTCACCATGCAGACTTTGCAAGTTGGTCAAGCTGATCACACACACTCGCAGCGTTGACCAACAACAAACTTCTTGGTTTGAAAGTGACATGCTTCCTACATCGCTACACTATTGACAATAGAAAATTGAGTTTTTGCCCGCAAAATTTCACTCACAGCACTTTTAATAAGGTTGCATAACTGAAATAGAACCTCAAAAGTGACAAAATTTGGAAAACTCTACCGCTGCGTCCAAAAATCACATACTGTCTTGAGTATATACTACATTTGAATTTGAACTTCCTTCGCAATTGTAATTTGGACGTACTTCATCTGTCATGTTGTCATTATCACGTTACCAACCAGCATCAGTTACGTCGCTTCACTGCCATTCGTAAATCCCCAAGCGGGAAGGAAGTCGACCGGAAGTTGAAGCCGGCCGCGTGCCACCATCTTGTAGCAGAACTTCACCTGCTGTTAGCATCCCATTGACTCCCATTCATTTTGGCGTCACTTTGACAGCGAATAACTTTACATCTGAGGTGTTTGAAGACTCCATTTGTCCATTATTTATTTCTAAAGAAACACGACAATGTATAAAAATGCTCCATTACCTTGTATCTTACGTCACAGCCCCGTAGAAGCAGTTTTTGTAAAAGTAGGCTAACGATTGCGTCATAACCACACGACTCTCTGTCGCACAGTAGAGAGATTACCGTATGGACAGGAGGAGAGGCTCGCGGGCAATCGGGGAGACGTGGAGGCAAAATGACAAAATAATTAATCAGAATACTTAGCAAAAGTTTCTCCTGCTCCTAGCTCATGGACAGCTCATACTCACGCTCTCCGTCTCTGCAAGATTCGGAAGGGAATGATTCAGATTTCTCTTGGCACAGCTACTAGAAGACAGACAGGTTGCTCACATCACATCTACGGCGTCAAGCTCAGTTTGAGTCGGTTTGAGTCTGCGCATCAGGAACGGAAGTCCTAAAAATTCGCTAAAAATGGGCTTCACTTGTCTCAATTGAGTTCCAATGAGATGGCTCTGTCCACTTCTTATACTGTCTATGGTAAATCCTCTCCCATGGCCTCATGTGATGGTAAAGAGTCCATCGAATGCACACTTCAGAATCTCACCCGAAGTAGTAGATCATCCGGGGACTTTTCGCCTACTGTTTTTCGAATACTACGCATTCGGACATACTACTCTCTGTTGGCGTATTGTTTTTTGCATACTATATAGTAGGGAAGTATTCAATTTCGTACGCAGCGTACATGTGTAGCAATTTAGCATGTTGCTAAGCTAACAATATGCAAGCATGAAGTGGCTAAAACAGTCACTTTTTATTAGATTGTCAATTGTTTTTATTTATTTTGGGGATATGTATAATGGACACTTATTGGACGGAATTATCTTTTCACTGTGCTCAAAACAATGAAATATGGGACTGGCTTTTCTGCTAAAAGATACATGTGAGCTCTGGTTGTGTTCAGTTCAGTTCTCCATGCTAACCTCTACATGACACACTTCTACATTACCAGCTCTGCTCTAACTCTGACAATCTTTCAGTCAAACATCTCTGTTCTTCAAGTACACCTGGTGGACCCTCATCAAACAGATCATTTGCATATTTGCGGCCTCCTCCTGGCACCCAAGCCATTATGAATAGTTTAACAGGAGTTGAATGACAGGAGTTGAATTGGGTTTAGGCTGGCTGTGGATCAAGCCTTGGCCTTTACTGAAGGCCGTGGTCCAGTCACACGCCAGGTTCAAATGCATCCGTAACTCAAGCAGGCCTCAGACCAAATAGGTAAGGACACGTCACACCAAGGGAAAAAAAGAACAAAGAAGAACGTGATGGAGGGGAGAGGTCTATACCAGAAAGACAATACTCAACAGCAATTAAGTTCGCCATCGGGGGCAGCGTGAAGAGAAATTGAGTCAATCCAGGGAGGCGATACCTTTCATTTGATTGGCCGCCAAGCCAGATAACGGATGGAACAAGAAAGAGTAAGGTGATGTAGTAGAGATATCCTTTCCAGTTAGCTATGGTTTCTACACTCACGTTCAGGAGAACGAGGAGGAAAGATGAGGAAATTGTTGAGTAAACTATGAGATGGGCCCATTTCCAAAACCTCTTTTAAATAATGAACAATCCCAAAGTGATTTTATAAGGGTAACCGAATAAAGCTTAGCCAATGCACAACTAATCTGGTGCCCCATGGAGGTAGATCTCATTTCAGGTACTACACCGATGCTGTTTAGGAATAAAATATTACAATTAAGTGGTCAATAAGTGGATCAAAAAAGTTCATCAAAGTTGTCCTAAGACAAAAACGGGTATTGTTCAAAATTCATGTATAACTTTGATGAAAGGTTTTGATCCACTTCAAATGTTGACTACTGTATATCATTGAATTATTTAACATTAACTGCTAATAATATTGATATGATTTATTAAATAGAAGAAATATATTTATTTTTATTACACTGCTTTAATTTTAAATGTTAAGAAAAATATTTATCATCACCCTGAACATAGAACATTTTAATAGTGAAATTTTGGCAGAGACTAAACTTCAGGATTTTTTTTTGCCATACGCATGTGTATAATTGACAAGATACCAGGAGTTTTTTAATCATAAGAATCAGAAATGGAAATACTGTCCATTGCTCTTGGTTTTATTTATAACATTTATAAAATCTTAGAAAATTCTCTCTGAATTCAATTACTTACTTTTAATAAGAATAAAATAGCAATGATGATAATGTTTCTTGAGCATCAAATCAGCATATTAGGATGATTTCTGAAGGATCATGTGACACTGAAAGAATAATAGCTGCTGAAAATTCAGCTTTGCCATCACAGGAAAAAATTACATTTTAAAATATATCAAAATAAAAAAGTTACTTTAAATTGTAATCATTTTTCACAATATTACTGTTTTTACTGTATTTTTAATCAAATAAATGCAGCCTTGGTGAGAATAAGAGACTTCTTTCAAAAACACATACACAATTTTAATTACTCCAAACTTTTGTCTGGTAGTGTAGCCTATATATGCATGCCTTGTTTTTGCAGTAAAGTGACAAAAATAAAATAAGTATGTGCAATTCTATATTGCCTTTCACTTCCATGGAGACTAAAGCACAAAAAATTGGCATATATAACATTATATCTGTTATAAATGAATTTGGCATCATGCACTCACCTGTTTTACATGTCCCATCCCATTCTCCTCAGAGCGGTACAGACCTTATTTAGATAGATTACACCGAGCACATGATTAAAATGACCCGTAGGCCAGAGTACCATAGAGATATGGAGGGACAAAGCTGGATCACCGCTGAAAGACATGGAGAACTGAACAAGTGTGCAGTCGCTGTGACCCTTATGTGTGGAGGTAGAAAAGTGACACGACCACATTACCATAGAGGACCAATTACAGTCAGTGTGTGATCAAGCTAATTGCTGATCTGAGATCAGATTTCTGCCCATAACCCTGCATTAAGGCTAAGCGTCATAGTGTGGCCGGTAACTGATCTAAGATATTAAAGTGGCAGTTAACTGTAATGTTGTCCAAGGTTCATTACACAGGGGAGAGTCAGGTAGCCACAACAGTGGAGAGTTACACCGGATGGTATTAAGAGATGTGAATATATTTAGTATGGAGCCCCAAACATGACATGCGGTGGAAAAATATGTATAATGTGGCCACAAATGAACAATTCATTCCCACGACTTACTAATACGTCAGCATGTTTTACTAATTTGTTCCCTTGTGCTGTCTAGATTTGGAGAAGGGCTGATCTCCGTTTCTGGAAACTAACATTTGAACTCCCTAAAATCTATGGTTTAATGTTTGTATCTATGTAGTAATGTCACTATTCATGTTTGGCATCATTTGAAATGTCTCAGTGCAACTGGTAGGCTACAATAGTCTCAGAAGTAAACCAAAAGGTAATAAAGAGTTTAGAGATACTTTGCTTACTGTGGTGGGTGTCTTTCATGCAAATTACCCTCTGTCTCCAAAAAGGTGTAAACTAGGTCTGGGGTCTTGGTTAATGCAAATTCCCATTGTTAGCTCATGTCTCCATTTGTGGGGTGTTTTGCCTTGGTCTGAGTAATTAAAGAAATGCTGCAAAAGGCTCAGGGCGATTCTGTATCCAGATCAGCGTTGTGTGTTTTTCTGATGTCAGGTATGCATCTTTTACCCTTCATTTCTGAGCTCTTTCTCAGTTCTTTGTTTTGTATTGAGCATTTTGAATTGGCTATGTAATTGGCATGATACATTTACCTGACTAATAATAAATTGCTACATTTGAATTAATTCTGACTTACTCTGAAATTATTAACTAGTAGATTACGTTAAGTCCATACCATCAAAAATCTACGCTCAGGTTAGAAACGGACTCCGCCGAACACATTGGCATTAGTCATGTGTACTTAGACTGTAGAGGATAAATAACGAAATTTCCCATTAAGAACAACATGTGTTGTTAGACCAATCTGAATAGGATAAGCCTCAACCTCTGATTATCGTAATATTATTCTAACTAAGTGTCCATGGGAAACCATGGAATGATTATATAAAATTACCATTAGATGAAGTTAAATTGGGCAACTTATTTCTATGGTAATGGTCATGACCTCTGGTTAGACATAGTCTCAGTTAAGTGTGTACAGATCTATGAGGACTAAATATCATACTTAGAAATAAGCAAGCATGGTGCGGCATCTAAAGGTATTAGTCAGTTGCCTCTGCTAATGATCAAGACTGACGAGTTTGTGATTATGAGATCCATCTATCCGGCCTCAGTGAGACTCGAAGTGATAAGAATCCGAATGAACAAGTGTAATTGAATAAAGAGTTAATTAGAATAATCAAATGTGGTTAAACTATTACACCAGTGACCAATAGTCAATTAGCAGTTTAACGTAAATAAAGTCAGATGAGTTTCATTGGAATAAAACTACTTTGGCACACTGAAAAGACAGAACACGCAGGTAATCCTTCACCCACTGTATTGGAAACTGTTGTTGGGTCAATTATGGTGGGGCTTACACTCGTTTTAAGTATATAGTGTAAAACATTGACATTTCACATATTAGTTAATTGGCATATACTTTCTTTAACAAACAAATATTGTTGATCTGCTAACAAGGCCATAAGGTCTGTGTTCTCGTAATCGGCATGTTGGATGCAGGAGAAAAGGGCAAAGATCTGAGCGACTTTGACTAGCGCCAAACTGTTAATTTGTCAGAATATCTCTGAAATGGCAAGGTTTGTGGTTCGCTTCCGGTCAGCGGTGGTGAGAATTTACCAACAGTGGTCCGAGGAGGAACAAATTACAAACTGGCGTCAGGGTGTTGGACGCCCGAGGCTAATCGATGCAAGAGAGCAATGAAGGCTGTCTGATCCAAGCCAACAGAAGGGCTACTGTGGCACAAGTTATCTCTGTCCATCGAAATCTACAAATATCAATGCAAATATAGGAACCGGACCTTGGAGCAGTGGAAGAAGGTTGCCTGGTCCAATGAGTCCCGTTTTTTTTTTACATTACGTGGATGGCTGTGTACGTGTGCGACGTTTACCTGGGGAAGTAATGGCACAAGGATGCACCGCGGGGTGACAACAAGCCGGTGGAGGGAGTTTGATGCTCTGGGCAATGCTCTTCTGGGAAACCCTGGGTCCGGCCATACTTGTGGCAAAAATTTGACATGTGTCACCTACCTAAATATTGTTATAGTCAAGTCAAGTTCAAGGCACCTTCATTTATATAGCACTTTTAACAATATGAATTGTTTCAAAGCAGCTTTACAGTGATAATAGGAAATTACAGTAAGAGATTGTTTTGGCTTTACAGCAGCTCTAGAATAAAGTTA
Source organism: Scardinius erythrophthalmus (assembly GCF_964197995.2). NCBI lineage: Eukaryota > Metazoa > Chordata > Actinopteri > Cypriniformes > Leuciscidae > Scardinius > Scardinius erythrophthalmus. Next base: position 14,335,924 of record NC_138230.1, read on the forward strand.
TTGTCCAGCTAAAGTTAGTTTTGATTGACTGATTCACTTCCATTGCAAAGATCATTAGTTATTAACTTAGGGGCCGCTAACACAACACGGTTCTAACAGAAAACCCTCAACACGCTCCGGCCGCCCATCCGCACAAAACAGTGCCTGGTGGCTCAAGAACGCACTCCCGGAAATAGGTTCCAAAGTGCAAACGATTATCAGTTATCTCTGCACAAACACAGACGTCGCGCACATGCGCATTACGTGTTCAGTCCATAGGTATGTGCGTATGAATATATATGTGCGCAGGCGTGTCGTGTTTCTTTACAAATAGACCCTCAACAAACTACTTGTCTGGCCTTAAAAATGTATAATACAGAATGATATATCACGTCCGTGTAGCCACGTGGTGACTCTACAGATAAAACAACGTTTTATCTGTACAGAGGTAAAGGGAAGGGAAGGAGGCCTTCACAGGGGAGAGTCTAGTTGACATTTCAGGACTGCATTGTCATCATGTCCAGGCGCAGGTCCTTCATCAGATCTGGATATAACAGCGGACTGTGGTAAACCTCGGGATAAACAGAGATACTAATATTAGCGTAGACGCCATTCTTCTTATGATGTAACAACAGGTACATCCGGATTTATGGGAAGTGTTCCCGGTTCCGGCTGACCTAAACTATGCAGCCTAACATTGAATTATATAAGTCTATAATGTGTTATGTGTATACTAGGCCAAAGATATGTGTATTTAGTCTAGATTTGAACTGACAGAGTGTGTCTGCTTCCCAATGTCAGGAAGTTTTGGTGCTAAATAGGAAAAGGATCTACCGCCAGCAGTTGATTTTGATATTCTAGTTATTATCAACTGGCCGGAATTTTGAGATCGCAATAGATGTGAAGGACTATAATGTGTTAAGAGCTCGCTCATGTACTGGGGAGCTAAACCATTTAGTGCTTTGTAAATAATCAGCAATATTTAAAAATTTATACAATGTTTAATAGGGAGCCAGTGCAGTTTTGACAAAACCGGGCTAATATTGTCATACTTCCTGGTTCTGGAAAGAACTCGAGCTGCTGCATTTTGGACCAGCTGTAGTTTATTTATTATGTGTGCAGGGCAACCACCCATAACAGCATTATAGTAATCTAGCCTTGATGTCATGAACACATGGACTAATTGTTCCGCATTTGTCACTGAGAGCATATGACATAATTTAGATATATTTTTAAGATGGAAAAATGCATTTTTACAGATACTAGACATGTGACTTTCAAATGAAAGATTGGTATCAAAGAACACACCCAGGTTCCTAACCGATGACGAGGACTTAACAGAGCAGCCATCAAGTGTTAGACAATATTCTAGGTTATTACGTGAGGAAGTTTTTTATCCAATAATTAGAATCTCTGTTTTTTTTTTCAGAATTTAGTAGTAGGAAATTACTAGTCATGCAGTTTTTTAAATCAGCTATGCATTCCGTTAATTTTGTGAATTGGTAGTTTTCGTTAGGTTTTGAAGAAATATAGAGCGGAGTATCATCTGCATAACAGTGAAAACTAATGCCATGCTTCCTAATGATATCTCCTAAGGGTAGCATGTACAGAGTGAACAGCAACGGTCCTAGTACTGAGCCTTGTGGTACCCCATACTGAACTTTTGATCGATAAGATATCTCTTCATTTACTGCTACAAACTGATAACGGTCAGATAAGTATGATTTAAACCATGCTAATGCAATTCCACTAATGCCAACATAGTTTTCTAGTCTATTTAAAAGAATGTTGTGGTCGATAGTATCAAATGCAGCACTAAGATCGAGTAACACTAATATGATAAGAGCAAATCATTTGTGACTCTAATAAGAGCTGTCTCGGTACTATGGTACGGTCTAAATCCTGACTGAAAATCCTCGCAGATATCATTTCTTTCTAAAAAGGAACATATTGTTGTGAGGATACCGCCTTTTCTAGTATCTTTGACAGAAAAGGTAGATTCGAGATCGGCCTGTAATTGACTAATTCTGTAGGATCAAGTTGCGTTTTTTAACCTCCTTGCAAACATGTGACTATGTTGGCTGGTGTCTCTATTTTCACATTCTGTGTAATAGAATCGCCAATAATTAGGGCACATTCAACAGGATTCACAGTGGGTGTTTCACTGAGTGGGGAGAATCTATTTGTTATGGTAATCGGAACGGAAGAGCTGTGTTTTGTCCCGCGACTACAGCGTCTCACGGTCACCCAGTTGCCCTGCTGCACGGCTCTACAGCCGGAACCGAACAATGTACAGAGCTCACTAAGCTAGTTGCATCCAAAGCAGTATCTAAAGCCCTTGCACTCTTATTATCCTCACTTAAAGTTTGGATGCGTGTCTCTAGTTCTGAAATCTTCTCCGTCAGCCTGACTATCTCCCTGCATTTATCACATGTACTGTGTACCCTTAGTACTGACAGAGAAGGCTATGCTATACATGTGATACGAAGTGCAAGTGACAACAAGAGTAGAAAATGACATGACTCATCGTGTTTGTTGACTGATCCTACTTACCACAGTTGTTTGATGGATTCGTAAAAGGCGCAAGAGAAAAAATAAAGACGGCAGGCACGGATGGCACGTTAACAGGCTAGTGAATTACTGCTAGCGATAACGATTTAGACTGAAGCTAGCGATGTCAGGTGATGAGTGTTATATTTAGCAATATAAACAACAAGGAATGATAGTAAATAAAGATTCAAAACAGAAAGCTATACAGAGCATACAGACACAAACCACTCAGCAGCAAGGCAGACAGGAGCAATCGATCAGCAGACCTGACTAGGATCATCAACGCTATAGACCGGGTACACGCCTTCTTGACAATGGTGTTCCCTGGTGGAAGTGGCCTTTCAGCAGGATAAAGCACCCTGCCACACTGCACAAACTGGGATGTGCTGGACCAACAAGTTCGATCCACAGCGACTCAACCTCACAACCTACAGGACTTGAAGGATCTGCTGCTAAAGCATTGGTGCCAGAAACCACAGGACTCCTTTAGGGCTCTTGTAGAGTCCATGTCTCAGCAGGGACCAGTGTAGAATTAACAGCATATTAGGCAGGCGGTCAGAGTGTTTTGGCTCATCGTTGTATGTATATACTCTGTGTGTTATATATATATATATATATATATATATATATATATATATATATATATATATATATGTATATGTATGTGTATGTGTATGTGTATATGTATATATATATATATATATATGTATATATATATATATATATATATATATATATATATATATATATATATATATATATATATATATATATATATATATATATATATATATATATATATATATATATATATATATATATATATATATATATATATATATATATAATAAATATGAAAACAGACAAAAGAAAACTGTCATCCACAAGAATCTTTATCTTTCATCATTGAATAAGGACAATGCAAAATACAACAAAACAGGCAGTTTGGACACTGATCAAACAGTTTATATTTGTGCAGTAAACCCAGAGTTGACAGGACATGGTGGGGGGATTGGTCTTGGCACTGGGCCACAAGGAGAGATGAATTTGAATGGATGTAAACAGAGGAGGAGTGAGAGAGAGAGAGAGAGAGAGAGAGAGAGAGAGAGAGAGAGAGAGAGAGAGAGAGAGAGAGAGAGAGAGAGAGAGAGAGAGAGAGAGAGAGAGAGAGAGAGAGAGAGAGAGAGAGAGAGAGAGAGAGAGGAGGATGGTCAAGCTTAAAATCTAAAGGTGATGAGGTGAGGAACACAAGGACAACAAGCACACATGGAAACAACACAAATAAACATTTGCAAATAAGGCACTTGTGAAAACATTCGCAAACTTAAAATAACTTTTTAAAGCCTATCCAGATGTCCCGTTCCACTTGCAAAAGTGCACCTGTATTGAAACTGACTTTCATATACATCATAAAAAAACTGGACCACAATTTGTAAAACTGTTGCTTAATTATTATTATTATAATAAGAGATAATTGTTAAACCTGACCTTACGGTTGACTATGAAACTTAAAGGGACAGTTCACCTAAAAAATAAACGTTCTGCCATCATTTATTCACCCTCATGTCATTCCAAACATGTATGACTTACTTTCTTCTGTAGAACACAAAAGAAGATTTTGTTTTTGTCCATACCATACAATCAATGATGTCCAAATTTTGTCAGCATCCCAACTTTCTTCAAAATATCTTTAGTGTTGCACAGAAGACAAAGTCATACAGAGTTGGAATGACATGAGGATGAATGTTCATTTTTGGGTATACTCTCCCTTTAAAGTTTCATATGACCTCATGTAAAGCAGCAGCCAATGGGCAAACATAACATACTGGAGGACATATTGGACTAATTCCATAACTGAACCTTTTTTTGTTGTTGTTGAAAACTATGGAATTTATTTCCAATAAATACCATAAATGCAAACCAGAGGTTCAGTTATGTCAAAACGTTTGCTGAAAACACAATCATTATAATGCATTTTACATAAGACAGAGTCACAAAGTGCATCCAACAGTCAATACTGATTATTGAAATAATTTATCATATTAATGGAAGAGACAAAAACATAAACTACAGGTTTGTCTGCCAAGTACAGTTTTGTTGTTGTTGTTTTTTTTACAAAGCAATTTTCCACCTACTGCATAAATTATCAGCTTATCAGGCTTGCTTAAAAAATCTGGACCTTAAATAAAAATAATCTTAAATGAAAAACCAACAAAAAAGAACAAAATAAAATCTTTAAAATAACTCGTATGTGTAACTGATATAACTAAGAATGAGTCTTTAACAAATGTGTTACAGGACACACGCTGAGCAAAACACAAATATTAGTTATGAGACACACACATTTGTTGTTTCATTACAGACACAACAGTTACACAAACGTTAAATGAAAAAAAAAAAAAAAAAAAAAGCAGCATACTGATTCAGCGACTTTGGGACAGGCTATCATGGCATTACAAATCATGAGTCTTTGTATCTCTAAAAGAAGCTAAACTGGGTCAATAATGTTTTAGTGCAACTGCATTGGAGAAAGATCAGTGAGGAAGACCCTCGGTATACACACATCAGCGATGAAGTGTGTTTTATAAAGGTAAGCAGGCGCGTGAAGGTCACTTGGTGAGACTGCTATTGTCAAGTGAACAAATGTGACATGAAAAAAGAAAAATAATTCCAGTCAGTTTCTGGCATCTTCAGAACACATATACTGGGAAATCTGACAGTTGACCAGAAAGAAAACATGCAAAAAACTTACTGACAACTAAAGGGAGGATAACAGTGTGTGATGCCCAAAAAGAGAAAAAGAAATTAAACGTATGAACAGCAGTACAACAGAAGTTCAACTTTGTACTAATAAGGTACTAAATGCGTACTAAACTGGAGGAAATATTTCCAGTAGAACAAGTGAATGTTGGATTCACTAACATTAGACAATCTATACTGGTTATTTAATGATACAGTGCCTGTTAATAGTGTTTTGAATAGTTTGCAAGGGGTAAGAGGTTATTTTGTTCCTCTTTTTTGAAGTATGTCTGTTTCCAAAAATTTGTATCACATTTACTACATGTATATATGTGTGTATTTTGTGTGTGTGTTTGCTCTGGGCCTTTTCAATCTATCAAACACCCCTGACATTAGTTTGTTGGTCTCTCTCGTCCATGTGCACATGAAGAGGAGTGTTGTACCTCCTCTCTCGTCTCTGAAAGCATCACTCATTCTTCCGGTGATGGTTGTTGTTTAGGGGAGAGTGGCCGTTCTGCACCGCTCCATTTTTCATTGGTGCCTCGTCGTCCACCTCATCCTCAGACTCCGTTTCTTCTCTGTCACTCCTCTCGTCCTCCACAATATTCTGCGGCAGGACAAATTAACTTTGATGAAGCTTTAAAATCCTTGCGATTCATACATCTTAAAATTCTATAAATAAAATTTCAGCTCAAACCCAAACATTAAGGTTCTGTTATGATTTTCTCACTCATGTCATTTCACATGATTTTTTTTCTCTCATTTGGAACACAAGGCCATATTTAGCAGACTGTTCAAGCTGCTCTTTTTTTGTCAAATTAATTGGATTGGAAATTGATGATCACCATTTATTTTCATTTTACGGAGAAGAGCAGCGTGGACAATCTGCTAAATATCTTTAGTTTTTTCCATGTGTGAAAAACTGTTTGATAGTAAGAAACTGATTTTGAGTCAACCGACCATTCAAAAACGTACACTATGCAACTTTTGGCCCTCTAGTGGTTAAAAAACAAAACTGTATGTATTTTGCAGAAAAACATTGTTTTGGTTGTGCTTTGGCTCTGCATGACTGAGCGGATAAATATGGTTTTTGATGTTGAATCTGACATTTATAACTTTTAAGAGAGAAAAAATATATTTTATGGGGGAAGGGGGCTATTTTCATCTTCTGGCTTTGAAATCAACAGTTACAGAACTATAGTGTATGAAATGCCAAAACGAAATATCCAAATCAGTGCAGTCTGTGTTGGTTAACTTACATTGCCTGGCAAGAATTTGATAGCCATACGCAGGATGAGTACGGCCCAGAAGATGTGCAGACACAGCAGCACAAACAGCAGCCCGTTAAAGAAGTAATACCCAAAGAACGGACGATAAAGTGTCACTGGATACACCCAGGTACAATACATGATCCTGAGAGACACAGAAAAGAGAGAAAGTGAGTGTTTTACATCTGACATTTACCTAGCAGTGAAGAGAAAAGGCATATGGAGTTCGTTTTAAAATTTATATAACCATAACTAAAGACTGGCATTTCAACCAATCTTGGAGACAAGCACAAATTACTATTTATAGAGCTTTCATTTGATAACTCCTGACAAATATAGAAAGCGTCAAGAGAGATTAATGATTTATAGTTTAATAATAAACCTTGGGATCAAAATAGAAAATTATTTAACTCACCCAAATGGGAAGATGACGAGTCTGGTGATTATGAAGACGACAGCAAATAAGATGAATATGTAGTTGCACGCTTTTCTCCAGCCGGCATAGTTAAACATCTTGGCAGACTGTTATAGGACAGAGAGGACATGTGTTTTTGACTCTTGCACAAAAGTACCACTAGGGAGCAGTGTTACACACCTGCATTGAAGGGTTATTTCACCCAAAAATAAAAATTGTGTCATTAATTAATTACTCTCTCATGCCATTCCCGTAAGATTTTTGTTCATCTCCAGAACACAAATGAAGATCTTTTTGATGAAATCTGAGTAATTTCTGTCCCTCCACTGACAGCTACACAAACTATCACTTTAATGCTTCAAAAGGTTTTTAAAGTGATTGTAAAACTAATCCATATGAATTGAGCGGTTTAGTCAATTTTCTGAAGAGACACGATTTCTTTATATGAGGAACAGATTGAATTTAGGTTTTTATCCACATATAAACATTCATCAATTCACACATCAGTTGTGGTAAATGGAAGATCAAGTACGTTCGCTTGATGTGCGAGAACCAATGAGGTTCATTCTCGTGTTACGCAGCGCGTTCGAGCTTCTGCAAGAGGTTTGTTCTCACGCATAAAGCAGGTTCGGTTGAGCTTCTGTTAATTTTCGCTGATCAATGTTTATCTGTGAATAAAAGCCTAAATTAAATCTGTTCAAAGTCTCTTCAGAAAATTTGGACTAAACCGCTCAATTCAATATGGATCTCTTTATGAACTTTTTGAAGCTTCAAAGTGGTAGTTGCGTAGCCGTCAATGGAGGGACAGAAAGCGCTCAGATTTCATCAAAAAGATCTTCATTTGTGTTCCGGAGATGAACAAAAGTCTTACGGATTTGAAACGACATGACGGTGAGTCCTTAATGACAGAATTTTTGGGTGAACTATCCCTTTAACAACCATGACAGACTAAAGTAGATTTACTGAATTAATTCTGGCTTTTGCAGAATCTACATGAACTTGAAAGCATATGAAGCTCAGTAACAGCACTGGACAAGATTTTTTTTATATAAAACTTAAGCTTACAACTATCAATATAGGATACCTGTGAAATCATGGACTGGACAGGACTGGGATCTGGATGTGGATGTCACGAAACTCAATTAAGTAGGCAAGACCTATATATATGATAAAATTATTTTAATGGTGACTAACATTATTTTAATGTCAATTTTTAGAAGTCCATGATCAAACTACTTTCCTTACTGATTTTATTTTTTACATCTGATGGGATGCTAGCTGTACTTGAACCACCGAAATGATATTTATTTTGCTCAGAAAGTTTTCAAAAAGGTCTTAATTTATAACAAAGCTGTAGCAGGCAGTTTTAGCTAAGGTATTCAGCAAAGATCAAAATAAACAAGGAGAAGCCACAATTAAAGAGACTGCTAACGGGAATATGGATGGGATTAGACTTTCTTAGAGGAAGTTAGCAGAAAAACCATATGTAATTTGCTCTATGATATTCACTGAAATAGTGAGGATATTAAAAATCAAAGTATGTCTGAAATACAAATTTACCAAACCTCTTCAGAGACAACTAGCCCTATCCAAACAGAATTAATCAACTCACCACAGTTCAAGCATTCTGTTAAACATAGACATACTGCTTTTCACTAAAATACATTTATTCTAATGTTGCTTGAAAAACGTTTGTTTTTTTAATTGAAGTGTAACAAAGTCAAAGCTCCAGAGACACAGTCTCAAAGCTAATGTCCTTCAGATGTTCCATTACCTCCAGCAGATAGTCGGAGGCGTCGTGCACCAGCATAATGAGGGTTCCTGCTCTGATGTAGTTCACACACCAGGAGAAACTAATCAGCAAGATGGTGGCAACATGGTGCACTATTTGTTCTTTAAAGTCCTGAGGAAGAGAGAATGAGAGGCAATATTATCTTAACAACAAAATAATACAATGGCTTTGGACATACATCATCATAGTGCCATGGCATTATTTGGAGTACCAGATAAATAATATAAATATGGAACACTACCAATCAAAAGATTGTGGTCAGTAATTCTTTTTAAAGAAGTCTCTTAAAGGGTTAGTTCACCCAAAAATGAAAATTAGCCCATGATTTACTCACCCTCAAGTCATCCTAGGTGTATATGACATTCTTCTTTCAGACGAATACAAACGGAGTTATATTCAAAAATGTCCTGGCTCTTTTAAGTTTGATAATGGCAGTGAATGGCTGTTTCTGTTTTGAAGTCCATAAAAGTGCATCTATCCATGATAAAAGTGCTCCACAGCTAGAATTTTACTTTGTAATGTGTTAAATATGAATATTTTCTTACACAAACGTATCGCTTCGCTTCAGAAGGCCTTTATTAACCCCCCGGAGCCGTGTGGAGCACTTTTATGATGAATAGATGCACTTTAATGGACTTCAAAACAGAAACAGGCATTTCACTGCCATTATAAAGCTTGGAAGAGCCAGGACATGTTTTAATATAACTCTGATTGTATTCGTCTGAAAGAAGAATGTCAGATACACCTAGAATGATTTGAGGGTGATTAAATCATGGGCTAATTTTCATTTTTGGGTGAACTAACCCTTTAAGGCCTCATTTATGTGATAAATTACAGTAAAAAACCGTAACAGCAAACCAACACACCAGGTTGACTAGACATGAAACTATCCAGCCATGACTTCCTGTTTCACACGAGTATAAATATGAGGAAACACAAAGGCCAAATTCCCTTAATCATCCATCACACTGGCTAAAACCAGAGAACATAGTTCTGGGCTACGTTTCTCAAAAGCATCGTGAGCCTTTGTGGAGCATTGGTGGCAATGGTTCTATGATCTACTTGGGCTTTTGAGAAACTTGGCCCTGATGTGCAGCAAAAGATTGTTGAGCTTCACAAAACAGAAAGTGGCTGCAAGAAAATAGCTAAAGCATTGAAAATTCCCAATTCCACCATCAGGACAATAATTAAGAAGTTCCAATCAACAGGAAATGTTACAAATCTGCCTGGAAGAGGATGTGTGTCTATATTGTGAGGAGGAGAGTTTGAGTGGACAAAGACTCAGAGCTGGAGAATTCCAGAGATTAGTTGAGACTTGTTGCACACCACATGTTGTTTAAGAGGGTTTCAATGAAAAATCCTCCTCGCTCATCCAAAAACAAACTATCAGATTAGGGGGGCTATCAGATTAGAAGAAGAAAAAAAAAAGCTTTTTGGCAGCAAACCCACTAGATGGGTCTGGTGCACACAGTCACGGTCAGGATCTTTAATGCTGTGGGCCTATTTTGCTGCAGGAGGTCCTGGACATCTGGATTCTATCAAATATCAACATAAAAAAATCGAAACTTGACAGCCTCTGCTAGAAATCTTATAATGGACCGTGGTTGAATCTTCCATCAGGACAATGATCCAAAACAAAAATAAAAGAAAACACAAAAATGTGTCACTCATCACAAAATTAAGGTTCTGACCTGAATAGAAAAATGAAGAGGAGTGTATAAACATGGACCGGGGAATTTAAAGGATCTGGAGAGATTCTGTATGGAGGAATGGTCTCTGATCTCTTGTCAGGATTTCTCCAAACTCATCAGGCATTACAGGAGAAAACTCAGAGCTGTTATCTTGGCAAAATGGCGTTGCAAAAAGTATTGAACAAAAGGGTGTCATTAATCTTGGCTAAAGTGTATTAGAGAAAAACATTTATTTCATAATGAGATTTTGTAACATTAAAAATGTGTCACTTCAGAATAAAAGTATAAATTAACTGATGCCAAACTTTTGAATGGTAGTGCATATTCCAGAATATCATGGTATTATAATACTCTCACCAAATCATTGTATTTCTTCACAAACAAACAAAACGCATACAACCTTGTACATAGAGCAACATCATTAGATTATGCTTCTGTTTATTGTTTAGTTTTTGCTAAACTGCATCTGTAATATAGCTTTTGCATATTCCCTCTCTTTTTCTATGAATTTAAGGCACTGAATTTGGATTTCACATACTCTGTTGAGTGATATTAGTATGATATTGCTCCAGCTTTAGAGTCAAAGTTCAGGATGAGCACCATAGACTAGGTAACTGATTCATCGAACCATCACGTCAAATAGATGACCTATTAATCTCAGTTTGTGAAATATCACCAGGTGACATTCAATCTGTTGCATTTTATTATCTCAGGCAGGTGACTCTTTCATGTTGGATGAAGTTTGATTTAACGTACAACCCAAATGTAAATAGGTTTTGTGTGGATATATCATCTTATTAGATTCTCGAATGTTCCTTCAAACTTTAGGAAGAAGGTACATTGATGCATCATCTTCATTCAGTTTAGTTCTGAAGCTTAATTCACGCAGTTGGCTAGAACATTAGACATACTTCATGAAGATCTTAAAAAGATAACCTGATGTACGATCGTACTGGTCTGAGACTCCAATTTCACTGCTTTTTAAAGGAGCCCAAGTTGGTTTGCTGATCTTAGCTGGTCTCCTACTTTGCCAAGCTTGTCTTCAGCCAGTCTCCCAGTTGAAAAGTCCCCAAAACCCCCTCTAGAACCAGCTTTGGTATGGTTTTTTTTTTTTTTTTTGAGGGGTGACACTAAAACACTTGGTGACACTTGGGCAAATGGTGTAGTAAACTGCTGATCAATTTAAGCCCGCTATTCTTTTCCTGTTGTGGCTTGTGGAGCATTCTTTGTGCTGGAGACAGACTATATAAAAATCTAAATTTATGTTATTAGGCTCTGTGAGACAAGAGATTTTCCACAGGCACACAAGTAAAATATTAACTAACCTCACATGCATACACACACACGGCAGATAACATCACACCTGACAGACATCTTGTGGAAATACTTGTAAACAAATAATCAACCTTTCAAAACTAATGCTGTGGAAGCTTGTTTCCGCCATAGTGTAAAAAAAGGTAACTGCAACATTTAAATCTTATTACTCACAATTCATACTATATAACACAATTCTGAGGGAGAAATAAAAAAAAGCTAGAATTGCATATAAACAATTCTGAGAGGAAAAAAAGTCAATTGTGAGATAAACTTGCAATTGCAAGATATAAAGTTCAAATTGCAAGATGAAGATTTGTGAGCTGACTTATTTTCTCAGAAATGCGAGTTTATATTTTGTAATTCGTACTATGTAACACCCAATTGCGAGTTTATCTCATAATTCTGAGAAGAAGAAAAAAGTTAGAACAGTAAGATAAAAAGTCGCGATTACCTTTGTTATTTTTATTCCGTGGCGGAAACAAGCTTCCACAAATACTGGATATTTCTATTGAAAAGATTGATTTTTTTTTTTAACATTTAGGCTTTGATGTTCTCAGCACACTCACTTTTCGCTTGACATCTGATGCTACGCTGAAGAGGAGTGACATGTAAAACCCTAGTTCGATCATGTAGTACCAGTACTGAGAGGGCAGCAGCGGCTGGAGAGAGACAGAAAACAAAGAATAATTAATCAAATATGTTTGAAAGATGACATCTCAGTGTGGCAGTCAACAGAACAGATGTCATGATCCAAAGCTGTAGGAAATTATCTGGAATCAGTTTGCATATTTCCCATGGCAAATTCAAAGTTCTCTGCGCCTCCTTAAACACTCTTATTTACATACTGTAAGCTTAGCAACATTAAAGTTCACAAAGATTCACTGAAGGTCAAGGTTGTGAAGACCCTTTTCAAATCTACAATCAATGGAAGAAGAATAAAAGAAGTGAACATACTAGCATTGGAAACCCCGCCCACATCTCCTCCATTTTGTAGAACCAAGGTTTCTGGAAAAGACAAACAATATGAAGAGAATATGAGCCAAGACAAAGAAGCTCTTGCATTTCATCTCAACAAAAGCAATGCAGGTCACAAGTATGAAATTACACAATTTAAAAACATGATGGAGGAGTAATCACTAGTATGGGTATTTTAACAGCCAATACCAAAATCTTTTTAACAGCCAATACCAAAAAAAGTTTGTCCAAACTTTGGATCTGTAGTTTACATATAAAATTATGATAGGATATACATGTAATGTAAGCAAACAAGACGTACACGATATTGCTGAAATTAAATGGATACATTTATGGATAAAAACGGGGGATAAAAAAAAAAATTTAAGTATTGAATAAAATAAAAAAACAACACTTACTCAAAATTCATTCATACCCAACCACACAAATATTATGTAAACAAAAACTTTTAAGTTAGATGCAATTAATCGAATTGAGAGCACTAATATAAATGTTATAGGCCAGAGGTGCCTAATCCTGCTCCTGCCGATCGACTGTCCTGCACAGTTCATCTCCAACCCTAGTCAAACACACCTGCCTTTAATTTTCAAGTGATCCTGTAGACCTTAATTGGTTGCTTCAAGTGTGTTTGATTAGGGTTGGAGATGAACTGTGCAGGACAGTCGATCGGCAGGAGCAGGATTGGGCACTGTTATAGGCCAAAGTAGGATTTGGTTCATGCCGATAAAACTCAAAATGATCAAACATTGGTCGCTCTACTAGTAACTACTATATACTGATATAATAACAAACAGGAAAAGGGAAGCATTTGAAAAACTTACATCAATAAGTGCAGCAAGGCCAGCAATGAAAGCAAGAAGGTAAAAGGTAAATCTCCAACTGTAAGAAAATGTACATCCATTTCAGCAAACGACATATATCAGCAACATAATATAAAAAGCAATGCATCTCTCATATCAATAAATTACATTATTATTTGGATTACTGGTTCCAAAACATTATTTGATCACCAGCCATTCAATTCAAGGGTCTACACTTATTTTTGCATTATGAAGTTATTACAGGACACACAGCAACAAAATGTACAAAAACAAGCCAAAACAACACTGATAGAGTCCACTCACGATACAAACTGTACTATTACAAGACCACATCACGAACAACAGCACCTAAGCCTATATTTAAAGCATATATGACCTATTATTGTGAGTGACAGTAGGAGACGGCATGATAACAACCTAATTTAAAGGATGTTTTCAAAGCTCAATACAAGTTAAAAGCTATTGACAAGCCTTTGTGGCATAATGTACATTACCACAGAAAAAAAAAAGACGCAATTACAATAGTGCACTTACAAGTAAACCGGGTCATGCACTTTTGAAATATGAAGCTTGTTAAATCCCCTACATCAATTATATTTGAACTGTAAGGTTGTGTAAATTGTAATTTGTTTTGTAAGTGGACGAACTTCAAAGCAAGTGAAAAATGCTTTACATAGCCATGAATTGATAAAACTTTGCACAGACTTGGTTGGTAAACAATATCACACTAGTCTTGTGTTGAAACGTATAATACTGAAAACTGCACTCTCAAAACCGTGTGGATTGAGATGTTTGCTGATCAGCCTGGTTATTTTATCTGCATTTTGTTTTTAATTAAATGTATACATTTTGAGGGACGGTTTGAAAATATTTGAAAAGGTAATCAACATTATCCAAAATGCTTCGGATAAATCTTAACTTGTATTGAACCCTGCACATTCCTTTAAATCACTTTAATCACACGTGTTGGATGCGTTTCTGAAGCACAAGACAAATAGATGTTGAAATGTCAAGGGTTATGCATGGGTACATTAGCCAATTTTTTTTCCGTTTATTAATACCACATACCGTTTCTCCAGTGTGAAATAGACTTCCTACCACCTAATAGAAAATGTATGTTTTTTTTCTTTGTTGCACAGTGAATATTGTGTAATAATTGCATATTGTACCATTCTCAGATTACTCAATCATGTTACTCAATCATTTTATGATGTTTACGAGCAGTCAATTGCTTTTTGCAAGACTTTACAATGATGTAATTTATGACCATTTATGAAAGAATGGGATCAGACGGCCTGTGCGTGTCGCTCTGTACCTGGCCTCTCTGAACTTCTTCAGCTGGTTCGGTCTCTCTTGATTCCGTCGTCGCCGGAACCATCTGTGGATGTGTCTCTCTGAGTACCCGGTCTTTTTACCTAAACTCTCGATTTCGCCCTGTAGAGTGACGTAGAACATGAAGGGTCCGTTAATGGTGAAATATGAGTTGAGTTAGATATGTCAATCACAAGTAGACTGAAAAAAACATTCAAGACTTTGTAAAACTTTGAAAATTGAATTTCTGCATACATTTATTTATTTAACACAAGCTTGCAAATGAGGAAACATTCAAAAAGAACACATTAATAGGGTTGTTCTGTACTGATGAGTTGGACAGTGTAGAATATGTTGAATTGTACCTGTTTGGGATTTTTACTTGTGATTCTGAAGTACGACTCCATTATGGGGTCGTGAGCCACTCGCACTCGGGTTTTCTCCTTTACGCCCATAGCTGTGGCCAGACGAATGGCCACCGTCCTAAAGTTGATGAACAGTATTAAACTCTCAACACTTGAGTTGGAAAAACTGAAAACACTGCATCAATGTTAACCATATTTAAAACATATTTCACACCATGTCAAACATAATACAGATTGATTACTAAATGATTCCATTTACAAGACAGATGATGAAATATCAAATATCCTACTTCTGAGCTGCAGTATACAGTTGTTCACAGTGAGTTTAATTCACTCCGTATTACACTCATTTAAAGGTTTACGGTCGCTAAAATTTAAAAAAATATTTTTCAAAGAAGTCTCAAATGCTCACCAAGGTGCATTTACTTGAACAACTACAGTAAAAACAGTATTGTGAAATGTTATTACAATTAGTTTTCTATTTTAACACATTTTAATATGTTATTTATTTCTGTGATGCAAAGCTGAATTTTCAGCAGCCCTTATTTCAGTGTCACATGATCCTTCAGAAATCATTCTAATATGTTGCTAAAGAAAAATTTCTTATGATTATCATTGTGCTGATTAATATTTTTTTGGAATCAGTCTTAAATGTTTTTCAGGATTCTTTTATGATGAACAGCATGTGTCTATATATACACTTCTGATTAAAAAAAAAAGCCCAGTGCATAAACCATATGTTGCAGATACAATATTGACATTGGTGTTTGTTTACCACATAAAAACATTAATAATCTGACGCTGACCTTTCAAAGACCTGTCGTATGATAAGGAAGACGAGGGCGATGGGCAGGGTCACCCAGAGGTCAGATGCTTTGGAGTAGATGACACCATCGCGATCCTCCAGGTTGGCCCAGCCCAGGCCTTCTGGAAACCACAGCCTCTCGTTCCAGAACCACTCTCTCAGCCCGGACAACATCCTGATGCAGAGGAAGACACACATATGACATATTCAGACATTTTGAAAGACTAGCCTATTATTAAAGGTGATTTTGTGGGGCATCACATCACTCGCACACAGAGATAGGAGTTCATGCTGCGCATCATATACCATATCATCATTACCTACCTACTGTGAATTTAATTTCAATGACAGTTTAGGAGAATATTCAATGATAACATTAGACAAGGTGCTGTAATGGGTAAAATCTTAGAAGTAAGGGTTAAGGTCTAAATGAAACTTAAAGCTGCTCTTGTCCATTCATCAAAAGTGAATAGGGATAGAAGCTATTAAACTTTAAAATTCTATTAAAACCATCAATACACTATATTCCTAGTTGTGTGTGTGAATCAGTTTCTCTCTGAAAATCTTCCCATCTCATTCACGTTAATCAGATAAATTAAATGACAGGTTTGGTGTCAATAATGCTTGATTTATCATTTTTTTATTGTGACTAATTTGAGGGTAAGGATGTTTTTTTTATATATATATAAATAGAAAAAAGCTATTTTATAGCTTCAGAAGACTTATAACACAATTCATAACACATGAGTTGTAGACCCATATGAACAGAATACTTTTAATTGATTGACTGAACAAGACGAGTTTAAGAATGGATTCATGAATGATTTAAAACCAAAAAAAATGCAGTGAAAGTGAACTGCTTTTGGGTTTTACTGACAGAGAGTCAAACAGGTTTGAAAAGTCACAGGGATGAGGAAATGGTTTTTATTTTCACCTCTATGGCGTTAATTACATTACTATCGGTACATTTGAAACTTTGTAGGGATCTTGGCATAGTATGCTGAAATACAAGTTTGAACAGGAATGAAAACCTACTGTAGAGCTGAAAATCAAGTGCCAGGACCATCCACCATAAAAGCGAGGAAAAAAAAGAAGCCTGGCTGATGAATACGTTTACTTTTCAGACTCAATTACCTCAAATTTTGGTGTGGTAATTAATGCTGTTCCGGGTGTGTGTGTCCACGGTTTACAGTGTGTGTGCGTGTGTTTGTTTTTACTACTCACTGCTCCTATTGTGTGTGCACTTACTCGGATGGGTTTAATACAGAAGACAAAATCCGAGTATTGGTTACCATACTTGCCCTTCACGTCAAATGTCCCTTGTGAATATTGATTGCATTTTATGTTGCAACGTAGAAGGTGTGAGTCACATCTGTGAAATTTTGTGGGCAAAAAGGTCCATTGTACAATGTCAACAGTGTAGCAATTTAATCTATGAAGTTGTGATGTTATCTGCTTAAGTTGTAAGGAATTCTGTTTTACGGGTCCAAGCCTTCTACTCGTTTCTAGACGTTTATGAGCACTGTTGATTCATATGACATATTTAAGATAAGCTTTTTAATGGTGTGCACTCACAGTCTCATGGTATCCCAGACTTCAATATTTTAACGATTCATAAAAGCTGAATAACTGTGATCATCTGAGATTTGCATATAGAGATAAAGGGTAGGATCGTGATTTTTCAATAGTTTTACAATGGCACTGTGAGTACACATTAGCACTGTTTGTTGTTTGCTTTAGGCAGCTGATAGAGATTTTGGACCAGAAATAGTGACGTCAGACTTAAACGAGGATTGAGAGACACATTTTTTAAAGTGGAGTATACTAAAAACATTTGATGAACTTTTAATTAGTGTAGTCAAGATGTTAATGCAATTTGTACATAGATTTTTTTTTTACATGGAATTTATTTGTTTCCATGCATTTTGTTGAGATGTCTTGTCTTGTATAGCCTATTGTATTTAATGGTTGATTATTCATGTTGCTTATGTATTCATTGTTATTTGGCCTATTACTAGATTTTTTCAAAGTGTATGTATTAAAACGTGTCTATAATATGCTATATCCATTCTTATTTTGTATTTGGTTCAGTTTGTTTATTACCTTAGAAGTTAATGGTAACTATGGTACCACCAAGAAATACAAAATAAAGAAATAAAACTCTAAACTCAGTTCCTGGAGGGACCAAAAGCAATTTCACGCAATGCTTCATATAAGAGTTCCTCAGGAAACCTGGGAGGTTCCTCAGAGAACCCCCACTTTTGAACGGGTTCTTCTGGGGGTTCTTCCAAAAGGTTCCTCCAGGATCCTTTCATTTTTACAGTGATCAGAGGAATCAATGAGGATTCACAAAATTTGTTTTAGAATCGTGGCCAAAATTTTACGTTGCTAGCGTGCAACAGGCTTCAGAATCCGAAGCACACCTAATAATGCCTTAAAATACTGTCTATGAAGGCTGTGTTTGAACAGAGCGTGTGTTCAAAGTACAATATTTACACATTACACTCCCAATAAACCTTCATAGAACACAAGTAACACATTAAGAGGACTTAATAAAGATTCAATGCTGCCATTCCCTTAGCAAACACTCATGTCATCCACCCTCAATACTGATAACCCACATTATTAATTCAGAAACTAAATGTGAGCGGATGAGCTATTATTTTACCAAAAAGAAAGTACACTTTCTGTAAAAGATGAGCTCTCCTGAGAGGGACATGAACACATCCCTGGTACAGATTGGTGAACCATTCACACGGGTCCAAGAAAATATGTGGAGGACTTTTCAATGAAAGCCCCTCCTTATCCTCGTGCTGTCAGTGACACGGTTTGAGCGGATGGGTCGACAGCTGTACTAAAGCCTGCTCTGTTTCAATGGAATCATTCTGAGAGGTCAGCATGACATCATGGCCGCTGTCATTGGCTGGCAGCGGCTGAAAAGCTGCACTGTCACCTGTGGTAATGAGCACTGCTTGGAGCCGGCCAGGCTTGAGAATGAGACGGATTCTCTCCCTTGCTGTGCCATTCTGTGCGAACGAAGAGCTAAACGCACAGTGATAATGCAGACTGTCAGAACGTTATCTGAGCAGGGCTTGAATATATCAGAAATGTCAAAGTGTCAATAAACTTTGATAGAAGACCAGCACTGTTGAATCATAGTTGACTTCCTAATTCAGAATCTTTCCTTTTCGATAATATCTTTTTTTGTTGAGCGGCAATCCAAAACACTGTTTATTGGAAATCACCACGGCTACTAATGGATGTTTTCACAAACTCTGGTGGGTTTTGAAATAGGCTAGCTAAAATGTCTCTCAGAGGACTTAATTAATTTCCAAGCATGAAATAAGAGATTGGACTTTGAACATGGAGTCTAAAGACTGTCTGGAAAAGTCAGCTTTTGTTTGCATTCACTCTCAGCTTTGAAGAATTGTTTGGTTAGCAAATACCCAAACTATAAAAAGCAGCTGGAGCGCTGTAGTTGTGTTTTTGTTCGTGAATGAATCAGTGACTCATATTTTTGACAACCTGACAGAAAAAAGACAAATGAGCTTTGCTGTGTTTTGCATAAAAAAATGCATTTGATGCTTAAAATTGCGACATAGGGGAAGTAGCAAGAGATCATTTATTGTGACGTATATATCCGAAAAAATGTAGACCGGAACTTGGTTCTATGTATCAGTTGTTGATTAGATTCTGAGATGTGGGCGTGAGCTCGCAGGTGCGGGACCTAAACGGACTAAAAAATTGGAGAAAAATGAAACATGTATGCATGAATTGTTCACAATTATAACATGCATTTAGAATTTTCATTGCATGCTGATTTTAGGATGGTATATTCGCCATTAATGAATGATTTCAGTGAATGATTCAATTTCATAAAAAGTATGCATATTTGAATACAAAAGACTGTCCAAATATGCCTATACGTCCATATTATACAGATTATACAAAAAGTAGTAGGTTAAATGAGTATTATGTCCATTTATTCAATATTTATAAAATAGTAGGCGCAAAATATGGATGAACAATTTCATTTAAAACATATCAAAAGACTAGATTTTTCTTTTGCAAACGTAAAAATGAGCAGGGCACAACAAAAATAAAAATATATAATATTTTCAGCAAAAAAATTGAAATTCTTGTGAACTCAAGTCACGACGTCAGGTGCATTCAACTCACTTTAGTCGGAGCAAGATGATGGTGTACCTTCTCTTAATTAAAATACAGCAAGGTTTTTGAAATCTACTTCTAGAAAATTAAGAACAGAATGTACATCAGGTGTATTTTGCAGTTTAATGTTTTTAATTAATTCATAAAGTCATTGTAACTTTATTGTAAATTTTATCATTACATATTATGTTGTTGTTATATTACAATGCTACTATATTTTGTGCAGTGAATTAGCTTATTTTGTTGTAAATAAAAAAGCCTGACACTGTCACTGCTAAATACCTATAATATTGTGGCTTTCAGCCAGGTTTCTCACCGACACGCCCCAACTCGAAAAGAAAATCCAGAGCTTCCCACTCGACGTTGTGGTGGAGGCGTGAACTCGTAAATACGATCTTTTCGACATGACTTGATCGCACCATTATCCGTTTACTCCACGTATGCCATGACGTCATACATTGGTATGAGAGTCCACTTCAAAGCCCTCGAGGCTCGAGTGCAACGCGAGACGACAATCACAAGTTGATACGTTGATGATATCATACAGGAGAGATCAGTTAGCCTTCCATAATAACGGTTTAACATTAAAACCTGCTTGTGGAAAACAGTCGACGTCCTTTAGCGTGAAATCACTCGTGTCTAACAAGATTCGCTCCTGATGGTCTGCAAAAGACTATCAAGGTAAAAACTAATCCTCAAATTTGCAGTGACTCACAATGCATTATCCGAGCAGCTTTCAAACATGGAACCCGCTATTTAAAACCAGGAAAGAGAAAACATTGTAGGTTTTCCAAATTCTTGACGCATTTCGACGTATTACCATACGAACAAGTTACGACGTATATTTGTTCGTAGTATTGTTGTATTCACAACATCACGCGCTACTAAATGTGAGTGTGTAACGTTACTTCCATTGCGCCGTTCCCAATGTAGGCCGTATACATCATCAAACAACTGATTCAAGAGGCGACCGAGCCAAAACAAAACACTAGGTTAAAATACAACAAACATGAATGTATGAAAATAAATTTAAGAAAACGACAGCTCAACTCCGAAGAGCGGCGCGGGAATGAGCATAACTGCGTATTACGGTAACGTTACTTACTTTCAGCAGAAGTGCGAAACACACGGATGTGAGCGCGTGAGGAGATGAGATGAGATGGATTTAGGAAAGGTGCATGAAAAAGGGTGTAATCTCGCAGTTATTCAAGGCAATCTGTACAATTGTGATCGTTCTTCATAATCCATAATCCAATCTGTCAGCATAGTTTTCTTAAATCCGCGTAATAAGAAAAAAACGCCAAAGGAAGCCTGGCGTTAAAGCTGACGTTCAAACTCGTCCACTTTTTGGCGTCTTTCCCGCTTCGTTCGCTGTTGGGAGCTCGAATTATAAACTTTTCTCTTCACATGTCCGAGTTTAAAGTGTCTAGACGTACTTTTGCCGGGTGTTGTTGAGAGCCGAATCGAGGCAGGCGAATGAAAGAGAGAAGAGGAGGGCCAAAAAAACGAGGAGTGCGAATCTAAATATGAAGGGCGGGGCAGAAGCTATTTAAGGTGACGTTACACTGCATGTGAGTTGTGACGTTTTAAGGATGACGAAACCTTTGAGGAAGCTCTGTTATTGTCTGTAAATGACAGCTGTAAATTACTAGGGTGATTATTTTTGGGTCTCAATTGAAAAAATATCATTGAATTTGAAGTACATAATACCTGAAGAACCATAATTGCATCACAACAAGGCAATTCATTTCACGACAATGACACAGAGTTGTATGATATGGATTATAGAGTAGTCTAATCTTATTTAAAACATGATGCATTTGTTATATACACCACTCAAAAACAGTAACGGTTTGCTATCAATATTAGTTATGCATTTTATTATATTTTTTCAAAAATTAAAATAATTGCTTTTTTTCCTTGTTGAATATAAAAAGTTAATATTTTTCAGTTCTTATATAAAAAAAAAATCTGTTGTGAATTTTTTTTAATCCAGAAGGTTAGCACTTCTCATGTCTAATCATTGTTTTCATTGTCATTGATTAATAAAACAACAAATTTTGTTTTGTCCATCTTACAATTGTTGAAATTAGAATGGTTGAAAATAGGCATTATTTGCGAGGAATTAAAGTTCATACAGCCACTATAAATATGCAGTAATGTTGATACACAGCCTTTTCTAAAGCCAATGATATGAAAACTTTAGCATACATAAATAATGAGTGAAAATATGTTCTGCTGCAAGTTGCTAACAATATATATTTTAAAGATCACAAAATATCACAAATACACATACATTTATTTCGGTAATGACACACAGACACAAACCAAAAAAATATTGTTTAAAATTTTATTCAAATTTTTTTTTGTAATCGACAGGTTGTGAAACAACAGTTGAAGAAAATAAATAGAATAATAATAATAATGATTGTTCATTAATGGTAAATCTGTAAATAAAATGTCTAAAAATACATGGATTCATCGGAGCATGTGCCAATGATCCTCTATCTTCATAAATAATTTAAAAAATGCCCTCCAAGAAATTGATAAATTAATAGCAAAAAAGGATAGAAATCATTTTCCCTAAATAATAATAATAATAATAATAATATCCCAAATGTTTAAATCTTGACCTTCATTTTAAAAGCATGATATATACAATGAAATACATTTTTATTCACGTTCGTGAATCTTCTCGAATCATCCACAATTTTTTTTTCCATAAAAAGAAAGAAAAACTAACAAAAGAAAAAAAACAAAAAACCTCTAACTACAGCCTCTGTGATAAACTATATTCAGTCATTTTAGGGAGGATTGCAATATAGGACCAGCATCCTATACCACAGGTCATTTGTTTCTGTAAGAATTAAAGATGAAGAACTATGTATAACTGGACTCAGATTAGAGACCAAGAGCAAAATCCTTCCAAACTCCCAAAACTTCTCTAGCTACCGTACCACCCATGATTCTTTGCTCTGATCGCGTGGACCCAGCCCCACCCTCCCAACTGTTTCGATATGTCTACACATGGTCCCCTGGAATTTCTATATACATATTTCAGATTGCTGCAGAAAGACTTTAGTAGTCCGTAGTTCCTTTGAACCCAGAAGTGAAACTCGTGTAGTACTGACATATTAGCATTGGTCCCATTTGTGTATGTGTGTGTGTGTGTGCGCGCGCAAGGCGTAGATGTGTGGGTCGAGGGCAGAAAGGTCACGACCCACAAGCACACGGCACGACAGCTTGTGAAGCAGAAGAGTGAGTGGCGTTGCGTTGCTGATTGGTCCTATATCGTATACTGTTAAGGTAGTAAATCATTCTATTTAACCTGCGCCTCCTGCGATAAGTCTGTCTTTATTATTATTATTATTAAATGTATATTTTTGTTTAAATAATCTCGGCAGGTCTTATACTGTAGTTTTGCGAAAGTTGTTGGTCCCGTAATTTGCAGCAGAGGAAAAGTGACTCCGTTAGTCCTCTCCTTTCTTCCCTGCGAGAGAGAGAGAGAAAATGAAAACAGCAGTTAGGAGCAAGTCACATCGATCCGCAAAAGAAAAAAAACACTCCTACTTGTTTCACAAAGTTAGCATTTGGGAAGGTTATCTAATGCTTACCATTCTATACTTCCATGCAGCCTATGTTGTGAGTCAGTGTTTTTTAATGCAAGTGTGTGTTTTTCTGTGTTAGTGTTTAAAGTGGGGAAACATTTCTGGCAGGCAAACAAATTTCCAACATGCACCATAGGAATTCTGGGCTGTATCGGTTTTCACATGGTGACTTAACTGCGTCTTTTTGAGCGCTCAAACCAATGATCGAATGTAGTTTGACTGTAAGATAACCCAGAATTCCTACAGAGGAATGCTGTTCTTTGGTCGGCACAATGCGTCACTTTTTTCACCAAAACAACCACAAAGTGTCTCCTCAAACCTCAGCGTGAGAGGTTTGAGAGGTAGAATGAATGAAGTTCCCTACCTCTTGCTCTCTCGCTCGCTCGCTCTCACGCACGAATCGTTCGCATCACTCACGCAAGCACGTACACAAGCTCACTCGTTGGCACGAAACAGCATACCCACTAGCACAAACTCTCTTGGAATCAAATACAACCACACTGAGACCCCCCACCCCCCCCACATTCACAGTAACTATAACACCACCAGACTACATATGGGAGTATTTTGTAGAAGAAGTAGAGTCATGACCAAACAAAACACAGAGGAGACTGATCAAAAACAAAATCCACCCAAAAGTAGCACATTGAGCTGGTTGATTAGAGTTCAATGGGATCAATTTAGTTGGAGTAACTCCATTAGCTAGGAGTTACGTTGAGAGTAGGCTAAATCACAGATGTAGTGTCAGTTATTGATCAGTATTTATAAAACAAAAAGAGAGAGTCACAACGCACCAAACACAGTCCATAGTCACCACGGTAACCCGCCATGCACTCTCAGCATGGAGGATACATGACAAAGGGCCAAAAAACAAAACTGCTAATGGCAACCATCACAGGCAGGAATATCGCCACAGCAACCAACACAGGCCAATCAACTTACAAACCAACGCTGTGGGAGGAAGGGGGAGCTTTATTGGTTGCTAGGCCACCGTAGCCGTAGCGACGTGGTCTCCGCACGAGTTATGATTGGACGGGGCAGCCTTGGTTGCGGATGAGGTTGTGTTTGTTTGTTTGATTGTTTTTTGAACAATGACACAGCACAAAAACAATAAATGAAAGTAAAAATTAATTTTTTCCTTTTCGACTATGTTTTTTAAGATCTAATGCTGATGAGTTATTTAGGTTACAATTCTTTTAATAAATCGATCAAAACAGGATATTCTGGCTACTAGACTTGTAAGTTTAGAACTGGTCACACATTATAAAGCATAACACTTAGAGAGATTTAGAGAAGAGGCCCTTTATCATCTTTTCTGGTTTTCCTCACCTGTTCGTCTCAGTATGGGCGGTTGGCGTCTTTAGGCCTCTTGAGCTGAACTTTAAGCCTCTTCATGCCGATCTGAAAGCCGTTCATGGCCTGGATGGCAGCCTGAGCGCTCGCCGGGTTGTCGAAGCTTACGAAACCTACGACGTGAAGGACGTGACCGGCAAGGAGAAAGAAACAGAAGTTGAAAAAGCTGCGGAGGAAGCGCGTCGGTGAACGAGTCACCGATGAGCTGCTCGTCATTTAAACCGTTTCAACGGCAAACTTCCGCTTGCAGCTGTGGAGAGATTTAACAGACAAAGGCCAGGTTTCATATGCAGGATAAGGCCTTGGCTCAATTAGGGCATTTAAGTAGCTTTTATAAACGTGCCTTTGAAAAAAAACATTACTGGTGTGCATCTTGAGATGTTGCTTTCAATTAAAACAGCTCAAACGTGCATTTTAGTCTGGGACTAGGCTTAAGCCTTGTCTGTGAAACCGGGGGTCAATTAAATAAATAGATTGATAATTAAATATGTTGCAATAAATAAATAAAAGTACAATGAAATGTAAGCATAGATAAATAAATAAGGCATGAAACGCATATTTAATTTGTTCCCCACCCTCAAAACTTTGACCCTGGACCACAAAACCAGTCACATGGGTCAATTTGTTGAAATTGAGATTTATACATCATCTGAAAGCTGAATAAATAAACTATCCATTGATGTATTGATTTGTTAGGATAGGACAATAATTGGCCGAGATACAACTATTTGAAATTCTGAAATCTGAGGATGCAAAAAAATCAAAACATTGAGAAAATCGCCTTTAAAGTTGTCCATTTATGTTCACGATTGTGCTGCATTCACTCACAAAAATAAATGTTTTATATATTAACGGTAGGAGATTTACTAAATATCTTCATGGAACATGATTTTTACTTAATATCCTAATGATTTTTGGCATAAAAAAAAAAATCGATAATTTTGACCCATACAATGTATTGTTGGCTGTTGCCACAAATATACCCGTGCTACTTGTGACTGGTTTTGTGATCCAGGGTCATATATATTACATTATTTTGCGATAAAAAACATTGTCTGCATCATTTTATTTCATGTATTTCGTATACCATGAGGCTTTTCATTTCAGGTGGCATTTAATCTCCTTTTTAAAGATGGAGGAAGTGATTTCTGAGAATCATTGTTGGACACTTTTGACATTTGACATCAACCCAAACAAACACACACCTCCCTTCATTGCTCCGCCCCCAAAATGCATGAACACGCAATGCAAGAGCAGATGTCTTTATCGTAGCAGAAGTGAGGCAAAATAATTCTTAATGGAAAAAATAAAGTGAATATGACGAACGAATGACAAGGAAGAACATGTCATGTCATTCAAAATGAACATACACTACATAAAAGCATGAGTTTGTTGGTATCGCCAGAAGCACAGCAGCTCTAGACAAAAAAATGACACTCAAAAATGTCCTGTTACTGTAGCTAACATTCCAGCAACAGCATATCTTGGTTCTGTGAAACAGCAAAACCAATGTTACTCGCGTATGGAGCAGAAACAACATAACCTCACGTCCGTTTTCAGGCCTTCTCGCTTCAGTCTCTCCAGCGCTGGAAAGCTTTTCTAATATTAACGTGGGTTCTAAAGCTCTTACCCTTCTTTTTCCAGTGATATTTCTCTGAGCTTTTCTCTTTTGTAATGTCTCTCAGCCATCTCTCTTTCTACAGTCTTTCTTCAAATCTCACTCTCTTGCCCACTCTCTCTCCTCCCCCCTCTCAGTGGACACGCCCCCTACTGCTCATTGGTCCGATCCACTTTCAACAGCGTTTCTCAGAAATCACTTATTGCACCTTTAATGTTACATGAAAAAAATAATAGTATTTCAAAGCAAAAATCCGCGATACATTAAATCATTTAATTTCGTTTTTTTACATTTAATTTAGTGTGTTAAATCCCTCCACATATTGCATCTAAATCGCTCTTTGGAAATCACTCACCAAAGCATTTGCTCTGATTGGTGGCGCGGTCAACGAACACCTTGGCTGAGATGACGTTACCGAAGGGCAGAAACATCTGCAGCATCTCCGAGTCGGTGAACTCCTGAGGCAGATGATAAATAAAGATATTGCAGCCTTCTGGTCCTGGAGAGAGTAAGCAGAGAGTAGGAATGAGCCAAAAGGAAAGAGGAAATGCAATACATGAGACCACACGGCAGTTACATGTTTTGTTTTAATCATAAAAGGAAGTAATGGTGCTTTGAATCTTTTGGCGGCACAGCATGAGATTAGGAGAACAAAGATCGAGAAATATGTTCGATAATAGACTTGGGAATAATCAAAACAGGATGTCAGTGGTCATAGTACCCAGTGAAACAGGAAATTACATTGTTACCTTCTCGTTGTTGCAGCTGCTGCGGCTGCTGGGGTTGCTGGGCAACTAAGGTGGGCTGATGTGGAAATGGTTGACCGACCAATCCATAAGCAGCAGGATATGTAGCTGTGGGTGGAGTAATGAGGTCAGACACGAGACCAGGGTAAAGTCATCTTTTCGAGTGCCATTCTGCAGTCTGTATTTGTTATTTTGAGCAGATAAGACCTTGAGAAAGACAAAACTGCTTGCTATAAAAATAGCCTAGCCTTAAATTAGCAGTCCTTCATTGTATCTCAGTAGCAAAATAACCACTGAGGATGTTGAAAATCTCGATTCATTTCTGTAAATCAGTTCTTTTTGACTATCCACGTCAATAAATTAATTCATTCTACAATTCATTTACGTCTTTATCGTTCACGGAAGTCCATATGTAGCAGTTAACAATTTAAAATGTTTTAGTGAAAATTTAGTATGTAGGTAATTACTGCTGTTTATGAATATTTATTGTTAGATTGGTGTATATACTGTAAATAAAAACATGCATATGAATAAAAAAACTTGTGTTAATTTAGTGAAAACGTGAAAAATTTAGGAAAAGTGTTTGTTTATTGTAACTACATTAGGTTGTATTTTACATCTTGCTTTTGATTTTGAATTTTTAACTGGTCTAAGCTGGGGTTTTTCTGAAAAAGGGAGTACTATTGTATATTTCACATTCTTCACTGCTTACAAATTTCAGAAGGAGTGTTAGGAGTTGAAAAGCCTCACCCGTGTAGTGTTGCATGCCTGTATACGCCTGCTGGAGAGGATCCAATGCAGGGCTCTGAGCTAAAGGATACACAAATATTAAAAACAAACAGAAGAATAGGATGAGACAATTGGTATAACATACAAATATTTATACATACATCAGTAAGAGCAAAGTGTGAAGTTTGTTAGCAGAACAATAGCAATAGTTCATTAAAAAAAAAAAAAAAAAAAAAAAAAAAAAATCGCAATCCACACAACATAACGGGAGAAATATCAGAGTGGCTCATCTGTGACCAGGACAGCAAGTCTTTATGGTGTATCGAGAGCTATGGTATTCAGGGTAATGTCGGCATACCACCACGTAGGATGAACCACATCTAACAGGAGAAACTGTCGATGCAAGAGGAAGCGGATGTCCAGGTACTAACCCGGACTGTATCCAAAAAACATAAAACCACAGCTGCCCAACACTCTACAGAATTAAATCTCCTGTTTCCACCAAAACTGTTTGTCGGAAGCTCCAGAGGGTCCAAACTTTGGTCACTCGTGCCAATGCCAAATGTCAGTTTCATTGGTGCCAACAGTGTAAATCTTGGGCTGTGGAAAATGTGAAACATGTATTGTTCTCTAATGAGTCCACCTTCACTGTCTTTCCCACATACGTGGGAGTTACGGTGTGGAGAAGCCCCAAAGAGGCTTAACATCCGGACTGTTGTGTAAAGCACAGGGGTGGATCAGTGATGGTTTGGGCTGTAATATCACGGCATTCCCTACTGTGTTTGATGGGCACTTTGACAAGGACTACCGAACTATTCTGGAGGACCATGTGCACCTAATGGTTCAAACATTGGACCCTGAAGGGTGTGCCTTTTATCAGCATAATAATGCACAAATACACACAGCAAGACATGTGACAGAATGTTTTGATGAACATGAAAGTGAAGTTCAACATCTCACATGGCCTGTATAGTTACCAGATCTAAATATTTTTAAGCCACTATGGGGTATTTTGAAGGAAACGTCAGAAAACGTTTTCCTCCACCAGCATTATATAGTGACCTGGCTACTCTTCTAGAAGAGGAATGGCTCAAAATCCCTCTGGCCACTGTGCAGGACTTGTATCCGTCATTCCCAAGACGAACTGATGCTGTATTGGCTGCATAAGGAGGCCCTACACCATACTAATAAATTATTGTGGTCTATATAAAATAAATATGATATAAACATTATATATTGTAAAGCATCACAATAAAATATTCATAAAATACTGAGTATTATTATTAAACAATAATACAATATAGCATTATAATTTATAAACACTGGAGGAAGGTCCTCACCCTGATATGGGTGGACACCATTGGTGTAGAGGGCTTCAGTGGCAGACTGGCCATTGGGTGGTGCAGAGACTTGTGGGTAACTGTTGACGATTGGAGGCAGAGCAGGCACAGGTGTGGCAATGGTTGGAGGAGTGTTCGTACCTACAGCAGAACGGCCGATCATGAATACACAAATTCAATCAAATACAAGAAGATTTGTAAAGAACTTGAAATGCTAGATGTGAAGGACTGTACTGATGTTGTAGCAGACTTTCATGTACCTGAGGAGGGTGTGATTGAAGCAATGGGTGTGGCTATGATGCTGCTGGGATTGAGAGCAGCCAACTGTTGCATCTGCACCGCGGCAACCGTCGCCACAGGAGACAGATATGCGGACTGAGCCACCAAGGCCTGCTGTTGGACGAGCTGGTTAGGACAACAACAAAAACAAAAAAAGTGAATCCAGGACTATGACATATAAAACTTTTAGCAGAGTCCTCTGCAGGGGTTGTACTGGGGTTATTAGGTCAAAGCCATTTCAATTAAAACTTCCTGTGTGTAGAACAGAAAGTAATTATTGAAGTATTTTTGGTTCCAAACCTAATACAACCTCCAGTTATCGCTCTAATCCCAAATGAATCCATCCCAATGTGTTTTCTGTCAACTAAACCCTGGTACATACAGTGGCCCAAAAAATATTTAGCACTTAAGCCACGTTTTATGTTTGAAAGTCATTGCATTAGACAACAAGATTTCAAATCAAACAGAATTTAGTTTAAAGACAGATACTGTTCAAAAAGTTGTTAGATTTTAAACACATAAATACACTGACAAAAATATTTAATTCCTCAATGGACATTAAGCTGTTGGTATGAATCTTATTTATGTAAGGCTGGAATACACTACACGTATTTTAAAATATAAACAGATTTTAAAACACTAGGCATCATACACTTGGTTACAGAGAAAAACTGGGCATCATACACTAAAAGACTACCAAACTTTCAAATTGTTTCAAACACGACAAACTCACAAAGAAACATGCATAGATATATAAATATAGATGCCTCATTAGTGGCTGTTTCTATGGGCCGCCATAGGTTAGACGTCTGCCATATTGGAACGGTCAAAACACCGGTCCGTGAATATTCGAGAGCAAGTTGACTGTGCGTCTGCAACCGTAGTTAGACACATGTGTGAACATCTATATTTGCAATAGACTTCAGCAGATCATTTTGCAAAACTAACACAATACAAAAAGACAAAGCTTCAGCTAACACAACATTAAAAAGATACCATAGTATAAAAACCTGTAATATTGAGTTAATACATAATAAACACATACCAACACATTCTCACCTGTGAACGACTTTGCTTTGGCAATTTAAATCACGGCGGTTTCACAACCAGAAGCTACGCAATATACTGAGTTTAATTTGTTATGCTTGTTCTGTTAATTTACTTTTGTGTTGTTATTGTAGTTGTATTGTATTTTATTGCAACACTGGTAGATAGAGGCCAGCTTCGGTTTCAGAAGCGACGTGTCATCGCCACGAGTTCATCCGTCAAATCTTTATTAACCGACAGCAGTGTTTATATCTCGGTGTAAAATGGAGCGCATAACACTGACGGGAGCAACTCTGGTGGAGAACAGTGACTGGATCTAAAACACTCATTTCTCAGTCACTGTAAGTTACCAAAACCACACATGAAATCCCGCAACACACGTTAGTGCAGTGCAGAGTGGCTCTCTCGCACTGAATGAAGTAATGGACACCTCATTGTCCAGTCCGATACTGTTCACACAGCGCATATTTTCAGAGAATGCTGGAATCCTGAATATTTATGGGTGTGAGTTGGGTTATACAATTAATTTGTCACTCCCATAATTAACTGAACTGTGTGTGAACCCGTGTTAAGGACTCAAATACAGGAGTCCTTCCAGGAGTGTTCTAAAATCGCTTCAAAACATCAAGCGTGTTTTAATATCCTCCGGGTGGATGGAATCACAGTCTGAAGCTAAAAAAAAAAAAATCAGAGTTTGTGCCCACAATGCAATTTTATGTGAAATCTGTAAACTCCGACTGCCCAAAATCTGCAGACTGGCGCAGACTTTTGGCAATTATTGTCGGCTCATCTAGACTGTAAATCAGGGCAGAATTCTGAGCAAAAGGCATGTAGTGTATTCCAACCTTAATATGCACTACTGTTCAAAAGTTTGGGTAAGTAAAAAAATGTTTCTCAAGTCTCTTATGCTCACCAAGGCTACATTTATTGGATCTAAAATTAAGTTTTGATATATTTTAAAATATAATTTATTCCAGTGATGGCAAAGCTGAATTTTTAGCATCCATTACTCCAGTCTTCAGTGTCACATGATCCTTCAGAAATCATTCTAATATGCTGATTTGCTGCTCAAGAGATGGTGTTAGTGCTTACTGCCTGTGTGTATGCGTTGTAGGCGCCCAGGTGTAGGCTCATGGGACTAATGACACCCAGCTGGGAGGCCACTTGCTGCATACGCCTGATTCCTCTCTCCTTCTCTGTGTCTGCAAACTTTACCACCAGACTAGAAGATGCACCCTGAGGGGATAAAGAAAATTCTCATTCTCAAACATCAAATAGAAGAAACTAAGAAGTCCTGAGGTGAACTATGCAGTGGGTGATGTTAAAACAAAACACAAAGACTCTGTAGGGAGTGAGCGAGTATATGAACAATGGCATACTGTGTTGTGTTATGCTTGTAGGTGTGATAGTGGGAGGAATCCTGAATGTGACTGTGAACGAAACACTAACCGGGAGAGTGCGGCTGCCGTGTAGAGCGCTAATGGCCGCCTGTGCTTCTGCATTACTCTGATATTTTACAAATGCACAACCTGCAACACACAACACATCATTAGACAAAGCCGACAAATACATTAGACTGACATTTTCAACAACAACAACAAAAAAAACATTTTCATGACAAGTCATCAAGTGGGAGTATTTTAACATCCATTTAAACAAATGCAATTAAATACAATAAGCTGAGATTGGTACAAATGCCCACATTATTTCCCAAAGCCTACATCTGTACATGTGGAAGAGCATAAGTGAATCTGTTAATGATTTACTACAGCAGGTGCATCTGTTCCATCCACACTCACACGTAATTACCCAGAGCACACACATCCATTACTTTATAAATCACAGCCTGTGTCGATTGGACTATCATTCATTAGCCAACATACGCGTGGATGACCGAACACTCATGGCCCCAAACCTACTAGTGTTATATTAGGGATAGGCATTAGGAGTGGCATTTACAGACTTCTAAACTCTATTGGAGTTAGACAACACGTGTCGGGACCCACTCATTGTCGTAATCATACTTTAGATCTGTTGAAATTGACATCTATGACATCTCAAATCATTATCTAGTCTCCTGTATGCTCCATTTAGCCAAGGCTGCAAGACAAACTCCCTGTTACAAATATGGTAGAATTATCACTTCTACCACTAAACATTGCTTTATAAATAATCTTCCCGATCAGTTTCTACTCCTCGGCATTCCAGATAGCTTAGAAGAACTCGATGTTGCAACAGAAACTATTGACACTTTTTTCCAGCACTTTAGACATGTTTGCTCCTTTGCACATACAGAAGATTAAAGAAAATAGTCCGACTCCATAGTATGACGAGCACACTCGGTCCCTCAAGAAAGCAGCCCGAAAAATGGAGCTCAGCTGGAAGAAAACAAAACTAGAGGCATTTCGCATTTCGTGGAAGGAAAGTGTTATTGCATACAGAGAGGCCTTAAAAACAGCTAGATCTGCTTACTTTTTGATTCTCTTAGCAGAGAACAAACACATCCATAGGTATTTATTTGATTCAGTGAACAGAGTTTCGAATTACTGAACCAAAAACCTCCGCACATAATAACATAGAAAACTGTCTAACACTTGATGGCTGCTCTGTAAAGTCTTCGTCATCAGTTATGAACCTGGGTGTGCTCTATGATACAAATCTTTTATTTGAAAGCCACATTTCTAGCATCTGTAAAACCACATTTTTCATATTAAAAATATATCTAAATTACAACATATGCTCTCAATGACAACATGAGCAAGTGCGGAACAGTTAGTTCATGCATTTCATGACCTCAAGGCTAGATTATTGTAATGCTCTACTGGGTGGCTGCCCTGCACTCTTAATAAACAAACTCCAGCTGGTCCAAAATGCAGCAACTAGAGTTCTTACTAGAACCAGGACTATGACCATATTAGCCTGGTTCTGTCAACTGCATTGGCTCCCTATTATACATACATTACATACATTTAAAATCTTGCTAATTACTTACAAAGACCTAAATGGTCTAGCTTCTCAGTACTTGAGCGAGCTATTAACACATTATAGTTCTTTCCGTCTATTGCGATCTCAAAATTCTGGCCAGTTGATAATACCTAGAATATCAAAATCAACTGCAGGGAGTAAATACTTTTCCTATTTAGCACCCAAACTCTGGAATAGTCTTCCTAGCCTTGTTCGTGTACCTTCTGTCAGTTTAAATATAGACTAAAAACACATCTCGTTAACCTGGCATACACATAACACTATCAATTTCTATAAGTCAAATTAGTTAAATGATTGTTAGGCTGCATACTGGGAACACTTCCTACAACACCCGATGTACTTGTTACATCGTAAGAAGAATGTCGTCTACGGTAATATTAGTCTGTCTGTCTCATCCTCATCCCGAGGTTACCGTAGTCAGCCGGATCCGGTCCATATCCAGATCAGATGGTTGACCTGCACCTAGACACGACCACAACGCAGCCCTGAACGTCAGCAGAGATCCTGTCAACTAGACAATCCCCTGTGAAGGCATGGTCGACATGACAGCCATCGGCACAGATCGTCAGCAGAGACCACAGGTCCTCCGCACAGACCCTATGGCCAGCTTTGGCTCCATACCAGCGTGATGAATTGATCTTCAAGCAAAAGGAACTGGATAAATTTTTGAATGCTACTGATTCCGATCTGAATTCTGACTTGTGATGCAGCCTGAATCATAATCACACCATGTTCGTTCATTGGCCAGAGGAGAACAGCCGGGGGGGACTGAGCCTGGTTTCTCCCGCTGTATTTTTTTCCATTCTGTCACCTGATGGAATTTGGGTTCCTTGCCACTTTCGCCTCTGGCTTGCTTAGTTGGGGACACTTAATATTCAACAATATTATTGAACTGACTATTTTCCAGTTATCCCTGTAAAGCTGCTTTGAAACAATCTGTACTGTATAAAGCGCTATATAAATAAAGGTGACTTAAATTGACTTGAATTACTACAATGCTGGTACAGACGTAATTTATTGTCTGCAATCTTACCGAAAGAGCCTTCAAGTCAAAGACTAATAATTAATAAATAAAATGTTTATAAATATTTGTCAGAATTTAAGCCTTATGAATGATACACCTGGTTAACCCTATTCCTTGCAGGAGAAGGATGAAGTGCATGTATTTGAATGTGGTTTGCACACCTTTGCTGGCTCCGTCAGGCCCTCTGAGTACTGTGCACTCCTCTATACTCCCGAAAGGCTCAAACATTTTTCTGACATCGGTGTCTGACAGCTGTTTCCCCAACATCCCCACAAACAGCTTCCTGTCTACATACAGAAACACAGATCATGATAAGTATACATACACTAGACAAATGGCTGTGTATGATCATGTATCATTTTACAGTGGTAATAACCATCAAATGATCTCAGGCAATATTTGTCACTCGATGCTAGTGAGTTTCATGTTGCGATAACTTTATGGCCACTAGATGGCGCTAGAGGACTGTCACTTGCTGACCAACACAATGGCACTAGCTCATGTTTTCTGTGTGTATTAATGCAGGATTAAAATGAAAGAACCATTTGCATTGTAATTTGGATTGCGTTGACGTTTACATCCAATAAGACATTATTAAATCAGTCTGTACTCATTCCATATCCATTTAATGGGTTTAAAATGTTGAATTCTTTATTTATTAATACATTTTGTTGTGCGTCTACTTAGATATACTTTGAAGACAAAACTATCCCCATAAGTTAGATAGATAGATAGATAGATAGATAGATAGATAGATAGATAGATAGATAGATAGATAGATAGATAGATAGATAGATAGATAGATAGATAGATAGATAGATAGATAGATAGATAGATAGATAGATAGATAGATAGATCTGATAGGTGAATTCAGTTTGTACAGTCTAAAAATCATGTCTATGTAAGATCCCCATAAAACATGAAAACCCAACGTGTGTGTGTGTGTGTGTGTGTGTGTGTGTGTGTGTGTGTGTGTGTTTTACCTCCTCGGCCCTCACTGTCCGCTGGCTTCACTTGAATGGGGCGGTTCATCTGAAACACAGAGCACAAGATCACATGATCAACTGACTGTACTTCCTAATCCAGCTTTTTCATTTCCTCTTGTGTTTGTGTGTGCATTTATTGCAGAACGCTGGCTGAATGTATGTGCGTGATGTAAATCTCAGGACCTGTCCATCTGCCTCAATATTCCAGAATTTCTTCTGTTGTGTTTGTGTCCCTTTATCTCTGCTCTCTGCTCTCTCCATGTAGCCTTTGTACTTGTTTGCCTCCATTTGAGGCCTAATCTCTCACGTCCACTTTTATCTCTCATCAAGAATCCGTTTTATGCTCTTTCTCTCTCCATCACACCTAATCCTGCCCCTCTCTCTCTATTTTTCTCAGGCACCAGGAAAAGCACACACCCACGCGGGATTGGGGAAGTGATGGGATTAAGCACGCTCGCTGGCTAATCTGGATTACGGACGCACGGCAGATTAAAACGGTGAGAGATTCTGTGCTTCTGAAACAGAGGAGAGAAAGAGGCACCAGGGGAACAAGGGAGGGATGGTCATATGAGAGGAAAAAAAAAAACATGAAAACAAAATGAGAGAGAGAGAGAGAGAGAGAGAGAGAGAGAGAGAGAGAGAGAGAGAGAGAGAGAGAGAGAGAGAGAGAGAGAGAGAGAGAGAGAGAGAGAGAGAGAGAGAGAGAGAGAGAGAGAGAGAGGAAAATGGAAAGATAAAAAATATTGTATATACATAACTATGTATGTGTGTATATATATATATATATATATATATATATATATATATATATATATATATAGTTAAGACATTTACATCATGTTACAAAAGCTTTCTAATTTAAATGAATGCTAATCTTTATAACTTTTCTATTCGGCTGCTGAAAATTCAGCTTTGCTATCACACAAGTTAACTATATTTTAAAATATATATAAATTGGAAAACAGTCATTTCAAATTGTAAGAATATTTCACAATATTTCTGTTTTCACAACTTTTGATCCTATAAATGCAATCATGGTGAGCATTAGACACTTTTAAAAACATGAAAATAAATCTTTCAGACTCCAAACTTTTGGACAGTAGCATACGTTTAAATAAAATGACAGTATAACCACAATTTGATACAATACTGAAATGTGACAACACCTTATTAGTGGGTTATAAAACTATTACGTCCATATTATTCTCTAAAAACAACCATTAAATGATTGTTAGGACTAAATTCTATTTTACAGCAAAATGAATGGAAAATATAAATGAGCATGAACAGTAGATAGTATTAGTATTGTAATTCAAATGACATTCGCAATTATACGTGGAATTGTTCAATCACTTCAGCCCTAATTTAAATAAATACAATTAGTAAAAGGAGTGGATGAGAGGCAAGGAGAGACGCTCTGAGCTAAATTAACCGAATCAACATAAAAGCGTTAATTATGCAGCAGGTGACATTTCGCCCCAATTCAGATCGCTTGGTTTTATCCGACCAGCCGCGATCGCTCATTTGGGTCCGTATTGATCAGGCATTTGCTTGCAATCACTCTCTCTCACGCACACACACACACACACAGGGCCATATAAACCATACATAATGACTTTCACTATTTCACAGCACGCCAAAAATATATTACACGACTCGCGGAGAAGGGCGCAAACAGAAGGGCATTTATCAGGATGACTAATGAAGCAGGTCTCATTGATTGTTGCAGTAATGTAAAGCACTGTAAAGATCCCCAACACCCACTATACGTCTGTTCTGGATCAGTTCTTTTGCTTTCCTAGTGTAACTCCCTCTGGTGATTACTAATCTGATCTCAGTGTAAGAGCTTGTTTTGCAGCGCTTAAATCTGATTTGCCCAAATTGCTTTGTTTATCTTCAGAAAACACTGGCATACAGGGGAAAAATTACTTTTGAGGGTGTTTTATCATTGTGTTGGGGGCAGCTGCTCCCAATTTAGTTCATAAACAAGGTTACTTAATGGTTCTTCCATCACTTTCAGCCAAGAACTTTTTTCTTGAGTTCCCTACTTAAATTCATAAGTTCACGTACATTCACGCGAGGAGCCATGTTGTGTGGCACAAGATTCAACATCCATCGACGGAAACAATGGTGTTAGAGTGCCATATCTGAACGATACCTTTCAAAAATTTGACGTCAGGAATAGTTAATTAATACTTTTATCCAGCAACAGCACATCATATTAATCAAAAGTGACAGTAAAGGCATTTATAATGTTACAAAAGATTTCCATTTCAAATAAGTGTTCTTTAAACCTTTCCTGAAAAAAATCATGATTTCCACAAAAATTAGCACAACTGTTTTCTACATTGATAATAATAAGAAATGTTTCTTGAGCACCAAATCAGCATATTAGAACGATTTCTGAAGGATCATGAGACTGGAGTAATGATGCTGAAAATTCAGCTTTGCCATCACAGGAATAAATTACATTTAAAATATATTCAAGTAAAAAATCGTTATTTTAAATGATATTTCACAATATTAATGTATTTATGATCAAATAATTGCAGCCTTGGTAAGCATAAAGCTCATTTAAAAGAATAAAATTCATTCTTTTGAACGGTAGCGTGTAAGAGCGAAAACGAGATTTGAAAACTGCAGTGGATATAGACCTTATGCGCCAGAGAAACAAGCATGCAGCCATCTTTAGAATTTTGCGCTTTTGCATTAGCTCCGTCTATGGGATCGCTGTCGAAAAAGTAATTAGCCGGTGAAATGGATTTACATATTGTAGAGTTAATGAAAGTTATCATGAGCATTGTAATGTTTGAAGCGGATGTCATAACAAATGTCAGCAGACCGGGAAGATTTTAAAACGAGCGGTTCATTCATAAATCCATAAGACCTTTGAAGATCTTTGAAAGTTTAGATCAATGTATTGATCAATCAAAAGAGGAAAAGTGAAGACCTCCTGGGTTCTTTGGAGAGGTTTTCATAAGTCCTCGTATGACGTTAGGCTGTAAACCCATTGTTGACCTTTATTTTCAAGAGTGTATAACACACGCCAGGTAGCTGGCCAACTGTTGACTGCATGAGCACTTTGAAATGGTCAGCAAAATGGATTAGGTTAATGACTGTGCCATTCTGGATTCATTTTCGGAAAGGAGCCAACTCACATCAAGGTTGAGGCAAGGGAACAGCTCACTCATTTAACATGCATGAATCAACAGGAAGATGGCACATCAAACCAAAACATTACTGAAAAGCATCATTTCTGTACAGGCTACAGATGCGCTGTGATGTACGAGAAAATCCTTTATGAGCTTTATTCACGTCTTTCCTTGCACTGTGATGAGTCACTGAGCTTCAAGGATTACTAAAAGGAAAAGCAGAGAGAGTGGCAGAGAACAAAAAGGAAAGGGTGAGGAGAAAGGGTACAAAAGGACGAGAGAGACGGGAAGAGACAAGAAATAGTGGGAGAGAGAGACAGAGAGAGAGAGAGAGAGTGGCACTGCCACTTCAGGTCGGCACGGCAACCAACCCTCTGTCACCATGACAACGGCGAGACGAGCTACCCAGCAGGTAAACAAGGTTGCCCCGGACGACGAGGGGAGGGGATGGTAGTGATGGGAAAAAAAGAACAGAGAAAGAGAGAGAGAGAGAAAAAAAACAGGGCGATCAAAATGGATGAAAAGTGAGTCTTTGCGAATTTATTTATGAGAAAGGAAAATAGAGAGAGACAGAGATAGACAGATAAAAGTAGCATGTGTAACTGCTATGGTTGCCAAAGCAACAGAGGCAGAGAAGACTCTCCATCATCGGGACGAGAGAAACCTGTTGGCTTCCACAAACGCTGCTCGACTAATATAACCACACTAATAATTACAGATGATTAACATTCTACAGTTGCTTTTACATTCATTAAATCTACTCTGGCCCTAAACATTTGAATGGTATTGTATGCAGTTTTTAATATTTTTCAAAACAGTTTAATTTAAAGCAAAAATAAAAACAGTAATATTGTGAAATATTACAATTTCAAATAACTGTTTTCTATTGTAATTTATATGAAAATGTCATTTATTCCTGTGATGCAAAGGTGAATTTATAACATCATTAATCCAGTCTTCAGTGTCACATGATCCTTCAGAAATCATTCTGATATGCTGATTTGCTGCTCAAGAAACATAATAAACTTATTATTATCAATATTGAAAACTGTTGTGATAATTAAGATTTTTGTGGAAACAGTGATGCATTTTTCTTGAGGTTACCATGATGAATTTGAAATAAAATGTAACAATGTAAATGTCTTTACTATCATTTATGATCAATTTAATCTTAGTATTTAATTTAATCATTGTAGAATAAAATAATGGTGAATGGTGATGCCACTAAGCATTCATAATAGCCCTTCAGGTTTTAACCCTTACAAAAAAAAAAAAAAAACTTATATACAACATAAACCAAAAGTGTACAATACTGCGGTAGCACCACTGACATTAAGTAACAATTTATTGTAGTAAATCATTAAATATTTGAATAAACTACTTGAATGAAGGACCAATAAACAAAGGCTATTGTTGTGTACGAAAAAATATGCAAATCGTAAAACATCCACACACAAATAAATGCAATCCTTCAATATGTGTTGTAGCAGGAGAACACAATTGTCTGCTTACAAAAATAGAAAATACCCAAAAAAATATATTCATGTAATATCCTTCCGTACATGCCATTAGAAGCACAGGTCATAACTCCTGCTTGGTTCATCTGCCAGCATAAAAAAACTCAGCACACACACACTTAATCTGCGCCTTGATCTGAGGCCAGGGATTTCACTGGGATTATGGGATATTAAATCCATAGATTATTGAATCAACTGACATTTACTCTGCCGCCACCCTCCATGTAGTGCCTCGAACACGTATACAAACAAATCAGTGTTTGACCTGTAAAATAGCTATATCCTTATGTATCCGAAACAAAATGTGAAGAAGACACCCCCAAATTTGACTGTTCCATTCACACAAACTACTGCACAATATGAGCAAAATTCAGAAAGCCAGTGACTCATAAGAGCTCAAAAATCAGATCACAATTCACATTCACGCACACGCTACATGCCTGCAAGGCATGCTGTTTGTTCATACTCCCCAAGTTTCTCTGTGCATGGAAAGAATGACTGTGTGTGTGTGTGTGCGTGTGTGTGTTTTGCACTCAAGCTAGCTCAAGAGGATCTCTCTTGCGACTTGTCAGTGTGTGTGTGGTGGCAGATGTTAAATTAGGTGTGTATCCACACAAAGACTATTCTCAATCTCGCCTCTGTACCCATCATGCAATGCTGGCCATTGCATTGAGCTGGTTCCCTAGCAACCCAGCATCCCTTGTCCCAGCCGTCTCCTGGCAACAGGACCTGCGACCGTAATCAACCTGCGCGCCACCCCACCCCCAATATATTCCACTCTCTTTCTTTTCAATCTCCTTTTCTAGCTTATTCTTTCAGCCGCATCCATTTCCCATTTTATAATAAACACGGTTACATCAAAAAGACAATCCCAAAATATGCCATTTCATGCCCATTAAACATGACAAAGATAACAAGATACTGATGTGTCTTATACTCAAACACAAAATTCTACATCAGTTTAGAGAATACTTGACCAATTCAACATAAATTTATATGAATGTATAAGGGAAAATGCATCATTTGTATTCACCTCTGCAGTGTTCTTAAGAAATAACACAGCACACTGAATACAAATGTTCCATTATTATTGATTAATTATGAGGTCATCGAAACTGCATGTATGATAATCCTATGAGAATTAGAAAAAGGCCTTTTAATAGCATGTCATGCTGCTGTTGCTGCTTGAAAAGTCACTTCAGTTACTCTCATTAGACAATGAAACACCTAAAATCTTCATTCTTGAAATAATCAATAAGCTCTAATCAATTCGCCTGTTTCAAACGTGCCAATCGCTAGACCGTAAGCAATTACAATAGTAACACAGACATAAAAACTGTCAGCGTCAACGCCTGCTTAAATAGAAAAACATGGACGGAGAGAGAGAGAGGGGAAAAGCATGTGTGGAGATGTGTATTGGTTGCTAACTCAATATGCATATCAAATTCTGAATGTAACACATTCAAACAAACAGACCTCATATGAGCGATGCTTGCAATAGTGCTGATGTCTAACACCCTGAACACGCAGTCAAGTCAACATTGGAGGAACTGTCCTGTTGATTGAGACGGGGTGCTACTTTATTTTTGTCTATGGGAACCAAATGCTAAGTTGAAATGGATTAAAGTAAATAATGCATATTTGTTTGCTACTCTTTACTGATTACATCAACTTAGCTCTCAGTTTGTAAAAACGAACAAATAAAAAAGGTTATAGTAGATTAAAATCATTTTGCACTTAAAATCATTGTGTGGTAGCCCCATTGACTTCCACTGTAACTACTGTCTGTGGTTATTTTAAGTATGTTTGTAATTAACACTTTCATAGTGAATATTCTTCATTTGAAACAGCTGTACATGGTAAAAACAGGTATAGAATATTTTGTC
Organism: Scardinius erythrophthalmus; assembly: GCF_964197995.2. NCBI lineage: Eukaryota > Metazoa > Chordata > Actinopteri > Cypriniformes > Leuciscidae > Scardinius > Scardinius erythrophthalmus. Next base: position 14,378,392 of record NC_138230.1, read on the forward strand.
CAGTTTCACAGACAAGGCTTAAGCCTAGTCCCAGACTAAAATGCATGTTTGAGCTGTCTTAACTGAAAGCACCTTGCAATATTTTAAAATATGTCAGTGCCATTGTTTTGTCTCAAGATGCACACAGTAATATTTTTATTTTAAGGAACGTTTATAAAAGCTACTTAAATGTCCTAATTGAACTAAGGGTTAGTCCTGGCTTAGTCTAAGCCCGGTCTGTGAAACCAGGCCAATATGTTTTAAAAAATGATCATGGACGCTTCAAACTGAAAATTCGATACGTCCTTATTACTCATCAGGAAATCTGCAAAATGCCATATTTATCATTTAGTGTCTTTATGGTTTTTCCTGAGCAACAATATTGATCTGGGACACATTCAGAAAGAAGACAGATTACAGCCAGCAAACATGCTCTTAAGATTACATGATTTATTGCAGACAATGAAAACCAACCAAATCAAGAGAGGAAGTAGGATGGACCCAAGGGGATCTGTTGTTTGGGACTTTATTATAATAAATGTCTGAGCATCTGAAACCCTACCACACACAACAACAACAACAAAAAAAGTGGATGAAAATGGCAGTTTTTGCAGTTAACTACGCTTTGAAAAGTAGAAAATGTCCATTAGCTAGTTTAATTTTAGTCTCAATGGTGTGAAAAAATCTACTGTGCACAGTGGATACATGTCCATCAGATTAAGTTCTGCTCTCACAGAGTGTGCAATCATCAAATGCCACACACACACACACACTTACTAGCAGATGTCTGTCTTTAAGCTCATGGACGTCCGCCGCCTCCCCCCCCACCACCCCCGGCTCATTATGTCAAATTTTCTTTCATTTCCCCCCTTCCCCCAATTCACCCCTCAATCTTCCCCCCTTTTCACATATCCGTCCAATTTCTCTTTAATTAGACCTACTTTCACCTCTCTCCCTCTTTCACGCTCTCGAACCCTGTAACCCTTCAATTCATCTGAACAATGGACTCATCCTGCCTGGATGTGAGTATAGACACTGACACTAAGTCAAATATACTTAATCGTGCATTTCTGGAAAGGAAACGTGTGCGCATTCAGTTCATCTAAGTCGTCGGATCGCATTAGTCTGATATGATCGCTTGGCTTTTATTTATGTAAAAAGTACAGTAATATGAGTTTGCATTCACTTTCTTACACAGAATCCAATTGGATTTTCATAGAAGTACATTTCACATGTACACATAGTTTAAGTGTAGGGCACTTACTGTATTTGTAAAAAGCATGCACTGAACAAAACATGACACATATTTTATGGTTTACAACAACCAATCTTATCTTATTTGACTTTCCGGGTGCCCTAAACATACTACGACGTAAATCAGAATGAGCACATTGTACTAAACTACAAACAAACATCCAGACATTCACTCTCACACACTCCATCCCCCTCTCTAATAACACCTGCCCTCCCTTCCCCCACAACAAAGGCACAACAGACGCTCTTTTAAACATGCGTTCAGACGCACAACAACTCGTCCCAAACATGAAAATGCCAAAAATGCGTGCACGCCAATTGAAACGCTAGTTCGATAGGGACGGGCGTAATTTGATGCTTTGAATCATAATTATAATAGTAAAACCAGCATTAATAGTGCAAACAGACTGAAGCTATCTGGTCTGTCCTGCTGATCGTCTTGCTTTGTCACAATTTTTTCTCTGAGGCAGGAGTAAGAGTAAAGCTGCTCCTGAAACAGCAGATAAAACAAACCACAAAAAAACTCAGTGTGAAAGCTGATATTTATCTTAACTGAAGTCAGATAGAATCCAGCTGAGTCACATTATACCATAAATCGCCAACACAACAACTGTCTTCCAAGTTCATCTGTTTTTTAGCCTTGTAGTGCACTAGCTGCAGTTTTTTTAAATGCTAAAAGGAGGCCAAAAAGAGTACGATTTGAGATGTGGCCAATTCTCAAATAGAGGAAACGAGCAAACGAAGGTGTTAATGTGTATGTTTAAAAGCTTGAAGGAACGCATGCAATGGCTGAAGTATCGCCCGCCGTTTTGTTGTGCCCGTGCAAGTGGAGCCGTGTGATAAACAGAGCTATAAGCAAACACGTTGGGATGGCAACGATAAGCAAAGAGCGAGAGATAGGAGAGATGGGGAAAGATAAGAGGAGGGGGAGGAGGAGGAGATCATGGGATCGGAAAACCAGAAAGAGGACTCCAGGTCTCCATTCTCCTCCTCTGTCTACAATCACTGCGAGCCTCTCACCTGAAATTAAACATAAGGCCAGGTGCCACTCCAGCCATGCCATCTGTTCAACCCCTCCTCCCTTGTCTGTCTTAACCTCTCCCTTCAATACAACGCTCTCAGTTGATCTTTTATTCAGAGTTTCAATAGTAGCGAAATTAGTATATTAGAATGTTTTTTTAGGCATTTTTCGCTTGCCCAAACAGCAGTCTAAAATAATTGCATGAAATATGATTATTACAAACCCAAAACACATTTGTATGTTTAGAATTTCAATTTCAACATTTTTTAGGATTGTTAAGGGTTTTTTTGTCATTCAGGACACAAAGTGTGTGTGTAATGGCATATGCAATATGCAGTGCTGTCTATAGTATTTAAATTCACTCATCACCCTTTAATTTGTATAGTGAACTCTGTGGGTTTCACTATGTAGTGATTAGTGAGTGTGTGAACAAGACAGCAGTTTTAGACACAGATTCATGAATATAATGCAGCTCATGAGTTCAGCATCACGGTAAGATGTCATGATGTACATATTAGTGTGTGTCCACATTGAATTTGGGTCACAAGAATGGTGTGTTATTTGTATATACTGTATATTATTTGTTGTTTGCTTGTGTGTTCTAGGATTTACTTGTATTAATATTACATTAAGGTGTTATAATGAGTTTATATATATATTATTACATAAGGTGTTATTATATGTTATATATATATTTTTTCTAAATTCTGAGAGTTTGAGAGTTACAATGACGACTGTGGCGCATCCTCAGACAACACAGAGGACCACTTTAATAACACCTTACTCTTGTCTCTCTCACTCTCATTTAATATTAAAGGTTAGGAAAAAATATACAATTTCAGAGAATAAAAACTGTTACTCAAATGCTTTAACGTCCAACTACTGTGTTTCAAGTGAATGCTCATTTTATTAATAATTTTAGTATAGTTATGTCATAGAGGAGTCTGTTAGTGTATCATTTACCTGAGTTGGTTACCTGAGGCCCTGTTTACACCTGGTATTAAGATGCGTTTTGGTCGATCGGATCACAAGTAGACAAGGCAGATACATATTCGTTGTTTTAATCCGTCTCTTTTGTCCACTTTCAACCACTTCTGTCCTGATTTCTTCAAAGGGAGGGTCTATGGGCGGGTAAATGTATGGGCTTCTTCAGATCTTTTGAGCTAATGAACGAAATAAGCTCACGCAATTTACATATGAACACAGAAAATGAAAAAACATACGGAGAGCAGTAGCTTTCGTTTCTCCTCTGACACTCGCCGAACGCGGTGAGTGTGTGTTAGAAATCAGGAATGGTGAGAAAACATCATGCTTGGTACATTTTTCGTCTTCAAAACATTCTTGAGTCTACAGCTGACGAAGTTGCGTCTGGCAAGCACGCTTCCCATTATGTTTAGGCATTAGCTCAGTAGACAGAGAGTAGGCAGTCTTTTGTGGCTGTTTGAACGCATTCAACCACATGAGCGTTTACTCTACGAAAGCAACCCTGTCGAATGCTTTTTTGACTACCTCTGGAAGTGGTTGAAAGTGGACAAGCTCAAAACATTTTAGACCCCGTTTACACCTGTATTTGGTGTCGTCCACTTAATCCGATTGACCAAAACGCATCGTAATACCAGGTGTAAGCAGGGCCTGAGATACCAACCTGAGATCAGCCTGCTGTGTGAAAGAGACTGAAACATTTGAATACATATTGTTAGGATTTATTTATGTATTTGTTTATTTATATATTTATTCAGAGTTAAGAATACTGCCTTTTCTTTGTGGCTTTGAATACTATGTTGAAAGAAAGATAACACAGTGGGCCGCTTGAATGACACCTAACTCTTGTCTCTTGTCTCTCTCACTCTCATTTAATACTAAAGACAATTTTCATCCCCCCTGGAGGTCCACTCAACAGATGAGAGTTGTCTTTAGTATTAAATGAGAGTGAGAGAGACAAGAGTTAGCGGCCGTTTACACAGAACGTGTTTTTCCATTCCACTGCGCTACTTTTCCATTATTTTTTCAAAATAAACACGCAGTAGACAGACGTCTTTAACCTTTGCACTCATGTCTTTTGCAGTGTCTTGCGCATGACACAGCATTCTAAAATCGCGGCACTCAAGTTAAAATGAGTTCAGTTTTTAAATGAGTTCAGTCTCTAGACCTTGCGCTTTTGTGAAAACTAGTACACGCATGCAAACAAGTAATATACAGTATATACAAATAACCCAAATTCAACGTGTGGGAGGTCACATAAGGAGAGGCATATTTTTCAACTTCTTATTCCCCAATGATAGCTACTCTCAGTAGAAGAAAGCAAACACTATGTTGTTATTATAGCAACTTATGTAGAAAATTAAAATATTAATAGGTATAATTCACCTCAAACATTACAATTCTGGCATCAATTAATCAACCTGCAGAACACAAAAGAAGATGTTTCGAAGAATATTTAAACTGTTGTTGTCCAAAGTAACTAAAAACAAAGATTAAAAATTGTTTACATTAATTGAAATAAAGCTGAAATAAAACAAAATATACATATTAGATGAAAAACTTAAAAACCTTAAATGATGGGGGGAAAAAAGAAATGTTGCCTTGGCAGCTAACTGAAATAAAATAAGTTTTAGTTGAAGTACAAAAAATACTTAAATTAAAATACAATAAAATGAAATGCTAAATTACTAAAACTAAAATGAACACTAAAAATATTTTTAAAAAAATTATTAATTCAAAATACTATTAAAAACTATAAAAATTACACTAAAATTAACCTGCCAATGGGATCCAAAGGGACCACAAAAAAAACGTTTTGTGTTTCGCAGAAGAAGGTTTCATGAGGGTGAGTAAATGATGACAAAATTGTCATTTTTGGTGGAATTATCCCTTTAATAGTGTAAATTTGAACAGGCGGATACGTTTCATCACTCGCAAATTGACAATGCAAACAGTGAGTCTTAAAGATCAAATCTGGAAAATAAATCTGAATTCAGCCTAGTGTGAACAAAGCCTGAGGGGAAAAAGAGAAAAAGTGAGAAATTAAGGTTCCAAGCCAAATTCGGTCTTATCTTATCTGTCTTTCTCCCCTCGTCGTGGTAACAATTCCTATCTCACCCGCACACGCACTCTAAACCCACATCACGCAGCGTTGCCGGAGCGATTCGCTATGATTGACAGGCTGGGGGCGGGGCCTGCTCTGAATGGCAGGTGCCATGAGCTGGTAATAATGCCACACAGCTGGGCTTTCCGTGTGTGTGTGAAAAAAGAATGAAAGAGAGAGACAGAGAAAGAGGAAGAGAGATTTCTCTTTAAGAGAGGGGGGGGCTGTAGTTCTTAATAACATGGTTCCCTTTCGTACCTCAAGGGGGGAGGTTTGAACACCGTCTTACCAGGCTTAGGTGAGGGGGGTAGACTAATAGAAGGATGGAGGGACAGAGGAGGAGGAGAGAGGATTTAAAGCCGAGGGAACCCGCTGATCTACGCCTGGAGAGGTCGCAAAGGTCAGACTACTGTCATGCTAATAATGGGATTTGTTCTGGAGTTACTCTTGAGCACACATGCGCATAACGTTACGCACCATAAGGAAAAACAATCTAAACAGATGCTCGCAAACACTGGTTCTCGGAAACTAAGGCACAACGTGGTCTCACTTCAATTTAATTTTGTCGCTTCTAACACTACTCAGCCAGTCTTCGATGTTACGTGATGTGACATACGGAGTAATAAAGCCACATATCCCTTCATTAGCCTACGTCTGGTGGGACCACAATTGGCTCGGAGTCTGTTCAGATGCACCAGAAGCTTCTGTTTGGCCGCTCAGTCCACATCGTGTCTCTGCTTTTACGGCGTCTTCGCATGCAGCTTCCTCTTGTGCAAATTAAACTCGCTTAAATAGAATCTGAGGGGAAGCAAAAGATTCCCTGTGGGTTTGCTTGCTTCAAGTCTAATCAACAGGAAAAAAAAAAACATCATGCGAGCACTGAGCGTATAGTTGTATTAATTCCTCATTAAATCTCAAAACAGACCATATAATCTCATCCTCGAGTTCTATACGTTGACATCAAGAACATTCGACTCGCAACATCGCTCATAATGATCCAGTACATCTGGCAAATCTAAAAAAGTAGGTGATTTACGGATGAAAACATAAAAAGGCATTAAAAAAAGATGAAGAGATTGGAGGTTTCTGAATTTACAGGTTGCCCGTCACGGCTCTGGCACGGCAGATGGCCTAACAGCTAATCAACGACTTCAGAGAGCGACATGATCGCGGATGCCTTCAAGGATTGTGCCCTCCTACATACCTAATTAAAGTCTGTTCAGTCAACACAGATTTCCACAGATCCTGTTTCCTGAACCATCTAATGTGTTGTTTCTACTTTTAGAAACAACTTCATGTTCCCCCCACTGCGAGAAGTGCTTTATGATAAAAGATTTATTCTATATGCAGTCTGCTATATATAGACAATTGGAAATGTTTGTCTGATTTAAACAAATCCATTTTTTATACAGCCCCGTCTCTGCGTTCAGGTCATCAACAGCGACAACTCACCCCAGGCAATGTCTTCTGCTCGTGCAGTGCATTCTGGGCCTTCAAGGCTGACTCCCTCGCACAGTACGTCAAGAACGCACATCCTGAAGGAACAAGAAAACAACGTGGGATGCATAAATAAAAATATAGCCAAGCAAAACCTAAACAGTCCATGAATATTAAGCAGTGGTTTGCGAGCATAAAGGTATTTGACAACTGTGACTAAGAAATAGATGAAAGAATGCATCTCTCTCACCACAGATGCATTTTCTGTGAATAGATCTCTTTAGAAAGCTAGACCGATGGAAGCAAACTCAAAATGAAGTAGAAGGAAATTAATGCTATGTCAAACTAAAGGTTAAAGTTTCTACACATTAAAACACAGTACGTGTCCTCACTAGATGCAGTACAAGAGACGTTTCTCTTCAGATATGAAAAGGAATCTCATCTAGCACCATTAGTCTTACATCTCCTCTTGAGACTGTCCGGTCAATAGAGCCGCGTCAATCTCGTTTAATTACCTTTGTGCATTCCCGTGTACTTGTCCTTGATCACCGTGAGCTCATAGATCTTCCCAAATTGCTCAAAGATGGGCTTCAGGTCCTTCTCCTCCAGATTCCGCGGGATCTGGCCAATGAAGAGCTTGATGGCGTCGGCCTCCTTCATTAGGACAGTTTCCTAAGGGGACGGAGCGACAGCTGCGCCCGGGGTTTCAGCACTGGAGAGCGGCTCAGCGGCGGAGGAAGAGTCGCGGTGTTAAACTCGAGTGCCCGTGGAAAAGGGTTGAACCGTGACAGCTCTGCGTAAAACAAAACACATAACGCTAAAATACTCGCTAACACTTTATAATAACTCCCATTAACAAGATTTATATTTGTAAAAGGACATGTGAAGCTTGTAAAGTAGCCAAAGTAAAACGTTAAAGACCGCCAGGAAGGGAATTTTATTGTGTTTACAACACAGTAAGCCAAACGTTACGTATTTGAAAGAGCCTTTAAACATAACAATAAGCTTGTATCATATATCTGTAAAATATAGAACGAATAAAGTGTGTTTAAGTTTTGCCATTATACCGTGCGCGTGCGATAAAGTACTGGAGCGGTCTACGTACTGTTGCTATGGTTACCTCTTCAAACCATTCCTGCTCGTGAGCGAATATACGAAAAATATGGGCACTGACTAATTTGCAACTTGTGGAGACGTTTTAAAATAATTTCATATGCATTATTAAATGTAAAACATCAACGTTTAAGACCTCTCGGCCTCAACCGCGTTTGCAATATGAAGGTAGCTACTTTAACTAGATGTAAGAACGAAAGACCACTCACAATTCAATATGCAAATGACACAAGAAAAGCCACCAATCGCCATGCCAGAATTACAATCTTCCACGTCGGTCGATTTTGAATGGTGAAATTCTCACACAATGGGAAATCTTACAAGTTATAACGTTTATAAATAAAACAGATAGCACACCAACGCTGAAATAATCTACTAAACAAAGTCTTAATGAGCGTCGATTGGTTTGTGCTGAATTAATTGCATATTATTATGGAGGACAATAAGGATTTCAATACATCATAAATGTCAAACATCATACAATGTTTAGCAGATTTGTGGTGCAAATATAATAACATTTCTAGCAATTTCAATATACACTAATAATATGTTTAAATGAATGCATTATATAATGTAAATATCAATAATCTAAGCTATTATAACATGTTATCAAAACATAGGATAAGAGTGGTTTCTATAAAGGAATTTTAAGAGAATAAAATATTATAGCAGAACAAAGAAGCTTATGTTACGAGCTCTGGCAACAGAGCACATTAAAACTGAACGCAATAAAATAAAAATGCTTATAAATATTGACGGATATCCCCGTAGCTTCTTTGTTTAATCCACACTGGAGGCTCAGGCGTATGTGGCTCTTTGTCACGACACCACATACGCACATACATGACAGAGAACAAAAACACACAACTATCCATGCAACTTCACGCCTTCAAATCAATAAAGACTGAAAGAAGTTTATTCAAATCTTACGAGCTCTCTGGTGTGTGTGCAAAGCCGAAATTTGCTCTCGTTTCCTTCCCTCTCTCTCTCTTTTGTTAATCCCAAGGGGATGTTTGTTTATTTGCTGTCTTTCTGTCTGGTTGTAGAATATGGTCTGATATTCTTCGTGCACTGATAAAGAGAGCGGATGGCTTGAACGCAAACCACTGTACATTCAACTAAATCCGTGCATCTGTCACCCTTGAATCGTCTTGGTTTTTGTCTCTCCGTGCCCTCTCAAATATCTCCTGTTGACTAGAATACATGCATGAATCAACAGAAGTTTAAATGCAAATCAAATGTATTTCACTCACGTTTTAATGCAGAGGCAGTGAAGAAGACGCACGGTAAT